>NW_024424564.1:40072618-40117474 GCF_017311325.1 Ursus maritimus
GGAGCTGCTGACAGCCGGGAGCGGCGGCCGCGGAGGTGACGGGCGGGTGGCGGCGGCGTGGGGTGTGCACGTGCCGCAGGGGGCGTGTGGCCGGGGCAGCGGCGGGGGCCGGCCGGCGGCTCCCTTTCCAGGCCCCGCACCCCCGAGGGGACGCCCAGGGTTGCCCGCGGGGCTTCTGAGTTACTGCTACTGCAGGGGTGTGGTTCGGGGGCCTCGCGGCAGGCACCCGGCCGCGGGCCCCGGGATGGTGGTTGTATTCCGTACGATAGTGGGCGCCCACACCGCAGAGTGCAGCAGCAGGACACCCACAGCAGCAGGGTGGGACCTGGGGAGGGTCTTAGGTCGGCTCTCCGGTCCCGGCAGCGGGCTGGTGGGGGAAGCAGGTGACTATTATGGATTCACCTCCCCACCCCCACCCCTCCTTGCTCACAGAACCACCCGTTAGTGCCTTGCCTCTCTCTTGTAGAGGGGCACTTGGGTCTAGGAAATTCACATAGGATTTCAGACACCATAGTAGAGAGTTGAAAAGCGTGGATTCGAATCCCAACTCCACGACTGATTAGCTGTGGAACAACAGCACAGTTGTTTACATTCTCAACGCTCCAGTGTTCACATTTGGAAAATGGAGGTAGTAGTACCTGTTGATTTTTTTTTTTTTTTTTTGAGGAGAAGGAGAATGCGCATAAGGTCTTTGGTCATATTCTCAGGGAGTATTAGCTTGAAGACGTTCTGTGAGAACCCAGAGCATCCCAAAGTGTTATAATAATACCCAACGCTTGTGTAGTGCTTAGTGTGACCTTGGATTTAATTAACGCATTTAATCCTCACAAAAACCCTGTGCAGAAGGTTCTGTTATCTATATTTCATAAGTGAGGAAACTGAGTCACAGTGTATCATACAAATAAGTAACTTGCTGAAGATCATGTGGCTGAAAAGTGACAAAATTGGGATTCGAACACAATCAGTCTGAGTGGATTCTTTATGCTAATCCATTTGTTAGACCTAAAGCAGTAATCAAAGAATAATTGTTGAGCTCTGCTTTGGGGGGTGAATAGGGTTTTTGTACTTGAGTGAAGAGGTTTTCCAGAAGTTGGAAACAGGGTGATCAAAGCCTTGAGTTTTGAAATACAAGTCCTGTCCTCCGAGCTCTGGTGGGCTGAGGAGTTTGTTGATTTGAGGAGTAGTGAGTGATGGGGCTGAAAAGGTGCATGGGTGTGGGGGTGGTGGACAGACAAAAGTTTTCCAAAGGGCTCGTTTGTCCAGGTTGGACCTCTTTAATTAAGGTCCACTAACAAGGCAGGTGTGCTTTCTAAACAAACGAGTGCTCCAAGAGGTTAAGTACTTTGCCTGATATATTGCAGCTAGTAACCATTTCTGGCTTCACTTAACCCTCATTGTACCCTTTGCGGCTTCCTCTGTCTCTTCGTTGCAGAAACTCATTTGTCACTGATGGATTTCTGGTCCATAAAGGGTGCAGGTTAGTTTGCACTTACTCCTCAGCATCGGTGACTCCTACAGATGTATCAGACAGGCCGAAGGAAGGGGAGGTGGGGGTGCGGAAAGAAGTAAAATATTGTCATGGAACTTGGGGAGCCTCTTTTTCTAAAAATGTCTTGGGGAATGTGGACTGTTCAAGACCTGAGAGCGGTCATGGAAAGTTTGCTGACCGGCCCCCGTTTCTTTGTTATAGTAAATTAAGCGTGTGTGTGCTTTCAGGTATATGGGACAGGTTACTCATCGACCCCAAGCGTAACTGCAGAAAAAATTCCACTCTTCAAACAGTTCGGATAGAGAGGAGTCCCTGTAAGTATCTTTCCCTCTCTTTCTCTACTCCCCTTCTCTCTCAAGAACCTCCTCGGATGTTAAATTTTGCCCAACTAAGCAGTAGAGATCCACAGAGTAGAGATCCAGTCTGGCCGGAGCGGTTCATTGTCCCCCCAGGACAGCTCAGGGGTCTCAGTGTCTTAGGAGCTGCTGACAGTGTTTTCCATCTGTGGAGTTCCGTCTGAGTCTTTTTTATATCCTTCATTTCTTTCCTCATTGTGATCGCCGTTGTGTGGGGCTTGGTATTCTAGGACCTCATTTCATCCTTCCAGCAGTCCTATTTTACAACGAACGGCCATTTCTTGACCTTCACCACCTTTCTTTTTTCTTCTTCTGTACTCTGGACAGTTCAGTCATGTACTGTGTGGCTGTACCAGTGACTTAACAAGTCTTGAGAGCTCATCATGTGCACAGTTTCGTGCTGGGCCTCTTTTGAGAGCTAAAGAAATTAGACATACCTTGTTTATTGATTCCCCTGTACTTAGCATAGTAGAGGTATCACTCCTGTTTTTACAGATGGGTAAATTGAGGTTTTGAATGATTAAATTAAATTTATTATTTAGGACACGTGTGGTTGCAAAAAACTAAAATCCAGCTCCGATTGCCTTAAGCCAAAAAATAAATTATGCTGGCCGATTTTCTCGAGGGGGGAAAAGCCCAGTGATTTCAGGTACATCTGCATCCAGGTGCTTGGTGTCCTAGGGGTCTGCTGCTCTGTATCGCTTAGCTCGGCTTCCCTCGGTGTTGGTAAATCTTGAGCAGGCTCTTCCTCACGTGTGGCAGGTTGGCCAGTCATTTACTCACTCAGAAGGAAGGGATCTCTTTCTCACAGTTCAAGCCAGAGTCCCAGGGTCCTGTCTTATTGGCCTGACTAGATCGCAGTGTCACTGAATATGCCACTGAACCAGATCATGTTGACCAAGGCACAAGAGTGACTGAGTGACTGAGTGACAGAGCTTAAAAGGAAAGTCAGGGTTATGTTACCAGCAGCAAGGGAACAGATACTGGGCAGGTAAAAACAAGCACTACTTAGTTAACTTGCCCAAGGTAATTCAGGGAGTAAGAGGTGGAACTGGGGTTCTGTTAATAACCTTGTCAGCCTGACCCCAAACCCTCAGAGCCTGATACCTCTAACTATAGAGTCATACATTCTCCTCATTCAGTTACTATTGGTTGAATGCCAGCTATCTAGGAATGTACAGTTCTGGGGATATATGAAAACACAAATAAACATTGAGAAATATTCACTAACTTGTGTAGTCCTGCTTTAAGGATTCAGAAGAGAATGGAGGTTTCTTAAAATGGAAGAAATCTGAAAGATTTTTTTATTATAACTTTTGTTGCTCTTGTTACTGTTGAATTAAGGAGTGTTTTACAATAAATTCTGGATTTTGAAAGTTGAAGTTTGGCCAAAGACTAACATAAATATTGCTAAACTGTATTTTCTCTCCTTAGTATTGGACCAAGTACAGACCTTTCTGCCCCAGATGGCTCAGGCGAATGAAAAGCTAAGAAAAGAAATGGCAGCCGCACCACCTGGTCGTTTCAATATTGAAGATATTGATGGGGCTCTTGGAAAAGTTATACAAATGGTAATGATGCTTTGTTTTTATTTCATAAAATAAAATTACCAGTTTGCCTCATCATCCATAAAGTAGAGGAGTTTTCTGTTGAAATTCAAGTGATATTTTCCTTCTTGCAGAGTCAGCTCACATTTCCAGTACTGCGTGGGAACTTGGTCGTTTTATGATTAGGGATCTTACAGATCAGTAAGTTTTCCTGAGTGGAGTTTAGGAATTCAGCAGTAGAGAAGAGGAGGGCTTTTTCAAGTCAAATACTACGTTTGTTATCTTGAAGCATTAATTTACTATGTGTCCCAAGTGGATTGTTTTTTCCTAAAAGAAGGCCTGAAAGAAGTAATCATAACCTGATTCATTATAAATATAAAAATAAATGATGCATTTAACAGACTGATAATCTAAGTTCCATGGGAAATCTTCTCCCTGTGTCCTCACATCTTCTGTCTACACCGGCGTTCCCTTTATAACACGTCTGGACAGAGCTGACACCGTTGTTAATGGTAACATCTCATTCATTGGCGGCTCTGGTCAGCTCTACCTCCAGAATATGTTCCAGATCCAGCCACTCTGCACGATGTCCCCTGCTGCCACCCCTTAGTCCACATCATCGCGGTCTCCCCTGTGGACTCTTGCAGTGATTTCTCAACAGGTTCCCCTGCTTCTGCCTTTTCTTTCCTAGAATCTGTCTTTACACTGTGTGTGGCCCACGTTCCCATCACATTTCTGATGAATTCGGAGTCCTTTGAGGGCCCGTGTGATCCGGCCTCCAGCTCTCCATCTGACTTACCTCCCACCGCGCCCCCTCTTTCCTGCACTCCCATTCAGTGTCCCTGCTCCAGATTTCTTCTCTCTTTGTACAGGGCTCTTCTAAGATTTCTGCATCCTCACTCCTTCCATCTCTCATCAGTTGTCACCCCAACAAGCGGCCTTCCCCGATGGCTCTATGAGAAGCTTATCCTATCCTGCTTTGCTTTTCTTCATTTTCACGGCCCTACACTGTCCCTTACGTGTAGTTGTCCACTGTCTGTCTTTCCCAACTAGGACAGAGGTGAGCAAGAATTTTGTGTTTGGGGCCAGCTAGTAAATACTTTAGGCTTTTGGACCGCCCTGTCTCTGTTGTGACTGCTCATTTCTGCCGTTTCAGCATGAAAGCTGCTGTAGACGATGTGTATGAATAGGCAGGTTTTATCAACTTATTTATGGACACTGAAATTTGAATATCATATAATTTTCATGTTTCATGAAATACTATCCTTTTGTTTTGGTTTGTTTTTTTCTACCATTTAAAAAAACATCCTTAGCTCACGAGCTAAACAAAAACAGGTGGCGGACTGGGTTTGGCCTGCAAGCTCTAATTGGCCAATCCCTCTCAAAAACAGAAGTTCCAGAAAGGCAAAGATTTTGTTGCTGTTCTCGTGGCATCTCTCGGACCTCGCGTGGGGCCTGGCTTGGGTTAGCATCTGTTGAGATTTGTTGGACGTGCTCAGGGTATACAGAATCGGGTCGTGGGGGACTTTTTATACTTGTATACCTGTAAGTCATGCCGGACTCTGGCAACTGACAGGGAAGAAGTGCCCTATTGTACTGAAAACATTTCCTGTCCCATATGCTTCCATTTCTGTGCTTAGTGTTGTTGGTTCTTCCCAAGGTTGTTATCACAACTTTCTAGGAACTGCCCTGAAATCAATTTCTCGCCTGGTGCTTTTGGCAGGACGTGGCCTTGTTTGAGATGAATCAAGCCGATTCCAAAGAAGAGGACAGTTCAGAAGAGAGTTCGCAAGACAGCTCGGAGGACAGCTCAGAATCTGAGGGGGAGGACGACAGCACCTCTTCTGAAGTCACCATAGATAACATTAAGCTTCCTCATTCGCAAGATGGAAAAGGCAAGATCGAGGTTTTGGACAGTCCTGCCAGTAAAAAAAAGAAATAGTAAAATAAATGATCTCAGAAACAGGTGATACATGCCTGCTAATTCTGCGGAAAAAAGAACATGGCTTGCTGGTTATTTTGCATTTCAGGTATCTGTGGTGCTTTTATGTATTATCAGATGTATTTTGTTTCTCAGAGAAACAAAAGCTCCTGTTAAAGAGGTTCGAAGGTCTCATTTGGAGACCTTGTAAGAGCAGACTCTCTGATCTCACGCTAAAGAGATTTCACTTAGAAAGCTTAACTTTATGTATGGTGACAGTGAAGTTGTTGGCCTTTTCTTTCTTCAGCATAGACTTCAGAAATAGCAAACTTATTTTAAAGCAAAAATACAGATTGTTTGCTTTAAAGTTATTCTCGTGAATAAAACAATCTGAGTTATTGAAGGTCATTATAAAGTCAAGTTTATTTGTTAGCATCACAGTGGGTTCAATGGGGGAGAATTTTTTTTAAGAGACAGAAGTTTTTTACAAAGAAAAGAATTGCTTATATTCAGCTGCCCTCGGGCATATCTACTTTCATTAAAAAAAAAAAAAAGTCCTTTCCAGTTCGAGCTGGAACTCTGGCGCTCTGTGGTTTCATCACTGCTGGGGACTCTGCAGCCACTCTGCACGGAGAATTTACTGGTTGGAAAAATTCATGGTTTTTTTGTCTTTGTTTTGCGGATTTTTTGTTTCAGCTATGAAAACTATTCTACACGGTTGCCCACAGTTTAAAACCTATCAAATGTAGAAAATAAGGGACATCACAGACAAAATAGGGCGTGGTCCAAAAAAAATGTAACCACTGGTTTTTCCCTTTCAAAGGTCAAAATGATCCCAGGCTGGAGTCGTCTTTTGCCTCATTCTTGACCTTATTAAATTTGTTTCAGATCTCATCTGCCAAGGGACTGGCTTTGCTCAGGATATAGGCCTGAGAATTGAAACGATCATCGCCAAGTGGGTTGAGCTGATGCAGTTTGTCCCCTCATGTTTTAGAGCTCTCTTTTAACTCTTTTTTCCCACTCCTCACGTTAGCTCAAGACATCTTGTAAATACTCTGAAGGTAATTCTCAAGGTTCTTTCTGGTATTTCCCATTGCAAATTGGAACCAGCTCTTCTGGGCTGTGCCTCATGAAATGTACGAAGAATCGAACAGATCTGGAAATGAGACTCCTCAGCTGCAAAGGTTACTGTGCTGTATTTAGTAGCACCAAACATAACTGTGGTGAATTATTGGTGGAAATAGTTAAAGATCGCCTCCTGCCAGCTAATATCTTTTGCTGCATTGGGGGAAGAGTTACATTGGTCTGGTTCATGACTTAGCATGGCGGATGGTGCCGAGTGGGCACTGGATAATGTTATTAAACGACTTAATGGATATATGAGGGTGTATAGGAAATTTCAAGCCATGGTGGGCTGCTCCAGGCAGGGGGTTGTGAAGGTGGAACTTCACAGGAAGTACACATCCCAGTGGAAATACGCTGAGTGATCAGCGAGAGACCAGTCTAGAAATACATACTATGTGTATAGAATTTTAATAGTTCCCTCCTGCCATAGCTATCTCGTATACTACAGCGAGCCTCCCTGTACAGCAAAGGAAGTCAACTAAATTCAGACATTCTTATGACATAGTAGAAAAAAGAAAAACATGAAAATTTAATTTATGATAAGGATGTCATTTTAAGTGTAAAATGGATGAATTATTCAGTGTACAATGTCAGAACTGGCTACTTCAAGCAAGGTCAGATCTTAGCCTCATACCATGTGCTAAGATAAATTTTATGTGGATTAAAGACTCAAATATAAAGAAAAAATTAAAAGTTTCATACTAAAATATGTGAATATCTAATAGTGAAATTGGGAAAAAGGTTTTTTTTTTCCTTTTTCCAGGAGGTAGGAGTCAAAAAAGTTTTTTTGGTTTTGCTTTTTAAGCAGAGTGCAAAATCTGAAATCACAAAGGAAAAGAGCAGAAAACAACATCCGCACAAATATTAAAAACCAGTGCATAGCAAAGAAATTTTAAAGGCAAAGGACAAATTGGGAAAAATATTTGTAACATAAGACTGAGTGCCAATATATAAGGGGCTGTTACAAATTTTAAAAAAGACTAATATCTTAATAATGAAAAGGCTGTAAGACAATTCACAGAAAAAAAATGTTTAACTCCATGTATCCAAAAAAAAAATGGCAAATGAAACCAAGATTGCATTGTTGACTTAGCAAATTGGCAGATGAAACCATAGCCAGTACTTACTGAGCCCTTCCTGTGTGACCCGCTATGTAAGTGTCTCACATTTTGAGTCAGCACCACTCAGTCGTATATGAAAATTTACTGAGCTGCACATTTAACATTTGTGCACTTTGCTGTAAGCATGTGACACGTTAAGTAGAAAGCTGTTTTGTTTGTCAGCATTTGGCCCTTCAGGCTGCTGGAAAGTAAATCGCTGTTGTGCTTTGGTTAGTCTGACCTGTGCTTTCTGTGCCTGGTGCTGGGGTGTGAGACGTGGCAGCCCCTTGGACAGCAGTTCTGTTCCTGCTAAGGTTGATGAGGGGTACCGTGCTCCTGGGGTTCCCATCCTTCTATGACTCTCTGACAGTTATAAATCCGAAAATCTGGTATAATGGTGTTTGTAGCAACAATTTCATTCTGAATGAATCTCCTGTCCGTTCCCATATTTTAATTGTGCATTAAATAAAATACTTATATAAAAAATCCTGCCTTACGAAGTAGCTTGTATTACTGTACCTGTACCCACTGGTCTGGTAGGACAGGCAAGGGGAGAGGCTGAGTCTTATCTTCACTTGTATTTCCCTCCGTGCCGAGCAGAGGGCCTTTCACTTGGTCAAAATGTACAATAAATGTTCATTAAACTGCTCTTTTTCTCTTTATGTCAGTAAAGTAATTCATTTTAAACGACAGTGATTCTCGATCCTGAAGAAACAAGACAGGGTAATTATGACTGGTAGACTTTTCCAAAAAGTTGAACGCTGGAATCTTTGTGGTTGAATCCCCACCACCCACCTGGTCATGGGAAACCCCTGCCAGCGATTGGAGTGGGAATGAGCACGTGACACAAACTTTCCCGTGAGGCATAGCAAAATCTCGTGTAGACTTTGGGAAAGGAAAGGATTTTTCATTCCTAAAAAGAGGTGGTTCCTTTCTTCTTTTAGAAGAAAGGCTTGAACATTTTATGACTGGGTAGGATTCCTGGGAGTCCTGTCTAGTGGCCGTGAGTGGAGCCAGCTCTTGAGTCTGGGCCCCAAGGACAGCAAAGTGAAGCAGGGGGCACCATGGAGTCACTGCATTGAATAACTCTGCAGATGGAATCCCTAGACTTGGTTTGGTGACACAGTTAAGTGTGCTGCTTGTTTCAAACCAAACCAAACCAAACCAAACCAAACCAGTGCCTTCTGAGATAATTCTGCTTCTATCCACCTCACAGAGGAGAAGGGTAGGCCTGGACCTGCTACGTACCTTTCCTGAGGCCTCCCAGTAGGTAAGTGGTGGAGCCAGGTGTCGCTGAGCCGGTCACACCCAGCCACCGCGGGCCCACCAGTTGCTCTGCCGCCAGCACAGACCCCAAAGCTGTCCGGACCAGACCTCGGCCTGGCCTCTTATCTCAGTTTCCCCACCAGCAAAATGGGGGTAACAGTCTCCCTCATGGGCTTTGGTAAGAAATGAATGAGTTGAAAGAGCATGTGTTTGTCACAGTACTCAGTCGATGTGAGGCATTACGATGCTATGGGGTAATGCACCGTGGTGGCAAGAATCTGGGGGAAACTTAGTAAGATTATAGGTCCCAGGAATTTATCCTAGTTACAGCGTTGTTCACAAATTTCTATAGAAGATTTACTGCCAAGTTTAAAATACCAAAAACCAACTATGTCCAGCATACGTGTAGACGTACGCCAACCGAGGACAAGTTAAAGCCACTGAACACAGGAAGAAGTACGTTTATTGACACAAAGATGCTTGTATATTGTTCATTGCAAAAGGCAGATAACAAAGTTACGTACAGTATTCTAGTAATTCTGTAAAATACAGATTCATAGGAAAAGTCTGGAACAATCTCAAATGCCTGTGGTTCTTTCTGTGTGGAGAGTTTATAGTGGAATCTTACCTTCTGATTTTATGTATTTTTACATAATTAGGTATTATTGAATCATTTTAAAAATCCACTAGGGTATTATTTGCATAACAGCGATGATAATCACCCCATCCACCATGTCTCACATCCGAGAATCTCCTTCAGCCCAGCTTCCCCTCTACAGCTCTCCTTTCCTGGAGGGCAGGCATGGGGAAACCAGTTCGGCTTCTCACCCTGTCGCCGGCCACTTGCACCACAGCTCTTGCAGACGGTGACATGTTCGGTGCGTGCTGCTGTTCACCACCCGGGCCCTGATGTAGGCCTCGGCAGTAAAAGCCATCCAGCTTGGTTAAGACCACCGGCTTCTCTGCCAAGGGTCCCTCTTCTGCCACCTAACAGCCGTGTGACTTGGGCAGGTCACTTACCCTCTTTCGTTAGAGAGCACGTATTTGTTGAGCTCCTTCTACGTATTAGGCGCTGCCGACGCAGCACTGAACAAAGCAGCCCCTGTTCGTGAAGTTCGTGTTCCGACGGGGAGAGACCGACAATAAATAAAGGGGCCCGGTTGTGATAAATGCTACGAAAATAAGGCGGGATAAGAAGACTACACAATGACAGGGCAGATGAGGTGTGACTGCAGGAAGAGGCACTGGTGTGCCGGCACTGACTGCTCGTACTCAGACCGCACGCATCTGTAGTTTGCCATCAGCCTCGATGAGAGCATTTCTACACGGACGTTAGCAACCGCTCCAGGAGTCTTTTTCCCCCGAGAACCAATTGGTAAATATTTACCAGCACGCCACTGGGAAGAGGCACAGCAAATGCAAAGGCCCTGAGGTACGAGTTTGCTCGTCTGTTCGAGGAACATCAAGGCAGCCGGGTGGCCAGGCAGAACAAGAGGGAAGTTCATAGGGGACAACGTCCGAGGGGCCAGGAGCAAGATCGACAGGACGTCGTAGACCCCAGTAAGTACACCTGACTTTATCGAATTGGGGGCCATTGGAAGGTTTGGGCAGAGAGAGGAAAGACAGCATCTCACTTTAACTTCGAACAGATCCACACAGGGAGGAATGAGGAAGACAGGCTGGGAGCCCCGGGCGTAACCAGGATCAGCGGTGAGGCTGGCTCGGTAGTCAGGAAGCTGGTAAGAAGGGCCCCTCAACTTACTCGTTTTTCCCAGACGTTGTGAAGATTAAACAAGACGGCATTTACAAAGTGCTTGCTAGAGTGTCTAGCACACAGGAGGCCCTCGATACATGATAGCTGTGGTTACTGTTGACCAAAAAAAGGCCAATCCTGGGGTGGAGAAGGGGTGCTCCTATCTGATTAGGAAGGCAGATAATTTTAGCACCAAGTGATAAGTACTGTGTTCCTGACAAGTGAGAGCTTAGAGGAGAGACCCTCAAGCCAAGCTGGGGGTAGGAAGCCACAAAGGGTGTGGGAGCAAAAGGTGACTGCTTTAGCCAAGGCAAGAGGAAGAGGATCAGAAGACCCACTTGGAGTGTCCACACCTCCCCATGCAGGTAATAATCAGATCACAGCTTTATTCTTTAGCAAAATAATCTGTGATCCGAAAGAATAGTGATTATCTCTAAAAAAATTTTTTTCTTAAGTAATCTCTGTGCCCGACATGGGGCTCGAACTCACGACCCCAAGACCGAGAGTTGCATGCTCCACCACCTGAGCCAGCCAGGCACCCAGAATAGCGATAATCTAATTATTTCCTGTGTTAATTAAATCACCTGGTAGGCTGTGGGTCATTATGTTCCAATTAAAATTCACTGTCATTTTGTGAATTCCATGGAACCTTTGATTCTGATCAGCAAATACAAAGACTCAAGCCAGTAGGAACTTTAGAACGTGCTATGGAAGAAGTTGTTAATCTCCAAGCATGGGCTTTAGGAGATCTGCGAATCCCTTGAAGATACTTGCAGAATTAGGTATGTGTGCGGGAATTTGGGTAGAAATGGCACGGAAGGGCTCCACAGCTTTTAGCAGATTCTCAAAGAGTTGTGTGGCCCAAAGAAGATGAAAAACACTGCTACTGAGATACGTAATAGGCGGTAAAATCAGTCCAGAAGAGACAGACATGGTTTTGTTTGCCATTTTATCTATCATTAAAATATTCGGGGGAGCCTGGGTGGCTCGGTTAAGTGTCTGCCTTCAGCTCAGGTCATGATCTTAGGGTCCTGGGGTCAAGCCCCGCGTCCTGCTCCCTGCTCGGCAGGAAGCCTTCTTCTCCCTCTTCCTCTGCCTCTTCCCCCTGCATGTGTGCTTTCTCTCTCTGTGTCAAATAAATAGATAAAATCTTTTTAAAAAAATTTTGGTAAAGTGATATTTTAGTTTATATGAAATCTGTTAAAAGGCTGCATTTAAAAGTGTTTCCTTTATAATAAGGCCTTTGTCATTTAATTCAAATATGAGCTGTCAATTTGGACTCAGAGAATACTCATTCCAATTTAGAATTTCAGCTGTGCCCGACTCCGATGGTAAATGAGCTATCGTGTAATAAAAAATGCTCACAGGCAAAATATGCTCTCGGTCGTGCCGGGATCACACCTGGTGTTCTTCCCTTTGGATGTTTTCCGCCTCTGATTTTGTTGTTGTTTGTTAATTGGTTCCCCACATTCCCTTTATGATAAGCTGCTGAGTCTCTGAAGTACCAAGTGTCCCCTAAGGGCTTCTTCAAAGTCAGAGATAGGAGTGTTTACTGAAATTCTACTTTAAAAGGAGGAGTAATAGAAGTTCATTGCTCAGACCATCCTCCGATGACACTGCGGTTCAGGATCTCACCTTCTCGTCCCATGGGGATGGTGGTAATTTACTCACCTAACTATTTTTGTCTGACAACAGTCAATTTTGTGAGTCCTGCATGGATTGTACTAATTCCCATTTCTTGGGCGCAGCAGACTGTGGTCCAAACAGCTTGTCAGGTGTGTGATGCGTACCATCGCACTGAATCCTTCCAGCACCTCGTGAGACAGGGACTTTATCCCCATTTTATAGATACCAACGCTCTGAGATAGTAGGTAACTAACTTGCCTAAGATGACCCAACCAGTGGTCACACAGCGGACTCGGCAGGTAGAAAAGTGGAAAACGAGATGTTCAATGAAGAACAAATGAGCTGCCGAAGGAAAAGCGGTCCTTTCCCTCGTACCATTGCTCTTTTTCATGACATGGCCTTTTCCAGCGCTGCTGCGCCAAGCGCCGTGTCGGAATAACGGAGTGGAGGAATCAGTGACCCCTGAAAAGGACTGTAGGGAAATTAAGTCATCTAGTTAGTTTATCTCGATATATTTTTAAAATAGCAATGGGGGAAGCAAAGTTGATTTTTTCTCGAACACCATGAACATAGCACAATGCAAGGTACTGCTGTTATTGCATTGACTCCTCAGAATAAATCTCCTGAGGAAGGCATTACTCTCCCCATTTGACAGATAAGGAAACTGAGGCTGGGGGAAGTTGAGGAAGTTTCCCCGAGTCACATGGCAAGATGGTATGATATGAACCAAGACCAGCCTCCAAAGGCCATTTACACTCTATATCATCCTGTAAAATTCACTTTTTAAAAGCTATTTATTAGAATTTAAGCTATCTGGGGCCAGAGCTGATGTCATTGAATGCTGTCTATGGTAAGTGTATGTCTATGGTAAATGTTCTGAGAACATCACAGAGTACCCCATACCTAGTAAGTACTCAAGCACCGTTTTGGGTTGGCTGTCCATCACAGTAGGTGGGAAATAGAACATCAAAAGGCACAAAGATGTATCTTATTTCCAAATATGAAAAAAAAAAGGAATTTGCTTCACATTCCTTACGGGATATACTGTTCCTTGAGAGCAAAATTATAGCAAATCTTTTTAAATAGCCCCATAGGTAGAGTTCAGAGGTTAAAACCTACATATGTTATGCAGTCTCCCCCAAATGCACCATGTGCATGATAACGGCCTGATACATTTTTCAAGATGAACAACAATGGCTAGATTAGTGTCGGTGGGGAGGAAAAGCGACTTGGCGGTTTAGAAACATGTGGGTTATACAACGTAGTCAACCCCCAACAACTACAAATCGTTTTAAAGTATAAAAGGTGTATCAGAAAATAGGCACAAGTGTAAATGCTTGGACACGTGGCCCTGACCCACTTTATGGTCCATGTGTGTGTTTTCTCGCTCGTGGCTGGTCCCTCGTCCCTCAGCGCACCCGGGCTTCTGAAGGGCGTTGAGGGATCAGGCGTGGTGCTGCCGAGGGTTCCCGAAGACGGCACGGCCCTAGTACTCCAGCGTCACCGTCTTGGTTTTGAGGTATTCGTTCAGAGCTTCCTCCCCTAGGGAACAGAAAAACAGTTCATGGGCCAGTGGATGCAATGCCAGCAGACTTTGGATACAGATGTAGGCGTGCAGGTCGCTAAGTGACTAGAATGTGGCCGAAGCCAGGGCTTCCCAAACTGTAAAGTGCGTGTGAGTCACCCAAAGGCCTCATGAAACTGCGGAGTCTGATTAAATCCAGCGACGGCCCTGAGACTCTGCATGTGTGACCGTCCCCCGATGACGCGGATGCTCGTGGTCCACGACCGCACTTTGAGGAGTAAGGGCTTAGACCACCTATCAGGTCTTCTGAGGAACAGTGCTGACTTGGTCAGTCTCCGCCAGAAAATGTGCTCTCACCTCCTTTCCCTGCCTGACCACAAACTCTCATCTCCATCCTTTCCCCATTTAGGCTGACTGGAAGTGACCAAGATACTGTCCTTCGGGTTATATTAAACGAAGCAGAACTGAGCAGAAGAAAGAAAGTTTGAGAGCCTCTGGTGTAATCTTATTTTAAAGATAATGCAGTTTCCCTGATTTATATAGTATAGAGAAGAGTATATCCAGGCTAGAAAATCAGTAGGTTTGCCTTTCTGTTTCTATTCTATTTTGAGCTCGTACAAATCACTGATTTCCATGGCAGTGAAAGGGCACAAATACCACAAGGACAACTCATGAATATATGATTCTGGAAGTTGAGCTAAAACAACTTAACCTTAATGGAAAATTGCCCCGGGAAGCTTTTAAAACTCCTAATCGCAGGTCACACCCCAGACCCACTAAATCAACATCTTTGTATTTTTTAAAGCTCCCAGGTGACTGTAATCCAATGTGCAGCTAAGGCTGGGAACCCCTGGGCTTAGGGAGTTTAAAATTGAGAGAGAAAGAAACCATTTAGGCAAATTCTATTGTTTTATGATAAACACCATTTACCTTCAGCTCAATGGAATTTAAAATGAGAGCTGCTTTATTGGTGCAGAAACATTACCAAAAGTCACCAGGAAAGAGAAAATGTAAAAATACCCCACATTAACCAAACTTTTATTAGTGGACTAATAAATCAGTAAATCACGAACATTTCCATTTTTGAAACAACGTGCTGGATTGGCTCTGGGGAGTAAGAACGTGGGCTCTGCAGGCAGACTGCCTGGCTTGGAATTCTCTTTCCAAGCAGTGACCGGCTGTGTAACTTTGGGCAAGTTATCCAACCTCTCTGAGCCCCAATTTCCCCGTTTATAAAATAAGGATAATAATAGCACCTCCCTCCCGGGGCTACTGTGAAGATTGCTTGTGCTATTACAGGTAAAGTAATTAGCAGAAGATCTGGTCCATACTTACTATTCAAAGTAAGCTGTTACTTGAAATGTGGTAGTGTCATTGCCTGCAGAGAATTCTCTTTTGGACTTCCTGCAACTCTAAATCTGAGTTCCCAGACTGCCAGAAAACCCTGCCAATTGCAGTATTGATTCTGAAAGACTGCCAGGCAGCTTACAGAGAGGATTTCTTCTTGGAACTAGCTGCTTTTGCCCTCCACCCACTTCCCTTTGTTGGTTTCACTTGGTCCCATGAAAGCTAAACCAAGTGCATGCTGAATGTCAGGTAAAAAAAAACTAGGCATATTTTAGCTAACAGATATTGCCAGTGGGTTTTTTGGGGTTTTTTTCTCCCCCCTTTCAACATTCATCTTGTTCTTTGAAAAACGCTTTTCCATGCAATTTGGGTACTTTTCTGTATGGACGTTAGCTAACAATGTTTAACATTAAAACACAGTCAGCACCCGGAGAAACCCAGATCCAACTGCCGTATAGGAAATGTCCTTCAAAACAAGACCCGAGCGGTGCAGGGAACGTCAAACAGACTTCCCTGTGACAGGCAAACACAGGGAACATGCAGGAGCAAAGCAGAGCATACCTAAGTCTTTCCCAAAGCCAGATTGTTTCACTCCCCCGAAAGGGGCTGCCACGTCCGTCTTGTTGTACGTGTTCACAAACACAGTTCCTGCTTCTAGTCTCTCGCTCACATACATGGCTTTACTGATGTCTCTTGTAAAAACCCCGGAGGCCAGACCGTACTCTGTATTATTTGCTCGCTGCAACACTCCTTCGATGTCCCTACAAGATGTTTTTAGGAAGACAAAACTTCATTGAATGTAAAGCGAATCATTCGCATTTTATGTTCTAACAGTTTACCCTGCGTGCTAGAAACAGAAAAACGCTACCGCAACTTAAGTGTTCATGAATGAAATATTCCAGGCTTACACCAAGAGAGAGTCCCAATGAGCTATTATAACTCTATTATTATATTTTTCATGTAGACCATGCGACACCTTTTAAAATCTGAAGTCATCTTTTCCATTCTCTTCTTGGTTCTCCTTCACGACTTCTCACCTCCTCCCCCTCCCTTGAGTCCCGCTTCTAGATGTATTCGCAGAGCACCCCCTCTTTCCCTCCATCTCTCCAGATTTGGAATACAGTTCCAGGTTCATTCATTCAGCCCCTCGCCCTGAAGCCTTCCCAGCTCCCACCAGTGCCACGGGGAGCCCGTCGGGTGTAGTGGCTCAGTGAGAGGGCTCTGCAGCCAGGCCCCCGGGTGAACTTGGGCAAATAGCTTCATCTCCGGATGCCTTTGTTTATTGCAAAACAGCAGTAATAAGAAAAGGGCCTTTCTCCTTGTCGTGAGGATTAAATAAGCGAATGGTGCCCGGAACACAGTATGATGCTCAATGAAAGTCAACCATAATCAGGAGCATGTATTCTTCCAAACTCTGGGTTTTGGTTTAACTCTTTGTGTACTTGTGGTTCGCCCCCCAACTACACTGGAAGCTCCCTGAGGGCACGGTGACCTCTTATTCTTCTTTATACTTTGGTGTTAGATCATCCAGAGTGAATTCAATTAATACAATTCAATAAAAGGAAATACAAATTATCCCTTCAATCCTGCTTTCCCTGCCTTTTGACTCAGTATGTGCTCACTCGTAAGCTACGTGGAGGCGTGACCCTGTTCATCTCTCAGTTGGGTCCAGTGCCAGCGTGTCTGTCATGGTACGAGTATCTCATCTTTATGCGTGTCATCCTAATGTTTAAAACTGCGTGAACGTTCTACGGCATGGCCACTGAATGCAAGCCAAGGAGTTCATCTGGTGCTCTGGCAAAGAAACAGGATCTGTCCCCAAACAGGAGAAAAAACGAATCGTGCTGGACTTTTTTTGAGAGACAGACAGCCCAGGCTTCGACATGGTCGCCTTTGAAGGGATTTTTCCAAGGTAATCCTGACAATACACCGTCTGAAGCTCGCACAAGAAATGTGGAACTGACCCTGGAGGGAATTGAGGCTCTGCTAAAACCTCGCACGCTTCTTGATCGTTGCACACGGTAAGAACCCACATATTTATTGACGAGCCTATGGTGGAAAGATGGCTTTATGCCATTACTTGTTGGGGACTCTTGAGATGACACCACTTGAGAGGCTAATACCTTGCCTACTCCTAGGATAATAACAAGGACAGCAAGGGCCACAGCACTATCAGCAAACATGACACAAAAGGATAAATGCTATTAATCATCCAATTTTGCAGATAGAGAAACCAAGGCTCAGACTGGCCCAAGCCCGTAGAGGTCGTCAGGGGCAGCGGCAGAGGGCTGGGCACCCACCGGGGCTGCCTTGGACCCTATCTGGTTATTTGCCCATCTCCTTGTCTGTCTCCCCCGTGAGCTGGTAAATTCCTCAAAGATAGGAACTGTGACTTATCCTGGTTGATAACCCCCAAAACTGGCTTCTAAAATCTACATGTTTGGGGACCTGGGGTGGCTCATTCGGTTAGGCATCTGCCTTTGGCTCAGGTTGTGATCCCAGGGTCCTGGGATGGAGCCCTGCCATCAGGCTCCCTGATCAAGGTGGGGTTGGGGGGGGGTCTTCTCCCTCTCCCTCTGCCCCTCCTCCCTGCTGGTGTCCTCTCTCTCTCAAATAAATAAATAAATTAAATCTTTAAAAAAAAAGAAAATTTGCACGTTTAACACAAAGACTATCCTATGGGGGAACTTTATGAGGAAAAGAAGGTGAATAGAGCATCCTTGGATCAGTGTGTCAAAAAGTTGCTCACTATAGCTTAGTGTCCCCACATAGATCTTAGGATATTTCTATCAGACCAAGAAGTCCTCTGAACTCTGTGTTCTGGTTTTTTTCCACCTTCTCATTTGTTGAAGGAACATTCAAACCAGAATTCTGGAGAATTTTGCCCAGTATACCATGAGAGTCTATTGTATTAAATATTCTTGTATGAGCTCAGGTACCATACAAGCCTCTCTGATCCGCTAAACACTTTGGAGAGTTTCCCGCACTATAATGAACCATCCTTGATGGGTGATTATATGGTGATTGTGGACATCTTACAAAAAGTTCAGTATTAGGCTTTGGGGGGCATAATCCCCTATGAAGGCAATGCTGTTTTCTTGGGAAAATCGCATTTCACAGATGCTGCCTTCCCTTGAAATGTAAATGTAAAAACTAGTTCTGTTATTCTTAGGTACTTATCTTGTTGGAGAGACATTTCAAGTGTTGGTTGTACAAAAACTAAATGTAGTCAGCGAAAATTCCATACTGTCAGCCATTGATTTAAGCTAAGAAGCAAAAATACATAACAATCGACACTGGTTAGCCTTCTCTTCTAATTATTTAAGTCAGTTATTGTTATATAATTGAGCATTACATGTTCGTTGATTTTATGGTCTGTGTATTAGCACAATGGCAGGAGAAAAAAACACTTATCTAGTCAAAACCTGTTAAATTGTGCCTGAAGAACATACCCATTTTGGAATTTAGAAATGACCATAATAGGCCCAAATGACTCCTCTTTGGCAAGATACATGTGGTCTTCCACATCTGTGAAAACAGTTGGTTCCATAAAAAAGCCTATTTGAAAAACAGAAAAGATCATCAATTATAGGGTAATTAATTTTTAATTAATAGTTCTCTCATTTAATTACACCATAATTTTTTTTTCCTTTCCTTCTGCGTCAATAAAACCAAACAGGCTTTCCTTTTCCTATTTGGCATTAGCATTCCTAGGTTCTTGTGTTTTTAGCTACTCATTACAAAAATTTCAAACATATGTCAAAGTAGAGGAAGTAGTATCGTGAATCATAAAATAAATATCTACTCATATTTTGCTATGATTCATTTTTTTCCCTTGCTGATATAATTAAAAGCAAATTCCAGAGGTTATAGCTTTCAGTACAAATGTATTTTTGTACTGTATATTTGTATTTCAGTACAAATCTGTAAAAAAATAAGGCATTTTCTTACCTACCACAATATGTTATCACATCTAACAAAATTAGTGCTAATTCCTTTTTCATGATTTATGGTTCCATTTTTTTCTCAAAAGTATCTTTTCTACAGTTGATTTGGTTGATTCAGGCCTTCAATAAATTCTACACGTGGCATTCACTCGTTAGATCTCTTAAGGGTCCTTTCATCTAGAACATTCCACCCCTAATTTTTCATGTCGCTGACTTGTGAAACAGACCGCGTTAGCTGTCCTGCAGAATATATTGCATTTAGATTTGTCTTTGTTTCCTTGGGATGACATTTTAATTTGTTCCTCTGTCCCCTTTATTTCTCATAAGTGGGAAGTTTGACCTCGAGACACAATTAGATTCAGGTTAAACTGAATACTGCAGAGGTGATGCGACGTGTTACACGCTGCATCTCCTAGGAGACACATCACACCCGGCTGTCCTGCTTTCACTGTTGCTTAGACTGACCAGTGTGGTCCAAGCAGTGACGACTTCACCTCTCTATTGTAAAACTGTGTTTTTCCCCTTGAAACTGCCAAGTGATCTTGGGGGAGAAACTTTGGTGCCTTGCACATTCTCAGTCCCCATCAACCTCTCTCCCAATAACTTGAGCCTCCCTTGATGATAACTGCCTGAATCAATCATTTCATGCAATTAGGGGTACGCAGTGGTGATCTTTCTATTCCATCATTTTTTTTCTACATTAATTAGCAGAAATTCCTCTGTTAAAAAAAAGTCTCCTTTATCAGCTACTCAGTTTACCCAGAAATTCAGTTCATGCAAGAAACACAGACACATGTTAAATTTTCCCCTTCTAATGATCAACTTTCAGAGTAAGGTGTTGCAGCCCAATCCCCCTACAGCAGTGAAAAATGGGGTTTCGAAGTTGTTGTTTGTCTTTCTTTCCTTTGGGGTATCGTGACATGGAGCCATTCCCATATTTCAGTAACAGGTACAGCTTTAGACAATAGGAATAAATCCTTCCCAGGCTATCCTGGTTAAGATTACATCTCACAGCTCCAGGAGTCAAGGTCACCAGCACCAGAATAACACAGTTGTCCATTACACCTGCTTACTGGACCGCCAAGGGCCTGTCACGTCCATTTTGTGATTGGATTTCCACAGCCTCGTAAAGCAGGGTGTGCACACTTCATCCCATGTTACACAGGAGGAAACTAAGGCTCAGAAAAATTGTCATGTCCAAGGTATCCAGTGTGTAAGTGGCCAAGTGGTATCCGAAAACGAATTCTTGTGATCATAACATAAATGCTACTCTTTACTTTCGAGGCAAGATGGGGCTGCAGCGAAAACCGTTACCATCCATTCCAACCTCAGAAGCTAGTGCTGCTGTGGGGCTGGTCTTACCTGGCCTGTGGACTTGTCTTCCCCCGTACACCAAGGTGGCCCCTTCTTTCACCCCAGCTTCACAGTATTGCAGAAGCTTTTCCAGATGGGCCTGATGATTTTGGGGCCCGTGATCGGTGGATCTGTCAAGTGGGTCACCAATTTTCATCTTTTTAATTTCTTCCACCTGTTTGTCACCCAGGTCACAAAACACAATTGACTGTTAATAACAGTAATGGATACCCTCGGCTAGCTTCTACAGTGTGGGGGTGTCGTACTAAGCCGTCAAAAGATGTGTTGTCGCTTACTCTTCACGGAAGCACTGGAGGAGGGTATTTATTATTTCCATCTTACAGATGGAGAAACTGAGGCTTAGACAGGTTCAGTGACTTAACACACTCAACCACTAAAGACAGTAGAGTCTTCCTGACTTGAAAGCTCATGCTGTTAACCACTGAGTTCTAACAGACCGTAAGCTACAATGTTACATTCAAATTATCCTGCGTGTTAATCCATTAAAATAGCAAGCCTGATGTTCTGGAATTTTTGTTAATAGAACACACTTGTACTCTTCAGGACAGAAGAATTTCTAAAATGGCCACATGGTTATCTTTTTCCTCTCCCCAGATGTAGCAGCCTGCCCTTCTGAAATGTTCATGGCATAGCCATGCCAGAGGAATTGCTAGAATGTTCCAATGAAAAGCCATCTTCATTATGCAATGTCCTTCGCTCTCTATGTGATCGTCCCTGTGCACCTCACTTACCTTGATCTACTTACACATTTTCTAAGGTTAAGTCCAATTCCAGTAAGAAGAAAGAATGCGAGTTACCACCACCCAGCAGGGCCATGAATTTTAATTTGGGCAGAGCAAGACTCCCTCAGGAAGTACTCAAGAAATAGCTGCTGAGTCCACAGTCTCTCATGGTTCATTCCCCCTCCTGTTACTGTGGACTCTGGGAAAAAAACTGAGGGCTTCAGAGGGGAGGGGGGTGGGGGAATGGGATAGGCTGGTGATGGGTAGTAAGGAGGGCACGTATTGCACGGTGCACTGGGTGTTATACGCAACTAACGAATTATGGAACACTGCATCAAAAACTGGGGATGTACTGTATGGTCACTAATATAACAAAATAAAAATTATTTTAAAAAATAAATTAAAAAATAAATAAAATAAAAAAAAAGAATTAGCTGCTGAATGAGTAAATGAATACCAGCTGCATGTGTGCAAAACCCGTTTACTGATGGACTGATAAGGTTGACTCTTGGCATTTCTGGTCTCAGCATTTGAAGTGTCCACACATTGAAGCTGTGAAAGCCCTGTAACTTGTATTTTACTGAAGCACAAAACTGAATTAGAGGGATGTTCAGGAGGTGGCCACCGCCCACCACCTGCCCCGCCATATGTCTTCCGTGTTTTCCATTCTCACGAAGAAAGAATGCCTTTGCTTCTTGGGAATGGGGAGGGGGGACTGACTCGGAAAAAAAGAAGCTGGGTGCTGGTTTTCCAAATATAAACAAATTCATGATTACTATTACCATAATAATGGCATAGTTTATTATAGTTTATTTTAGCCACAGAATTCATCTTAATAGTTCTATAAGTGGCTTTTGGTCTCATGTTTATAGAATCACGACCAATCTATAGGGGGTAGGTACGTATGTGTGTGTATGCGTATCTATCTATCTATCTAGCCAATGTTAGTGGAGGAAATGATATTCTGTCCCAGTAACGTTGTACTGAGGATATGCAAGGATCTAGTGATATCTCTCTCACAGTCAATTCAGGAATTTACAGAAAACTAGGAGTATATCTCCCGTAAGTGTCAAAGATATAATTTACTATAAATGCAGAGCAAGGTATAGGTAATATAAGCTCTTAAGGTTTCTTTTTATAGAGACCTATACTTTTTTACTATGGAAAAATTGTAAATACATATAAAAGTAGATGATATAATGAAACGCCATGTACTCATCACCCGGCTTCAACAATTACCACTCATGGCCAATTTATTCCCCCGTTAACTTCCTCCCCTCCAGGGTTATTTTGAAGCAAAGTCTAGACATCGTATAATTTCCTCTGTCGATATGTCAGAAAGTAGCTCTGAAAGATAAGGACTATGGTGTTTAAATATATACATATGTATATACACATATCACAGTACTAACATCATACCTCAAAATTCATCAATAATGCCAGAAGTCCTTTTCAGGTAAAAAGCAGTTTCTATACAACTCTTAGAACAAATGTGAAGATTTCTTACCACTCTTGTCACAAATTTGTCGTGGATGGATTCTTCCACAAACAACCGTCCAGCTGCAATGCAATTCTCTCCTTTGTTGAAAAACACTGCCCCCATGCCCTTCAGCAGCAGAAGAGAAAATATTAACAGTACTTTGGATTATCGTAACATCGCATGCGCCAAGAATTAGGTATTATCGGAAGATAGTAGACAAACAGAAATCATAGAAAAACGCAATGTCTTGGCCTACAGCTAGTGAGGAGAATTGCTTAGAGATACTTAGAGCTTTGATCTAGTGTGTTTGTAGGGGTTTTGTTTCTCCTTTACCCTTTCTGTCCAGGAGCACTTAAAAAAAAGTGTGGGTAGCCATAAGGACACACCACTGAGGACAAATTTTAGGTTGTAAGAAAATCTGCATTGTTGTATACATTTCAATGTAATACTTGTACACCAGATTTTGCTTTTAAAATCTTGACATCAGGGGCGCCTGGGTGGCACAGCAGTTAAGCCTCTGCCTTCGGCTCAGGGCGTGATCCCGGCGTTACGGGATCAAGCCCCACATCAGGCTCCTCCGCTAGGAGCCTGCTTCTTCCTCTCCCACTCCCCCTGCTTGTGTTCCCTCTCTCGCTGGCTGTCTCTATCTCTGTCGAATAAATAAATAAAATCTTTAAAAAAAAAAAATCTTGACATCAGTTTGTATAAATCATGAATGTTTAGAAAGATTCTCCTGTCCCGCAAGTTTTAAAAACACCTTAATGATACGAACTATGAAGATACCATTTTTAAAATTAAGTGCTTTGCGCAGTCCCCAATCTAAGCATTGAGAGAACGGTTTCTGTTTAGATTTCTGGTAAAAAGGGAGATGAGACACGTTTTAGAAGTAGGCACCTATTTGGTGGGATTCGACCCACTCTTACCATTCGCACGGCCTTGTCAAGTTCACAGTCATTGAATATTATAAGTGGGGATTTGCCACCAAGTTCAAGGGAAACTTTCTTCAAGTTGCTCACAGCACAGCTAGAGGAAAATAAATAGGAAATGAACATCCTCTGTCTCACCTTTTTAGCTATAAATTACCACTTAGCATGGAAAACATAGTTGAACCTCAGAAATATTAAGAAACGTATTCAAAGACAAAATAGGGGGGTGCCTGGGTGGCACAGCGGTTGAGCGTCTGCCTTCGGCTCAGGGCGTGATCCCGGCATTACGGGATCGAGCCCCACATCAGGCTCTTCCGCTATGAGCCTGCTTCTTCCTCTCCCACTCCCCCTGCTTGTGTTCCCTCTCTCGCTGGCTGTCTTTCTCTGTCGAATAAATAAAATCTTTAAAAAAAAAAAAAAACAAAGACAAAATAGGAGTGATAGAATGGTGGTAGCTGTTGAAGCCTGGTGATGGGCACATGGGAGTTCATGACACTATTCCGTGTGCTTTGTATGTATTAGAAATTTTCCATAATAAAAAGGTTTTTCTTAATTCTGTGATCAAATAATTAGACATCCTCATGGGTAAATTCGGATTCTTTAGGTATAAGAATTTTGGTTACATAAAGGCCTGGCAGGGAATCTAACCTCTAACCAGATTCCTGGAGCATTAGGGAAACAAGATATCGATTTTTAGAAGCATATTATTTATTTTCCCCTACTCGCAAAAGTATTGATACTGAAAACATTAAAAAATACCCCCAAAAATTCAGAAAGAAGAAAAAAAAAATCACAAAATTCTATTCCATGTCTCAATGCCCATTGTTTTTACCATTTTGACATGCTTATTTCTGGTCCATGTCCAACCATGGCCTTTGCCTTATTTACCATGGTTGGGATCAACCAATTTTTCTCTCAATTTACCTTTTAACAACATTTTTCAGTGTTACTAAAAATGCTCCTTGAACGTGATTACACAGCACTCCACCGGCATACTTCAACCACTGCCTTATTTTGGATATTTAGATTGTCAGCAATTTAAAAAAAAAAAAAAATCAATGTTCCTGCTTTTTAGGAATTGATTTTATAAATAATTCATATTTGTCATTTATGTCTTGGTTTCTTACTTATGCTCCAAAACCAATCTGGGCCACAGCTTTAGTACAGAAAAATTTTTCGTGCTGGATTGTCATAGCTACCAGTGGGGCAGAATTCCAATATGACTCCGGTTTTTACTGATTATGGGCTTCGTGCTTTGGAAATTTTTTATTATATGAAAATAGTTCAATACCCTGCAGTGATAAGTAGATTTCTCTTTTAAATTGGGTGTGGGTTTTCTCCCTCCAAACACACTCTGCATAAGAAAGCAAAAAGCAGGGGCGCCTGGGTGGCGCAGTCATTAAGCGTCTGCCTTCGGCTCAGGGCGTGATCCCGGCGTTCTGGGATCAAGCCCCACATCAGGCTCCTCTGCTATGAGCCTGCTTCTTCCTCTCCCACTCCCCCTGCTTGTGTTCCCTCTCTCGCTGGCTGTCACTGTCAAATAAATAAAATAAAATCTTTAAAAAGAAAGCAAAAAGCAAGACGAAAACCTGGTTTGCTAGGGTCTGCAGCAAACGAGCACACTAAAACCAATACCTCTTCATGATCTGTTTGCCAATAGCAGTGGACCCAGTGAAACCAAGTTTGCGGATATCAGGATGTTCAGAAAGGCGTTGCCCTGCTATGCCACCTGCAGAATTAGGGAATAAAACATGAATTAAAACATGACTCAAGCCCTTATGGTGCGAGTGGTTTTGAATTCATTGAAGTGGATTTCGAAACTCTCTTAGTTTTGCATTTTCTGTATCAATTACAAACTGACAAAAGTCTAGATAATGTCCTTCGTGCAATTATCAGCCCCCCAAAAGATGGGTAAGCCTTGGTTTTTCATCTTCCAAAGCAATTTTAAAAAGTTGAAACATGCTATCTTATGATAGTTTTACAATGTACAATTTCTGCTCCTCTCACCCTACTCATCCACCATTATATTTCTACTTTAAGATTTTTAGCACATGGCAAATATATTTATTCTTAAGTTAACTGTTCAGTGAACTGTATTTAGCTTTAATATACTGTAGTTGTAGGTCAGGGCAAGATTCCAGCGGGAAAATAGCCACTCAGCTACTCCTGAACCATTCATTAGTTACAGTCAAGTGGGTCCTTTGATGGCTTACCTGAGCCTGGAATGATGTTGATTACCCCCTTTGGGAAGCCCGCTTTCACAGAGAGCTCAGCAAACTTCAAAGCAGTCAAGGGTGTGACCTGAGCAGAAGCAGACCACAATTACCTTCTTCAGACCCTGTCTTGTCTTCTCGATCAGTACCCTGCTTTTCCTTTCTGGTCATACTACAGTTCATTTTAATTTTTCTTTTATTTGGACATAATGTCAGACTTACAGCAAAGGTGCAAAAATAGTACAAAATTTCTTATCTATCCATCACCCAGATTTCTCAAATGTTAACATTTTACTACATTGGCTTTACCCTCTTTGTCTCTTTATTTTTCTCTGAACTGTAAGAGTAAGATATAGACATGCCCCTTTACCTGTAAATAAGTTTGGGTGCATTTCGTAAAAACAAAGAATTCTTGTACATAACCACATACAATGATCAAAATCAGGAAATTAACAACACATTAGAAAACCTAATTTACAGACCTTATTCAGTTTTCACCAATTGTCTCAATAATATGCATTATAGAAAAAGGAAATCCAAAATCATACATTGCATTGCAATGTCTGCAGTCTCCTTCAATCTGGGAGAGTTGCTGAGTTTTATTTTATGTTTCATATATTACACTGACATTTTTGATAAGTGCAGGCCAGTGATTTTGGACAACATTCCTTCATCTGGATTTGTCTGCTTGCTCTTCATGATTGAATTCAGGTCGTACACTGTTCACGTGCAAGCACTTTGGCAAGAACACCGCAGGAGCGTCGCAGAGTCCTCAGGGCTCCCTCTCAGAAGACACGTGCTCTCAAATAGCCCCAATATTGGAAATACTAACTTTGATCATTCGGTAAAGGGGGGCTGCCAGGTTTCACCACTGTGAGTTACTCTTTTATACTTTGTTATTAATAAATACTTTGTAGGAAGATACTTCAAGACTATTTAAATACCCCATTAGTCCTCCAACTTCCACCCACTAGTTTTAGAATACATTGATGATTCTTCCTGAATCAATTATTTTGAGGAAGGCTGCCAGACGGTGATTTTCTATCATTCCTTCAATATGCATTAGTTGGCTTTCCACTCTAAGAGCTTTCCTTTCTCTTCAGTTAATTAATTAATTAATTAATCCATGTGAACTCGTGGATTCTTACTTTATTCAATGGGTTATGTTTTACTATTGTTATCTCTTTTGATGTTCCAATTGTTCCAGATTTGGCTGATGGAAGCCCCTTTAGAATGGCTGTTGTGTTTCTAACATGGCCCTATCATTCTTTGAGCATTTACATGCGTTTTGGCTCAATAAGATGTTCCAGGAACACCTTGTATTTTTCCTGTTCCAGCCCTTTCTTCAAGGAACCTAGATTTTTTCAGTGAAGAATGATATTTAAAAATTATGATATAATGGGAAATATTTATTTGGTCTTTGTCGCTGGTTCCTAGCACATGGTTTCTAAAACGCTTGGAATCCCTCATGTGAAAAGTGTCTTTTGTATACTTATGATGTGACTGGTAGTTGGGGGCTCCGACGTAGTTTCAGGATGGAGTCTGGTCACCAGAAAGACCAAGCCATGATGTGAGGGTTGGAACTTTCAGCCCAACCCTAGGGAGTTGGGAGAGGCTAGAGGTTGAGTTCAATCACCAAGAGCAATGATTTAATCAATTTTGCCTGTGTAATTAAAATTCCTTAAGTACGCCTAGACCGTGGGGTTCAGAGAGCTTCTGGGTTGCCTAATGCATCCATGTGATGGGAGGGTGGCGCACCTGAACTCCACAGTGACCGGGCTCCTGAGATCCTTCCAGACCTCGTCCTATGTAACTTTTCATCTGACTGTTGATTTATATCCTTTATAATAGCCTTTATAATAGAGTCATAATAAATAAAGTACTTTCCTGAGTTCTGTGAGCCACACTAGCAAATCCCACCTGAAGAGGGGGGTCAGAGAAACCTCTGATTTACAGCCATTTGGTCAGAAGTACAGGAGGCCCGGGGCTCACAACTGGCATCTGATATGGAGGCAATCTTGTGAGACTGACTAAGCCCTTCACCTGCAGGGTCTGTACTCAAGCTCCTGCTACTTAGTGTCACAATTGACTTGGATTGTAGGACACCTCGTGGGTGTCCAGAGAGATAGAGAATAGGTTGGTATGTGGTGGGGAGAACCCCACACATTTGTTGTCAAAAGGGCTGTGAGTAAAAAAAAAATCAGAATTTTAGAAACTAAGATCTGGGCACTATTGAAATGTTGCTTCTCCTCTCAGGAGACAGGGCTGGGGGATAGTTGTATGTATACTCATACACACATACATCTGTCTGTCTGTCTATCTTCCTACTTATCACCTATTCCCACATATACCTATATCCATTTCTTTAACCAGCTATCTAAATATATGAAAACCCATGAGTTTCCAAATACCTCCATCCAATATCTCAGAGTTCATTCAATAATCTTTTCCCCTTTTCACGTTTGTAACTCTCTTCTCCAACAGTGAGAAACATGGCTTCCAATAGCCACAGAACATTGACTGAGTTGCTCAATTCGAAAATGTATAGAAAACAATTTAAGAATTATTAAGCCATGTCCTTATGAAGAGGAAGCCTACTAATTAGAGTCTAATACCTCCTTGCAGCACTTTTGCCTTTAGCCTGAGAGCATATAGTCCAAATGTCTGTCAAAAGTTACTTGGATTCATGTTTCCCTACTTCTTTCAATGGGATCATGTTATTCATTTGAAATACGGCTTAATTTGTTTTTATTTGTATTAAGTTTTAGGGTTTTTGCCCCATCTGGGTTGATTATATTTGTTTGTTTGTTGTCATCATTGAGTATGGGAAACATGCTTCCAAGCGTGAGGAATATACAAAGGGTACATTCAGAGAAGTGTTGTTCTCTGCCCTCTTTCCCTCTATCCCTTCCACCCCATCTCCCCATGGCCTATAGATAATCAGCCTCATTAGTCTACCGTGCATCTTTGCTCTGTTTCTTTTGCTCAGATAAACAGATATATACCTTCTTATTTTCCCTCCCTTCTTACACAAAGATGGCATAACACGATCTCATTTTTAACATCTGTTACAGCAATGATAACTCAGAAGCAAAATGAAAGTCTTATTTTCACACTGTTAAAAACCAGTGCTGATTACGTCTTAAATTAGCACTATTTTTAGTGTGGTCTCAATAAATGGAATGTGTAAGAAGCTCCCTGGAGGTGTGACAAGAGAACAGTAGAACTCCCACGCACACATGTTAATGACAAAGGTATGCAATAAGCCGAACATGACATTTATTATGTGGCAGGCTAACGATGCTCTCACTCTGGGTGAAGGAAGGGCAGACGGTCATGGGTCATAAAGGGCTGTCCTAGGAAAGAACAAGAGCTTACAAGGCCAAGAGAATGACAGTGGGTCCTTCACTTGCTCATCTGCTTTCAGAATATTGCCACGTGTTGGTTTATAGGCCTGGTTACATGGACTCGCAGACTATATTGTTACTTTAACTAACCCAGCCTTCATAAAATGGACAAGTGACTGAAAAAGAATCTCTATAGAAACTGCATAATAAATACTACTACCCAGGCAACAAGCAGACCACAAGCAAACGACAAGAAAAAGGCAGGGCTAACACTTTCCCACCTTCTAGTAACAGGTCCACTGCAGTAACATTGTGAGGTTTACAAACAGGAGTCTCGTTAGACTTGATGAGAAACTGGCCTCAAACCCTTGAAATTATCAAGGAGATACCTGACCCTGTAGATTTACATCAACAATTGTTAAAGATGATCCTAGCGCAAAGTGTGCATTACGATGCCTGGGTATGAAATCATGATTAGAAAAACATTGGGGCGCCTGGGTGACACAGCAGTTAAGCGTCTGCCTTTGGCTCAGGGCGTGATCCCGGCGTTCTGGGATCGAGCCCCACATCAGGCTCCTCCGCTGGGAGCCTGCTTCTTCCTCTCCCACTCCCCCTGCTTGTGTTCCCTCTCTCGCTGGCTGTCTCTCTGTCGAATAAGTAAATAAAATCTTTTAAAAAAAAAAGAAAAGAAAAACATTTAAAAACTAACTACCCTGAATTAATGATAGTTCTTTTCAAGTAAGAAAAAGATTTGTTATATCATTAATAAATACAATGAAACAAATTGTTTCATCTTTATCTCATTCTTTTTCATTTCGATTGGTTTTCTTCCATTTGGCTACTTAGTTCTCCCAGCAGGACTATGGGTCTAAACGATATTTGGAAAAGCACCTAACAGTGTTCTGGGCAAGGGAAGGTCATTGTTACTGTTCTTATTAGGTTCGATGAAGTGCTCAGAACCTGTCAGACCTGGACCAGTCTAGGCCATGGGAAAGAGCCACCTGATTCAGACCTCCTGACGTTCGCACGGGGCCTCCATACTGGAAATGGTTGCATACCGCCATCATGTCACAGTATGCAATAAAATAAAAAGATATCTACAACAGAACAATAACAACTTTGGGTCTTTCGTTTTTAGGATTAAAAGTATCATCAATCATTAAGCCATCAGTTTTATTTTTTATTTATTTTTAAATATTTTATTTATTTATTTGACAGAGAGTGAGCAAGGGGGAGAGAGAGAGAGAAAGAGAAAGAGAGAGCTAGTATGAGCAGATAGGAGGGGCAGAGGCAGAGGGAGAAGCAGATGCAGGATGTAATCCCAGGACCCTGGGATCATGACCTGAGCTGAAGGCCGACGCTTAACGACTGAGCCACCGAGGTGCCCTAAACTGTTTGTTTTAAATTGCAGATGGGGACAGAAACTGTGTGTGTCTTTGTCACTGATAGATGCCTGGCAACTAGTATGCCCTCAATAAGTATTCCTAATTTTTGAACATTATATAAAATTATTGGAGTTCTTCAATGTTTAGCACTCTCGTTGGATACCATTTAGTGACTCTCAACCCTGGCTGTATCTTAGAAACAAAGGTGAAGCTTTCAAGCAACACCAATGCCTGGGCTCCCACTTAGACCAATCACAACAGCATCTTTGCCAAGAGATACCAGTGTTTTTGAATGAGAACTCCAGGTGATTCTAACGTGCAGCTGGGACTGAGCACCCCGGGCTACGTTATCTGCCTCTTCTCTTTACTCTACGGGCTTCCTGCTGCTTCCCAGAGAATAACATTCCTAAAGAATGCTGGTGAATTGGAGCCATTTCCATGGAAGGATTTGTCAATATCTATCACACAAATACATGTATCTTTTTTCCTTATTAATTAATTAATTAATATATTTATCTTTTAAAGACTTATTTATTTATTTGAAAGAAAGAGAGTGCACATGCGTGGGGGGTGGGGAGGGAGAGGGACAAGCAGACTCATGCAGAATGCAGAGCCCAACTTGGGGCTCGATCTCAGGACCCTAAGATCATGACCTAAGCTGAAATCAAGAGTCGATGCCCAACTGACTGTGTCACCAAGGAGCACTCCCCCCTTTTCTTTCCTTTTAGAGAAAGAGAGAGAGAGAGCGAGCGTGTGAGTGGGGGAGGAGGGGGAGAGGGAGAGAGAATCTTAAGCAGGCTGCAGGGTGGGGCTAAATCTCACGACCCTGAGATCATGAGCTGAGCTGAAATCAAGAGTCAGACTCCAACGGACTGAGCCACCCAGGTGCCCCACAGATACGTGTATCTTTTAACTAAATGATTCTGCTATTAGAAACACTTCCTTTAAATATACTTGCACATGCGCATGACGCCATGTTTACAAGGGTAGTAACTGTAGCATTGTTTATAATAACAAGAGGGCAGAAAAATCCAAATATCCATTAATTAGGGATTGGTTAAATAAAATATGATTTAGCTATACAGCAATATTATACAATGGAAATTGTTTAATAAAAAAGATTTTTTTCTTTTGCTCAGTATGTATAGAATGCTACCACTGTACTGTATTGTGGTAAGAACACTTACCACGAGATTTGCCCTCTTAACAAATTTTAAATGTATGATATACTATTGTTAACTGTAGGCAAAATGATACGCAGCAGATCTCTAGAACTCATTCACCTCGCATGATTAAAACTTTACACCTGTTGATTTGCAATTTCCCATATCCCCTTGTCCCCTCTTTGTGATTGTTTAATGGGTTAAAAAATTTATATATATACATATATATATACATATATATATAAATAAAATTATTGCATATTGTATTTTTATTGTATATTATATATATAAATTTTTTGCATATACATATATTTGCATATGCAGACAGTATCTCTGGAATACCAAAGAAACTAATAAATAATAATTAATAATGTCAGTTGCTCCTGGGTAGGGGCATTAATTGGCTGGCTGGGGGATTAAGAATGGGAGGGAGGGGCGCCTGAGTGGCTCAGTCCTTAAGCATCTGCCTTCGGCTCAGGGCGTGATCCTGGAGTTCTGGGATCGAGCCCCGCATCAGGCTCCCTGCTCTGCTGGGAGCTTGCTTCTTCCTCTCCCACTCCCCCTGCTTGTGTGCCTGCTCTCGCTGGCTGTCTCTCTCTCTCTGTCAAATAAGTAAGTAAATAAATAAATAAAATCTTTAAAAAAAAAAAGAATAGGAGGGAGATTTTTCACCATCTACCTCCTGTACATTTTTATTTAGAAATTTTTTAACGTATAACTATTTTTTTAAATGAAAGTGTTTCTAACAAGTAAAACAAGATGCCTGTGGTCGGTATAACTACGTGGCAATAACCAATGAAACTGTAATTTAAGTTCTAAAAGAAGAAATAAAGGAGCGGTGACAAGTAATGTAAACTCTTCTAGAATAGAGACCAAGTTTTCTCTGTGACGTGTGCACCTCAGAATGTCTACTACTGTTTACTGTGCACAGTCAATGCTCGGCCAAGTATTACAGTGGCCACAATAAGCTTTTTCCTGAGAAACTACTGTAGCATTAAAAGATTTTTTTGAGAACTCAATCATTTGAATTATTATTTTTTATCAATTATTTCCTTGTTATCCACGGGTACATATTCTTACACAGTTGCCACAAATATGTACATTCTTTTGCATCCTTTCCCCTCATTTTCCCTATCTTTACAATACTTTTAATAATTAAAATTTGAGTGTCTCTATAATACGTTTCCTTTTGATGTCTCATCGTTACTCGAAATAATTCCCCAATTATCGGGCATTTGGCATTTTGCAAGAAATGAATTGGCTTGTAGAAATTCAGTGGATTTCACCAGAGTATCCTGTGCTTGCTTCCCTTGTCATGGAAATTTTAAATTGTGGGACATCTGTGGGGTGCATTGGGCAGCTATTAAAAATGAAGATTTAATATGAAAAGACGCCTGTGATATCTTTCAAGATGTCATAATATACAAGCCTGTTTGTGCTTAAAGACATCATGGTTATAAATGTGTGTCTCTGTTTTCAAGTGAATAGGAGAGAAGGAGATCGTGCCCCTGGCCCCTTGCATCTCACCTGTGCTGGCTTGAGCACTAAGGTATTGCCTGCGGCCAAACATGCAGCGCTCTTCCACGCCAGCATCATCAGCGGGTAATTCCAGGGGATGATAATGGCGCAGACGCTGCAGGGGTAGAAAGACGACATCCTTAGTTGTCTCCAACCAACACAACTCACACGAGTCACCCAAGGTGCTCTCCTTGTCTTACCCAAGTGGCTCCTTCTTGGTGAAGGTCAGATTGTGATTTGGACGGGCCTGGTTGATTGGAATGGTAGAACCCTAAAAAGTAGAAAAAGGTTGATTCTTATTTTACTAATTCAAATGAGTAAATCTAATCTCAAGGAATCCATTTTCTGTTCACCTGTCCTAATTTTTCTTAGCTGGTATGAAAAGGCAGTGTTCAATTTATAAGAAATATATCCACACCAAGAAACGGAAATGCTATTTCTTTCTGGAGGGAAGTAAGACACAGGAGATTAAACATAATCATATCTATCTATCTATGTATCTCTAAACTAAACATAGTTCTTTTTTTTTTTTAAAGATTTTATTTGTTTGAGAGAGACGGAGAGCATGAGGTGGGGGGGGAAGGGGCAGAGGTAGAGAGAGAAGCAGACTCCCTGCTGAGCAGGAATCCTGCCATGGGACTTGATCCCAGGACCCTGAGATCATGACCTGAGCCAAAGGCAGATGCCCCACTGACTAAGCCACCCAGTCACCCCTATACACTAAACATAACTCTAATTTGGTTACCTCCATTCCCAATTTCTTGACATGGCAGAGAATGTTAACTGCCTGCCCAGTGTCCATTCTTCTCTCTAACCTTAGTAACAGAAACCCTACATTAATAATGATAACAGCCATGTACCCAGATAAAATCCTGTTTTCCAGTTTCCAGGGCAGACAGGGATGGCCAATGGAAGACACAAGCACATGGCATTGGAAGGGGGACACTCTTTACAACAGGCTGACTCAGCCCTGACACATGCTCTTTTACCATAAACCCGCACCCACTCTTCTGCCTTCTTCCTGCTCAGAATGTCCCTGAAATGGCTGATAAGTACAGTGGTTATCATGAGACCATGACACAGCCTTGAGGGCAGAGGTCCGACTGGAACCAAGGATGGTCTGGTAGGGAGAGAGGAAAACTACGTGTCATATACTAGCCCTGACTACTTGCCTTGTGCTCCTTGAAAATGAGGTAAAAACAAAGTTCCTACTTGGATTTCTGTTCCAAGCAGCCAAACTGAATCCCAACTAATTCACAACCGTAGTCTTTAACTGAAGCTATTCATTTTGGCCACATAGAAGAGTGTTGCTGGTACTAATTACAAGTATCTGTCTCTTACCTGAAACCCTTGGGGCCAAGTGTGTTTTGGGATTCAGAATGATTTGGACTATAGAAGCATAATGTAACACATATACCTTTTGTTATATTATCTATGACTCTCAGTAGGGTCTGCAGCAGCCCCTCATAACCAAACATATGATAATTAGAATATATTTATTTAGTGAAACATATGAATATTCCCTCTAAGTGACAGAAATACAAATTATAAATAGATTCATGTTGGTTCAGGTCAGCTTTTGGCCACAAATGAGTTTGAACCACTCAAACCAATTAATTCTCAGGTTTTGCAGCTCTTTGGAGTTCATAATTGAGGATAAAGGATGGACCCGAACCACCACTACTAAATACGTATGTAGGTACGACTTTGTGACTCAAGAATCATGAAACCTACGTTCAAGTGCAAGCCCTCGTCTGTTGCAAACTCGTTGCTAAGTCTCACTGCATAACTTGCAGGGTTTGTATTATTGTGACCATATTATGGACAAGGAAAGGAAGGTTGAGAGAGAGAAAATAACTTTAACAACATTAGCTGGTAAGTGGCAAAGCTGCCACTTAGACCCAGGTCTCTCTGACTCCATATTAATAGTGATGACAGCAACTCGCCCAAGTAAAATATTGTTTCCCAGTCTTCCTAGCAGACAGAGAAGGCCGATGGGAGATAAAAGCACAAGGGAGGGTGGGATTGCCTTTTAAAGCTCTTTTGTCTTTCTCTCCCTGCCCCACTTCCTCCTTCTTGCTGCTGGGAGGGTGGCTGTGATGGCTGGTACTGCTGTGGCTACCGTGAGTCTATGAGCAGCACGCACGCTTCTCTGTGTTTTGAACCTTACCTTTACCTTTTATATCCCCAGTTCTGAGGTCAAGTGTAGTTGCCACTTCTCATCACACATGTACTATTTACTTGCTTTTAGTTAAAAGGGAAATGAAATATTTATTGTACCCATGTCTTAGAAAATTACTTTTCTTATACCAGCTGATTTAGACCATGTATGTTAGCTCTGGCTTCTGTAGGCGTTTGAGTTTTCAATCTCTCCACGACACCCTCTATGTCTAGAAGACTATGAGATGGCTTTAGAGATATAAAAGTATAAAAAACATCATTAGATATTAGTGCAGAAAATCTTGAGTTCAAATCCTAGGCTCTATGGTTTGCTTACTAACGACGTGACCATATACAAATCATTCACTGTTCTCAAGCCTCTGTTTGCTTACCTGCAATCAGAGACGACCACTATCTACGTACCGCAGATGCTCGTTGTAAGGATGAGATGAGAAAACTAACGGGTGGCTCTGAAACAGTGCCTTTGCAAACCACGAAACAGTCGGCCCTTTTCCTTTTGGAATGATCTCCACGGCGACAAATAACATTTGTGCTTACCTGGATTTTGTCACACCAGCCAGCAAAGTATCTGAATGTTTGTACAGACATTCCGATGTGAGTCTTCAGAGCCAGGGTGTAGACAGCGCCCGAGTCAAGGGCTTCAATGGTTGCCAACTCTTCTTGGTTCTCTTCCAGGAGGTCTGCAAGTCTGTATGGTCAATGAAAGAAATTCATTCAACAAATATTGATTGAGCTCCTATTATGTATAGGGCACCATCCTAAGGGCTGAGAATTCAGAGGTGAACACACATGGATGAGGTCTCTGTCTTCATGGAGAATATGGTCCAGCACGGAAGACATTTTTTTTTAAAGATTTTATTTATTTATTTATTTGACAGAGATAGAGACAGGCAGCGAAAGAGGGAACACAAGCAGGGGGAGTGGGAGAGGAAGAAGCAGGCTCATAGCGGAGGAGCCTGATGTGGGGCTCGATCCCAGAACGCTAGGATCACGCCTTGAGCCGAAGGCAGACGCTTAACCGCTGTACCACCCAGGCGCCCCCAGCACGTAAGACATTAAACAAATCATTTCATAAATAATTTGATTCAAGAGTTATAAAAAAAAAGCGTGGGAAGCCCGTACCATTTGCCTCATATATGTATAAGAAGAAGCACAGTGACTGAGCCACAGAAATCTGAGGAGATGGATGACAGAAAACAGTGGGAATGTGGCCAGTTCATGAATATACAGGGAGATGTTAGAGAGGGCAACCCATGAGAATCCATGAGCACGAGGATTTCTGGGGGGTACAGGAATGGTTCTAGCACTAACTGATGAGGACAAGATAGAAATACATGGGGTGACTTACAGACACCACCCCAGATTTCTGTTAGGTATCTAGATTCTACGGCAAGATAAGTCAAGGATTGTCCAATGGCTCTAAATTCTAAAATACTCAAAATTCATCCTTTGTGTTTCCCTCAACCATGGGTTTTCTTTCCATCCTTTAGTGGTTCTCTGAGTTGTTCCTTTTGGACCATTCTAAAGTTGGGCTCGAAAGCCCCTTCCCTTCTTCCAGATCCTACCAAGGTCAGCTATTTGGCTCTGGGTAAGTAGAAAAGTGAATTTATGCTTGAATCTAATTAGTCTTGGTATACTCAGTTACTGATTTATAATACCCTTCCCAGGCCTTAGTATTTTTCCTCCTCACTCCTTGTCCCTACAGGTCAGGTGGATTTAAAATTCGTCTTTGAAAACAACAAAGTGCTACATAGTCCCCATTTGCTGTTCGATATCCCCCTTCCACACTGTTCTATCACTGGGGAGAATGACCTCTATAGACTCCATCACCTGGCTCCCGTGCCCTGTGACTGGGCTTGACTCATGAGAAGCCAATGGGCATCACCCCTGGGAGAGACAGTGATCGTGGATTCCACTCCCCCGCTCCCTCACAGATGGGCTGTGGTTCAGCGGCTGCTGTGTCCCTCCACCCAGAACTACTGGAGCGTGGTTTTCTATAGCTACAGATCTTGCCAGATTCCAGCAATAGCCCCTTCCTCTGTCCCAGACCTTGGAGTAGTAACAGCTTCTCCCTGTTGCTGCCCCTACATGGCACTTCATTATCCCTCGACCTTGCCCACATCTTTGTAAGTGGTTCTTTATGGAACTTTGTTGCCTACGGGAACCCTGACTGTTACAAACAATACAAAACTCAGGAACTCACACATATGGAACTTTATCTGACGTAAATAACAGAAGGCATACAGTAGGTGCATACTAGATTTGGGGGCAATTTTTAAAATCTTGGCAATGTTAGCCAATATCCCAAGAGAGGAGCTCTGTGTTTTTAAAAACCATACCTGTACATCAGTCTTCCTCTTTCTCTTGCATTCATCCTTCCCCATTCACCTTTTTCAAAGGCATCTTTCGCGGCTGCTACTGCTTTATCAACATCCGCCAAAGAAGCATAGGATACTTTGCATATGGTCTGTTTCACGATAAGCAAAAATAGGTTATAGGTCATTTATGTAGAGATATATAAATACGCTTCTTGAAATTAATGTCCTATTAATAGGAAAAATAGAGTACTACTCATAAAATCCAAAGAATTTATGATGGAAAATCAATACACTCAGTAGTATAGTAAAGAAAAATTTTAACATGGCAATCATTAGCCTGAAATTTGGGACCTCTCCTGTCACACTACACTATAGAAAGACACATTTAGGAAGAATGCATCGATTTCTTCTAGTGCTTAGAGAAGCTGAAGTTCTTGCCGCGAGCTTGCAAAGACAAAAATGTCTTTTCTGCATATGGTTTTATTGTAGGTGTGCCTCTGATGTGCATAGGTATAGTTATCTGTCTAAATTCATCATAAACATTCTTTTAATAAAATAGGTTATTACAGTTAGCAGCCAGGACTAGAATCGAATAGTTGAAAGAAATACATGGGGAGCATTTATAGTAAGTGCTCAGAGGGAAAGTGATATAGAATAAAGTACCTTAAGACTGTCAGTTCTACAACTGTGTATAAATGAGGAACTCACGACCAGTGGTCCCTGCACGCACTAAGTAACTACTCACAGATCCATCTGTTGGGTTGATAGTATCGTAGGTCTTTCCATCATCAGCATCTGTGAACTGTCCATTTATGAAACACTGATATGGCATTTTCACTGTCATTTCATTGACCTCCTTCGAAACCTAAGGTAGAGAATTATATTATTAGATTCAGTGGATTTCTCTGCTTATCTGTTTGATACCAAATAGCAAGAGAGAAGTTTACTCATTAATGCAATGGGAGAAGTTAGGCCGATTGGATTCCAGTTCCTAGTCTCCAGAAGAGACAAGCATATGTCATATTTGGGCCTCATGATGCTCAGATTGGCCACTGGGCCAGGAGGCTAGCATCTCTGACGACCCAAGTACTCTAGGTTGGGCCTTACAAATTCCTCAGATTTTCTTCCTTACACAAATGAAGGAGGACTCAGAACCTCCACATAATGGAAACAGCGCCATCTAGTGGCAACATCTATGGAGCACAGCCACTGCTTGCTTTTGAATCCTTGGAATTGCCTTTGGGGATTAGGTTTCCTGTTACATTGGTGCCATTTTAACTTTTCCTTCCTTACGTTCCTCCTCATTTTCACTTTCTCTCTCTCTTACAAATGTGCTGCCTAAATTCTATCCTCTACCGTTACCTAGCAAGTGATTTTAGGTTAGTCCATTAACTACTATGAATTTCAGTTTTTTCAACCAAAAGGGGATGGGTTCCTGGGTGGCTCAGTGGGTTAAGCGACTGACTCTTCACTTTGGCTCAGGTCATGATCTCAGGGTTGTGGGATCAGGCCCCGTGGGGCATCCCGCTCATTGGGGAGTCTGCTTGAGATTCTCTCCATCTTCCTCTGTCCCTCCCCCCACCCACGCATGCTCTCTCTCCCTGCTCTCTCTCTAAAATAAATAAATAAATAAAATCTTGAATTAAAAGGGGATAATGCTACCTGCCTCATGCAGTTACTATGAGGAATAACTGAGAAAACATGTGAAAGAACATTATTAGAATAAAATTTCATATCAATGCGAGGTATAAAAAGTAAATGTAATGATTTTAAAAGACTTTCATATACAGAAATTGATAATGCTTAAAAAAGAAACAAAAAATATCAAGAGGGTAGCTAGTCTTATCCCCCAGATAAGAAGTATTTCTATGAAATATTTCCATTGTGTTTATGTAGGATATAATGAAGGAATCTTCATCTGACTTGATATGTCTAGTCTCTGCATATAGTTCACGTCTGTAAACTCATCATTTTGGAAATATGCTAAGTGTCTTACGTGTACTATCTAATTTGATTCTCCCAACTATCCTATGAGGTAGATATTATTGTCCTATCTAACGTATGAGGAAATCAAGGCTTAGAGAAGTTAAGTAACTTGCCAGAGGCCTCACAGCTGGTAAGTAATATTACCTGGATTCAACCTTAGGTGGGTCTGACACCAAAATTCATGTTCTTAACCAGAGGATGCTAAACTGCCTTCCAAATTTACCCAAATTTTATTAAGAACACATGGATGAGAAGCATTTCTGGAATGGCAGACTAGGGACCACTAAAAATCTGCTCCTTCATAAAAGCCACAAGAACATTAGGAAATATTGTCAAAATCATTTTTCTCATGACTCTGGAAATCAACCAAAAGCTTGAAAGAACCCTTTTATTCAAGAAAAACAACTGAATCTCTGTAAGCACAGTGAGTTCTGTGGGACATTAATGGCCCTACTCTTTCCTATCTCTCTCTTGACAGCTCTGCAGTAGCTTGAAAATCAGCATCCTTACACCCATGGTGGCTGTGAAAACCAGCAGCCTGTTAGTCACCAGAGGGGGACAAATGGTCCCCAGAAGCTCCCAGAGGCCTTATCTCCACAGGGCTTCCCAATGTCAAGCTCTATACTCCATGTTTGTCTTTATTTGACCTGACTCACAAACTACCCGAGTCCTTCCGTAAAGGCTGAGAGACTTATCAGTTTAAGAACTTTAAGGAAATCCATGTCTGATCATTAGCTGATGACTAAGTTAGCCGAGTAGAGACTTCAGTGGTGGCAAACAACAAAGAATGCAGACTTTACAGGATTCGCCCAAGAAAGTCACTAAACAAAGCAAAACCAACAACAATAATCCCTGTGAGAGGAGGGATCTTATTTCTAGAGTTGCCACATTCTTTATTGAAAATGGCTGATTTTGAATAAAAGAATAAAGAGTGGCCAATACATAGGACAAACCGCAGTTAATAGGAACCATCCTGGAAAAGACCTAGACGCTGGATTTATCAGAGAAATATTTTAAATAAGCTTTTAGAATATGTTCACATAACTAAAGGAAACTACGTCTAAAAAATGAAAGGAACGTATAAGAACAATGTCTCACCAGATAGAGGATATCAATAAAGACATAAGAGTTCTAAAAAAAGAACCAAAGAGAAATTCTGGAGCTAAAAAGTCCAATAACTGAAATTTTAAAAATTCACTATAGGGGCTCAACAGTAGATTCAAGCAAGCGGAACAAAGAACTAGCAAGCTAGACAATAGGTCAATAGAGATTATCCAGTCTGAAAACAGGAAGACAATAGAAGGCCTGTGGGACACCATTGAATGTACCAACACATGCGTAATGGGAGTTCCAGTAGGAGAGGAGAAGGGGTAAGAGGCAGGAAGAATATTTGAAGAAATAATGAATGAAAATGTCGCAACGTTGGTGAAGAACATTAAACCATACATCCAAGAAGTTCGACAAACTCCAGGTAGGATAAACTCAGAGAGATCCATTTTAGCCACATCATAATGAAATGGTCAAAAGCCAAAGATAATGAGGGAATCTTGAAAGTAGCAAGAGAGAAGCAACCCACCACATAAAATGGCTCCTTAATAAAATTAACGGATGACTAATGCTCAGAAACCATGGAGGCCGGAAGGCAATACGATGACATATTCAGAGTGCTGAAAGAGAAAGACTGTCAACCAACAATTCCATATACAGCAAAAACACCCTTCAAAAACAAAGGCGAAATTAAGTCATTCCCAAATGAACAGACAGAGAATTCACTGCTAGCACATTGCCCTTCAAAAAGTACTAAAAGTTATCCTTCAGGCTGAAACGAAAGGACCCTAGACAGTACTTGAATCCACACGAAGAAATAAAGCACACTAACAAAAGTAAATATAAAAGTCAGTATACATGTGTTTTTGTTTTTCACTCTTCTATCTGATTTAAAAGACAACTGCATTGGGGCGCCTGGGTGGCACAGCGGTTAAGCGTCTGCCTTCGGCTCAGGGCGTGATCCTGGCGTTCTGGGATCGAGTCCCACATCGGGCTCCTCCGCTGGGAGCCTGCTTCTTCCTCTCCCACTTCCCCTGCTTGTGTTCCCTCTCTCACTGGCTGTCTCTATCTCTGTCAAATAAATAAATAAAAATCTTTAAAAAAAAAAAAGACAACTGCATTAAGCAATAATTATAAAACTATGTCGGTGGGCTTACGATATATAAAGATGTAATTTGTACGACAATAATATCACAAATGTGGGGATAGGGAGCAGAACTAAATCACAACAAAGCTTTTCTTTACTATTATTATTAGGTTGACCTTAATCTGAACTGGAATGTTTTAAAGAAAAATGTTCCTTGTAATCCTCAAGGCAACCACTAAGAAACTAACTAAAAATATATAGTAAAAGAAGCAATAAGGGATTAAGATGGCGTACTCGACTATATTTAATACAAACAAAATGCAGTACGGGAAAAATAGAGGAGCAAAAAGGGCAAGACGAGACATAAACAGGCATACGTCGGACACATTGCAGGCTCAGTTCCAGACTATTGCAATAAAGAGAATATTGCGATAGAGCAAGTCAAATGAATTTATTGGTTTCCCAGGGCATATAAAAGCCATGTTTACACTATATTGTAGTTTAGTAAGAACGCAATAGCATTATGTCTAAAAAATCAATGTCTATGCTTTAATTAAAAATGCTTTAGCAATAGGGGTGCCTGAGTGGCTCAGTCAGTTAAGCGTCTGCCTCTGACTCAGGTCAAGATCTCAGGGTCCTGGATCGAGCCCCACATGGGACTCCCTGTTCAGCAGGGAGCTTGCTTCTCCCTCTCCCTCTGCTGCTCCCCCTGCTTGTGCTCTCTCTCTCTCTCACTCTCTCTATCTCTCAAATAAATAATAAATAAAATGTTTAAACAAATTATCAACTATACTTCAATTAAAAAATAAATACTTTATTGCAAAAAAATGGTAACCACCATCTGAGCTTTCAGTGGGTCATAATCGCTGATCACAGATTAACACTGATCACAGACTATAACAAATATAATAGCAATGAAAAAGCCTGAAATATTGTGGGAATCACCAGAACGTGATACAGAGACATGACATGGGCAAATGCTGTTGGAAAGATGGTGCCCATAGACTTACTCAACACAGGGTTGCCACAAACATTTAATTTGTGAAAAATGTACCATTTGCGAAGCCCAGTAAAGCAAGAAAGCAAGGTATGCCTGTAAAAGCACAGTGGAAAAGAATAGGTAAGTTCAACTTAATCAGATAAAGAACTTTCGTGTATCAAAGAACACTGTCAAAAAAGTAAAAAAAATCCCACAGAATGGGAGAAAATACATACAAATCATGTATCTGGTTAAGCTCTAGTATCCGATATATACAAAAGCCCCTTACAACTCAACATTAAAAAGACACATATCCCAATTAGAAAACAAGTAAAGGATTTGGATGGACATTTTCCCAAAGAAGATATACAAATGATCAATAAGGACATGAAAACGTGCTTGTCATTAGTCATCAGGGAAATGTAAGTCAAAGCCACAATGACATACCATTTCATACCTACAGCTAAAATAGGAAAGACAGACAATAGGAAATGTTGGTGAGGACACAGAGAAACTGGAACCTTTCTACATTGCTAGTGGGATTGTGAAACGGTGTAGCCGCTTTGGCAAACAGCTTGGTAGTTCCCCAAAAAGTTAAACAGAGCTACCCTATGACTCGTCAGTTGCACTCCTAGGTATATACCCTGGAGAACGGAAAACATGTGCTCACACAAAAACTTCTACACACATTTTCATAGCAGCATTGGTTATAATAGCCAAAGGGTGAAAACAACCCAAATGTCCATTCACCGAGAGACAGATAAACAAAATGTGGTCTATCCATACCACGGAATACTATCCGGCCAGAAAAAGGAGTGAAGTGCACAAAACACATGACAACGTGAGTGAACATTGACCACATGGGGCTCAGTGAAAGAAGCCAGATACACAAGGCCACAAACTGTGTGAGCCCATGTATAGGAAATATCTATAACAGGCAAATCTGCAGAGACAAAAAGGAGATTAGTGGTTTCTGGGGGCCAGGGGTGGGGGGAAGAGAGCAGAGAATGACTGTCAGTAGATTCAGGGTTCCTTTATGGGGTGATAATCTTGTAGCAGTGATGGTTGCACAACTCTGTAAATATACTTAAAACCACAGAACTGTACATTTTAAAAGGGTGAATTTTGGGGCACCTGGGTGGCTCAGTCAGCCTACTCTTGATTTCAGTTCAGGTCATGATCTCAGGGTCCTGGGATTGAGCCGCCTGTCAGGCTCCGCACTCTGCAGGGAGTCTGCTTGTGATTCTCTCTCTCCCTCTTCCTCTGCCCCCTCCCTGTTCCCTCGCTCTTTCTCTAAAATAAATAAATATTTTTTAAAAATAAAAGGGTGAATTTTATGGTGTCTGAATTAGACCTCAATAAAATAGCTGTTTCAAGAAATGTCGAAAATCTAAAAACAAATGAACAAAAGGCACAGCATTCCCTTACAGCTTATGAGTCTTAATGATGTAGATTTCAGGCAGCATGGAGAAGCTTACATAATCCACGACCAGCTCCACTTCCTGATCTTCTCCTCTCAGTTTCCTCACAACTTTTTGGATGAAGTCTCCAAACTTGGTGGCCATGTAGACATCTTCGTTCTGTAGCTGAATCCCACCACACTTCTGTCTGATCTCTTCCACCAGCCTTAAAAGTAAGAAGCGACTCACATTACTTCCATTTTTAAAAGGGTTTAGAGGAACCATATTATTACATTTGGCAAGTCGCTTTGAGATAAGACGTGTCACGTGCGTATTTAGCCTATGAGATCTTCCACGATAATACTTGGAGAAATTGGATAAGACCAGGAGAACAAAATTAAAAAGCTGTCTTGAAAGCCAGTGGATATTCTTTTGTTGTTAACTTTGCATATGGCTAAAAATAAAAGAAACCAAGGCAGAAACACTTCACCTACTTGCAAGCAAGATAATAAGGGGCTCACAAAATCCGTTCCTTTCCTTTCAAAGGTACGCAAGGAATGAGAAATAAAGGAAAGTCCCCAGCTGTGAAGATTATGAAACAAAAGTCATATTGTATAATATGGTCTCTAGATCGTGTATAAGAATGAAACAAACAGGTGCTTGCGTTACATGGTTGCCATAGCTACTAAGTAGCATTGTGCCCTAAGTCAAGATAATTTTTGTAATCT
>NW_024424564.1:40117496-40232048 GCF_017311325.1 Ursus maritimus
CTTTAATTTTTCAAATGATAGCTATTATCTGCCATTTCTGGAATAGCACTGGTGTGCTAGATGCAGGATAGAAAGACTACCACGGTAGTTATTCAGCCATTTCTTCTCCAAGAGAGATGAAGGGCTTTGGCAGTCCAAGATAACAATATCAGGGGCGCCTGGGTGGCACAGCGGTTAAGCCTCTGCCTTCGGCTCAGGGCGTGATCCTGGCGTTATGGGATCGAGCCCCACATCAGGCTCCTCCACTATGAGCCTGCTTCTTCCTCTCCCACTCCCCCTGCTGTGTTCCCTCTCTCTCTGGCTGTCTCTATCTCTGTCAAATAAATAAATAAAATCTTTAAAAAAAAAAAAGATAACGATGCCAGGTGATTATAGTAATTCAGATACTCAAACAGAAAATGGACAATTCTTGCAGGAGCATCTTGCTAGCGAAAAAATAATGTTAGTAGTATAGTATTGAGATCTTTAACTGAGCAAATTATAAGTTTCAGGGAACTCGTGAATCCTAGCTGAGAAATTTGTAATTTGAGGAACAAAAACTCTCAACTTGGATAATGCTATTTGCTCTGGAAATGATTATTTGAATTACTGGAAAAAAAATTCCATGAATAAAGGAACTTTGTCCTGTTCTTCACACTATTCCCAGTGCCAAAACTGTTCCTGATATATAGTACATATTCAACGAATTTTGTGGAATAAATGAGTGAATAATCATTGAGAACACTTACTTTCTTTGACATAAGGAGCAGCATTCTTAATTTAGTTAGTGAATGGCCACAGTGCGGCCCTCAATGAAAAAATACCTTTGCGAGACTCCACTATTAGGATCCTCACAGACTTTTTTTTTCCCCCATAAAAGAGAGACTTCTAGGACTCTAGCTCTTTCAACTTGCCATAAACCTCTATAGAGAAATTCTGACTATAGGATAATTATTCTTCCTCTTGTAAGTATCCTGATAATCCTTATTCTAGATATATCTTACTGGGTAATTTGGGGGGATAGAAAAAAAAGATATTGGGGGAAGTATAATCAATGTTGGGTACCCCTCTGAATCAGACTACGTAGGTAATTTCTGATTAATGTTCTCATCTAGAACTTCTCATTCCAATGCCATATTGGAGGAAAATTAGCCAAGATACGTGAGGACAAATTTTAAAAAGAAACAAACAATTACAAGCATTGGTTTTCTAGGTAAATAGGAGATATGAAAACAACTCCTGGCTAGCAACAAAGAGGAAGGAAATATATATGTTTGACCATGGAAACAAACAATCCAAAAAAGATGAAGAAAAGAGAAACAGAGTATAGTGGGTATGGTAAAGTGATAACATCTAGAACAAAGGATTGGATTGGATTTTCAAAGTCAAAGTCCCTAGGGGAGGGGTGGGAGTCAACAGGGTGACTGTTTTACCTGACAACATCCATTGAGCTTGCTCCAGATTTAAAGAAGTCTGTGGAGTCTTCAATGACAGGGACATTGCTTAAAATTCCAGCCCAGATGACCTATACAGCAAGGGTAATTTTTATGAAGGCTGTGCCATCTAGCTCCTCAACCAAACCTACTTTTTTTTTATCTTGGATACGTGGCTTGACTACATTTTTCAGCATCTCTTCAAGTTAGATCAGCCACATGACTGACTTTTAGCCAATGAACATGAGCGGAAGTGAACTTGACTCCTCGTCTTGACTCATGAAAAACCTCCTTCACACAATTTTCTGTGCTCTTTCGCCCTTCTTGGCTGTCTGGAATATAGATGACCCCTACAGTGACCTTGGAGATAGCAGAGCTTGGGTCCCCGAATGACTCCCCCCCAATCCTTACTTTCCAGCTTCACCCCTCACCCACATGCCAACCTAGAATTGCTTCGGATAATTTTGTCAGTGAGAAATAAATTTGCATATAAATTTTGGAGTTGATTTCCTACTGCAGCTAACAGAAAAAAGAGGCAAGAAAGTGCCATGCTCACTACTCTGAAGACTGATGGTCCAGTTACAAAACTGCTTCAGTTTCAAGGTAAGAGTAACATGAAGGACATCCATGTGTTCACCTTGATGGTCTCTGCCACCTTCACCTCTTCGGCTGTAAGTTCTACCACCGATGTCTCCCCGGCTGAAAAGTACTGAGAAGCAGGAATCATTCTTCCATCTTCAAACTGCAGATTTCTCACCATCAGCTACAAAATAGCAACAAAACAAGCAGAAGAACAGAAGATTAGGACAATCCAAAAGTGAGGTCGGTGGAGAAGGAGTGTCATATATTATAGGAATATAAGGATCAGTGTTATTTGGCAAATACAAAAATATGGATTGAAAGCACTCACCATTATGTGTAAAAGGACTGATATGGTATTTTACTAATGGCAGCAGAAAGGAGAAAGTTAAGTCTAGGGGGAATACATCTCGAAATGGATAATAAGTTCCTGAAAAATTGACACATGGATGTACATATTTAGACTGAAATCTACTATAATTCTGCTTCTTCCTCCCACTACTACAATGATTACTTCTCCTCCTCTTGTTGCCATCATCTGAACACTTACTCTGTAACAGGCACAGCATTGGGTATGTATGTATGTATGTATATATATATATATGTATGTACGTTATTTAATCTCATAAATGCTGGTGGAAGCAGGTGCCACTCTTATCCCCATTTTACTGTTAAGGAAATGGAGGCTCAACGAGGTTAAGTAATTTGCCCAGTGCCACACGGCTAGTAAGCCACAGAGCTGGGGTTACAACCCAGAACTAGCTGGACCCTGAAGCCTACAATTCTAATAAGCGATCTACCCTGCACGCTACCAGAATGTATGTGCAAGCTGCAAGTTCCGCTTTGCTTTCTTCAAAGAGTCAGCTGAAGCCGAGAGCCCATGCTCCCAAGCACAGGCAGTGTGAGTGGGTGCCTGCATGAGAGGCAAGGCTAGGAGCCTCTGAAGAGGACCACATCCCTCATATTTATCTCCCCAGACTCCAGCAGCGGGAAGGCAGACAGATGAGACTACACTCTGTTTTATAGATGGGGAAATGAAGACTCAGAGGGGAGAAGCATTCTCCCCAAGGCTAGTAAGTGGCAGAGGAGGGGTTCACAATCCGGTTTCCGGACTAAATTCCAAGCTCTTTCTCCTGTATCACAAAGCGGACTGTGCGAGTCTTTGGGGTGCAGCCCAGGCAGGCTTGTTCTCACCCAGGCTCCCAGAGCCGGCTCATCCCCAGAGAGAAACAGGGCACAGATATCTCGAGCCTCCCATACCCCACTGCAAAGCCAGATTACCTTGTGAAAGACATTCCCTTAGCAGCTGGGGTTATAGAAGGAAACCAACAACGTTACTTTGTAGGGGACCATATTGAACACTCACTGCTTTTCCATCATTACCAAAAAGAACAAGTCCATTTTTGGTAACAAGACCAGGCTTCTTGGCACCTTTAATTTCCAGTGGTTCTCCAGGAGGCACGGAGCTTTTCAGCAATGATGAGCCGTAGAATGTGACCATCTAAGAAAGAGACCAAACCCAGATTGTGACCGGAGGGAGTTACGCCTACAAACAGGGGCGTGTGCAAGCAGCCCTCCCTGCAAGCAGGCTCAAGTTGGAATTATCATTTATGATAAAATTGGAAGACCCCAACGTGGGAGACAGTATCAAGCATCTGTAGAAATGACACAAAGCAAGAGCTAATCTATGCAGGTACGACTGAAGAGACTCAAGAAGGCCTCACATCCAGATGACGTTTACCATTTATTCACACTGATACAAAGGTGAATGAGACAAAAAGTTCTCACAGACTTCGCAGCCTGAAGCGAGGGTTTTCAAAGGGGAGTGAAGGTGGTGGTGGGAGTCATGAGGGGAGATGTGGGGAGCAACCAGACTATTACAGTCCAGTGCGATTACTGATGGGAAGTACAGGGTGCTTTGTGGGCCAGTTAATGGAAACAGGACTGGATTCAGACTAACCAAGAGAGTGTGATGCTAACTGATTTGTGATTATAATTCTATGATTATTAGCTATCACTTATTGAGCACTATAATAGTTAACGTTTATTGAATACTGTGCCAGAGACAAGTACTTCAATGAATTAACATGTGTTGTCGATTCATTTAATTTTCATAGTGACCAATAACCAATAAAAGAGTCCCACTTACAATAAGGAAACCACAGCACCCAAAGGGTAAGTAACCTGCCCCGGATTTATGTGTAATACCTCTTACGAAGGTTACACACACACACACACACACACACACACACACACACACAAATTGGTCCCTAGAACGTACCTGTCCATTTATCTCTGTCCAAGCTCCAGGGACTTTATCATGACCTCGGATCCAGTTATGTAAAACTTGGGCCGACTGATCCCAAGAAATCTAGGAAAGCACAGAGCACAGGCTGAATCTCCTAATGCTATGAGTGTCATAGGTAAAGAAACATTTCTCTCCATCGGTGGCGGAAGTAGGGTGGGGGCAGAATAGAACAGGATGGCTTGGAGATCTACCTTTTGGCCAGGAAATGGTACATCAGGAACCACGTACAAGTAAAGGACCAAGAACATTAAGGTGCGTTATTGAGTTGATATAAATACCTCAGCATTTTCCTTTTTCTGGATGCCTTCATATGTTGCCCCTTCTTCCCGCTGGGGAATCCGAGGAGCTTTTCCATCAGCTATGAGTTGGACAGCTTCCACCTAAAGTCAAAAACATGACCTGTGTTACAGCCCAATGGTCAGTAATGGCATCGTCTGTTTAACTGAAGTTTATGCTGGACAGAATTGCTACATATAAATTGGTCCGGGGGTGCCTGCCTGGCTCAGGTGGTAGAGCATGGGACTCTTAATCTCAGGGTCGTGAGCTCGAGCCCCACACTGGGTATAGAGACTACTTAACTAAATAAAACTTTAATAAATAAGTAAATAAATCTGTCCAGAGAGTCAGACTATGACAACAAGTACCTTTTCTTCAGTTCCATCTATGTCCCGGGCAATGTGGTAGCTACTTATGTAAAACACCCTTTGCAGACAGCACACCAATCCTGCCAGGTGGATATTATTATTCCAGCTTTATGGATGAGAAAACTGATTCTTGGAAAAGTGAAGCAACTAGCTCAAGATCACAGAGGTAGCTAGTGGGTGTCGAAGCGAGATCTGCACCCAAGTCTCCCTACTGCCAATATCGAGCTGTTACTCTTAAAAATGACTCCCTTGTTGAAACAAATATCAACCTTCCCTTGGTAATCTAGTGGGATTTTCAGTAATAGAATTGTAAGGTAAGTCCGTGTGAGTGATTTCTATTCATCATGATGATTCTAGAAAGTGATGCGTTGTTATATTTAAGTAATTTGCCTTGCTTTCTAGCTCAGGACACTTGGGATTATAAAACAGTTAAAAATCTATGCGTGAGTTTAATTGCCTTTGGGATGTGTCCTGAATTCTTTTCTGTGCCAGATTAATGTTTGCCTTGAGTTGAGAGCCTCTCTCCTTCACAGGGGGGCCTATGTGAGCTTGAGTTCTTGGGTCTCTCAGTATGCACAGCTGCTGACTAACCTCTCCAAGAGCATGCAGAGGGGGCACCCTAGGAAGAGGGCCAGTTCATAGCCCATTCATTTACCCACTTCTGGCTGTGGTATCATCAGGTGCATGATCTGGGCTTGAGCAAATGCCACTGAACACACATAATACTATTCGGATCATAATGATCATTTTTGAGAACCTACTGTGTGCCAAGTGTTTTACACAAATGCTACTTAATTTCTCAGCAGCCCTTATAAGTCAGGTAGTGTCCACATTTTACAGATAAGGAAACCAAGGCAGAAGAGGCCAAGTGACTTGCCTATTGTCATAGAACAGATAAGCGGTAGAATGAGAACTTTGATGTCCTTCTGACAACAAAGCCCTACTCTCATAATCATTAAATGATACAAAGCTCTGCTCTCCTCCCTCCAAAACTAATAGCTGCTTCTTCATACTGTCTTAGCATCCATCTCTTTGTGGCTACTTCTACCATATCCAACTCAGAAAACGTTAAATGACCCTGAAATTATCCTTCAATATTTTTACAGGCGAATATATTTTACTTCGTGGTGCACATGCTTTGAGCTTTTCACCCAGAGTGCATCTGAGTAAATAAAGCAATGCCAAATTTCACCCTGTTACACAGACTGAGTTCAAATACTTTTGAAGTCCAACTTCCATAGTAAAATTCCTTAAGATTCTGTACACTTCTTTACAATTAGTCGTTTTAAACAAGGTTGGCGATTCAAGTATTTGGCAAAATAAATGAAGCAGTTTCATTGCCACTCCATCTATTTGATCACTGTTCTCAGAAGAACAAGCTTCCTAGACTAAGAAATTTTAATGTTTGGATTCCCACCCTAAATTTACCATTCTTTTGGCAAATATAAAGTCTAATTTTGTTTTCAGCTTTATATTTTTTGTAAACATTAATATGGGAAATTTCTCAATAATAGAAAAATATTTCTGAAATGTTAAAGCTTTACTAAATCTTCTTGAGGGGTGCAGATATACTAACCATGGCCTTGATTCCTTCAGGGAAAAGAAACCGATTATAAAGTGCATCCACTGTATCATTGGGTTCAATGTCACACGACCTCTGAAGAAGGATGGGTCCTGTGTCTAAACCATCATCAGCCCAGAAAACAGAAAAACCAGCTTTCTTATCGCCCATAATTAGAGTCCTGTGAAAAGAAGAGCTTCAACTTAAAATGTTGCTTTAATGTATCACAAAGTGATGAATTAGTGATATTAAAGTGCAAGGTAGTGGGGCATCTGGGTGGCTCAGTCAGTTAAGCAGCCAACTCTTGATTTTGGCTCAGGTCATGATATCAGGGTCGTGAGATCGAGCCCCACATCAGGCTCGCTGAGTGTGGAGCCTGCTTGAGATTCTCTCTTGCCCTCTCCCTCTGCTCCTCCCCCATCCCACCCTCCCACCACCCCCTCTCCGGCTCACGCGTGCTCTCTTCTCTCTCTCTTAAAATAAATAAATAAATAAAGTGCAAGATCGTCACACTGGAAAGTAGACAGTGAGGGAACTACCATGAGAAATTAACAGTACAGCCAGGAGATGTCAGCATTCATAAAAAGTGCTACTTAATGGTACCACTATTTTATACATTCCCATATCTATAGTCTTTCTTGTTAATACACACTAATGACTGCTAGTCTATTCAAAAGGGCACTAGAATTGGTCATTACTACCACTCATTAACTTCCAATGTCAGCTTTCTACTGCAGCATCGAGCAATTTTGCCCACCTGGGTCCTACACTGTTCTTGGCCCTATATTAGACAGAATAAGATCATGGAAGATAAGACAAAGGATACTCAGTAGAGGAGAACTTATTAGCTCTCATAACTATTTATTTAGGTTATGTAACTCGGGTATAAGTCAGAGCCAGAATTAGCTCTAGATTGTCTAGGTAAATTATAGTAAGAGATCGTTGATTAATTCAACTCTTTGTATTTTATGTTCTATAAAGCTTTGCCTAGGGGTGCCTGGGTGGCTCATCGATTCAGCTTCCAACTCTTGGTTTTAGCTCCGGTCATGATCTCAGGGTTGTGAGATCAAGCCCCATGTAGGGCTCAGCCGGGAGTCTGCTTGAGATCTGAGATCTTCTCCCTTCCCTCTCCCTCTTCCTCCCCTACTGTCCTCTCCCCCCACCCCCAAGGGCATGCATGTGTGCGTGTGTTCTCTCTCTCATAAATAAATAAACAAATTAATTAATTAATTAAAATAAAATCCTGGGAAAAAAAGAAGCTTAGCCTAAGAAAAAATGTTGACCCATAAGAGCTTATAATACAACAAATAAGCTGAATATGTGGACATATACATACAAAAGCATACCAGAGGCTAGGCTAATTTCAAGAGAGTATGAAGTAATGTATCATCCATGTTCACGACCTAAATAATTTTTAAATCTTGGAGCTACTAATCAAGCAAGACCTAAGTCAGTGAATCAATCAATCACTCTTTTCAGAAATGTTGAGGAATTAATTGGCATTATGTTATCAAGAGGCTTGAAAATATTCATATACTTTGTTTTTGTTTGTTTATTTTAAATTTCATTTATTTATTTGAAAGAGAGACAGAGTGAGAGAGAGAGAGAGAGAGAGAGCATGAGCAGGGGGGAGGGGGGAGGGAGAGGCAGACTCCCGGCTGAGCAAGGAGCCTGATGTGGTACTGGACCCTAGGACCCTGGGATCATGACCTGAGCCGAAGGCAGACGCTTAACACACTGAGCCACCCAGGTGTGCCCAAAAACATTCATATACTTTGATACAGTGATTCCGCATGTGGAAACAATGTGAAATGAGAAAAAAGTACAAGTTTAAGTGCAAAGATAGCCACACAGTAGCATTAGAAGAGGAAAAAAAAAAATCGATTCATGCCGAATACAATGAAATGTCATTCACCACATTTAAACTAAGTGTAGATCTCTGCCTGTTTCATAACTTGACACCGAGCGAAATCAGGGGGATGGCCAGGTAAAGGAGAGAAGGTAGAAGAGTGTACCTGTGCCATTTAGGAGTTACAGTGTACCTGAGGCAATAAAAATGTTAGACCATAGTCCCTTCCCTCAAGAAGCTTAAATTTGAATGGGAGAAGACAGAACAAAGAAGATAATTGCAGGTAATTCAGCATTCCTTGAAATGTACTTGAGATGCTCCTGGGAAAAAAAGTTCTATGGTCAAATAAGTTTGGGAACGTGGTGTACTCAGATCCCCTCTTGGAGATTACGATGCTCTCACGAAAGCACACATAAAAGGTTCTCAGAAGTCCAGTGATCAAGAAATCCAGCATAAACCAAACTTGTCTGACTCTAGAACCTTTGCTTGCTCAATTACCTAGTTCTATCCAATGGAGCCAGTACTTCATAGACTAGTCTTGAAAATGCTGTCTAGCCCATGTAGTACTGATAAGTCTCAGGGGAGTTCATGCAAGAGTAGCAATCAATCAGGGCCTCACAATTGCTCAAGCATACCTATTTTCTTGATCCCCTACATAAAAAACAGAAAGATCAAAGGCAGTGGAAACAGGCCCATCTTCTCTATAATTAAACAAAATCCTTACCAGTTGATAGCAGAGGCTCCTCTGTGCCTGGGAAGGATGGAGGGGTGATATATGATGGAACCGTGCTTTGGGCTGTCAATGATATCCATAGGGATAAACTGTGTGCAGAAGGGAAGCACGTTTAGCTCAGCACCTACAGATTTGTAGGCCTCTGCCACCTCCTTTATGGTCTTGCCCTTGACTCTCCATCTGGGGAACTTGAACACTGGGGTCCCATCTTTCTCTGCAGCTAGAGCTGAGCATGAAAAAGAAAGTTATTTTCATTACAAAAAAAAAAAAGGCCCTAAGTTAATATGGCTATGGATTCACACATTGCGGTTTTACAGCTTCAAGAAACATTTGCAAATAAAACATGGTGAAGAACAATTTAGATTGTGACCAGGATTTAACCTGTTACAATTTTATCATGCACCATCCATTTTCCTAATGTGATTTTTATTTATATATTTGAGGGCATAATATATTGAAACTCAAAAGTTTGGCTAGATAACATTTTAAAATTTTAACTGAAAGCTTTTTCTTTTATAGGTAAAAAAATTATACTTTTATTACTGATACAGCCATTTAAAGAATATTTGTTCGTTTGTTAAATTTGGAGCTGGTACATCGGCATTCGGATTAGACATACCCTCTAGCGCAGATGGAAAACCACGAGCACCTTCCCATGCCTATTTCCTGGAGGGAAGTCTCTTTTATTATTATTTTTTAAAATTTTTTATTATGTTATGTTAGTCACCATATAGTACATCCTTAGTTTTTGATGTAGTGTTCCATGATTCCTTATTTTGCGTATAACACCCAGTGCTCCATGCAATACGTGCCCTCCTTAATACCCATCACCGGCCTATCCCATTCCCCCATCCCCTCCCCTCTGAAACCCTCAGTTTGTTTCCCAGAGTCCATAGTCTCTCATGGTTCATTCCCCCTTCTGTTTATCCCCCCTTCGTTCTTCCCTTCCTTCTCCTACTGATCTCTCTGCTATTCCTTATGCTCCATAAATGAGTGAAACCATATGATAATTGTCTTTCTCCGCTTGACTTATTTCACTTAGCATAATCTCCTCCAGTCCCATCCATGTTGCTGCAAATGTTGGGTAATTGTTCTTTCTGATGGCTGAGTAATATTCCATTGTGTATATGGACCACATCTTCTTTATCCATTCATCTGCTGAAGGGCATCTCAGCTCCTTCCACAGTTTAGCTATTGTGGACAATGCTGCTATGAACATTGGGGTGCATATGGCCCTTCTCTTCACTATGTCTGTATCTTTGGGGTAAATACCCACTAGTGCAATTGCTGGGTCATAGGGTAGCTCTATTTTCTTTTAACACGAGGCAAACTGGAGATTTGAACACATTCTCCCCACCAAACAGTGAGATCCCAAAAGATGAAGAGAGAAAGTTTTTGAGCTGAGCTGGGCTTGTCTAGATCCTTCTCCCAAATTCACCAGGTAAGTTAGTGGAAGAGAAAAGCCAAGAATGGAAAATACATGCTCCTCGTGAGGGTTTTGACATACTGGAGAAGGTCCAAGGCTCTTTCCAGTGGAAAATGTCCTTTCGCAAAAGAATGGCTCCATCTACCTTTGTGTGGAAAAGGAACGGTCCTTCAAAGCTCAGACAGCACTAGCTCATTTTTTTCCATAATAAGGTATCACTTTTACTAGCTACATACCTTACGTATATTAAGCATATATGTTAATTTTCTACCAACAACTCAAAGCAACTACATTTTAGGCAATTTTATCTGTATTTTTGGCCTTCCATTCCTTTCTCCCCCATTGGATCATCAACCTGCATTGACTTTGGATGGGATGATGCCTGCACTAAAAAGCCTAAATTCCAAATCTTAAGTGAGTCCTGAAGGAATCTGGCCATTAAGCCAATGCCATGATCAATTCACTTTGAAGAATGGGAGAGACCCATAAAATAATGTTTACAAAATGTGAATGTTCATAAAACATTCAAACAACTGTAAACAACTCATTTTCAGATGATAGAAAAATGAATAATCGTGGCAAAAAAAAAAAGGTGAAACTGGGAGAAAATTGTGCAAGGTTAGACTGGGAAAGAAAAATGAGATGAGAAACTTAGAAGTCTTCATTTTAAAAATCTATGCCACTGAGATAGGCTTGCGGCATCCGCCTGTCATTCTTCTGTATTGATTTGTGGCTGCCCCAGGGCTATTTTGGGCTGCTCTAGTTGCCCATTCTGACAAGAATGGTTAACCACTGTCATTTTGACCACTTTTCATGAACTAGGCACAGGGCTGTGCACATTATATACATTATTTCATATAATCTGTTGGACTAAGCTTAGTGAGTTTTAGTAACTTGCCCATCATCATGCAGCAAGTAAGTGGCAGAGGCAGAATTAATTCCATGACCCCAAAACACATACCGTTAACTACATCTCTACCACATCCCAGCCTCCTCCACCAGTCAGATTGGTATTTTTTCTTATCTATGTTATGCCAGTGGCCCAAATGGCCATGACCAATAGAAAGGAAGTCACAGTCCTGGGACCAGACACTAGGGAAAGTTTTCCAGGACATCCTTGGAAAGGAACTTTAAGAGTCACATGCTTGCAATTCTTCTGAAGTTCACGTGCATGGCAGAGACTGCTAGTTGCCCCCCTTCCTCCTTTAGCAAGGATTCCTATACTTTAGCTGAGCACATAGCCAATCTGAATAAGATCTACATTTCTCAGTCTATTCTGCAAACAGATTTGGCATGTGACCAAGTTCTAGCCAGGGGGATACAAGTGGGACTAATATGTACAACTTCTGGATGATATCCGGAATAAAGGCTTGCCTTCTGCTTCCCCTCTTTCCTTTCCTGCTTGCTGGAATGCGGACTTGATAGTTAGGGCTACAGCAGCTATCCTGGACCAGGAGATGAAAGCCCAGTGTTGATAATGATGAAACAACAAAGAGCAGGAGCCTGCAACGTGATAAATATAGAGCTGCCCCATCACTCTCATGGCCAACTCAGACTTGATAAATGGACTTCTATGTCACTGAAGCTAATGTTATTCAACAGCCAATCCGATATCCCAAATATGAGTCCTCCCAAATATCCCCCACACGAGGCTGGTGAGAATAGATAATAATAGCACAGACAGTCCCCGTAATAGGAACCTGTCCCTTTCTGCCTTTGGAGCCAGGTCTATATTCACGAGGCAGATTCCCTCCAAAGTCCCCATGTTGGGATAACCTTTTTTTGAAACAAGGATAATTTCTCAATCAAGTGATTAAACTCATATGTACATATGTGTTCTTGACCCAACTTTTTTTTATCTTGACTCTTGAAAAATAGTGTTAAAATATAATTGTTTGTAAAGTAGTAGCAAGAATTAGGATAAACCTCAGAACTGCTGCTCCTGAGGAAAAAAAGGATAAAATTTAAGGGTTATCTCAGATCAGTGTTTTCCAACCAATCTGTTGCATTGTACCAGTGATTTATGAAGATCTAATTCAAAAGCCAAGATGTCTGGTTGCTCATTCTGATTCCCTATCCGTACAGTTTGTAGACTGTTTCTATCTCTGTGTCTTAACACCTATTCTCAACATAACTATAGTTGACTCTTGAAAAATACAGGTTTGAACGATGTGGGCCCACTTATATGTGAAATTTTTTTGAAAAATATAGTACTGTAAATGTATTTTCTCTTCCTTATGATTTTTTAAATAACATTTTCTTTTCTCTAACTTATTTTATCGTAAGAATACACTGTATAACACATATAACATACAAAAAATGTGGTAAAAAACTGCTTATATTATCAGTAAGACTTGCTCTGGTCAACAGTAGGCTATTGGTAGTTAAATTTTGGGGGAGTCAAACGTTATATGTGGAATTTTGACTGTGTAGGGGGTCATGGCCTCTAACCCCTGTGTTGTTCAAGGGTCAACTGTATAGATTGCAAATCAGAATCCCATTTTGGATTTGCTTTGAGGATGGCTATCCTCAAATGCATTCTTTATGATCCCACATCAGTTTCTGTTCCTAGAAGTGGCCCTCCCTTCATTTCCACTGGAACCTCTGAATCAGACATTATTCTAGATCTTCTATAACACCTTTGGAAAGTCACAAGCGTAGTTCAGAAAAAACATAAGCCTGGAAATTCCTCTGATGGACCTGGTGATTACCTTGGAGGTAAGTGGAGAAACTCTTAATACGATGGGGCCCTGCACCTTTGTCTCGAGGTCCACGGAGAAGGGGGGATTGAGTCTATATCTATCATGCAAGTAGACTTGGCTTGAGAAGGCTTTCAACAGGTAGAGTGGACGTGGCAGAACCCAGAGGGGAGGTTGCTAGTCTGGGTCTTTGGGGCCTGTGGCAAAGAAGTAGAAGTGTAGACATGCTAATGAGGGGTAGGGGGTCTGAGCTGGGGCTGGTGCTGCACGGGTCAGTGCAGAGTCCTTGAGTCAGTAGTTCCAAGATATACTCACCCAGCGGGTCAGCTTTTCCATCCTTGTCTGGAACTGTGAACACGCCTACAACTCGGTGGCCCTCTTTGCAGAGGTGGTGGTAGACTTCCTGCCCAAAGAGGCTCTGACCAATGAGTGCCAACTTCAGCTTGTTTTTGAAATAAACCTGTGAAACAATTCAACGATGACAGATATTGGCCTGGATAGAAGGCATATGGATGATAAATACTCTTTTTTCAATCAAACGAGCTGCCTTGAGGACAACGAAAATCTCAAAGAGCTACATTATTGACATACGCTGGACCCAGGCTACATTATACGTAGATAGTGGTGAAAATAACTTCACACAGAAGAATTCCTCTTTTCCCCTTTGCTCTAATTCCCCTGATTATTCATCATAATCATTGGGGTTGCATATATTTTACAAGCCATTCCAACTCCTTGGTGAGATGAAGCCAGATGTTACCAAGTAAGTGTAAGTTTCATAGCTAAAAGGAGTTTAACTCTGACCAAGATCTGTTTCAACATGACGATGTTTTTATGGCCCTGTGATAGAGAGAGAAGAGCTGGACTCATCTCTTAACTTCCAAAGGAGGCCAAGAGCTAACATGTGGTCTGTAACACGGGGGTCACAAGCAGACCCTAGAGCTAGACTACCTGAGGTCAAAATCTTAGTCGTGTGGCCTCAAGCAAGCGACTAACTTCTGTTGCCTTTTTTCCTCACCCATGAAATAGGAATAATAACACCAACCTCACAAAATTTTGATTGAAGTAGAGGCCTTATTAGGCAATAAGAAGCTCAGTGCAGTGTCTGACACAAAGTACTGTTTAAGTCAAAGCTTCAATAATGTCTTAGAGGTTTTGCCACATCCTAGACACAGTTTCGCGTTTCTTCGTATCGTCCAGAATTCCAAAATCCTTGTAAATGGCCCAAATCCATTTGGCCTCAAAACCTGGATTGCTCTAATGGAATGTTCTTTATAGGTTTCTTGTAAGTTTGCACAAATTCTTTGGGCTTCAAACTTGACCTGAACCGATATACTGCTACTTATAGTCTTTTTTTATGGTATTTATAAGGACTATATGAATATCTATATGTATTGCTGCAGAAAGATCAATGTATTTGGTTACAGATACGGTCCCGGACCCTGCTGTGAATTGTATGGAATATACTGTCTATGTACCATGTTAACTTTCTAACATGGGGATAATTCTGAATCCCAAAACATATTTGGTCCCACAGGTTTCAGATAAAGAATTAAGGCCTGCACATCATTTCATTTCATATAATCACTGCAACTACCATGTTTTATTATCTCCCATTTTACACTATTTAATGAATGAAGAAACCAAGTCTTAGAAAGGTCAACCATATCCCCAAGGTCATACTGGCAAAAAGGAGGAGAGGTGGGATTTAAACCCAGATCTGGCTGGCTCTAAAGCCTACCTTGTTCTTAAAAATAAGATAATCAAAATGAGTTACCACCACCACCCACCTCTTTTTTCTTCCTTTTAGAAGATTAACACGGTGTACAAAAGTACATTGATTACCAAAAACACAGATACCATGTAGACGAGAGTAGCACTAAGGGGTTGTAGCCTTAAAGAATTCTCTTTAAGCAATTATACCTCCTGTAAATTCTCCCCAATGGAACCCTTTCACAAAGCTAGGGTAATAAGTTGACATGATGCTTGTTAAGACCGTCGTGAAAAGCCGCAGGTGGAACAGCCTAGATGCAGGATGGTGGGTGTAGAGATGGTCATCAGAGGGTCATGACGTCATATGCACATTCCTCCCTGGTAGAACACGGCTCCACAGGCTTTGGATTTAGAATTTTTTTCCCCCTTCACTCTAACTGGGATTCTTTAATGTTCCAGACAGTCATTCTAAATTAGTCAAGCTTCACTGTGAAAATCTGATTATGAGAAAACAATTTTCCCTTATTTCCCACTTTATTAAGGGTGTAGACAGCAACCCCTTTTAGGCATGAACTTAAAAGCACATGGGTTCGCATGTTCCCTGTAACTAAGCTGATAATTAAACAATTAAGGTTTTAGTTAAAAAATTCTTTTCCAGGGCCAGCCAAAGTTTCTATCCCCAAAGAGCCTAGAGCTTCAACATCTAACAAATATTTTCAAGCAAACAGATGAACTCTGTGATGACAGCACAGTTTGCCTATAGATAATACGTGATTATTTCATTCATTCTTATCAAAAACATCAAAATGTTCTGTACATATTCCATCTACAAATCTTATCATTAATGCTGTTGCTTGAAATAGAACCAACATGCTGCCTACCTTAAAAATTTGGCTTTACCTCACATCGCTACCAACACCAGATATTTTAAGACCTCTAAAATGCTACTCTTAGAATGCAAAAGAGCCAAGAGGCTGAGCTGACTCAAATGTAATGTTACTTGGAGTTCAATTCCAGACTGGACACTCCCCTAGAGAGACAGTATTTAAAGAAATGTCAGTATCTTTGGAAATACGACATTCATTGAAACAGTTTCTGAGCTTAATGCTAAAGCTGAAGCCACAAGGGTGAGTTTGCAACACTGAGACATGCTCGCATTTTATGCTTTTAAGTGTGTTTACAATGAGTTAGCATAATTCCCAAAAGCCAGACTGGGATATTCTACCTCGGTCTTATTTCTCTAACTATGATCTGAAGACTGACTGCCGTGTTGGCGGAATCAGCAAGGAGGACGTGCTGAGACTGTGGGTCCCTGGGCCCCACGCCAGATCCACTGAGTCAGACTCGCGGGCCTAGGAAGTTGCATTTTCACAAGCTTCCCATTGACTCAGAGGCACACTAAAGTCAGAGAATCTCTGCTGTATAGAGAGCATGCGCTTGCCTGCTACATAAAAAGATTCTGCCCTGGGGAGTTCGGGTCAGGAAGCAGAGCTGGAAGTAATTGCAAACATTTTAAGGAGACCCTAGTATGTGCCAGGCATTTCATATATATTACCTCATTTTGATTGCCCAATGACTCCTGGAGATAGGCATTCCTAAGCCACTTTAGAATGAAGAAATTAAAACTTAGAGAAGATAAGATACAGCCTGGAGTCAAACACTTACTAAGTGGCAGCCCTCAGATTCTAACTGGTTATTAGTGTCCATCATTTTCCCATAACACAGGTCCTACCAGTTAAAATCTGAATAATAATAGTATCTATTTCATAAGGCTGTTATAAGGATTTATCAGGATAAAGCATGTAATGCATTAGTGTAGCGTGTGTCAAGAATGAATGCTCAACAAATGTTAGCTATTATTATTATTAATAATAATACCATAGGTAATACCTGGGTGGATAAAAAACGCTGATGATGGATCTTTCCTACTGGAAATGTGCCATCAGCCCAGCACTGCACTGAGCTCTGTTTATTAATTTAAAAAAAATGTATCAACTATTCATCATATGTCTTTAGGACTCACAGTAACCAGTTTTACTAGTGAGAATACAAAAGGCTCAGGGAAATCAAACAAACTGCTAATGAGGGGCAGAGGCAGAAGTCAAACCCAGATCTGTCTCGCTTCGGTAGATACGTTTCTATCACTTTTCTATGTTGAAGGTCCGTCCCCACCCCCCTTTTTTTTAAAGAAAAATATGACAACAGTTTGAGAGGTGACTTGTGGCAAACAGTTCCATCAGATTTCTAAAGAAATACCTTGGTGGTCTTGACAGGAGAGATGGGCACCATTCATTTGCAGGGCGGGTCTGGTGACCAGAGAACATTCTTTGAGGCACTACAGGTGCCTGTTATATTGGTGAGAAAGAAGAGGATGGGGCATAAAATGACTCACAGCATTTCTAAATCTGGGTGGTAAGTGCTATTCTCTTGGGGTTCTCTACTGATCACAGTCAGCCTTGCAAGAGCCTCTGGCAGGCAACACCCAACACGGGGCTGGAACTCACAACCCCAAGATCAAGAGTCAACGCTCTACTGACTGAGCCACCAGGCACCCCCAGAGCTTTTGCTTTTTAAACTATTAAATGTTGCATTCCCAGGCTCTCCACATCCTGGTGCAATCCTCCAGGAAGCAAATTAAGTGGATTCTCATTACGCTCCAAAGATTAAAATACAAACAAACGAAACCCAGACAATTTTCTATAGAAAACGTAAAGGGTCAAGGCTACGATTCTGCCCTGATCCGAAGTGCTTCTGTGAGCAGGTGCTACCGTAATAGAAGAGGAGGGTGTAAAATAAGGCCAAAGCTACTCCCATCAGGAACTGTGAGAACTGACAGCTTTACATGAAGGGCCTTTCCACAAACGAATAAAGCAAAGTCAATTTTTCGGAGACAGCGAGGTGCCTAACACCTTGTGGAACCTTTGGCACATGGTGCCCCGCATCATGCCTGACAGTGTACAAGAGATACCCACGGGGCTTGAGTATTTACCATGCTCTGGGAACAGAGCATGGGAGGGATTGCAAATCAAATGCCCAGCAAGAATGTTTTATTTGGCCCACGGAGCATTTGTCAAAGAGCTGTGGTAACATATTTAGGGGGTTTCACCTTAGTGGGCTGAGTTTTTGACTTCTTTTTAGAAATCAGGAGGTTTGTCAGCCGTGGTCTACATTTCCATGTAGCAACAGTCGGCTAGAGCTGAGCAGCAGCTGCCCCCTTCCTCTGGCTGGCCATGGCCTTTCCCTCCCTCTAGTTCAAATCCTTCGCTTGTGTTGCCTGTTTGGCTTCTGTGGGCGTTTTTCTTTGAGATCTCTACAGTAAAAGATCAAGGAAGACTGGTCCCTGTCCTCAGGAGTTGACCAGTTAGCACGAAAGACCCACAAGTAAAGACATATTGACATCATAGTGCTAGGACAGGAAAGCATAGTGTGGGTGTGGAAGCCTGGTAGACTTCCCAAGAAGAGAACTCCCTAACGATCGTAGAGCACTCATCTTAGGGGCTGGCCAAGAGGAGGGTGTGTGGGGGGGGGGGGGGGGGGTGGCAGCATATACAAAGAAATGAATGAGTGGGCAAAGTGGGTTCAATACTGGAAATTGGAGGGTAATGACAAGTGACACTCTAGGGACAGTCAAAACACCAATTAGGGAGAGTCTTGTCTATATCAAATATTTTGGACCTTTTTGTGAAGACAGTGAGATCCACTGAATGACTTTAAGCAGGAGAGTGATACTGTCTTATTTCTATGTTGACACACACTCAGGCGAGGCATGAATTAACGTCTGGTGGGCACCCCTCTAGTGTTTGAGAATTGAACAGATAGTGAAAATAAAAGCTGACCTAGTAATCCACCTTCAATATATTGACAGGATGTAGCTTGCAATAGCGTAAAAGCCCATGTTACTTATTGTAACAAACCCTCAGACTAATAGAGGCAACAGATGTAAATCTATGTATGATTCAAACACAACTCATGACACACTGTAAAGGACAAACTTGTGCAACTTGATTTTCCTATTGCATAATCATATAAAGAATGTATTCATGAGGACTTTCTTGGATATCTGGCCAACATTTTTTTATCATAAAAAGGATAACAGATTTTTAAAATAGGGATGTCTATGGGCTTTTTTTGAAAGCAGGGACTGTTTACTTCTTGTTTATTGTTTTATCCTTTCTGGCTGTGAAACTCTAAAAAAGTTATTTAACTTCTCTGGGTCTCAGTTACTTTTCTGTAAAATGGGCATAATAATAGTACTTACCGCATTGAGATGTTAAGCAGATAAGTGAGTGTATATGTAAAGCATTTATATCAGTGTCTGGTGAATACTAAGTGCTATATCCATGCTATCTATTATTATTATTGTTGTTGTTCTTGTTATTATTATTATTATTATTATTTATCATATCTCCAGGATAGAGCAAGTGCTCAGTACATAATATACAAATAAATACAGTTTGAAGTTGAATTTGAAGGTCCTAAAAACAAAGTAGACACCAAAGCAGGGGGTCAGGTAATTCAGAGACAAGGACCTGGTTGCTAGAACCAGGATGTAAAGACAGTACTTGGTTCCAAGAAGGGAAGAATCCAAACTCTTGATCATAAGGTAACCTCAAGTTCTGGAACCAGGCTATGAACCCAGAACCAGCAACTAGACTTGTCCCAGACCCTGGCAGAGGAACCTAAATAGGAGAGTGCAAAATAAATATGAAGGCCAAACAACCCCCACCATGGGGAGAAGTTAAGATGCAATGAACCAGGCAAAATATTGGAGGTGCACCATAGTAACTAATAGACAAAGGGTTTTATTGTTATCTATAGCTGCAGTGGTTAAAAAGATCCAGCCACGTCATTAAGCCGAAATCATTAAACATTTCTAAGTCCATTTCTTTAAGACAGAGAATGGAAAAATCGATTCTATCAGGAACTGTTATAAACTAGTTTTCCCACTGGATTTTGCTAGATTTTAAGTTCTTTTTTTTTCATTCTGCTTTAATACCAAACTCAAAAGCACCTATGATTTTTTTTTTTTGCCTTTTTAAAGATGAAGGTATAATTTACATGCAGTAAAATATACCCTTTTCAGTGTAAGGTTCTGTGACTTTTGACAGACACACAGTCACCTAACCACTGCTACAATCAACACAAAGAATAGTTCCATCGTCCCCCAAAATTCCTTTCTGTCCTTTGAGAGACAATCTCTTGTAGTCAATTCTTCCTCTAGGGCCAGCTCCTGACAACCACTTCCTTCTATCACTATTGTTTTACTCTTTCTAAAATGTCAGATCATTGGAAATCTATAACATAGCCCTTTGAGTCTGTCTTCTTACACTTAGCATCCATTTCTGAGTTTCATCCATGCTGTTGTGCATATCAGGAGTTCACTCCTCTTTTGTTTCTGAGTAGGATTCTCTCATATGGACGGATTTATCTACTGTCTATCCTGTCACCAAAGAAAGGACATTTAAGTAGTTTCCAGTTTTTGCTGATAATGAATAAAGCCTCTGTAAACATTCATAAACAGGTATTTGGGTAAATACCAAGGAGTGCCATTTCTGGGTTTAGCATAGGTATATGTTTAACTTTATAAAAAATGGCCAGTTTTCCATAGTGGCTATACCATGTTTGATTTCAAACAATTCTTATAGAATGCCATCCAGAGGATGGCTCCCCATTTTTTATGGAGTAAAATATCCCAAGCACTCCACTTGTCATTCCACATCTTCCTTTTGGCCACAGAAGAACCTGTCTTCTTCCCAGCCAAATGTCACTGCTCTTCACTTGTACTCCTGGGTACAGCCAGACTCAGACCCATGACCCTTGACCCCTGACCCGGACCATGCTTGGTGCTTTCCTACATGCACGTTTTTATCTATGTCATTCGCCACCTGGGATGTTCAACTTTTATTACTGAAATCTTATGTAAAGCCCACTATTGCCATCTTTGCATTCTTCAAGAATCCCTCTGCTCTCAAAAAAAAAAAAAAAAAAAGACAATTCAATGAAAGGTGTTGACAGAGGAGTCCAGTAAAATAGGCAAGCACCAGTCCTTGCTGATTCCTGCCTACCCAGATATTCCCACATGCCACGTGGCAAGAGAAAGCTAAGGAGGAGTCCAGAGCAAGCAAAAACTCCCCAAGAGCAGGTCTCTTTTTCCTTATTTTTTAAAAAAAGGTGAATACTCCCCAAATAACTAGGACTGGATGGGGTAAAGTGAATCCCCATTATTCGGGGCTGTCTGGGAGACAAAAGCTTTTCCATGTATGCACTGCTCAGCTGGTTTTTGGTGCTATTCAAGACTTCTCTCTCTGCCTTCAAGTTTTTTACATCTGGATATGTGTACATGCGCATAGGACTTTTGCAAAGAAGAGGAATCAAAAAGCAAATTCCTTCACGGCCCAGGAAGCATGGACTTCCTATAAAAGCGATAATGTACATGAGATGAATTGTTTTTTCTTCCCTAAACAGCTTTGAGTCAGCCTGGATGCAGGGAGGCATCTCGCCCGGGGCCATATGCAACGTGTCTGCTCTCTTTCCATTTCTGGAGGAGCTGATGCAATTCCAAGGCGCGGGGCTGGGCCACGGCTCGGTTCCTGCGCTACAGTTTAATACTGTTCCAGCCTGGTTGCTTCTGCAGCGCCTGGTAACCCTAGCAATCTTGCCGCCTGCAGCTCAGGAAAAATGAGCTTGCAGCCAACACCTCGGAGGGCCGTTATCTGAATGGGCCCTGAATGCCAGTCGGGAGCGCTCACACCTCTCAGGCCGCCCAGCGGGACCCAGCTGACTTGAATACTACTCTCCTCCAGAGACGGTCGGGGTCCTGTATCGGCTCCGTCTCCTGACCAGGGATCTCATGATTGAAATGAAAAAAGGAAAGGAAGCCGACTCTGTCTCCCCTGCCAAGTGACTGTTGCCACCCTGTCAATCCCAGCCAGACCGTAGATGTTCAAAAGCCGCATCCTCAGCCCCTTCCCCAGACAAGACAATGGCTCCCCTGACAAGCCTTACCCAAGACTCCCTCCGGATCCTTCTCCGCAGTCTCTCAGTTTTAAAAACGCTGTCTTGGCTTTTAACAAAGTCTAAACACCATGCCCACCCCCAGCCCCGCCGCCCGGCCCTCCGGCCCCAGGGTCTGGATAACAGCCCCGGGGGAGAGCCAGAACGCTCGCCCGGGCCAGACTCACCTGGCCGGTGGAGAAGCGCCGGAGCGCCTGGCTGCCCCTCCACAGCATGATGGAAGGAAGCGCTCAGGCGGACGGCGCGACAGCGGGAGTTCAGCCTGGACACGGCCTGCAGCCTGTGAGCGCGCGGCGGCCGCAATCGCCGCTCTCTGGGTCCGCGAGCGCGGGGACCCGCCCACGGCCCGCCCCCTCGGCTGGCACGGCCCCGCCTCCTCAGCTGGCAGGGCTCGGGTGGCCAATCGCCTGCGACTGGGCGGGGCCCCAGTTCTGTGCCACGCTAGTACCTACCAAGAGGGGCGGCTTCCTGTCGTGGCCCGAGTACTTAGCAGCTGGGGGATCTTCTACCATTTACTCAAACCCCGTGAGGTAGACAGGGATTTGCCTTATTAATGGTCAATCTGACATCCCAAGTCATGACCACAACACCGCCCTGAGGAGGCAAAGATGCGAAAGATAAGGGGGGAAGACACCTGGCTGTATAGGATCCTGATACCTATCTTGTAAACTGATAAGAGGATTTAAAGAAAGATTGTGTATAAAGTACTTGGCAAAGGGCCTGGCACAGAGCTGATCCCCAGTAGATGTAGACAGATAGATACCCACGCTTTCCCCTTATCGCTCTAGAAGGAATGCTCAGACATGCTTTAGCTAAGCCCTGGCCGCAAACAGAACTCCTTAGCCTGGCATTCAAGGCCATCTGCAATTTGGCATTTTCTCTCATTTTCTTGCTGCTCCTTTGCACGTGTAATTTAGCCTAACTCTCTAGTTCGTGCTGATTCTTTCCTGGATGATGATTCCCAGAAAAGCTTATCACCTGTCCCTTGTCACCATGTCAACACGACCAAATTCCTTCTTTTAAGGTATAAGTCAAATGCTGCTTCCTGGAGGCATTTTTCCTGATTCTCTTCTCCCTTGACCGCCTTATTTCCCCAAAGTAATCTTTCACTCCTCTGAATTGAGAAAGATTTTTGTCTATGCGTCTCTTCTGGCATCTCATTCTGGTACAGGTGTTTGTGTCCCTGTCATCTGCTCTACTGAAAGCTCCTTGTAGGCTGTGTCCATGTCTAATTTATCAGGATTTACATTATCTAGCACTTAGCAGAGCTCAAAAAGTACCTGTTGAAAGAGAGAATGAATGAATGAATGTGTTTAAGAAGGAGAGGGGAGGGGCACCTGGGTGGCTCAGCCGTCGAGCGTCTGCTTTGGACTCAGGACATGATCCCCGGCGTTCTGGGGTCGAGCCCCACATCAGGCTCCTCTGCTGGAAGCCTGCTTCTTCCTCTCCCACTCCCCCTGCTTGTGTTCCCTCTCTCACTGGCCGTCTCTATCTCTGTCGAATAAATAAATAAAATCTTTAAAAAAAAAAAAAGGAGAGGGGAAAATAAATCCTTAAAGCTTGGAGAATGGCAGCAAACATCAAGTTTTGCTCTAGGAATTGCCTTTTGTCAATTCAACCCATTTCCCTGAAGGCATTTTGTGACTTCTGGCTTCTTTCAAACTTCCAAACACCGATAATCATTTTCTTCGTTTTGATCTCTGTATACTGGGAGAGGTGGGCAGGGAGTGGGGTTTTTTCTCAGTAGGGGTTCCATGGTTATATTCTCCAACTCCCAACTTTAGGAAATGAAGAGTTTATGTCTATCCACATATAATGAAATATTAATGATGTCTAAGATTTTTTTCTGTAAGAATTAAAGATATTGTTCCCTTGATAACTAGTGGTTAGACCAGAGGCAATTCGAGTTTGACAAAAAGAAAAGCCCTGCCAACCTAGACTTCTAGACACAGCAAAAAGGAAGATGAAACAAAGTCATTTTTGTGTCTCTCAAACAAAAACTTGAGAGAATCTGAGGTAGGAAAACTTCCAAATTCATTCTATGAGCCCAGCGTTACCCTGATATCAAACCCAGACCAAGGCATGACAAGAAAAGAAAATTACAGGCCAATATCTCTGATGAACATACATGCAAAAATCCTCAACAAAGTATTAGCAAGCCAAATTCAACAATATGTTTAAAAAATCATTCATCATGATTAAGTGGAATTTATTCAAGGGATGCAAGCGTGGGTCAGTATTTGCAAATCAATCAATGTGATACATTACATTAACAAGAAGAAGGATAAAACCCATATGATCATCTCAAATAGATGCAGAAAAAGCATTTGACAAAATACAGCATCCATTCATGACAAAAACTTTCAACAAAGTGGGTTTAAAGGGAATATGCCTCAATACAATAAAGGCCATATATGAAAAAACCCGCAGCTAACATTATACTCAATGGTAAAAAACTCTAAGCTTTTCCTCTAAGATAAGGAGAAAGACAAGGATGTCTACTCCCCCCACTTACATTCAACATACTACTGGAAGTCCAAGGTGCAGTAATCAGGCAAGAAGAGGAAATAAAAGGTATCCAAATTGGTAAGGAAGAAGTAAAATTGTCACTATTTGCAAAAGACATGATACTATATACAGAAAACCCTAACAACTATATATAATGACAATATGTAACTACCAAGTTAACAGAATGTAAAATTATCAAGGTAACATATAGAATGATTTTTAAAAATCAATTGAAAAGAAGGCAAGGAAGGAGAGAGAAAGAAATATGGAATAGCTTGGAAACAAATAGAAGGAAATTAGTAAAATGTTAGTTTTAAGTATAAATATACCAGTAATTGCAGTAAATGAAAATGGACTAAACACTTTATTAAGAGACAGAGATTGTCAGATTGCTTAAAAAACAAAATTCTTACAAGAGAGCCATAAAATATAAAGATTCGAAAGGATGATTTTTTTTAAAACCCACTCAAACACTAACCAAAAAAAAAACAAAACCATACTATTGTAATAATTAAATAGTTATTTGCTCTAGTCCTGGTCAATAGCAGCAGTGTGATCTGCTTGACTACAAATGACCAAGTGACTGGTTGGTGTACCAACTATGTATTGCTTTTTTGACTTACATCCAAAATCTACTTCTTAGGATAACAGTATCCTCCTTTCCATGTGAGGATCTGCTTTTCCTCATCTTAGGCCTTGTGGTTCCTATGAAGTTTCTTTCTCCCTTACCCCACTGGGATCCAGGGATGGAGCATATGACCTACACTAAGCCAATCAGTACATCTCTCCCACCCCCTTAATGACAATGATCCATTCAAATTGTGCGCAAGAACCTAGTAAGGCTAATGAAGGCCGCCAGCAAGACCTAATTCTAGGACTCCTGTTTGAGCTATCAGTTAAGTGTGCCCTTTTTATCACTTTTGGTATTGTGATCATGTGAACCTGAAGCTACCAAGGGCTACCTTATGGAACCTAAAGAATGTAGCAAAAATTACGGAAGAGAGAGAAAAGAAATAGTGACAATCCAAGACCTGATGTCATTTGGGGCGCCTGGGTGGCATAGCGGTTAAGCGTCTGCCTTCGGCTCAGGGCGTGATCCCGGCGATCTGGGATTGAGCCCCACGTCGGGCTCTTCTGCTGTGAGCCTGCTTCTTCCTCTCCTACTCCCCCTGCTTGTGTTCCCTCTCTCGCTGGCTGTCTCTATCTCTGTCAAATAAATAAATAAAAATCTTTAAAAAAAAAAAAAGACCTGATGTCATTTGAATTCTGAAGCCAAATTGCACGTGAAGGTCAATCCCACCACTACATGTTTTTAATTAACATACAGTAAAATTGATTTCATTTTTGCCATACGGTTCTATGAATTTTTATGCATGTAAAGATTCATGTAAGTAACACAGCCGTCGGGATACAGAACCATTCTATTCCCCACCCCAAAACTGCCCTGTCCCTTTGCAGTCCTGGCTAACCAACCACCCCTTCTCACCCTGACACTCTCTGCTCTGTTCTCTGTCACTGTGGTTTTATCTTTTCAAGACCGTCAAACAAATGGAATCGCATAATATATAACTTTGTAGATTTTCTTCATTCTGCAAAATGCCCTAGAGATTTGTGCTCAAGTTTTGGGATTTTCCAGGGATTTTGAGATTCTTCTGGTATTGATTTCTGTATGATTCCATTGCAGTCAGAGAATATAACCATCACATTTCAGTCCATTAAAATGCATTGAGATTTGTTTTATGGCCTAGCATATGGCCTATCTTGCTGAGTATTCTTTGTATACTTGAACAAATGTCTGTTTTGCTGTTGTTGTGTAGAATGTTTTATAAATATCATCTAAGACAAGTTGGTGGAGAGTATTGTTCAATTCTTTATTCTCCTATATTCTATTTTATCAAATACTGAGCGAAGTATTAAAATTTCCATATAATTACATCTATTGTTTCTTTCTATTCTGTCAGATTTTGGTTAATTAAATTTTATTGCTCACAAGAAAGAAAAGAAAGAAAGAAAGAAAGAAAGAAAGAAAGAGAGAAAGAAAGAAAAGAAAAGAAAAAAAGCTGATTCACAGACATTCTAGATTCTGTGACATTCTTAAGAAAACTATTGGGGTTTTGATTGATTATTTTTTTTAAAGATTTACTTGTTTATTTGAGAGAGAGAGAGAGAGAATGAGCAGGAGGGGCAGAGAGAGGGGGAGAGGGAGAGAGAGTCTCCAGCAAACTCCACACTGAGCACAGAGTCTAACCCAGGGCTCCATCTCATGACCCTGAGATCAGGACCTGAGCTGAAACCAAGAGTCAGTCACTTAACTGACTATGCCACCCAGGCGCCCCAGGGGATTTTTATCTAGAAAAAAGCGAATTTTCTTGGACTCAAACCCTGCAGAGGACAGCAGCTTATATTTCTGTTCAATTCATTTAGACAATGGTTTGGCCAGCATTTGGCTCAGTTTGTGGGGTTCACCTCCTTAGCAATTCCCTTGATTATCAGTTTTCTGTTCTAAATTTCAAGCTGCTCTGCCAGCCCAACTTCCGTTCTATTCCATCTTGAACCCACAGGGCTTCAGCTTTTTCCTACCCAGGGTGCACATCTGGTGGGGAAAATATGCATCAAAGGGCAGCAAGCACGCCGCTCACCCAGTGCAGGTGTTTTTAAGGACTCTTGATTGTGATTTCAGCAGGCGCTGTGCAGGTAGTTTGGTGGTTAATCAGGGATCTGGGCAATGTTTACACTTAGATTTTGAATCTCATCCCCTCTGTGGGTCCCTGGTTTCAGGATGCTCCCCCAAATTTCCAGTTTCTCTTTCAACAATCCTGAACTTAGTTTGCTGCCACTTTGAGCCAGTATGACAGCGTTTCATTTCTTGACTTGAAGGGGTGAGGGACACTGTCAGGCAGAAAACCACAAACTCATAATTCTTACCAATGAAGTCTGAGTACATTCAGAATTCTGAGTCATTTTCCTGTGCTTTTCTGTCTGATTTTATTATCTTTCAGATCTTTTAAAGTTATTACTATACTTTGTCTACTCTTCTTAGTTTTTAACTGCAAGTAGGTTTACTTGACTACTTTATGGCTGTCCATTTCTAAATGTGTTCTTATCAATTACTTTAACATGCTAATTATAAGATTTTTCTAAGGTATGCTTTTTTTTCAAAAGATTTTATTTATTTATTTATCAGAGAGAGAAAGCACAAGCAGGGGGAGCAGCAGGCAGAGGGAGAAGCAGACTCCTTGCTCAGCAAGGAGCCCGATGTGGGCCTCAATCCCAGGACCCTGGGATCATGACCTGAGCTGAAGGCAGATGCTTAACCAACTGAGCCACCCACGCATCCGCTAAGGTATGCTTTTTAAATTATTATCTACTTTGTAGATCATCACTTACATAGAAATATATACATACAATATTTTATTAAATTATTTTTTTATACTTATAGATTCTTTAACAATGCCATCCACTGAAGAACTAAGAGGAAATAATTGTCCTGTAAAATGAATATTTATTACAGAGTGATGGAAAAAATGACAATTATTAGTTTATTCTTTTAACAAATATATACTTATCATCTATGTACCAAGCACTGTACTTAGCATTGAACTTTATCAAAGAGACACAGTTTGGATGTTCATAGAGCTTATAGTCTAGCAGGAGAAATAGGCTTTAAACAAGTAAACTCCAAATAATTAAATGATAAAAAATTTTGATAAGAGCTACAAAGGAAAGATATATATATATATAGATATATAGATATATATATATCTATATCTATATATATCTATATCTATATCTATCTATCTATCTATCTATCTATATATATATATATTAGAGAGAGAGAGAGAGAGAATACAAAAGATACCTACTTGGGACCGTGTAGTCAGGAATGTCTTCACTAAGGAAGTGACATTTAATCTGAGATATGAAAGATAAGTGGTAGTTAGCCAATGGGGGTGGAACTTTCCAGGCAAAAAGTGGGCACAGTATGTGTGAAGTACTTCATGTGGAAAAGAGCTTGGTTTGTTGGAGGAACTAAAAGACCAATATGATTCGATCATAATAAGCAAAAAAGAAAGAGGCTGAAGACGATGAAGGCTTTTTCCATAGATGCTATTTTTATTGTAAGCACAGTTGTAAGCCACTGACAGTATTTTAAACAAGGGAGTAGCAATATTGTCAAAATTCAGTTCAGACATTAACTTTTACATCAGAAACTAATGGCTTTCCATGATACATTTTTCCTTTCTCCCTCTAATAAAAACCTTCTTTTGGAGAGGGAAAGGAAGAGAGAGAATGCCCAGCATGGAGTCCATCGTGGGGCTCTATCTCACTACCCTCTAAGATCACGACCCTAACTGAAAACAAGAGTCAGACACTCAACCAACTGAGCCACCAAGGCACTCCTAAAAACCATTTTTTAATTAGATGCATGGCCACCCAACTCAAAGACTGCCTTTCCCAGGCTCACCTGCAGGTGGTGGTGGTGGTGGGGGGCAGCTCATTAAGTTCTGACCAATGTGATGGAGTAGAAATTTGGAACAATGAGGTGGGGGGAAAAAAAAAAAGTAAAGCAGGGATCAGGAGTGATAGTAAAGATAATAGCAGCACTTATCTTGCATTTACAACGTGCCAGGAAGCATTTTAAGTCCTTTACATATACTAGAAGCAGCAGGACCTGTTTGAGAAACTGCAAATGGTTTGGCATTCCAGCAGAAAAAAGTAGGTGTAGAAAAGGGAATAGAAGAGGCAGAAAATTTAGAGAATAATCAAAAGGCAGATTAAAAGAAGCCTTGCATTCCATCTTATGAAGTGAAAACTTCAGACCAAGGGCAATGGATTTAAAGTGGTGCATAACCGGATCAGATAGGTTTTGAGAACTGCACTTGGAGGACAGTGTGGACAATGGAAAGAGAAGATCTGTCACAGGACTACAGTAATTGTCCAGGTGAGGGATTCTTTCGTAAAGAAATATATGAATTGGGGCACCTGGGTGGCTCAGTCGGTTAAGCGTCTGCCTTCAGCTGGGGTTGCAGTCCCCAGGTCCTGGGATCAAGCCCCATGTTGTCAGGTTCTCTGCTCCCTGGGGAGCCTGCTTCTCCCTTTCCCTCTGCCTGAAGCTCCCCCTGCTCGCTCCCCCTGCTCATGTGTACTCTCTGTCAAATAAATAAATAAAATCTTAGAAAAAGGGAAATACATGAATTCACACATTCGCAATCTTTTTGACAGGTCACATAGGACTCTGTGATGAATTATTAAGTGAAATGTCTTTAGTGAGTTATTACCATAGACTTCCTATTGTTGGAAACATATTTTGAATGTATATTAAGAAACAAGTTCACCAAGACCTTAGCTCTATAATATATAAAAAGTGTTCTGGTATGGAATAAACTGGTACTCGAGTTGCGAGTTTAAGCGTTAAAGGCAAGGACTCCTGCAAGAACCTTCTATGGGCAGCTGTTCTAAAGTTTTTGGAGGTTCTCAAAATAGTACAATGTTATCTATATAAAAATTTTCCCCTTCTATTTCCAAGCCAACCTTTCAGACAGTCCTGTTAAGAATGAGGAACAGTAGAAAGGATATTTAATTCCTCAAAATGATTATTTGCCTTCTGTAGACTAGGCCTGAAAAATATAGGACATCTGCTGTAATAAATAACTTTCAGAGAACCCATTTCAGTTTATAGTGAATATACTTTATATTTCACATCTAACTTGTAATTCTCTAATAAAATTTGAAATTCTAGGCCCTGGAATTTGATTTAAAAGTATGTAAGATCAAGACAGGCAATTCCTAAGATTTGTTTAAAAAATAAAGTTACAATGATTCAAATAGCAAACACATATTGTATGCGGTTGGCATTATTCTATCCCTCTTACACGCATAAACTAAATTAGTCCTCATAATAATCCCATGATGTCTTTACTATTATCATTCCCATTTTAAAACTGAGGAAATCAAGGCAGAGGTTGAATTACTTGGCCCCAAATCACATGGCTAGTAAGTGATAGAGCTATGATTTGGACTTAGACAATTTGGCTGTAGAAACTGTGATTATAGCGTGACACTCGTCACTGATTTATTAACTTTAATAGATTAATGCATTTGCATATTCAAATTTCTCTGACCTGTAATTTCAATGTATCACAGTGGGAGATTAATTGTAATTGGGAGATTAATTACAGTGATGAATACAAATGTGAAGAGTACAGCAAGTTGAACTCACAATCATATAGAAAGTAAAGGGAAAAAGGTTGTCAGCCAGAAGGCACTGATGTTACTGTTATTTTCGAGTTCATTTTTTCCCTCTCTACAATGCCCACTAAGACTGCAAGCATCACTCGGGTGGGGTCCACCTTTTTTGTCCGTTTGTGTTTTACTGGTTTTTTTTCCCCATAATAATCTCTATGTCTAGCATGGTGCCTGGTATCTAGTGGGCACTCAAATATTTGACCTACTGCAGATCCACAGGTCTCAGGAAACGCTCTTCTAGAGACCTTTTACCTGCTTTGATTTTGTTATTTTTGGTCCTTTTTAAGATCACAGAAATAAGACTTTAATAAGATCTCATTGTTAAAGATTAAAAAAATACATAGAGACATAAAAAAACCCTTGAAAATCCACTTTTTAATTGCCATCACATACTCTTTCCCAGTTGACCACTGTTCTGTTTAGTGCGATTTCCCTTTCTATGCATTTACACGCCCATATGCACAAACACGTTTACATGAATATAAATGTAATCACAAATACACATTATTCTGCAACTACTTTGTCAGTTTCCCCGTCTCTACAGATGTATTCCATGATTAAAAACAGCTATCTAGTATTCATAATATGGGTGTATTAAACTTTACGTAATTATTCCCTATTGATGGACATTAAGATCATTTCCTGTTAGTATGCATTAAAACCATGCAGCAATGAACGCTACTGTGCAAATATCTGTATACACAGAGAATTACTGGGTAACACAGATCCCCACTCGCGGAAAAGCCAGTTAGCAGGTAGGAGCATTTTAGAACACATTTAAATAGCGCTTCTTCTTCTCTCCCTGACTTTTTTAAGAGGAGGGGGCGGAGGATCGGCGAGCGCAAGGTAAGCATAGTAGTAAAATTCCTCTCTAGGAAAAGTAACGTTCGTAAAGTAACTCCGCCTCTCACACACCGTTTTAGTCTCAAGAACAATCAACATAGGACTTGCAAGAGGAGAGACGCCTGAACTCCAATGATGGTGACAGGGAGGGTGTTTTCAACTCCTGCCTCTTCTAAGAAGCGCCTGGATAGCGACACACTCGAGGACCACGCCTTCCTGTGAAGCCACTACCCCGTCAATTTTACCCTTCTTAGGCTAGACTGATGGAACAACTCCCCGGGTATTAAAAATGCCCTGGAGACAGCAGGGCGAAGTCAAAGGCATCGATGTGCCTTGAGATGAGCAGTGAACCGTGATGAGGCCCAAGTCGCCACGGGAGGATGCCGCGAGCGCCGCCGCAGAGGTAGCGGCCGCCTCCGGCCACCACGGCCGACTCGCTTTCCCAGCAATCCCCGCGGCCCGCTGGGGCCTTGAGCCCAGCCTGCCCTCGCGAGCGGGGGCGGGGCCGGGGCCGGAAGTCACGTGCCGTGACAGGCGCCGGGGTGAGGCGTCCGTGGTCGCCCAGGCTGGTTGGTACTGTGACGGGGGGAGGCGCCGGGGTGATGGCGGTGGAGACTCTGTCCCCGGACTGGGAGTTCGACCGCGTTGACGACGGTTCACAGAGTAAGGGAGCTGCAGGGCAAGGGCTGCGGGTGGATGCTCCCCGGCCCGCCTCAGCTCCGGCAGCGCTTCTGCGGGAGGGCTCTGCGTCGCGGTCGCTGCTCAGCCGTCCGGTTCGGGACACTTGCTGCCCCTTGGGGTGCGAGAGGCACGCGCTCTCGAACGTTACTTTCGGGGTTGGGGTCCCGGTGGCGGTGGGTCAGGCCAGCCGAGGCAGGGCTTGGCGTCTGGGGCGGCGGCTCTCCGTTGGAGCCCGCGGTGCCCGGAGCAGCGGCGTCCGCTGTCCGCAGCCCGGGGCGGGGCGGGGCGCGCCCGGGGAGGCCCAGCAGCCCGGGGGAGCCGAAGCCGGCCTGGCCTCTGGCCTCGCGGGGGCTTTCGCCACCTGTGCGGAGCGTTCCGTTCTAGAACGGGCAGAGGTCCGGGTTCCTGTTTTCGCTTTCCTGTTTTTCTACTTTGCCTCCAATCAACTTTTGGAAGTTTGAGTATTTTTTCTGCATATTCATACAACGTGCAGGATAGGAAAAAGCGCTCTTCACATGGTAAAAATAAACAAGCGAATGTCAACTTATCTCCTTCCATGCCTTTTATTTACTATAAGTGGTGTTTTTCAGGGATGTCATAGAGCTTCCATTGCACCTAGAAAGGTTTCAAAAATTAAGCAACTTTTACTTCATAAAATAGAATTGTTTCATATTGAACTTAGAAGTCAAAAAAAAATACCAGATTAAGTTCCATGCAGCAAAAGTTAGAGGCCAAGTATTTTAGTGAAACTATACTTAAGGTTAATGTAAATTGATAATCTGTTTCTTATCTCTAGTGATTCATCTATTTAAGTGACATAAGAGAGATTGGGACCTGCTGGTTGTGAATTTGTTTTTTTAATGCAGTTTTCCCAAAAGGTGAATGTAATTTTTAAAAATTACACGTGAATTTTGCTTAACTTTACAAAGAATCATGTGTAGAAACTTACATGTAATTAGGTTTTAGTAGCCTCTCAGAGAACCAGAGCTTGATTCATCATGATGGTTTGCAGTTTTTCATAAAACATTCCGTAAATTATAACATTCCGAATGCTCTTATGCAGCATTAAAAAAAAATCTTGGTGGTAATGACAAAGTCCTTTAACTTTTTTGTGGAGAGGATTCTGTATTTACTGTTATGAGGTGAACTGCACCTTGTCATGTATGAAGTTTTATTGTCAGAGGTCCTCTACTCTAGTATCTTCAAAAAACTGTAATGAAAATATGTTGCTAGTTTTGAAAATGGTTCAGCTGAGAGTAGCATGATCTGATTCAGTCAACAGACCATACCAGGAACTGTACTAGGTATTAGGGATACGAAGGTAACGAAGAATGTAGAGATGAGCCTGTAAATCGGTTTTTGGAATTTTACTCTTGAGGAATCACCATGCATTTCTTATTTCAAATCTTTTTATTGTAACTTTTACAACTATTCATTATTTTATCAGCAAGGAACTTTAATGTTATTGCAGGTTTTCTCTTGCCTACTACTCTGTGACTTCCCAAACAGACTGAATGCCAGCATTCTTTTCTCGCATTGTCATTAAGAACTCATTTGCTGATTAAATGCTGCTTTGGTTATTTCCCATCTAATTAAAAATTAGGCATGTATTTGGGATTTCAAGAATCTTGCACAGTTTTTTAATTTAAGCTCTAGGGAAGAGAAGAATTCCCATCCGTTCTGTGTGCCTGGTTTTCATTAATTTTTGTGCTGTGAATCCTATCTAGACCATCTTCCAAAATTTCTTAGGTTAAGGCTATAACGAGATAGCAGCCTTAATGAACTGAATTGACCCACCCGATTCAGAGCATTAGTTGCAAAATAAGGGAGACTGGGGAGCCAGGTCTTTATCCTTAGAACATACTTTATCTTAGAATTGCTTTGCATTGCTGATTTGAGGAGAGAAAAATTTTAGTTTTTTTAGACAACAACGATTGAATAGTTATTCACATCAATAAAAGAAACTGAATTGGATTTGCTGCCTTTGGAATAGTGAATTCTTACGTGTATGGTAGAATATTTCCTTTCATTATTAACTTTGATGACTAGACGTACTTTTCTTGTCCAGTTTATTCCAATGACTCCTTACAGTTATCTATTTAATGTGTATATTTGTAAATATTAGCACACTATTCTTTTTTTTAATTTAAATTCAGTTAATTAACATATAGTGTATTATTTGTCAGGGGTACAGATGTGTGATTCATCAGTCTTACATAACACCCAGTGCACATTATAACACTACCCTCCCAATGTCCATCACACATTTACTTCATCCCTCTACCCCTCTCCCCTCTAGCAGCCCTCAGTTTGTTTCCTATGATTAAGAGTCTCTTGTGGTTTGTCTCCCTCTTTGGTTTCATCTTGTTTCATTTTTTCCTCTCTTCTATGATCCTCTGCCTTGTTTCTTAAATTCCACATATCAGTGAGATCATATGATAATTGTCTTTCTCTGATTGACTTATTTTGCTTAGCATGGTACCCTCTAGTTCTATCCATGTCGTTACCAGTGGCAAGATTTCAATTTTTTGATGGCTGCATAATATTCCACTGTATATTTATACCACATCTTCGTTATCCATTCATCTGTTGATGGACATCTGGGCTCTTTGCATAAGCACAGCATTCTGTACTCAGTGTTGTTTACTGGCTTTTCCAACTCTGTTATGATAGTTAAATAATTAAAATATCTTGGTAAATTTTGGGCATTACAGAAACAACATTCACTATGATAAAGCTGGTCTAAAACCGTTTTAAAAACAATATTTAGGTGTACTTTTAGACAGTTTACAGAGACTTAAGAATTATATTTTTAAATTTTGCTTCTATGACAACACAGATTTTTAGACTTGATTCAGGTCTCTTTTTTTTGGGCCAATAAAGTTATTTATGACTAAAACATAGAATCAAGATGTTGAGCTGTCTAAGGCATTATTCAGATTGTTTAAAAGCCCTAGCTTATGGGGTAGTTGGGATAGTAATTTTTTCATAGTACTTTAAAGTTATAGTTTAAATGTGATAATGTTGTATATGATTAACATCTATAGCTTTTAAAATTATTTTATTATTTGGAAAAGATTAAAAGCTGAATTATTGTTTAACTTTGAAACTTTATTTTCAAGAAGTCCAGACATTCCAAAGTAATACATCTAAAAATGCTTAGTAACTACTTTGAGTTTTGAGATTATTTAAAGTAAATGTCCTCTAATTTATTACTCCTTACATACTGTTTTAAAATTTAAATTTAGAAATTCATGCTGAAGTCCAACTTAAGAATTATGGGAAATTTCTTGAGGAGTATACATCTCAATTGAGAAGAATTGAGGATGCACTGGATGATTCAATTGGTGATGTTTGGGATTTCAATCTTGATCCAATAGCATTAAAGGTTTGATTTTGTTTTATTTTTAATTTATGTATGCATTTTAAGGACATACTGTATCTTGAAAATATAATTTTAAAAAGTGGAATATACATTTGGCCTTTGAATAATGTGAAGGTTAGGGAGTGCTGACTTCCCATGCAGTTGAAAATCTGCATAGAACTTTAGACTTCCCAAACTTAGCTAATAGCTTACTGTTGACCAGAGCATTGCTAATAATATAAACAGTTGATTAACATATTTTGTATATGTATTATATACTATATTCTTACAATAACCTAGAGAAAAGGAAATGATATAAGAAAATCACAAAGAAAATACATTTTTAGTACTGTACTGTATTTATAAAAAGATAAACCTGCATGTAAATGGACCCATGCCATTCAAACCTGTGTTGTTCAAAGGTCAACTGTATATTTTTATTATTTGGAATCTAGAGAACTAAAAGAAACTTGGAGAAAAATTGTTAATTTCCTTACCTTGAAGTCAGGCAGATGTATGTTTTTTTATTTTTTTTTAATGAATGACACAAACTTCTGAGGTAGCCTTTGTTTTTCATCAAGGAAATGAAGAGGGTTGGAATAGAATATTCAAGCTTTATTTGTTCCTTATTGAGATTATTTTACATACAGTGAAATGCATAGATTTACAATATACTGTTCAGTGAATTTTTGTCATACATATATATCCATGTCACTCATATTCTAATGAAGACATGGAAGATTTCCATCATTTCCCCTTATACCATTTAGGGTATCTTAATGTGGGAGTAATTTTTTTTTCATTTTTTTTTTTTTAAGTTTTTATTTAAGTTCCAGTTAACATGTAGTATAATATTAGTTTTAGTAGTAGAATTTTATCTGGGAGTAATTTTTTTTTAAGATTTTTATTTTATTTATCAGAGAGAGCGAGCGCACAAGCAGGGGCAACAGCAGGCAGAGGGAGAAGCAGGGTCCCTGCTGAGCAAGGAGCCCGATGCAGTACTTGATCCAGGACCCTGGGATCATGACCTGAGCTGAAGGCAGACACTTAACCTAATGAGCCACCCAGGTGTCCTGGGAGTAATTTTTTAATGTATAAAATAAGTCACTCCTGGGGTGCCTGGGTGGCTCAGTCAGGTAAGTGCCTGCCTTCGTTCGGCTCAGGTCATGGTCCCAGGGTCCTGGGATTGAGCCTTGTGTAGGGCTCCCTGCTCACAGGGGGCCTGCTTCTTCCTCTCTTCACCCACTTGTGCTCTCTCACTATCTCTCTGTCTCAAATAAATGAATAAAATAAAAAAAAATAAGTCACTCCTGCTCTGTTTCATTTTGAAATCATTCTATCTTGTTTTATCTTTGAAACTATAGCCTCTTAACCACTTAAATAATAATTAACATTTACTGAACATTTATTATGTATTAGACACTGTCCTAAGTTACATATTGACTTTTTCAGTTACGGTTTTCTTGAAATTCACGTATCATATAATTCTTTGGGTTTGGGTGCATTCACATAATTGTGCGGCCATCACCAGACTCAAGAGCATTTTTACCACCCCCAAAAGAAATCCTATACCCATTAACAGTCAGTCCCCATCTGGTGCTAAATACAGGGTCCAACACAAGTTTAAATAGAATAGAGCTAGACTCAATTTGTATATTTAAAATTTCAATGATTTTCTTCAAATTAAAAAGATTCTTTCCCTTTGTTTCTATAGCTTTTGCCTTATGAACAGTCTTCCCTTTTGGAACTCATAAAGACTGAAAACAAGGTACAGATTTCTAAACCTAAAAATCTATTTTTTAAATGCTTAACTTATCTGCTATAACTTATCTTTTTATTTTATGTTTTTACTCATGAAACTAGGTCTTGAACAAAGTCATCACTGTTTATGCTGCACTTTGTTGTGAAATCAAGAAATTAAAGTATGAGGTAATTGTACTCTTGAGTTATTAAAAACATGATTTAAAAGCAAATATGGTGGGGCGCCTGGGTGGCACAGCGGTTGAGCATCTGCCTTCGGCTCAGGGTGTGATCCTGGCATTGTGGGATTGAGCCCCACGTCGGGCTCTTCCGCTGTGAGCCTGCTTCTTCCTCTCCCACTCCCCCTGCTTGTGTTCCCTCTCTCGCTGGCTGTCTCGATCTCTGTCGAATAAATAAATAAAATCTTTAAAAAAAATAAAAATAAAAAAATAAAAGCAAATATGGGCTTATATGTATAGTGTACATAAAGATTTATTGCATGTTGAATGAATTGTTTAATACTAATAATAGCGATTACCATTCACTGAATGTACTTACTGTGTGCCAGACACCATACTAACCCTGTTCATACTTAGAATGAGAGGCAGATAACGTGAGGAATAGATGAGGAAACAGGCTTAAAGAGTTACTTGCCTAACATTTTACTGGTAGTAACTGTTTGAGTCTGGGTCTCTATACTTTCAGAGTCTGTGTTATCTGCCATATATACTGGCTTTCTAGATATAATTGATTTTTTACCTTTTTTTTTTTTTTTTAAGTAGGCTCCACACCCAACATGGGGGTTGAACTCACGATCAAGAGTCACATGCTCTTCCAACCGAGCCAGCCAGGTGTCCCTAGATAGAATAAATATAACTGATTTTTTTTTAAAAAGCTTTGAATTTTTAATATGCTTTGCATTTTCTTAGCCATGGGTCATTAAAACTCTGGTAGAAGTTGGTAAACTTCCTCTTTTTTTTCTGTACCTTTTTGATGCTATGTGGTTGCTTTCTATCTCCCATGAACTAGTGGGAGGATATAGGACAATTAGAGTGGTCAGAAAAGACAAAGGCAGGGGTAAAGAAATTAAATAACTTTGAGTATCAGTGATATCTTTGGTACTTTAAAGATAAATTGAATTTACCTGTTTTGTAAGCAGTTTTTGAATTTAAATGATTTGTATATGAGATATAGTCCTCAGATTATTATTAAATATGGATAACTAAGAGAGCCTAGGAATTTAAAAACAGGACAGCAACCTTTAAAATCATTTTAATTTTTTTTAAACAGGCTGAAACTAAATTTTATAATGGTCTCTTGTTTTATGGAGAAGGAGGTAAGTTTTAAAATTTTACATTGTAGTGTCATGATGCCTTTTTTGAGATTGAAATGAATGAAAAGTTGACAGTTCTAGGACTACCGTGATTATATAATGTATTACTGTGAGGAAATAAGCATTCAAATTTTTTGTTGGTTTACTTGTTTGATAAGCAGGGGAATAAACTTGAGTGATGGAGCAGCAGCCAATTCTCTAAAATCTATTTGTGATATTTTTATACGTTAGCACTGTGGTTAGATAAGGATTTTCCTTGAATTCATTGAATAGTGAAAAAGATGGTTACTTTTAATTGAATGATTAATGATTGTCTCATGTTTCTTTTCAGTGTAAAAATTCTGTTTTCAATACATGCAGATTAGGAGATATACTAAAAAATAAAAATTATATTTATTTTTCTTTTTGGGTCTTGACTAAGTTTAAATTAAAAAATTGAAATCGATTCTTCATGTTGCCTTTTAAAGCTACAGATTCCAGCATGGTGGAAGGTGATTGCCAAATTCAAATGGGAAGATTTATTTCATTCTTACAGGTAACTGTTTTTTACTTTTTACTTATTTTTTTAAAGTTTGGGTTACAAGAAATTCAGAAATTAAAGATTTCTGAAACCTTCAAATGCTAAAAATATGTACTTTGAAGGGTAGGACACTTAGTTGGCATTGGATTATAGTTAAATAGGTCATAATTCCTGAAAGGTTTTCATAGCATTTTACAGAAATAAGATCTCAAAATAAGTTTGTTTTTTTGATAATTTCATTTGTGGACATTTTATCACCATGCCTTTTAAAATAATTTAAATTTTGTACCAGGTAGGAAAAGATAATTTATGTCAGTAAAAGTTGTTAGTGCAGATGATTAAGCTAGTACATGAGCAGTGATAAGGTTTAAAAGTAGCACTTGATGCAGATGTTTCAATCAGCTCAAACCAGATGTTTTCATTACTGCAGTTTTAGTTATTCTAGGTCTTTGGTTTAGTTTTACCAAAACTAAAAAAAATGAAAGAACTTCCTATGTCTTCTCTTTCCGTTATAAAAGCAATGCTAGTACCGTATGACAAAAGCAAAAATTGGAGATAAGGAAAAAAATACTCCTAATTCCACCTACTTCCTGATTGTTAGGTTCAAGATTTGATGTATTTCATTGAGTCAAGCATACTAATATATTGTTCAGTTCATTTATATCTTTACTAGTGGTTTTGGTCTCCTTGTTGTAATTGAAAGCATTTTGTTGAGTTTGACCTCCGTTATGGTATGTGTCAGGATCCAGTCCAGAAAACAAATCAGAGTATTTTTAAAGAGGAGATTTGATATAAAGGGTTGGTTATATAAGAGTTGTAGGGCTGAAAGAAAAGAAGATAGTGCGGTCATCCAGAGGAAGCAGATAAAAAAGGGGAAAGCGTTGGAATTGCCAGAATCTGGGAGCTTGGAGCAGGAGCCTTGTGCATTACTGCTCATACCTATGAAGGAGGCAGTGCTGCCTGGCTGGCTGGTACCTCTGAGAGGGCAATGCGAGGTTGGTTCTGGAGTCCTGAAAGAAGCTGGAGGTGGAGCAAACTGCCATTGCTGGGGTGAACTGCTCTTATTATGTTGATAAAAACACAAAGTAGTAGAAAGGATGTCCTTTTCCTGCCTTTAGTGTCCTTTTAGTGCCACCTGTTGGCAGAACCTAACAGGAGGCCTACTGGCAGGAGTCTAAGAAATGTAATTTGCAGGTCCCAGTGAATGTGTCAGTTTCTCCCTCTAGTTTTATCAAGTTTCGCATTTTGTATTTTCAGGATATTCTGTTCGGTGCATACAGGTTTAGAATTGTTAATCATTATTAACTGAATATTTTATTATGTGGTGATGCTGTTAAACTATAATTATGTATATAATGTCCAGTTACACAAATGTATATCATATGTAATAGCTATGATAATGCTAACAAATTATTTTGTCTGATATTCTCACTGCCCCAGCTCTGTTTTAGTTAACATTTTCTTGATTTATCTTTTTATATGGTTTCAGCCTTTTAGTATCATCTTTTAGTTGTCCTTTTTAAAACCACATGTGTCTGGGCTTTGCTTTATTCAGTCTGAAAATCTGAAAACCTCTGTATTTTAATTGGCTTATTCATTCTATTTCTATCTTATGTAAATAGTCTGTTATATATCTGGACTTGTTTCTGCCTCTTTTACTTTGTGCTTTCTGTTTGTCTGCATTTTCTGTTCTTTGCTTTTATTGAACCTGTGGAAGTTTAATAAAGGTAAAACTAGAGTTATTTGAGTAAAATTGAAATGCATTGTTTTCATTTTAAAACATTTTAAATTGTTTTTGGATCTCATTGACAGCTGCATAGAATTCCATTTTTAAGCTGTCAACAAATGTTTTATAAGCCTAGCATATGTTAGGAACTGTTCTTCGTGCTGGGGATACAGCAGTGCACAAAACCAACAGAAATTCCTGCCCCCGTAGAACTTAAAATTTAGAATAGCCACAGGTTTAATCAGGTTTTGAATACTTTAGGATACAAACTGTTTTTTTAGTTTTAAACATTGAGAGCTTCTGAAAAGAAACTTTCGGAAGGTGTGGGACATGGTAGATGCGAATTAATTATTTAATGACATACATATTCCTGCAATAATTAATATTTCCCTTTCTTTGTGCCAGGCTTGTTTATAGATGAAGTTAAAGGTAATAAACATTTGAAGTTATTTCGGAGTGACTTCTGGAGAGCCTTTTTTCCTCATTATCCTACTTTCTAAATTGGCAGCTTTTGAGCTTTTTCATTCAGATGTTCATTTATTTATTCATTTAATAGGACAGAAATGTATTGAGAAGCAGTTGAGGGCTAGCCATCATGCTGGGCAGTGGATATTTAAAGAAGGAATAAGATGGTCTCTGTTATTTAAGAATTACATGAGTAACTAAAATATAAGATTTAAAATAGAAGTATGAACGAAATGCCGTGGGGACAAAGCAGTAGAAATGACCTTGGGATGCAGGAGAGGAGTTAAGAATTGATTGCTTGAAGGATGCTTGAAGTTGTCTGGCTGCAGGTTAATTGGAAACTGTTTTGCTTGTGTTTAATATTGTTACCATAAAATTGAGAAATGGAGACATTTAAAAAGCAACTACGTTAACATATACTCAACTTGTCATTTCAGGAACTGTCTTGTTTTGTTACGAGGTGCTATGAAGTGGTCATGAATGTAGTCCACCAGTTGGCTGCCCTCTATATCAGTAACAAGTAATGGATTTTATAAGTATTTTTGCATTTATAATAGAGATGCAAGGAATGTTTTCTAAAACTAGCCAATTACCTGAAATAGTTTTTTTGTTGGTTTGCTCATTTGTTTACTCATTCTTTCATTTTTTTCACCATCCTTTGAACACTCATGATGTTTCAAACACTACTTGTTGTGTAATACATAGGTTAAGACAGTTTCTGCCATGGTGAGTGATTTATTTGTCTGAATAAGAATGTTGACAGAATATAGTAAAATTTGATTTATAGGAAAAAGCTAATATGGAATTAGAACAGGTACCAAATTCTCTCTCCTTATTTCTCCTTTACTGTGACTGTTCCCTGGCTTATTAGAATCACATGAGACTTTTAAACTACGGAATCTGGGGGAGTGGGACCAGGTAACCTACATTAAAAAAAATTTTGGGGGCGCCTGGGTAGTGCAGTCGTTAAGCGTCTGCCTTCGGCTCGGGGTGTGATCCTGGCGTTCCAGGATCAAGTCCCACATCGGGCTCCTCGGCTGGGAGCCTGCTTCTTCCTCTCCCTCTCCCCTGCTGTGTTCCCTCTCTCGCTGGCTGTCTCTCTGTCACATAAATAAATAAAATCTTTAAAAAAAAAAAAAAGTTTTTGGTTTTGTTCAAATGATCTTCCAAATTTGGGAACCACTGTTCTTAATCAGGAAAAATGATCAAATTTTGATAGCCCTTACTGTTCTTATGACCGCAAAGTAATATCTCACATTTGATTAATACTTTATACTTAAAATTTTTCCCATTTACTATTTATAATCTTACAGTAACTTTGTTTAGGTATATGACAATGGGTTCTCAATTATGAGAAGAAGTAATTGAGGCCCAGAGGAATTGTATAAGATTCCATAACAATTTAGATGCTGTTCTTTGATCACCAGTCCATTCATTGTTGTTCTTACTATACCAGGCTGCATTTTAACTCTCTTTATAAACTGGAAGACTGTGTTAACTGCTTCTCATTCTCATGTTTTTCTCCTCAGTCAGGTGTTTATTTTGTGTTCTGTTCTTTCACTGAAGCTGTTCTCATGGCAGGAGGGAATGAGAGCATAGTTCCCCTAACCCCTGCAGTACCTGATGTGTAATCAAAGAGGGTTCCCCACCACCACACCCTGCCCAAGAAAGATGCAATTTATTTGTATTTTGTATTTTTTAAAATATTCTATCTTGTGGAATATCTATATGTGCTTTGATATACAAGTGCTGTTTTAAATTATTTAGTGTTGAGTAGAAGATGTCTAGGAAGTAAAATTGAATTATCCGGGCTTTTGACTTTAGTACAATGTTGGTTATATACACTGTTTTTCAGTAGGAATAGGAACTCAGAAATAAACCTGACTAGTTTCCAAATGCCAGTTTGGGTAGGATAACAAAGATTCTGGTTGGAAACTGAGAAATTCTCTCTGTTTAGAAAGAAATGCATATCAGTATTTTTCCACCTCCATCCCAAACTCAGTCCTTTAGATTTAAATGACTAGGGTTATTCATGGGTCACATATTGTCATTTCCTTACCCATTGAGTTAGATGTAGGCAAGGATAGCCCTGACTCTGTATATACAAGTTAGTTCTCTTCTTAGGAAAGTGGAGTAAGGTCTCATAAATTCTAGTGAGGTTGGCCTAAATAAAGATACATAGGTGTTAAAATCCCAAGACCTGCTGCTGCTATATGTTTTCCTTAAAATAAAAATGAGCTGTGGTAAAAAAAAAAAAAAAGGAGTTTTTTAAATTGGATGTTATTTTATTACAGGATTGCACCCAAAATTATAGAGACAACTGGAGTTCACTTTCAGGTAAAAGTAATTTAAGTTGATCTGTAAAACTGTAATTTTTACGATAGTTTGCTGTGGAGTTTATATGATTGGGGAGTACAAGAATTATAGCAAAACTCTTAAAGGATTTTTTTCTTTTTTTTTTTTTTTTTGGGCCTTTATTCTCTTTTATCTGTGAAGTTGATGAGGCATTACTGACCCACTGTCAGTATAACTCTTAATTTTTCCCAGTAGTGGCCTAGTGCACATTCTCTAAGTGGTCTCTTTGGAGAGTGAAACAATTCTGTAAAATCACAATTAAGGATGAAATAGTGGGCAAAGCGTTTCTCTACTTAAGGCTTGTTATTCCATCTGAGGATTAATAGTTTCATCTGTATGTTAATAAACTGATTTATCCATTGCTTTAATTCAGTAATTATTAGCCCAGTGTGTTTAACTTTAAAAATCCACAGGAAGCTTAACTTGTAACTAGTGATTAAATGATAATCATTAAAGGTTTTTTGACAGACTATGTATGAGCACTTGGGAGAGCTGCTAACAGTTTTGCTTACCCTGGATGAAATTATTGATAATCATGTCACATTGAAAGAGCACTGGACTATGTACAAAAGGTGAGCCAATTAAAATGGTTAAAATAGTCTCTTTGTATAGTTAATGCATTGGTAAAAAGGAAGTAAATGTAAATAGTGCAGATCTTTTAAAAGACCTGGAGATCTATATTTAGAAGGATCTCGTGTGAAATGTTCTTATGAATACAGTAACCATTTTTAAATTTCAGATGAGCTTGTTTGAGAGTATGGTATACTTGTACAAAGTCTCTTTAATTCTTTAAGTATGGTAGGATGTTAATTTGAGTACCTTAGAACTCAAATTTATTTTTTTCTAGGGTTCTATTCAAGTGACAGTTATTTTTCCTGAACTTGGTTTTCACTGTATATTCTTAAGACTTTCTTAAGTCAAGGCATCTTGTGTTGTTCATGGTATCTAGAGAGTACCAGATATCTGAATTTAGGATGATCTAAAAAGGTATGACTAGAAAATTAAATATATTAGCATCGTTTTTATACAGATTTTCAAATGTGTAAAACCAAACAAGAAATATAAATATAAAATTTTGATTTCTGGGAAATTTTCAATTGAAGAATTTATTAGGAAAATTGAAGGTCTTTCTCCTAATCTTCCATAAGGTTACTGAAATCTGTCCATCACAATCCTTCAAAATTTGGAATTCAGGAAGAAAAACTAAAGCCATTTGAAAAGTTCTTGCTGAAGCTAGAAGGGCAGTTACTTGACGGAGTGATATTTCAGGTATGAGAGCTGTATCGGGCTACACTAAATGGGCTCACCTTAGTTGATGCAGCTCAGAACTACCGTAGGACACTTTCATAGCATACTGTTGAAATATGTTTTTTTTAAAAGTGCTTTGGCTTAAAACATTGTTAGTGTACTAAAATATAAGTATTTTAGTACCTAGTGGCAAACAAAATTAATAGTACTAGTTGTATTTGGGTTGAAGGTTTCTTTTTTAAATTATGTAAAAGGATAAAACTATTCAAGGTTTAAGATCTAAGCAGTTGTGTTAATGTTTGTTGTTAACCTCTAGATTTGGGTTTGTTATACTGTAACCTTTTAAAAGTCCGTTTAATTCTTCCTATGCTCAAGGAATATAATTTGGGTTTGTGCAGTCCAGGTAGCTTCCTACCATTTAGTAGCTTTTTAAAAGCTTAAATTAATTAAAATGAAAGAAAATAAAATTCCACTTTCCCCACTTTCAAGTGCTTACTAGCTGTATCTAATCTACTCATTGCACCATATACCTCAAACTTATATATGTTATATATCAATCATATCTTAATAAAGCTGGGGAAAAAATAGCCACAGTTTGTGGCTGGCTATCATATCAGACAGCACAAATGTAGAACATTTCTATGATCACAGAAAGTTCTATTGGCTAGCCCTGCTTTGGGTAGTATTTGTCGGAAATTGCAATATATTTCTATTTAAAATCCTCTTCAGGGTTATTTTTAACATTTTTACATAATCACAGTTTTTTTTTTAGATTGATGTATAGTTGACACGTAGTGTTATGTTAGCTTCAGCTGTACAACATAGTGATTTGACAAGTCTATATATTATGCTCAGGATCACAATTTTTACAGATCGATCCAACTCTTATATCAATTTAATGGCTAGTGTATTAGATTCAGAAGGTCATTTTTTGTCATTGATTCTTTTTCCAGGAGACTTTTTTTTTAAAGATTTTATTTATTTATTATACTGCGAGAGCACGAGTCAGGAGGGGCAGAGGGAGAGGGACAAGCAGACTCCCCACTGAGTGTGCAGTCTGACATGGGGGCTCTATCCCAGGACCCTGAGATCATGACCTGAGCCCAAGTCAGATGCTTAACTGACTGAGCCACCCAGGTGCCCCTCCAGGAGACATTTCTTTTTTCTTTTTTTTTTTTTTTAAAGATTTTATTTATTTATTTGACAGAGATAGAGACAGCCAGCGAGAGAGGGAACACAAGCAGGGGGAGTGGGAGAGGAAGAAGCAGGCTCATAGCGGAAGAGCCTGATGTGGGGCTCGATCCCATAACGCTGGGATCACGCCCTGAGCCGAAGGCAGACGCTTAACCCACCCAGGCGCCCCAGGAGACATTTCTATACATGCTGTAATAAAGTGCTAGGAAAGTAATTGTAATCAGAAAAAATTTGCCCTTAAAAGTGCAAAGTAAAATAATAAAACATGTTTTCCACTGCTTCATTGGATATGTCTTACATTGTTGAATATCCCTGTCTGTATCTCTTCATGTAGAATTATGGATTTGTGGGGTGCCTGGGTGACTCAGATAGTTAAGCCGCTTGCCTTTGGCTCAGGTCATGGTCTCCGGGTCCTGGGATTGAGTCCCGAGTCGGGCTCTCTGCTCAACAGAGAGTCTGCTTCTCCCTCTCCCCCCACCCCACCCTGCTCATGTGCTCTCTCTCTCTCTCAAATGAATAAATAAATACAATCTTTAAAAAAAAAGAATTATGGATTTGTGGTTCAGTTTTCTTGCACTGACTGGTACTTAAATACGTATGTACATACATATTTTCCATTCAAAAGGATTTAGATATTAGATGACATTAAGGTAAAAACTTGAGCCTCATTGTTAGTAAAATTAAAATGATGAATGTAGAAGTTTATCACACACACTATATTTAAATCTGTTTAATGGTTTATTATTCAGAGTCTAAATTTCTCTTTAAATGTTTCCTGTTTAGGCCTGTATAGAACAGCAGTTTGATTCTCTCAATGGAGGAGTATCTGTGTCAAAAAATAGCACTTTTGCAGAAGAATTTGCACATAGTATTCGCTCAATTTTTGCAAACGTAGAAGCCAAACTTGGTAACGTAAAATGCATTTTTAAATTTTGTTGCTGAAGTTTGCATTTCCTTGAACATAGAACTTAAGTGTATTTGTTCCAATTTTCTCTCATGTTATTGTTTTATAAGGAGAACCTTCTGAAATTGACCAGAGAGACAAGTATGTTGGAATTTGTGGACTTTTTGTACTGCATTTTCAAATTTTTCGAACTATTGATAAAAAGTTTTATAAGTCTTTATTGGACATTTGTAAGAAGGTAAGAACTTGGAACTTTTTATTTTTTTCATTTGAATAGATGAAAAAGATTTTGGATAAAATTGGATATTTAATATTTTGTAGTGATTATAAAAGTAATATCGTAGTATTCATTTTTAAAAACCAAGCATTCAGGGGCGCCTGGGTGGCACAGTCGTTAAGCGTCTGCCTTCGGCTCAGGGCGTGATCCCAGCGTTCTGGGATCAAGCCCCACATCAGGCTCCTCCGCTAGGAGCCTGCTTCTTCCTCTCCCACTCCCCCTGCTTGTGTTCCCTCTCTCGCTGGCTGTCTCTGTCAAATAAATAAATAAAATCTTAAAAAAATTAAATTAAAAAAAATAAAAACAAAAATTAAAAACCAGGCATTCCAGAAATAAGTGATATAGGAAATGGAAGTACTGCATAATTCCATATCATATAAATACCTGTTTGTGGAGGTTTTTCCAGATTTTTTCCTGTAAATTAACTTCCTCTTATTGTTACTACTTTTTTCTGTTCTTTTTCTTCTGTTCTCCTCTTCTTGCCATTCCTTCTCATTATTGAAGTAGAAAAAAATTGAAATTGATTTTACATCTTTGCTATTTCCGTGATGTGACCTCTGATTTCAAAATTGAAAGTTTAGTTTGTGTGTAGAAGCAAGTGATACGTGACTGTGAGTACCCAGCTCTCTTGGGTCTTTTATTTTTTCACTAATGTAGAATAAAAGTAAAAGTCCTGAAGATTCAAGTTTCTGCTTGCTTTTTGCATATTTTTATCTGAAAATCTGTAAGAGTGTGTGTGTGTATTTAATATTTAGGCAGAATAAAATTATTCTCATGCTTCACATCGGATATTGGAATGCCTTCATTGTGCCACAGTAATATAATTTGTTTCATAATCTGATTATAAGTTGTCTTCCATTGCATATTGTAGAACTATTAAATAGCTTATTGTTTAGGTTGCGTTTATTAATTTCCCTTCCTTACGTTTACTATTTCAGGTACCAGCCATCACTCTAACTGCTAATATTATTTGGTTTCCTGATAATTTTTTGATCCAGAAAATACCAGCAGCTGCCAAACTTCTAGACAAAAAAAGTCTTCAAGCCATTAAAATACACAGAGATACTTTCCTACAGCAGAAAGCTCAATCACTTACCAAGTAGGTTTTATAAGTACTCATAATGAAAATACTTAATTTATATTCTTGGATCTTATATTGACTCCAAATATGTGGAGGACATTTGATTATAAGAACAAACATATTTATTACCAGAAAAAAAGTTGGACAGTCTCTAGGAGACTTATTTTTTAGGAGTTGTTTTGTTTTGTTTTACATGATTTAGGTTTAAAATCTGTTAAAGATGTAGGAAAATTATACTTTATGGATATGTATGTGTGTGTACATATGTACCCGTATATACATGTATTTGCACACATATGTGCATACACACATAACTTTTTATTAGATACATTAAATATTTTTTGTGTAAAGTGAAGTTCCTGCAGTAGATGTCATTTGATGACATTAAAAATATTGTGTGTCCAAGATTCAGTGATGGTTTTTAGAGGAGTTGATTTTAATTTGATGCACTCCTTTTTTTTAAATTTTTATTTTTATAAAAATAATATATGTACATATTTAAAAAGTACTAAAGTTTAAAGGGAAAAATAATTGTCCCCAGCCCGCTTTCCCCCTGTACCTGAGTCCTGTTCCCTAAAAGAACACTTTTAACTTTAGTTTCTTCTGATATTTACATCCTTATATTTTAAGTCTTACTATGCAAACTTTCAAATATACACAAAATAGAGAAAATAGTATAATGGCCCCCCATGTTCTCATCACCTAGATTCAACATTTAAATTTACTGCACATTCTTGAGTATACCACCAAAATCACATGTTGAGCTGGATGAAGATTTTAGGTGAAGTGACACAGGACTGTGCCACTGGCCCTGTGCCGGACACAGTTTTTATCTGTGATGTGGTTAAAAGATAATAGGGGAATTTATCCACTTCCTTTTGATCTTGACCATCAAGGGGAAATTGGGCCACTACTGCAGAGTAGGGGAAGAAGGAGTATGTCTGGAATAGAGGAGGTCCCCTGAAACATCTTTTAGTACTCCCAAGTCCTGTGATTAAATCAGTGAAAGATGACAGTTACGCAGTTCAGGCAGGATTAGTCACAGCAGAGATTTCAGAGCTCTCTCATACATTTAAAAACAGAACTGAGAAGGGAAAAAGACATAGTTTGGATTTAAGGAAATTCAATAAGGTGGAGAGACAGGGATCAGGTTTAGTACCAGTAATTAAAAGATGGATATTTTGATGATCAGAAGCTTAATATTCTTTAACAGCGTGATGTAGTTGCTAAAAATGCCAATACAGACTTGGATTACATTAATAACTATACCTGGGTTATGGAAATTGGTAGTTATAGTATCTACACCATGTGAGTTGGTGGTTTTGTTGAATTTTTATTGGTCAGATCATAGTCGGTATTTGGTGGTGTCACATTTTAAGAGGGACACAAAGTGCAGCAGCTGATCAGGATATGTCAGAAGACCTGACAACCATGCCCTTTGAAGAATCTCTGTATAGTTTGGCCTTTAAAAGAGAAATCTGAGGAATGATATGGTGAGCTCCTTAAATATTTGAGGGGCATTCAGGTAGGAGAGGGAACAGATTTGATCTCTTGGCTCCAGAAGATTGATCTAGAACCAAAAGATGAAAATAAGAGATAATAATAATCACCAACATTACTGAGCTCTTTGTAGCAGGCATTATGCTAAAGGCTTTAAACACTTTATCATACACAAAGCCTGTAACAGTCTTCTCATGTGGAAAATAATAAAGGTCACAACTAATATTAACCTGGTCCTTTCTGTAAGCCAATAACTAAACTATTCCGGAAACTTCACATGTATCATCTCTATTAATCATCAGAGAATCCTATGAGGTAGATGCTGTTGTTATGGCCATTTTATAGGTGAGAAAAGTGAAGTAGATTAAACTTGCCCAAATTTAAGCAACTAGTAGGTGGCAGAGCTGGATGGTCCTAACTCTAGAGCATGAGCTGTTAACCGCTACTCTGTAGTACTATTTTTATCCCATTTTTAGATAAGGAAAGTGAGGCTTAGAGAAATGTACTTTGCCAGGTCACACAGTTAAGCCTGTGTCAGAGAAGACATGCAGACCTGTCCCCGTCCTACTGTGGAGCACCTGCAGCAGGGGCCTGTAGGCTGCTCTGAGAGCTAATGTGCTCTTTCCCCAGAGCTGTGTAGGTAGACTGCAGATGACTAGTAGTCCAGGATGCTGTAGGAAGGGAGGCTTATCAGGTGGAAGACTGAATAAGTCGACTTTCAATTCCTCCCCCCCACGATAACATTTTATGTTCCTAAATTATTTGATTGCAGAGATACATAGTCACCATAGAGCCCCAAGGTGCTGAAAGTGTCCTTTTCATTCTCCTTGCAGTTCTCCCAAAGAAACCTAAAATTCACTCTACTGAAATGAAACCCAGAAGAGGGGAAACAGTGTGATCAGCATGAGTTTTGTCTAATTATTTTAGGAAAAGTTGAGGAAGTTACTAATAGCTGTCCTAGTCAGGTTCCAGAGTTCATTATATAAGTAAGAAGGAAGCACTGGGGGACAGTTTCTCTGCCCCCACACTAGGCACTAGACTCTAGCTGGCCAAGTGCCCCAGCTGTGTTCTTGACTGGGGTCCAAGGTTTGTAGGTTGCTTCATTTTGCTTTTCATTCACAACCTTTTCAACACTGGGAATACTGACTTTAGAGGATAGAGGTATGAACCTTCATTTCAAACCTCTGTTGTCATACAAGTTTTGACCCTGTTTCGTGTTTTATGTTGGGACAGGATATTTTTTCTCATTAGTGTTTTTCCTGTTTGTACTTTGAAATAAATCTGACCATATGACAGATCTTTGGCTATTTTGGACTCCCTTTGTCAATTAACTTGCTTTTTAAGGCTTGAAGCAGTTTCATTTTTACATACTTGCAAGACATGAAGATCATCTGGTGTCTGGATGTAGGAGTGATGGGTGGAGTAACAGGCAAGCCTCTGGCATAGTCTGATCTAAAACTGAGTGACTGCCTTTGACTGTGTTATTAGCCTTCTTCATAATGTTATTGATTACTGTCACGGAGCACTCCATAATCTAGGCCTCTTCCTTCTGTCCTTGCTTATGACTTTTCTCTTCCCTCCTGTATATTTTATCCCTGCTGAATACTGATCACAGCCTTCTCAAAAGTGAAGGCATTGCCCTCTGACCTTACTCTTTATCTGTGTTCCACACTTTTAAGTTGAATAATCCACAAGTCAAATAATGTTAGCACCATTCGAGGCAACACCAAAAAGTACAACTGTTGGTGTTATTTGTTGAATGGAATTCTGGCTCAGCAGAAATTTTTCTGAGATTTGATGCTAGGGTTTCACTTCTTTATAACACAGTCATTAAAAATTTTGGTGTAATCCCTCTTCAGGCTGAGTTCTTGAGATTGTCAGACTGCTTGGCAGTAAGTCTGGCAGTACCTCAGTGTGGGATTCTGATCTCAATCAAATGAGTCTCTTCAGTCCCTTGCCCTGAGAGCTATTCTCTGGCTCATTCTGACTGGCAATAATGGGATGTTTCTCTGACTGAAGGAGGTTTTTTGTTTGTTTGTTTAAGATTTATTTAGAGAGAGAGAGTGAGCTTGAGGGGTGGGTAGGGGCAGGGGGAGCGGGAGAGAGAATCCTTAAGACTCCCCACTGAGTATGGAGCCCGATGCAGGGCTCCATCCCAGGACTCTGAGATCATGACCTGAGCTGAAATCGAGAGTCGGTGACTTAGCCAGCTAAGCCACCCAGGCGCCCCTAAAGTAGGTTTTTAGAAAGAGCTGGTAATGTCAGATCCCACGAAGGGGAATTGTTCCATTTTTTTCACACTAAATCTTTAAAATAAAAAAGTATATATTGAACAGCTTCTGGGCTAAAAGTTACCATCTTGAGCAATTTCAGATGCATTGGTAGAGTGATTCAGTGTTTGTAATTGGCCTGCATAGGAAAATTATGTTACCGATTTAGCCTTTCCTGGATGGGAAAGCTTTCTAGGTTTGGGCTTATATCTTGGCTCAGCTGTGTACTAGTTGTATGATCGTGGGCATGTTGTTTAACTTCTCTGTGTATCAGTTTCCTCTTCTGTAAAATGGAGATCATAATACCTACCTCATAAGGTTAATATAAGGATTGAATGAGTTACTTTGTGTAAAGTTCTTAGAACAGTGGCTGGCATATAGTAAGCTTTCAGTAAATGCAGCTTTTATATCCAGATTCTGACCACTTCCAGTCTCCCATTCTGGTTCAAGTTTTTTTGTTTTTTTTTTAAAGATTTTATTTTATTTATTTGACAGAGACAGCCAGCGAGAGAGGGAACACAAGCAGGGGGAGTGGGAGAGGAAAAAGCAGGCTCCTAGCGGAGGAGCCTGATGTGGGGCTCGATCCCAGAACGCCGGGATCACGCCCTGAGCCGAAGGCAGACGCTTAACGACTGCGCCACCCAGGCGCCCCCTGGTTCAAGTTTTTATCCCCTTTCTTCTGCATTATCACAGTAGCTCCCTAAGTGGTTTTCCTGCTATTACCTTGTCCCCTTCATAGTTTATTTTCAACATATCCGCCAAGATGATATTGATCCTCTTCAAGTTAGATCAAGTCACTCTGCTCAAATCCTTTGGTGGCTTTCCATTGAAATCCTCCTATAAGGTCTTACACAAATCCTGTTCTACTCCCCACGTTTCCCACACTGCACCCCCCCCAACCCCTTTACTTCTCTGATTTCCTTTTGTTTTCTCATCCCTGCTCTCTGACCTCCAGCCGAACTGACTTCTTTATTACTTGAACATGCCAGACATGCTTTCTGTTTTAGAGCGTTTGCATTTGTTATTTACTTTCCTAGAATTCTCTTCTCCCATATTTACATGGATTACTCATTCATCTTCAGATCTTGGCTCAAAGTCATCTTTTTCAATGAGCCTGCTTTGATCACTGTATTTAAAATCTTATCTGCCACTCAAGTCCCTGGCTCTTTTCCCTGCTGCATTTTTTCCATAGCACATATCATCTAACATCTTACAGATTTTAATTACTGATTTCTTTATTATGCACCTCTCCTTTGTAGAATGTAAGCTTCATTGTGGCAGGGATTTTTATCCATTTTGTTTACTGCTAATTTTTGTTTTTAGTACTGAGAGACAGTGCCTAGCCTGTATGGGCATTCTGTGAACATTTGTTGAATGAGTAAATTATATATGTATGTAGGATGTCTACAGTTTGAAAACCAGAAAGGTTGCTGCTGCAGGGAAATATTTTATCCCAACCAGTTCAAAGAAATGGAAGTAAATTTTCTTTCCTGTGCTGAGTAACTGCAATATTTTCCTTTGTTAGAGATGTACAGTCTTACTACGTCTTTGTGAGCTCATGGATGATGAAAATGGAATCTATTTTATCTAAAGAGCAGAGAATGGATAAATTTGCTGAAGACCTCACCAATAGATGTAATGTTTTTATACAGGTAGTTGCATCTTCTTACTTAGAATATTTTGGGGGTCATTTCTTTGTTAATCCAATGTATAGAAGTTACACTTTGAAAAAACTGGAAAGGATAGGATATGTTTTTGTTTTTAAAAACTGAAATTGATTTGATTGTTTGGATCTGTGTGATTTATTAATTTAGATATTCTAATATATGAAATTATATTCCCTTCAAGGCATGACTTTTTTTGTTGTATCCATAAGTTTTGACATGTTGCATTTCCATTATCCTTTAGTTCAAATTATTTAAGAAATTTTATTGTGATTTCTTTTTCAGTCTGTGGGTTATTTTGAAAGATTTTTTTAATTTCTAAAGATATGAGGATTTACTAGTTATTTTTTTTATTATTGCTATCTAGAAATACTAAGATAATTTTGGTATTTTGAAATTTGTTGAGATTGGCATTATGGCCCAGCCTACGGTCAACTTTGGTAAACATTTTATGTACACTTGAAAAGAATATGTAATTTGCATTTGTTGGTTGTAGTGTTCTGTATATGTCAAGTAGGTCATGTTTGTTAATGATTTTCTCTGCATGTTGTATCAGTCACTGAGGGAATTGGGTTAGAATCCACTGGCATTGTGGATTTGTATGTCAGTTGGGTTTTTTTTTTTTTTTTAATATATTTTGAGACCAAATGAGTGCATAACATTCAGAATTGTTGTATCTTCCTGGTGAATTGAACCTTTTATCATTATGAAATGTCCCTCTTATCTCTAGTAATGCTCTTTGTCATAGGTCTTGTGTGTGTGATAGTAACATAACTATATATCAGTTTTCTTTTAGTTAAGGTCTGCATGGTATGTCTTTTTTGATCCTTTTACTTGCAGCCTGTTTGGCTCCTTATATTTAATGTCTGTCTCCTGAAGCAGCATAAATTTTTTCTCCAGTCTGACAATCTTTGTTTTTTTCATTACTTCTTAAGATTTTATGTATTTATTTAGAAATAGCGTGCATGAGTAGGGGGAGGAGCAGAGGGAGAGGAACAAGCAGGCTGTGCTGACTGCGGAGCCCAGTGTGGGGCTCAGCCTCATAACCCTGAGATCATGACCTGAGCTGAAGCCGAGGGAGTTGGAACTTTAACCAACAGAGTCACCCAGGCACCCCTTTTCATTATTTTTTCTATCATTGCTGATGTATTTGGATTTAAAGTAGCACCTGACTAATTGCTTTCTGTTTGTCTCACTTTTTCTATGTCCCTTTTCTTTTCCTTTCTTCCTCTCTTTTGAGTTAGTTTCATTTTATTTCTGTCACTCTTAGATTTTTAATTCTATATTCTTTCATTTTTTTAATAGTTACTTTAGAGATTTTAAGATGCATCATTTAACCTTCAACTCCAGAATAAATGAGTAGTTTTATCTCTTTCTAGACAGTGTAAGGATCTTAAGCCACTTAATTCTATTTATCCCCTTCTTAGCTCTGCTGCTATTGTTTATTTTTATTCTATAAAATGTCACAAGGTGGTATTACTGCTGTTGTTTTAATAGTCAGTGTCCCTTTAGATTTACCCACATTTTATCTGTTCTGTCCTTCCTGCATCTCTCCATCCTTCTATTTGTGGAATACCTGTTAGTATTCCATTTAAAATGTCTTTCTGATGAATTATCACCATTTTATTTGTCTGAATATGTCTTATTTCAACTTCATTTTTGAAGGCAGTTTTGCTACATGTAGAATTCTGGGTTGGCAGGATCCCTTACCTTCCTCCCCCCTTTATTGTCCTCTGGCTTCTTTTATTTTTGTTGCGAAGTCAGCTGTCAGTTTTGTTGCTTTCTCAATGTGAGTCTTTCTCTAATTGCTTGTAAGATTTACTTTTTGGTTTTTAGCAATATCACTTTGAGGGGTGTAGGTGTAGTTTTCTTTGTGTCAGTGCTGCTTGGGATTTGTAGAGCTTCTGGAATTCGTGGAAAATTCTCAGCCATTAACTCTGCAAGTGCTGTTTGTTTTATTATCTCTGTCTCTAATTTTCTTTTTAGCTATGTCTAATCTGTTAAACGTATCTACTGAATTCTTAATTTTTCTTTTTAGCTTTTTTTAAAAATAGTTTCCAGTTCTTCTTCTGAATAAATCTGTTTCATTTCCTTCAACATATTCAGCATCATTATTTTGAAACCCTTGTCTAATAATTTCATTATCTGGATATTTCTGTTATCGTTTTTCTGGTTTTTGGGTATGTCTTATTGCTTTGTATGCCTGGTCATTTTTTATAATGTATGGCAGATTGTATATGAAAAACTGTGGATATAATGGAAAGATATGGATATTGTTTTTTTCCTCCAGAGAGGATTTAATAATCTTTGTTTCTGATGTACAGCTAGTCTAGGACAACTAGCAACCTAGATCACCTCAACTCAGTCATGGATGGAGATAATTTGAAGTGGGACCTAATCCTATGATGGCTGTTTTTTTGAGTTCACCGTTACTTTTTAGGTAGTTTTTCAGGATCCCAATCCAGAGCCTACGTTTACAGGACCTCCATCCCTCTTTGATGGGCCATGAATTCCTATTTTTATCCCCCTTTCCTTTCTGTGAGATGTTGAAAGATAATGTTTGGCTTCTGTCTTTATTTGCTTTTAGAATGGGCAGTTGCCTCTTAAGGGAAAGCAGCCACATATGCCAGGCTCACTTCTCTGGGTTTCCGTCTTCTAGATTTTGGTCTTATGTTTCCTTACATTTGTGGTAGTTCTTTGATGCCTTCTAAGAGATTTTAAAAAATGTTTTGCCCAGATTTGCTAGTGGTTTTTGTAGGAAGACTGGTCCAAATTATTTATTCTGCCATTAACAGAAACAGACCCTAGACTTCTCCCCTCGCCATTTAGGTTTTTAAAAGACATCCTTCATATATATCTTTCACAAATTAATGACCATCTGGGAATGGTGTGGTATCAACCCATGAGTTCTTTCTCCTCTATTACCTCTCCAAAAAGAATCTCCCTTTTTCTCCCTGCCTTAGAGTTACACTTTTGCTGTTCCTTGTTTCTGCTTTTTAACTTTTTGAAGTGCTGTGCTAGGGCAGAGTCTGGTGTAATAGTCCTGTAGCTGACAAGGTAAGACTTGGGGCTCTTTGCTGTGTGTATGCCCCAAGCTTTAGTCTTATTGTCTGTCACCTTTCTTAGGATGCTACCTTCTCTCTCATTTCTTATTCTTTAATTTAGCACATCTGTTTATCCCAGAGCTATAATGTTGGTTCAGAGAAACTCCTCCTTCCCACCCACATTGACTGTCATTCCTTTACTGAATTACTGTTACACTAATGGGAGAGTACTTTGTCTCTCACATATGGTAGAGGAAAAGAAAGAAAGTTGAGAATCACTGCCTTACGGTTTCTGCCCAGCTCCTCGGATATAGCCACAAGAGTGTAGTTCAGGTTCATCTCTAAGCTATACGTGTATCTTTTTTTGGTCCTTTATAAACTCAAGGAATCTTTATTATTATGTGTCTGTGTGGTTTTTTAGATCTAAATGAGAATATATCTGAGAGATAAGATCCTTTTTCCTGTTTTCTTATTCCATCCCATTTTCCTGGGTTTGCTAGCGCTCAAAATATTTTTTAAACCTCACAAGACCTGTGTTCCTCCTTTGCTAATAGAAGGGTAGAGAAATCTATTCTTATTGGGCCAGAAGGAGAAAAAGTCTGATTAGCATCAACATAGGCAGGGGACATGGTAGCAGATGGGTAGTGGTGATTGGCCTTGGTGAAAAGGAAAGGGGGTATTGGCTTGGAAGTAAGAAATACCTTTCGATATGTGTATTTGCCAGAGAGTAGCTTTCCTTCTCCTTCTCATTTTTCAATTCCTAGTTCCTTGGAGTCCTTAGCTTTTGTCTGCAACAGATAGGAGTCTTTATACTCTTGTCTGGCAGGTAAGATAGGATGAATAGATATCTTCCTGACATTCAGATCATTTCTCTGAAGGGTTTGATTTTTTAATGGGAAGATTCTTTAACTGTGATTATATACCATAGTTTCAACAGTACTAAACTTATGGTATGTAATAGGTTAAATACACTTTTAAGGTTTGCTTTGAAACTTCACCATCATGTGTATATTGTATGAGGAAAAGTATTTAAAAATCTCAAGAGCTGACTGTAAAATGAAGTTTACAAACAATAGTTATTGGGAAGTTGAGTAATAATTGTTACATAGAGAATGAAATGTTGAAGAAATGAAACTTTTTCTTGTGATTATAATCAGTGTTTTATTTTTTTATAGGGCTTCTTATATGCATACAGTATTAGTACCATTATAAAAACCACAATGAATCTCTACATGTCGATGCAAAAGCCAATGACCAAAACCTCAGTTAAGGCATTATGCAGGCTTGTTGAACTTCTCAAGGTAGGTTTAAAATTATTTTACTTGCCATTATAATTGAGAATCGACCTGTGCTTAAATTAAGGTGGTCTTGTAATATTTGACTTCTTGATTATGAGAATAAAAAATTGTGGGGAAGTGTACTTGTTTCTCTTTTGGCCAAAGAAACTAGCCATTGAAAGAAATTTCTGAGTAACTTTATGAATGGCCCATATATTTAAACTTTATTAATAATTAGCATGTAGTGAGAGAGAGAATAAGGAAAATGAAAAGGTTAGCTTAAGTATTAGTAAAGTTTTACTCGTGGAAGTTTTAAGCATGTTGTCTGAATTATAAAAGAGTATGACCTGGCACAAAAATTGACACATAGATCAGTGGAACCAAATGGGGACTCCAGAAATAAACCCCCAATTATATGGTCAGTTATGATGAAAGAGGCAAGAATATACAGTGGGGAAACAGTCTCTTTAATAAATGGTGCTGGGAAAACTGGACAGCTACATGTAAAGAATGAAACTGGACCACTTTCTGATGCCATACACAAAAATAAAGTCAAACTGGATTAAAGACCTAAATATGAGACCTGAAACCATAAAAATCCTAGAAGAGAGCACAGACAGTAATTTCTCTGACATTAGCCATAACATTTTTCTAGATATGTCTCCCATATTTATGAATTATAAATACAGAAATGTGTATATATATGTATTTATGCATATATATTTAATACACATAATTTTAAAAAATCATAGACACTTAAAAACACACCATCCCGTTTAAGAGATATCAGTATTTTCTCAAACCCCCTGTGCTATCCCATTCTGATTACATTTCATCCCTCTCCCTTAGAGGAAACCATTGTCTTGAATTTTATTCTTACCATTTCCTCGTTTTCTTTTTAGTTTACCAGATATGGATGAATCTATAAACCATTCATTGTTTAGTTATATATGTTCTTGAAGTTTACATTAATGAAGTAATACTTCATATATTTTGACTTGCTTTTTTTTTAAACTCAGAATTTTGTATTTGAACATGTTGGGATGAGTAGCTGTCCTTCATTCATTTTCATTGCTGTGTAGCTTTCCTGTGTAGTTTTCCTTAGACCTTTGGGTGGTTTTCCAGTTGTTGCTATTATAAATAAAGTTGCCGTTCTTGCATATGTTTCTTGGTGTAGTTGCGCAAGAGTTTTTCTGAGACATGACGTGTCTACTGGTGGATTGCTGGGTTGTGTGTTGTGTACGTGTTCAGCTTTTCAAGAGGATGCCAGATTATTTCCTATAGTTGTTCTGTCAGTCAGTTTACATACCTCCCCGATGGACTAGACTTCCCGTGGTTCCCTAACTGGCCAACATTGATATTATCTGGCTTTTTTTCTTTTGGTGGGAGGCAAATTTTTGGTAGGAGGTGAATGATTTTATTCGTAGTGTTTATTTCCCTGATTATTGACGATGGGGTCTTTTTCAAGTGTTTTAACTGTTTTCTTTTGTGAAAAATCAGTTCTTTTGTTCAGTTTTCTATTAAATTATTTGCCATTAAAAATATTCCATTCAGTCATTTATTCTGAGGACTAAACCCTTGTGTGTGGCAAGTATTTTCTCATACTTTGGCTTGCCTTTTTATTTTTTTAATAGTGGCTTTCGATGAACAGAAATTCTTAAATTTTAATGTAGTTGAATTTGCCAATCTTACTCTATATCACAGTGCTTTTGGATCTCATTTACAAATTCCTTACCTAACCCAAGGTCTTCAAGATATTCTATAATTTGCCTAAAAGTTTTAAGTTGATTTTCACAACATTACTTGTGGTTCTTTTTAGGCAATAGAGCATATGTTCTACAGAAGAAGCATGGTTGTGGCTGATTCGGTCTCACATATAACACAGCACCTTCAACATCAGGCTCTTAATTCTATTTCTGTGGCCAAGGTATGAAGTTTATTATGTATTCAGAATCATTTTTATCTTTTTAGTTTGCTCTTCTGTTGTTTTATATGTGTTTTTTTTGTTTAGTCTGTTTACTCCATACCTTCAAACATAATAATTCTTGGCCCTTTTTCTCCATGGTATTTTATGATTGTTACTTAAAGCGATCAGGGTTGTCTTAACTCTGAACTTGCAGCATGGACTACATTAACAGTCCTCTATTAAAAAATGAGATTGTGGGGGCACCTGGGTGGCTCAGTCTGTTAAGTGTCTGCCTTTGGCTCAGTCATGATCCTAGGGTCCTGGGACTGAGCCCTGCATCAGGCTTCAGTGGGGAGTCTGCTTCTCCCTCTCCCTCTGCTACTCACCCTGTTTGTGTTCTCTTATTCTCTCTCTCAAACAAATAAATAAAATCTTTTTTAAAAAATGACAGTGTGTGTAGTTTTAAAATACGCCTCTTCTTTAAAGAAATAATTTCCTTATTAAATTAATATAGAAATTTTAGAATGTGTGCTCCGCTGTTATCTTGAACTGCCTCTCAAAAAGCCTAATATGGAAATTTAAGAAGATGCTTAAAACGTTTGCTGTCCCTGACAACATTAAATGGTAATGTTCTAGAAGTAAAGCACATAACATCAGAAAAAGCTGAACAGGGAAAGCATTTGTCTAAGCTCTCTTCAACTGAATCACGGCAAAGATTACCCTGAAGTTTTTCTTCTGGTCTTTTGTTATTGATTCAAAAATAAAGCTGTTATTTCTTGTTCTCTCCTTTTATCTTTTAGAAAAGAGTAATTTCTGACAAAAAATACAGCGAACAGCGTCTTGATGTGCTCTCTGCCTTAGTTTTGGCTGAAAACACTCTAAATGGACCAAGCACAAGGCAACGACGACTTATTGTTTCTTTGGCGCTAAGTGTCGGCACACAAATGGTAAGTGTATTGCTATTAAGTACGGAGGGAAAATGAGATCAGAAATTTCACAGTTCCCTTGTGATTGACCTAAGAAATCTGTCCTTATTTTGCAACTTCTCTGTCATTCTTTCCCCTTTCTGAAAGAAAACATTTAAAGATGAAGAACTCTTTCCACTGCAAGTAGTCATGAAAAAGCTGGATCTTATCAGTGAGCTTAGAGAAAGGTAAGTAGGGATATGTAATGCTACTCAAAAGATAAGGCTAATAGAAACATTGGTTTTTTATTTAGCATAGCAAGGGAAGAAATATAACCTAGATAGACCATTAGTTCCTCCTTGTCACTCCTTTAGCCTGACCAAAATGAGACTGTGACTAGGGATCGTATTTCTTTAGTTTTGCAGTAAGGAAGTGGCTTCTGGAAGAACGCCCATGAGAACATGTCCTGCTACCCCTAGAGCATCTGCTAGACCCTGATACATATTGTGATTTCTGTGATTGTCCACTAGCCTAGTGGACTTTTAAAATTGCTGCTTTATAACAAGGTTTCATCTGTTTGTGAGAGACTTAGAGATTCATGTCACGTGTCACATTCTGTAATTTTATTTTGATACGTGAGTTGGAATTCACTCAAATGAATTAGTTTTTGGAAGCCCCTCATGACTTTATTATTTTCTTTTTATTGAGGAAGCAATACGTTTTTTGAAGGGAAAATGGGTCTTCTGAATTTTGATTCCCAGGTGAATTAAGGTTACAGCACAGTTTTTGTTTAATGCGTAATGTTTGAAACTTAATGTTTTATTTTTTTTTTTTAAGATTTTATTTATTTATTTGACAGAGAGAGAGACAGCCAGCGAGAGAGGGAACACAAGCAGGGGGAGTGGGAGAGGAAGAAGCAGGCTCATAGCGGAGGAGCCTGATGTGGGGCTCGATCCCAGAACGCCGGGATCACGCCCTGAGCCGAAGGCAGACACTTAACCGCTGTGCCACCCAGGCGCCCCTGAAACTTAATGTTTTAACTCATTTAAAACTTATTGTTTTTGTTCTGAGAAGCTGAGACTTTTGTAGTTCGTAGCATTTAGCTTTCTATCTTTGGAAGAAATAGCCTTCTTCACTATAAGATAATCATTTTATTGCTACAGAATGGTGTGAAATAGTCACTTGGCCGAGATTATAGACAGGTTAAGTGTAACTGGGTTTTTGGTTTTGTTTTGGGGTTTTGTGTGTGTGTGTGTGTGTTGTTTGTTTTTTTTTTTTGGTCACAATTTTTAAAAAGGTTCTGCTTTTCAACTTTGAGTCCGGTAAAATGGTGCATATGGTACAAATACTGTAAGTTCACTCATACCAAATAATATTGAAAATTGTAACTATTTAAAAGTTATATATATCGTTTTTCAAGTATGTTTTAGAACTAAAGCATATAATTCTGACATAATTGGAGTGTTTTGTTATCCTTGTTCAATCTGAAAAATATTTATTTTGTGGCTTTTCTGTACTAATTTTGGGTGATGTGATATAGGGAATAAAAAATGGGTAAGACTGAACTCTTACCATTATGGTATAGAATGTTGTTCTTTTCGTTATTTTTGGGGTGGGGGGGTACTTCAGTTTTGCTACCACTAACTACTACTTTACATTGTAGAGTCCAAACACAATGTGACTGTTGTTTTTTATACTGGCATCGAGCTGTCTTCCCAATTTATTTAGATGATGTATATGAAAATGCCGTTGATGCAGCCAGATTACATGTAAGTGAAGAATAATGTAAAAAATAATCCATCATTTTTAGTTGCCATACAAACCATTCTAATTAGTTTTATATACATTCATTTGACTTAATAAATCATTTAAAAATTGCTAATGTTTTTACAATGCTGTGCATATTTAATAAGCATTTAGTCTAGTTAAATTTGATATTAATGTTAATGAATTAACTTTTTTACTCATACTCCTGATCATTCTCATTTCACTTGCTTTTAGTTTATGTCACAATAGTCTGACATTTACTCTTCAGCAAGGTATATGTTATTCAGATCTGTTTCCCTATGGAAATAAGTATTTGAATGCTCAAGACAAGAAAGCATAAGTGAATGTGAATTTTTTTTTGATTTAAAGTATTTGCTTTAGAGAATAAAATCTGGCTCTTATTTAGGAAAGTAAGACAGACGTGTAAAAAAACCCTTCAGATTGAGATTTTGTCTTTAAAGATAGATAATTAACCTTTGTGATACTCCTTTTTTTTTTTTTTTCCCTTTGTGATATTTCTTAATTATAACTCTGGTTTTTCTAAATTCATGAACATTCTAATTTTCTTCTTAGTACATGTTCAGTGCTTTACGGGACTGTGTACCTGCCATGATGCATGCAAGGCATTTAGAGTCTTATGAGATACTTCTGGATTGCTATGACAAAGAAGTTATGGAAATTTTGAATGAGGTAACATCATATTCGAGATTGCATTCCAAATACATGTTTTAAGTTTTTCAATGTTTGGAAAAACTTTATGGATTGAAGCAGGCTTTCATTTATATTATATATTCATTTTATATATAAGTCATGACATAAATTATTATTTATGGATCACTGTCTAGAACAAAGGATTTCTTTTTAGTTATAGTATCACTATTTTGCTAAATTGGCCTTTTAATTCCTAATTTTTAAAAAAGGATTTTTTATGTATTTATTTGAGAGAGAGAGCACAAGCAGGGGGATGGAGAGGGACAAGCAGACTCTGCGCTGAGTGCAGAGCCCAAGGCGGGGTTCAATCTCAAGACCCTGAGATCGCCACCAGAGCCAAAATCAAGAGTCGATACTCACCTGACCGAGCCACCTAGGCACCCCTAATTCCCAATTTTTATGTAGAAATTCAGACTAGAAATTTGGAAAATTTTTTCACTTTAGTAAACAGATTCGAATTTAAAGTTCTGTTTATTAGAAGAATGCAAATGCAAAATTGGTTTGAAAATTGAGTGCTGCTAATGCAGTTATTGCAACTTAACTACTTATATTTTACTGAATTATTTGGAGCATCACTGACTAAAATTTTGTTTATTTAAATTTTCTAAATTTAAAAAATTTGTGTAACAAGTAATTCAAATGCAGTGTAGTATATACCTTCTGTTTTAATGGAATGCATATTATAAACAGTGATATCTTTAAATTTTCATGTTATATGGAGGGAGAGATTACAAATGATAAGCTTCACAATATAAATGATATTCAGGTTTGATAAAATTGTGAAAAATTTTATATAATTTCTTTTATTAACTATTTTTACTTAAAAATAACGTACGTGTCTGACCAGTATTTAGAACTTTATGGTAGACCAGAAAAAATGATAAATTTCATTAGCTTTAGTGCTGTGAATTTTGTGATTTTTTAAAAAAATGGTTATTGTAATAAGGAGGCTTTTTTTTTTTTAAAGATTTTATTTATTTATTAGAGAATGAGGCGGGAGGGGCAGATGGAAAGTGAGAGAAAGGATCCCAGGCAGACTCCCTGCTGAGCATGGAGCCCAACATGGCACTTGATCCCACAACCCCAAGATCACGACCCAAGCCAAAATCAAGAGTCAGATGCCCAACTGACTGAGTCACTCAGGCACCCCTATAAGGAGGCCTTTAAAAAATTTCTTCTCTTTCTAATTCTCAGGACCTTTCCTTCTTAGTTACTGGTCTCCATAAATGTTATACTTTATATTATATATTCATGTTCCTTATAAGGAAGTGATCAGACATTAGCTTTTGAAGTTCTTTTCAAGGGTTTTAAGTATTAATGAAAATAAAAACTTAGAATTTATCTAACTGCTCCCTGGTCAAAAAATCATCTTGTTTTTTTTTAATTTATTTTTTTAAAAGATTTTTTTTCATTTGTCAGAGAGAGAGAGCACAAGCAGGGGGAGCTGTAGGCGGATAGAGAAGCAGACTCCCCACTGAGCAAGGAACCTGATGTAGGACTTCATCCCAGGACCCAGGGATCATGACAGCCAAAAGCAGACGCTTTCGACTAAGCCATCCAGGAGTCCTAAAAAAATCATTGGTTTAAAATGGGGAGCAGGAGTGCCTGCCTGGCTCAGTCCGTGGAGTGTGTGAAGCTTGATCTCGGGGTTGTGGGTTCAAGCCCCACATTTGGAGTAGAGATTACTTAAAAATAAAAATCTTAAGAAAAAATAAAACGGAAAACAAAGTAATTTTCACTTTGCCAGTAAAAATAATATTTTACCATAGCTTATTTAGACTTTTAAACCAGTTTGACAAATTTCTTCATCATTGCACTGATTATAAAACTCTTAATGGTCAGAACATAGGCGCCTTAGAGGAACAATGCAATTGGAATATCATTTTGAAAAATTAAGATATCAATTATTTTGTGAATAGCATTTACTGGACAAATTATGCAAGGAAATAGAGAAGGATCTGCGACTTTCTGTGCACACTCATTTAAAGCTGGATGACCGAAACCCTTTCAAAGTTGGCATGAAAGACCTGGCCCTTTTTTTCTCTTTGAATCCAATTCGATTTTTCAATCGTTTCATTGACATTCGAGGTGAGTGTTTTGCTTTCCTTCTTAAAGTCATATTTATATCTGTTGGCCCTTAACTATTAAAGAATAACAAAAACAATACTTTGAGGGTATTTTTGTGTTATCCATTTATTCTTATTCTTTAATTCCTTTTTGTCTCTTCATTTTGATTTTCCTAGTTACTTTATTTTAAAGGAAGGGATTTAATGTTCAAAGACAAGTTTCCCAAAGTTTCATTTCTCTTTTCTACTTTTCATGAATCAAAAAGTTTTTTATTTGTTTTTTGTTTTTTTGGCAGCTTATGTAACTCACTACCTAGACAAGACCTTCTACAATCTAACAACAGTAGCTCTTCATGACTGGGCCACTTACAGCGAAATGAGAAATTTAGCTACCCAGCGTTATGGATTGGTTATGACAGAGGCTCATCTTCCTAGTCAGACTTTGGAACAGGTATAGTGTTAAGTGTTTTTAGCATAGTGTGTTTGTAGCATGACAGTTAGTGTTTCTCTAAGCAGTCTTTTTTTTTTCTTTTTACTTTATTTAGCATGTGTTGTTTTTTTTTTTTATTTTTTACTATGTTATGTTAGACACCATACAGTACATCCTTAGTTTTTGATGTGTTCCATGTTAGCATGTGTTTATATCTCAAGAAAATATTTGCTATAAAAACTATACTTGACAAGAATAAAAAATTAGATGGTGCTAATTTGCTTTATGAATAATTTACGACAGGCTTCCTGTTTACACTCTGCCTTTTGTTGAACATCTGAAATCTGAATAGATTTAGATACAGTGTTTCAGAAACATTGGGATTGTGAGGTGACTTGTGCAGAATTGTAAAAAGTTTAGTCAAGATCATAGCTAAGGATTTTAAACCTAGATATAACATATAAGCTTTAATGTCTTAGGAAAAAATGGTGAAATGTATGTGATTATAAATATATTCTTAAAATGATGGTGCCTAGAAGCATTTAGCTTTTCTAATTCAGTGAGCTAATTTACAATATGCTATTATCTCATGAGTACGAAAGTTTATTTTTTCTGTTAATTTGCATGTATTTTTTCTAAGAAAAACCAGAAATAATATTTATCCAAAAACATTTATTCAGTTCTAAAATTTGAGGATCATCATTTTTCCTCCATCCTACTGCATTTCCAGAATCAATTTGTATATCCTTTCATTCATTTATACATCTAGTTTTTACTGAAAAGATATTAGGCACTGAACTATGTGTTGGGATATAAAAATAAATAGAAAAAATTTCAGCTCATGTACTTATATCATAGTAGGAGAAAAAGTGAGTAAACAGATTTTTAGGTTGAAATGTGAGAAAAACGATAATAAAAACGTTAATGGGTATTGTGATGGTCCTTTGAGCCCCAGTTAGAAAAACTATGGGACAATTTATATGATACCATTAGGCATTAGAGTAATAACTGAAAAATGAGGGATTCTTCATAGGTAACTTATATGTTAAAGGTGGTCTAGTATAATTAAAAGAAGCATAAGGATTTGGAATTAGATTTTCTAAAAATTCCTGGGGTCTGCCTCTTCCTAGCTGTTTGACCTTGGAGAACTCCTTTAGCTTCATTTTCCTCAGTTGTGAAATTTAGAAGACTAATACCTCATTTTTTTTTTTGAGACTTACATATAAAGAACCTTGCACAGTGCCTGAAAAATATATGTATTTTATATATATCACCACATATCCTGACTACCTTTTAGAATCTGGCCATTAGTTTATTTAGCAAAACATATACAGAAGATCTTTAGGAAGACAAACAGAAATATTCTCAAGAATGGTGGGGAAATGATTGAGTCATGAAATTTTAAACATAACTGTTCTTGTCTTTACGAAAGGGATACGATAACAAACAGCCAGGTTTCCCCAAGGAGATAGTCCTGATTGTAGCAGTTAGAAGGCTCCTTAGCCTTTGGTCATTCCTTTTGTATAGTTGTTTTTTAAAGTAATTTAAAAACTTCGGTAGTAAGTCACTATATTGATACAATTCTGTTTTCAATAATAATAGAACTGTGTGGATTGTTTTGTAGGGCTTGGATGTTTTGGAAATTATGAGAAATATTCATATATTTGTGTCTCGATACCTCTATAATCTCAACAATCAGGTGAGTAGGTTTTAGAATTCTTTTTAAATGTGGGTGGATGTATAGTAGGAGGGCTGAGGGGCAAAGAATTGATTCTCATTTGTGAAAACTAGTGAAGTAAAGCAGAAGATAGTTGTTTAGAGATCATCTTTTCATTCCTTTGATTTGATTATATTATCTCTTGAATGACTTTCCAATTAAATTATCTCTAATGAAATAGATTGTAAAATTTTCTTTGTATAACTGACCAGTGTTTGCTATGGATTGTGTTGTTACTTAGCATAAGTTTGTTTCTTTGCAGATTTTTATTGAACGAACAAGCAATAACAAACATTTGAACACTATTAACATTCGACATATTGCTAATTCGATTAGAACACATGGCACGGGAATCATGAATACAACAGTAAGAACCTTTTTTGGGGTTTGGGTCGATAATAGACTCCTGTTTAATTTGGTAGTTTGGCAGATAGTTTTCTCATAGAATATTCTGGTAAACATACACTACTGCTTGTTTGTATTATACCTGAATTTCCATTCTTCTGGTTGCTGTAATTAAAATGTCTGGGGGGCACCTGGCTGGATTAGTTGGTGGAGCATGCGACTCTTGATCTTGGGCTTGTGAGTTTGAGCCCCATGTTGGCTAGAGATTACTTAAAAATAACTTAAAAAAAAATGGCACTAAAACTGTGTTGGATGTGATGGAAGCCCTGTGATACAAAAAGGCATTTTTGAATATCTTACCATCTCAGGATCATCGTTATAAACAGCATTGGAGATTTGAGCACATTGGTATAAATATATGTATCTGTGTGGATTGTCTGATATTCTTTGAAAGTTGCTTTTGCAAGCAAATCATCGATAGCATTGTATTTAACATCAGTCGTGCTCTTTTTTGGGGGGGACCTAGTAATTATTTGATATCCATAAAAGAAATTTACCAAAAATATTTTGAATCTTAGAAGTGGGCATTCCATCACTTGACGGAATCACTTGAATTTGTATGCTATTTTTTCTTCTGTGGACAAGAGCAGTCTTTGAATTTACATGGTTTTCAGGGTACACTTAATTTCTCCTTAATGAAGAATATGAATGCTTAAATAGTAAAATATTATTAAGCATGTTTGAAAGTGAGGGAATAGGGAGGAGTTATGTAATTGGAAATCAAATAGGGATCATTTTACTATTTGGTGAAGGAGCCACTAAAGTATTTGACCTGATGGGAGATGTGATTGGAGTTCTGTTTTAGTGGTACCAATGTAGAAATGAGACAGAGTGTATAATTTAAAATGAGTCATCCAGGTAGAGGTCATGTCTGAACTTTTCAGGATAAATAAACTCTTCTTTGACCTCATCTGTCAGATACTCATTCATGTAGTAGATAAAATTATGTGTGTATTTTACCTGTCTGATGCACTGTGCTGGGCACTATGGTGAGAAAAACAGTTCCTGCTCTCGATTAGACTCTAGCACGGAATATAGTCATTAATCAGTTGATCACACTAGTGAATGTACATTCTTGATGTCTGGTGATGACTGAGTGAATATAGAAGAGACAAGATCAGAGGCTGGCAGTTACCGGTTATTAAGAGTGGGAGGGATATAAGTCAAGCAGAGAAAGACAACTATCATATGATTTCTCTCATCTATGGAACATAAGAACTAGGATGATCAGTAGGGGAAGAAAGGGATAAAGAAAGGGGGGGTAATCAGAAGGGGGAATGAAACATGAGAGACTATGGACTATGAGAAACAAACTGAGGACTTCAGAGGGGAGGGGGGCGGGGGAATGGGATAGACCGGTGATGGGTAGTAAAGAGGGCACGTATTGCATGGTGCACTGGGTGTTATACAGAACTAATGAATCATTGAGCCTTACATCGGAAACCGGGGATGTACTGTACTGTGACTAACATAATATAATAAAAAATCATTAAAAAAAAAAAAAAAGAGTGGGAGGGATAAAGAAGAGACTGTTTCTACTGACACGACTACTAGTACGGAGATCAAGAAAAAGCAGTGTTTGAGGATCATAGGGGAAGGGAGGGAAAAATGAAACAAGATGAATTCAGAGAGGGAGACAAGCCATAAGAGACTCTTAATCACAGGAAATAAACAGGGCTGCTGGAGGGGAGGAAGGTAGGGGGATGGGGTAACTGGGTGACGGACATTAAGAAGGGCACGTGATGTAATGAGCACTGGGTGTTATATAAGACTGATGAATCACGGAACTCTACCTCTAAAACTAATATACGCTAATGTTAATTGAATTTAAATAAAAAATTAAATAAAAAGAGCAGTGTTTAAGCCACAGGAAAAGTTACAAGAAAGCACCCATTTCTAAAACTGGGTAAAGAAGACTGTTAAAAATGGCATATATTTGCCAAAACAGTGGTTTTTGAAGGTGGGGGAGATGAAAATTAGGGCAGGGCTTCCATCTCTAGGTCAGAAGTAATCTTACATTATTATGGGTTTAATCTCAGCTCACATTCAACTTTTTCAGGGTTTTCTGAGTCTAGGTCAGGGCCTTTTATTATTCTCAAAGCACTGGCACTTCTCATTGTATGAATTATAGCAGTTGAGATTTAATAATTTATTTAACATATACTTGTTTAAAATGTCTGTCACTCCTGCTAGAATATAGACTTCATGATGACAACCACCAGGTCTAACATGAGAGCAGGTAGACCATGCCTTGCACATAAGAGGTGCTCAGAATATTCCTGGGTAAATAATTGAATGTCTTCCTTCAGGAAAGTTCAAAGGGCACCACGTTTCTTATATCCTGCCATATACAGAACTATTTTAATTACCCTTAAGCATTACCTAATAGTAGTAGTAGATTAGTAATAAGTAGTTCTTGCAAATGGAGGAACAGAAACTTCTGATTGTGGTTTATGACTTAAAAACTAGAGTGTTGAGTCTGGTTTTTTGGATTCTCACTACAGCTCTTCTATTAGAATATTTTTCTTTTTTTTGTTTCCCTTTTGTGTAGTTAAAATATTTAAGGGGAGCTTATAGAAAGTTCTGTAAACTTGGGCAATAAAAAAACTTCATTTATTATTTCCAGTGTGAATTAGACTTTGTAAATATTAGACTTTATGGAAACTCATATTAGAGTTTGTAGATAACTGTTATTCAGTCACATGGATTGGAGATTAATTTTTATATTAACTTTGCCCAATTTTTTGTATTTTAATTTTATAGGTTAATTTCACCTACCAATTTTTGAAAAAGAAGTTCTATATATTCAGCCAATTTATGTATGATGAACATATCAAATCTCGATTGATTAAAGATATTCGGTTTTTCAGGGAAGTCAAAGACCAAAATGATCATAAGGTATTTTCACGTATTCTTTTTAAAGTAGTTTGATTCAGCCATTGAGCGTATAGCAGATGTTTATGCTAAAGTTCATTATGAGACTCTGTAGTGGGTTTTTCATTTTTTTCATTATTTTTCACAATAATGTCTCCTAGATCTGGCCTCCAAGTTTCTTCTATTTCCCCTTATAATTTCTTACTCTTTGCATTCTCTGTAGGCTCTGTAGTATAAGGATCAGTGTAGCCAGGTGTTACTTTTTCTTTATTTATTTTAAATAACGCAGAAACAAATCATGCTTACTTTGAAACGTTTAAACAATATAGAGTGCATAAACGAAACGATTTCCCTTACTTCTCTTCCTCCCAGTTCCATTCTTTGGAGGCAGTTGCTGTTAACATTGCAATGTGATGCTTCTGGGTGTCTGTGTGATAAACATACCTATTTACACCTACATATACTGCTTTTTTTCCTAACAAAAATGGGGTAATACTACACAGGTTATTTTACAGTATGCTTATCACAGCTCTCTACATATAGGTCTGCCTCATTCTTGTCACAGTTGATAGTAGAGATGTACACCATAACTTATATCTCATACATTTAGGTTTTTCTGATTTTTTGGTGTTATCAACAGTGCTGCAGGTAACATTCTTACATATTTATCTCTGTGTATTTGGAGACCATTAAAATTCTGAAAAGTGAATTGCTGGAAGAGAAATTTCTAGGGCACATAATATGAATATTTAAAATTGTGATACATGTTGCTACACACTCTAAAAACACTGCACCAATTGATGTTTCCATCCATAATTTATAAGAATGCTGTTTCCTTCACCCTCTGGGCCGAGTTTTCCAATAATAAAGAGAAATCTAAGTGGTACTAGTATAGAGGCTTGTAGCCATGCAGATAGAGAACCAACATGCTTATTAGATGGGTTTTATATTTGATTTGCCACATACGGAACTATTTTAATTACCCTTAAGCATTACCTAATTGCAACCCTCTAGTAAACTAGTTGGTAGTTCTCATCAGTGTCACAGCAGTAAAATATTACATTCTAGTAAAATAACTAATAAAATTACAGATTATAGTTATCAGTAGAGAATTTATCTCTTTTTTATTAGAACAAATTACTAGTATTCAGAGAAATTATCATTGTTTATAAGAATTGTGTTCATTTGTTATTAATATAAAATGAGTAATTTCCTAATTCTTTTAATCAGCTAAGACTTGAAAAGTCATTTTGTATTGGTGATGGCAACTAGAAATTTTAGCCCAGCTCATGTGTGTTGTTTGGGAAGAAGTGTGTTTATATATGTAATACCTGTTCCACCCACAAGAGCGTGGTCGGACGTCTCTGGAGAAATGTCTGTAGAACGGATTGGTTTCTTTGTCTGTCTAATAGAGTAGTTGGATGTTGGGAGACTAATAATGGTGGTAGGAAACTTAAATTTGATGACTTTAATAATTATTTTCCTTAGCTAGTGGCAAAAAGAAATTTATATTAACTGTGAACATTGGTAGTTTTTGTGCTATACATTTTTTGTCGTTAGATTTGAGTGATTTTTTTTTAAGCACAATGGAAATACAAAATTAGAAAGGCAAGTGGTATTAGCATGGTTGATTTTATAGGCATTTTATAGGCATTAGGGATCTTTTAATAAAGGTAATCTTTAAATTATCTCTTTAGTATCCTTTTGAAAGAGCAGAAAAATTCAATCGAGGCATCAGAAAACTTGGAATTACCCCAGAGGGACAAAGCTACCTTGATCAGTTCAGGCAACTCATCAGCCAGATTGGTAAGTTATTATAAAAGAGTTGGGAAATAAAATACAAATTCCAAGAATCTTTTTCCTTAAATATCTCATACAAATAAATAACTTAATATGTGAGTGTCTGAGATCAATTTTATTCCACTAGAGTAATGTTCTTACCAGAAGTTTTTCAAGTATGATTAGACTGTTGGTACAGAAATAATTGTTAGACTGTGGACCAATATATACCGAATAAAACTTCTTCAATTAAATTAAAAATATATTTAACTCATCTCAAATATCATGCTCATAGTAGTGAGCTGGTAACTATTTATTAGGTACTTACCCTATTCATGGCATTGCTTTGGGCTTTAAAAACTAGTTCCCTGGGGCTCCTTGGTGGCTCAGGCAGTTAAGCGTCTCCCTTCAGCTCAGGTCATGATCCCAGGGTCCTGGGATTGAGCCCTGAATGGGGCTCCTTGCTCAGCGGGGAGCCTGCTTCTCCCTGTCCCTCTGCATGCTGCTCCCCCTGCTTGTGTTCTCTCTCTCTCTCTCCTGTCAAATAAATAAAATCTTAAAAAAAAAAAAAGCGGTTCCCTGAAGTTACAGTCTAAGTGCGTGCAAAGGTATAAAATAATTTATGTGAAAAGTTAATTAATATAAGTAAATAAGTTACATCACTTACAAATAAGTTTAACTAAAGATGAAATATTGACTATTATAAGTTTCTGTGATATATCCTTTCATATTTGTATATAATTTCTTGAGTTGTCCTGCCTCACAGGTAGAACTTGTCTTCTGAAACGTGTTACATTATATTTAAAAGTAAGAACTACATTTAATAATCAGAGATTAACAAAACTATACTTATTTGAGCTTTACACACACATTATCTCTGGTAATGTCCTCACAAAAACCCTGTGTAAGAGACATGTAATCATCATCTTAAAGATGAAAAAAGAGAGAGAAATAATGGTGCTTGGACTGAAATTGGGCTTTTTATCTTAAGTCCAAAGGTGTTTTATATTCTTCACAGTTGTCGACTCCAAGCAGTTAGTAAATTCTTACTGACTACAGTTTGGTAAAATTATGCTTCCTGAGATTCATTCATTTATCAAACATTTACCAGGAATCTGTTATACCAGATACTCTCCTAGATGCTGAGAATAGAGATACCCTTCATTCTCAAGGGGCTTTAAATTTATTAGTGGGGAAGACATTGGAAAGATTTAGTTCTGGAATGAAGTCACTGAACACTAGCTTAAGTTTTATAAATTAGTTGGTTTACATATTAGACATTTCTATTATGTATTAGTACAAGAACTTTGAGAATTTTACATTTATAGTTTTTTTATTTTAAAAAATTTAATAATGAGGTATTGTCCCAGAAGTACAGTTTTCTTCATAGAGACATTTGCTATCATAATAGATTGTAAACTTCTAGAGCAATAGATCTTAATTAACCCTTTTTGAGAATCGGATAAAAACTCTGGATTGGTTTCCCCCAGAACCATATACTACACGTAGTTTTCCATGTTGTTATACCAGAGTTCAGGTGCTTCAAGTTAGAGTCCGTGGACCTCAGATGAAGAGCTGTTTTTCTAAAGCATTGTTACTTAAAACTTCATTTATTTACATACTGATGTCAGAGGTTTTTTTCCACATGTGAGTACTGCTTACACTGTTACTTATTTAATGTTTTTATACTTTTTAAGGTATAATTTTGTCTTATGAAATAATCCTTAAATTATGAGCTTGTTGTGCTAGTCATTTTCCCCAGGATACATCAAAAGACACATACATAATGTATGTGTAATACATAAAAATAACGTTACCTCAGTTGCCACCAGGATGCATTCAACATTTGGTGAATATTATCCTTTTCACTTCGTTCCAGGATTTTATTCTTTATTCTCTTCTTAGAAAATATAAATTCTCTATCTCCTTGTAAAGCATAGTAATGTGTTTTTGAGTCTTTTAAATATATTGAGAAAAAGAGTAAGAAATCTCAGAGTTGGGAGCAAAAGAAAGAGTCCTTTTGTCTAATAACCTGCCTGCTGACATAATCACCACCACCACTAACATTGATTGAGCATTTACTATGTGCCAAGGCTGTTCTGAGTGCTTTATATGTTCTAACGTGTATAAAACTGCCATGTAATGCCATGAGCATTACTACTCATTCATTGTACAAGTATTTATTGAGGACAACAAACGTTTCTAGGTGCTGGTGATATATATGGCACTAAACAAAATCTCTGCCTTGTAGAGCTTAATTAAACAGATGAAGAGCCTGAGATACAAAGTTTATAACCTGACCTAGATCTTCTTGCTAAAATGTGGCAGAGTCCATTGAATCCAAGAAGTCTGGCTTCAGAGGGTTCCTCTTAACTGTGCTTCTCACTACCACATTTCGATCTGCCAGATATTGGCCTGCCAGTTGTAGGAAAGCAATGAAACCAGATATTTTATTTTTCTAAGATGCATATTAGGGAAACATTTTAACATCATCTCTCATATTGGGATAAGCCTAAAATAGATACAGTAGTACTTTGAGAGTTGTTAAAAACAGTAGGTGAGATAGTGTATCTAAAGCATGTATTACTGTAATGATTGTGAAATATTAACTGCTTCTTGCTTTTTTGTCTGTTCTTTCTCTCAACTAATTTCACTTCATTTGAGCTGTACAGTTGACTCTTGAACAACATGTGTTTGAATTGTGCAAGTCCATTTATATGCAGATTTTTTGGGATGAATACAGTACAGTACTGTAAATGTGTTTTCTCTTATGATTTTCTTAATAACATTTTCTTTTCTCTGGCTTTGTGGTAAGAGCACAGTATATAATACACATAGCATACAAAAATGTTAATTGACTATGTCATTAATTAAAGCTTCCAGTTAATAGTAGGCTATTAGTAGTTAAGTTTTGGGGGAATCAAAAGTTATATGCAGATTTTCAACTATGTGGGTATTGGGGACTTCAGCGCCCCTAACTCGTATATTGTTCAAGGGTCAACTGTATTATTGAATTCCTACTACGTGCCAGCATATGTTGGCTCTAGGGATGGAGCAATGAGAATAGAAGCTGTGTCATGGGTTTTGCGTGCCAGTTAGGGGAGAGACAAAAAGATACAGAATACGTCAGTGTTAGGTGCTGAGTAAGATGTAATGGTTCTGGGCAGTGCTGTTCGGTGATGTTCAGGGAAAGCTCTAAGGAGGTGACATTTGAACAGGGACCTAAATAACATCAGGGAATAAGCCGTGTGCGTATTCAGGGAAAGAGCGTATCAGAGAGAGGCGACAGTAAGTGCCAAAGTCCAGAGTCTGTTTAGCATTTTTGGGAAATAGTGGCCGGAATGGAGGAGTTAGTAAAGTCCTGAGTATCAGAATATCAGAAGAGCAGCAAGGGACAAGATCACACAGGGCTTTGTTGACCATATAAGAGATTTGGATTTTACTGAGATGGAAAGCCACTGTAGAGATTTCAGAAGAGGAAGGATATGTCCCAACTTAGTTTGAAAAGAACCACCAGCACTGCTGCTATGTAGATAAAAGATTGGGAAGCAGGATGCTGAAGGTGGAAGGAGGGAGATCAGGAGGTCTTTGCATATCGCAGAGGTGTGGGCTAGCGATGTGGTGGTTGGACTAAGGTCATAGCTGTGAATGTGAAAAGTGGTGGGATTCTGGCTACATTCTGAAGGTAGAGCCATTATAATTTACCCATTGATTAGATACGCAGTATGAAAGAAAGAAAGGAGTCAGAGATGACCTCAAGACATTTTGCCTGAGCAGTTGAAAGGATGGACATGTCTGTTTCTGAGATAGGAAATATAGTCATGTAGGCATATGCATTGGATTAAAACACCTGGAGGAGTAGTCCAGGCTGGAGATATAACTTGGAGGTGTCAAGTAAAGATTTCTTGATATCATTTCCAGTTGCGTGTATGGGGGTGGTGAGGGGAGGAAAGAGAGAGGGAGGCACTCAGTGTGATAAGAAATTACTGACACAGTAATTTTAAAATGTTTGTTTTTTAAAAATGTAGTCCGCATTTAATGAATTCATTTCTCAAATGTCAGTCACATTTATTTTTTGATATAGCTGTGTATAATATATTTATATTTTAGGCACACAAATATGTAAGTTTTACTTTTATGGAGCAAGAACTAAAGTAAAACAGAAAAGAATCCTTTGGTGCTTAAGAGTGGTGAAATTTGTAATTTGCTATATATGACCATATTCCTGATTGTTAGAGTTTAGAATTATTTGTATAAATATCTGATTTGTGTGTGTGCCTGTGTGTCATTTTTAAGGTAATGCTATGGGCTATATACGGATGATAAGATCTGGTGGACTTCACTGTAGCAGCAATGCCATTAGGTATGAATGCAAACATCATTTTTACCTTGCTTATGCCATTTAAAAATTTATGTCATTTAAATTTATCTTTATCGTACATGATATTGTAGAGAAGTTTTTTCTTATTGATATATTTTGAGATAAAATATGGAAGAAAACCATTAATTCTGGTTTGGTTTTTTTTTCTTGACTTTTAAGACCTACAGCAGATCTTTGAAAATCTGTATTTCTCTTAACGTTGTAGTTAACTTATCAGTACAGTTTGTGAATGGTTCTAAAGATTACATGACTTTAAGTATTAAAATTTGATTATTCATATCTAAAAGTCAATTTTGGAATTAAATTGGTTATATTAATAATATAACTGAAATGCAAAGTTATTTCCAAATATATAGTTGAAAAATTTAGAGTCTTGCAATATCACTTTCATATCTATGTCAGTTGTGCTTATTTAACTTAATAAAATTATTTCCCAAATTCTTAGATTTGTGCCTGATCTTGAAGATATTGTAAATTTTGAAGAACTAGTAAAAGAAGAAGGTCTTGCAGAAGAAACATTAAAGGCAGCAAGGTAATCTAATTTTGGAGATTTAAAAAGTGTATGTTTCTAAGAAAAACATTTTAAAGGGAAGATTAGGGGCGCCTGAGTGGCTCAGTCATTAAGCGTCTGCCTTCGGCTCAGGGCGTGATCCCGGCGTTCTGGGATCGAGCCCCATATCAGGCTCCTCCGCTAGGAGCCTGCTTCTTCCTCTCCCGCTCCCCCTGCTTGTGTTCCCTCTCTCGCTGGCTGTCTCTCTCTCTGTCAAAATAAATAAATAAAATCTTTAAAAATAAATAAATAAAGGGAAGACTAGAAGGTAATGTTTACACTTACGTTTTTATGTTTTTATTATACAAGTTACAATCTCAGTTTATGAGCTATAATTTTTTTAAGACTACAGTATTCTGAGATTTTTTCCAACTTCACTAAAAAGGAACTTCTGGAACATGCTAATGTAGTATTCCCTAGCCACTGTGGCTGTTGAGCACCTGAAATGTGACTAGTCCACACTGAAATGTGCTAAAGCATAAAGTATATAACTAATTTTGAGGATTTAGTATAAAAAGAATGCCAAATATGTCATTAATAAAATTCATTTCACCTGTTTAACTTTTTTATATTTGTTTGCCAACACAGTTCTAGAATACCAGTCCTTCATTTCATGTAATCTAGAGTCACATTGTCCGGTCCAGTAGCCACGGCCACATACAACTGTTGAACACTTGAAGTAGGGCTAATGGGATGAGGGAACTGAGTTTAAAATTTTATTTCATTTAAATTTAAATAACTGATGGCTATCTTATTGGACAGTGTACACCTACAGACTAAGTGGCGAATTTGGAACACAATTTAAAACTTGAGAGAGGCATGTAGAATTGTTAAATTATTTAGAAAACTGTACATTTTGTTATTAATAATTGTAACAGTTTTTTGACTCAGGCATGAAGGGGTACCTCTGGGCAAAGTGGAGACAATTTGAATCTCAAAAAGAATAATGGTAGGGGTGCCTGGGTGGCTTAGTCAGTTGAGTGTCTCACTCTTGATTTTGGCTCAGGTTATGATCTTAGGGTTGTGGGATCAAGCCCCGTGTCAGGCTCCGAGCTCAGTGGGGAGCCTGCTCAAGATTCTCTCTCCTCCTTTCCCCCTCCCCCACTTGTGTGCTTGCATGCTCTCTCGCTCTCAAAAAATAAATTAATTAATAAAAAGAATGGTAGAAATTGATTATAATACATCGAATAAAAAAAAAAATCATGAGCCCTAGTGATGATAAGAAAGGTGAGGGCAGAGGGAAAGTTCCAGAAGAATGCCAGCTAATAGATACAGAGGAGATGAGAAGATCTACGGAGAAATCACTGTTTTGCAACCACCACTATAATGCTTGAAACCAGGCAGAAATCATCAATAAAACAGTTTTGGAGAACAGAGCATTCACTCACTATCAGAAGATTATCCCACAGATTGCTTAATAATCACAAAAGGGAAAACTATCTTTAGAGAGATTGATGTATTCTGCCAAGTTATCAAACATAGCATCACCAGTTGACACACTGATATTACGGGGCCTCCTGATGCAATGTAATGGCAAGTACCCATGTTGTGTTCTTGCCAGAAAGGTGTACTCTGAATTTATTATGAGGAAACCATCTGAGACATTCAGAGTTCTATGAAACAGCTGGCCTAGACTCAAAAAGTGTCACATGTCATAAAAGATAAAAAAGGCAAAGAGACTCTTCTAGATTAGGAAACTAAAGAGACCTGACAACCAAATGCAGTGGGTAATCCTTAATCATATCTTAGATAAGGGGAAAAAAGAACATTTGGGGGATAATGGGGGAAATGGAGTTTATATATATCAGATAATACTGTATTTTATCTTGGGGTGTAATGATATATTGTAGCTTTGTAAGAAGATGTTTTGGTTCGGTTTTTTTTTTTCTTTTTAAAGATTTTATTTATTTATTTGACAGAGAGAGGGACAGCCAGTGAGAGAGGGAACAGAGGCAGGGGGAGTGGGAGAGGAAGAAGCAGGCTCCAAGCGGAGGAGCCTGATGTGGGGCTCAATCCCAGAACACCGGGTTCACGCCCTGAGCCGAAGGCAGACGCTTAACAACTAAGCCACCCAGGCGCCCCTAGATGTCTTGGTTCTTAACAGATGCATATTAAAGCATTTGTGGGCTTAGTGACATGAGATCTGCCAACTTGAAATGTTTTGGGAAAAAGAAAAGAAACGTGGCAGATGTTAAATGGTGAATCTAGGTGAGGGGTAAACAGGTGTCCAGTATACTATATTTTAACTTTTCAGTAGGCCTAAAATTTTTTTTAAACGAAAAAGAAATGGAAAATGTGTGTGCATATTTATGAGAATAAGGCCCCAACACAAGATTTGCTTTCAGTAGTCTTTTAGATAGCTTAGTTGTTGCCAAATTAAAGAAGCCACCTACAGTTAATAATATATTTAAAGTCCTGTGCCCTGCAGTGATTAGTTTGTGGCTTGTATGTCAAAGGAGAAAATCAGACTGTTACCTCTTATTAAATGATGTCATTCATTTAAAAATTGATGACTTTTTCTTTTTTAAGATTTTATTTGTGAGAGAGAGAGAGCATGCACAGCTGGGGGAGAGGAAGAGGGGGAAAAGCAGACTCCCCACTGAGCAAGGAGCCCATTGTGGGGCTCGATACCAGGACCCTGAGGTCATGACCTAAGCCGAAGGCAACCGCTTAACCAACTAAGCCACCCAGGCACCCCAATTGATGACCTTTTAAAAATATCTTTGAAGCAGTTCCAGGAGGTCAGGGAGGTGGAATATTATTGTCTTTTAAGAGCTGTAGGGTAGAGTTGTGTGCTAATAGCAAGGTCCAGATTCAGAAAGGAGTGGATGACTGACATCAAGTGAAGGAAAATTCATGGCGGGTGAAGTCAAAAAGTTGTGGGATTATGATAATCCATTATCTAAATGGGCAATGAAGTCTTCCAGAATGATGGAGAACGAAAATACATATCGTAGTCTGAAATAAATAAACGTGGGGCAGTGGTTTAAAAGGTTAGTAGATGCCTGCTTTCAGGAAGGAGTAGTTAGGTAGTGAATATAGTGGGATCACATGAGTCTCAAAGGAGAGATTCCTGCCTTTTTTAGTGGTGGGGGAATAATAATTTGAGAGTGGTGGTAGGTATAAATGATGTGTGAAGGAGAAATAGCAGCTAATGTTTCTGAACACTAAGTGGGAAGCTAAGTTCTTGAAAAGGAGCCAGGTTGCAGCTGAGGTAGGGAGGTACAGGAGAAGCATTAGTGAAGACAGTTAAAACGAAGAGGAATTTATTTACAGTGAAATGGAATTCTATAGGACTTACTGTGGGAAGAAGAAATACAAAACTATTTAAGTTCTAAGATGCCTGGCATATTTTATTTTAGGCACTAAGTTAATTAAGCAATAGTGATCAGCTGTTTTTTTCATACGAAAAGGAGTTCATTCTGAACTCCAAGGAAATTGACTTAGAAATGTCTTATAATGGGGGCGCCTGGGTGGCACAGCGGTTAAGCGTCTGCCTTCGGCTCAGGGCATGATCCCGGCATTATGGGATTGAGCCCCACATCAGGCTCCTCCACTATGAGCCTGCTTCTTCCTCTCCCACTCCCCCTGCTTGTGTTCCCTCTCTCGCTGGCTGTCTCTATCTCTGTCGAATAAATAAATAAAATCTTAAAAAAAAAAAGTCTTATAATGTTTTATACTTTTGAGTACTCTCATCTAAGGTGATAAAAGATTTAAAAAGCCATACCTCCTTGGGGTGCCTGGGTCACTCAGTTAAATGTCTCTCTCTCTCTCTTTTTTTTTAAGATTTATTTATTTGAGAGAGAAAGAGAAAGCGTGCACACGCATGTGCGTGCGCGTAGGCGGGGGAAGAGCAGAGGGAGAGGAAGAGAATCTCAAGCAGACTCCCTGCTGAGCATGGAGCCTGAGGTGGTGGCTCAGTCTCACAGCCCTGAGATATCATGACCTGAGCCGAAATCAAGAATCAGGAGGCTTCGGGCGTCTGGGTGGCACAGTTGGTCTGACTCTTGATTTCGGCTCAGGTCATGATCTCAGGGTTATGAGATCGAGCCGTACGTCAAGCTCCATGCTGGGCTTGGAGCCTGCTTAAGATTCTCTCTATCCCTCTGTCCCACTTCCCACCTCCCCACCCTCACACACATGTGCACGTGCTCTCTCTTTGTCTCTCTCAAATAGAGAGACAGATAGATAGGTAGACAGTCAGCCGTACCTTCTTTTGAGAAAAGAACTGGGTAAATAATGTTTTTTATTTTAGGCATTTGGATTCAGTCCTCAGTGATCACACACGAAATTCTGCTGAAGGCACAGAGTATTTCAAAATGCTTGTAGATGTTTTTGCTCCAGAATTTCGAAGGCCAAAGAATATACATCTTCGAAATTTTTATATCATTGTTCCCCCTCTGGTGAGTATTTTTAGTACCCAAAGTGAATGTTTTTAAAAAAGTAAATAGATCCAGTTTCTTTGTAGCAGGAAGTGCACATAGACTATATTACTTTCTGGTTGTAGATAAAAAAGCTAAATGTGATCTCAGTGAATGTGGCCTAGGAGTTTTACTTACCTAGCAATGCAGAATGAAACTTACTTTACAGTTGAGATGGATTTTTATTTGTTAGTAACTGCTAGAAGAATCTAGTGTTATGTAAATGGAGTGTACTCCATTATATATATATGCCATGTAATCTTTGGGCTGATTATACCATATAATCATTTTAAGTGATTAATGTAGACTAACTTCTAACTTAAAATATGAAGTTATTTCTCACACCATATCTCTTTAAAGTATTACTGTTAAAGGACAAGTTCTCTCTGTACAGTAATAAATACTAACATCTAGATTTAATTTTAAGTGCTTCCTCGTGGTATCATAGTGTGTACTGCTCTAATTCTATATAGTTGCCATCAAAATATAGCTCGAGTTACTCAAAATCACATCATACAACAGTTGTTGCAGTGGGGAAAATGGAGTTTAGAGTTCAGAACGGCATACTAGCAGTAAGAGTTATGTTTCCCTAAAGATTTCTATAATAAAACTTTTTTTAAAAATTTGTGAATGGGTAGCTCTAAAGTCTAAATATCACTAGACAAATGGAGCTTTTGATTACGTCTAACTTCGGTCAAGAGTAATAAATTTTCATATTGCTGCCTGACTTAACGTATCTTCTTACACATTATTACCATTATTATCCTTTGAAAGTAGTGGATGGTCTATGGACAGCTTTTTTCTTTGTATATGTTCTTTTCTACTGTTTTTAAATATGTGTATTGTTAATGCTCTATCATAATTGTTAATGCTTTATCATTACTATATGTTGTAACTGTGATGTAGGAAACATTTTTTCATCCCAAAATAGTGTCAAACTGGAGGCAAAGCTGCCTTAGTTATACTTGGATAACAGTGTAGTTAACTTAGGGTGACGTCTCATCATATTTCTTAAATTTGAAGGACAGTATACTGAAGCCATAGTAAACAGCAAATTATGAGTTTACGGAAGAGTAGAGTTCTGCGGGGCAGCTGTCCGAATTCAGTTAGTGATGGGTGGATGGATAGCACTACAGGGAAGTACAGGACACTGTTCTTGTGCTTGAGTTTATCATCTAATTCCAGAAAAAAAGACAAACATAAATAAGCTATCTAAAAAAAAGATTTAAATAATAGTTGGTAGAGATTTCACAAATCTGTGATCAATTGCCCAGTGAGTTTTACAGGCAAAAAAGTGAAACTCGGTATTTTGTTTCCAGCATAGGATATTATAGTACCTTTCACAGTGTATCACTATTATTCTTAAACATGTCTCTCCTTACCCCTCTAGAGCTGTGCTAGCCCTATATAGCCATAAGTGGCTACTTAAATTTAAATTAATTCAAATTTTATAAAATAAATCTAGTTCCGCCGTTTTGCTAGCCACATTTCTAGTGCTCAGTGGCCGTATATGGCTGGTGGCTTACTGTATTGGACAGTGCGGATACACAGTATTTCTGTCATTGCTGGGAGTGCGGCTCTAGAGTGTGGACTGTATTCCTTTTTTTTTTTTTTTAAGTGGCTACTTAAATTTAAATTAATTCAAATTTTATAAAATAAATCTAGTTCCGCCGTTTTGCTAGCCACATTTCTAGTGCTCAGTGGCCGTATATGGCTGGTGGCTTACTGTATTGGACAGTGCGGATACACAGTATTTCTGTCATTGCTGGGAGTGCGGCTCTAGAGTGTGGACTGTATTCCTTTTTTTTTTTTTTTTAATCATAATTAATGCCTGGTATAAGGTAATCTTTAGTAAATCTTTGTCGAATAAATGATAAGGTATTTTATAGGAGTTGAATTTTTAGGGAAGCATTTTTTGGGGGAATTCACTTATCCAAATGACTACTAATTCTTTTTAACCATAAAGAATGATAAGAATAGTATTTTAGAGTAAAGTAGCTGGGCAGAAGCAAGGACTACCACACATAAGAGCACTTACGCTTTGAAGTAAATAAAGCAGACCTACTTTTCTGACTCGAGCTTTCACTTAGAGTATGACTTTGGGCAAGTTACTCAGCTTCTCAAGCCTCAGTGTCGTCATCTGTAAAATGTACATAATATTTTAGAAGGAACCATATATGAGGCGCTGTGCTTGGGGTAAGTGGTGATCGGCGATCAAGGGAGTGCTCACTGTTAAAGGACTCTGAAGGAAGAGCCATTAAAAGATACTGGTACAGCTTGTGATCTCACCAGGAGGCTATTAATATGAGGAAGATGTCTCAAATCAAAAGGACAGGAGTCTAGAAGAGATCCTGTTTATAATTTTTGAAATGTCTGTTTTAGGAACTAAATTCTGAAGATATTTTAGCACAGTTGTTTCTCTAATATGTTATATCTTTTTAGACCCTCAACTTTGTAGAGCATTCCATTAGCTGCAAGGAGAAATTGAATAAAAAAAATAAAATTGGAGCTGCTTTTACTGATGATGGCTTTGCCATGGGTAAGCTTAATGGTACTGTTTTTCCATTAATTTTACGTTCACCTATTATAATGGATTTTTAGAAACATTTGCTTAATAGGTCTGTGTGCTCTTTGTTGATTTGTTTTTCCTGAGCAGTGTTGACTCTTTATTTTTTAACTGGGTCATCTGATTAGTAGTACTTGTTTCCATCATTTTATAACATTCATGCCGCCTCGGTATTGCTGATCGCTTCGTCTCGTTGGACCTACTATTTAGACTTTGTTGTGACGGTTTTAGAGTTTTAGCATCTTGTGTTGAGTTTCCCTGTAGCTTCCTCAGTTGCTGGCTGTTTAGCAGTGGAAGTTTTTCCCCAACCTTCCATCCGTGTTGTTCTCTCTAAGTGATTTTCATAGCCTTGTCGTTTCTTTTCTTGATTGGCTTATTTTTAATTCTTCACACTTTCATATCTTTTTTTTTTTTTTAAAGGAATAGAATATAACTTCTGTACTGTTTGTAATTTAGCTTTGGTTTTGCTAATGACTGCAGGTGTGGCTTACATTTTGAAGCTTTTGGATCAGTACCAGGAATTTGACTCACTTCACTGGTTCCAGTCTGTTAGAGAGAAGTACCTGAAGGAGATAAGAGCAGTTGCTAAGCAACAGAATGTGCAGTCAGCTAGTCAAGATGAAAAGCTACTGCAAACCATGAATCTCACTCAGAAGCGCCTGGATGTCTGTCTACAGGTAGAGGAGAGTAATAGTCAAACCTGCTTGACATCTGAAAAAACAAATCCTATGGAAACGCCCTTTTAAACAAGCGAGATGAATAGTGGTATTAAGTGTGTTTTAAAAAGAATGGCATTTGGAAGCCATTTGATTCCATATTAAAAATGGATGAGATTACTTAGTTCAGTTTCTTTTTTCGTTTTTTAAAAAATTTTATTTATTTGAGAGAGAGCACAGGCAGAGGGAGGGGTGGAGGGAGAAGCAGAAACATACTTCCCGCTGAGCAAGGAGCCCAACCCAGGGCTCCATCCCAGACCTGGAGACCATGACCCAAGCTGAACACAGTTACTTAACCGACCGAGTTACCCAGGTGCCCCTAGTTCAGTTTCTGTTTTATGATTTACACTAGAGCTTTTTAGAAATTAGAGGTCTATAATAATTTTAATATTTTGCTATAATATTTTCAACTTTTATTTTACTTTTTTTTTACTTAGGAATTTGAATTGCTCTATTTCTCACTGAGCAGTGCAAGAATTTTCTTCAGAGCAGACAAGACTGCAGCTGAAGAAAACCAAGAGAAGAAAGAGAAAGGTCAGTGAGTGGCTTAAATTTGGAAAGACTAATAAATCTTTAATAGTGGCCACTAATACCCTATTTTATCTAGTCAGAATTCCAGCTTCCTTTTCCTTTTGGGAAATAATTTAGAACTAGAAATGCCTTTAAAAAAAAAAAAAGTACAGCCTACATAGATCATTTGTGAAACCAAAAAGGAATTTACATAATTTTTACATTTCATTCTGGGGAAACTTTTTATTCAGTTTCATCTTACTTTAAATAAAATTTAACAAGTTTAGTTTTTCTTACACCTTCAACTTGTGTCTGACAAGAAGGAACAGATTAGGAGGAATACTAAATGTTTTCTGAAGGCAGAGCTGCTGATAACTAGACACAGACTGAATGAGATGGGTCAGGTGGCTGAAGTGGTAGTAGAACAGTAGGGGCTGCATGTAGTGTCGTGGTAAACGGCCTCCTGCCCTCCACCATAGCTAGTGTCAGAGCGCAGTGTAGCCCGGATAACTGATCGTCGTATCGTGAACTTGAGTCATTATGGGAAGGATTCTGTCCATTGTATTCTTTGTAGGATGGTGTAAACTGCTTATTTCATACTTGACTCACATGATACATTTCTCTCAGATTTAAAGTTTAGGAACAGTTGTCTTCCCTGAAGAATGGATGTTTCCTCTTTTCTGTTATAGAAATTATGTAACTTAGGTTTTCCTCTTTGCTTGGAAGCTCAAAACTAGGTACAGCAACTGAGTTGAGTTTTCATGTTTGCCCTTTTTCCTGTTTTCCTACTTGTATTTCACAAATCAAGGTATAAAACTTATATTTCATAAAATGATTTTTATTAATCTTGTTAGTTAAATTTTAAAATATATGTATTTTTACATTGAATAGAGGTGATTCTTTTGGGTAGACCACTTATGTCAAGTACCTATTCCCTGATAATGTTGCATAAATTAAATATTATGTTAATAACTAGGATATGCAGGCATTATTGGAATCTAGACTAAGTATTATGTGCTTGAAAGTATTTCAGGCTGTTACTTGGAAGATGTCCGGTATTTATTACATGAAAATATGTATATATTCTGTTTGGGTCCTTTTCCAATGCTAAGGTAAATTGGAAGAATTTGAGTGAGGTTCGTCTAAATTATGAGGAAATTCAGTTACTGTTTAGGTTCTGCTCAGGCGTTTCCTGCCAGAAGCTTATCTGCAGTGGAGCTTACTGGGAAGACTCTGGGTGGTTAGATATTTACTTTAAGGCCTAAAGCATTCAGGCAAAACAGAGACCTTTCCGTCTCGGTGGCACTCCTTGCTTTGGACTGTTCTTCATGAACTCTGGGATTCTGGTTGGTGCGTAGCACCCACATGCCCAGGTTCCTCTGTTTGAGGACTCTGTCGTAGCTAAAGGTTCTCAAGTGTGTAGTCAGAGTTGGAGGAGACATGAGATAGTTTTCCTCTGTTAATCAAATAGGTGCAAGTGACATTTTGCACGAAAAAACAGGAGTTCATTTATCACAATTATAATAAAAAGCTGCTTTAAAAAAATAAACACAAATGGAAAGTTATCGATTCTGGACAGTTTTATATGTGACTTTGCAGCAGCGTTTCTGTCGTAACGGCAGTGCGCTGTAATAGGGATTTGTTGGCCTGGCTGGGGGAACGAGCCGAGAGGCAGCGCGCCTTCAAACGTGCGTGAGACTCCAGCCCAGACGCAGGTCTGATTTCTCACAGTTCTGTGCCCCTAGTAAGTACCAGTCGGAACATTGCATTTGCAATATTTAGCTTGGATTTCTAAAAAGTAAGGCAAACACACTTGATATACTTCAGGGACCTACTAGGAGGGAAGTATGGGGTAGGTGCACATTTTCTTCATTTGAAATTTAGCAATGTAGTCCTTCTCCGTTTTTACTTAATTCATTTTTAAAAAGTGAACATAAATCCGTCCGTTGTTATTTTCATTGGTGCTGCCAGAAGAGGCAAAAACAAGCAATGGAGACCTGTCGGATGGCACCGTGTCTGCGGATCCGGTTGTCAAATGATGCTGATGGTATGTGTTGCCCCTCTGAGATCGTCAGGATTGTGTCAGTACTGTCGCCAGTGAACTGATGTTAATGAGCTAAGGAGGTGTTTCCTGGGCCACGTCTCTGGTAATCATGGATGCTGCAGCTCTAAAGCAGTGCCCTAGACTGAAGTCTGTTCTTCTTCCAAAGGCTCTACTTTTCAGAGATTGAGAATGAGGTTTTAAATTGGATTTCTGCCTGGACTTTAGGCTAGCGGATGTGCCTGCAGAGAGTTATCTGAAGTGACGCTGTCGAAGGGCCACTCCAGATTCCTAAACTGCCGCCTCAGAGCTCTTCTCATCTGCGTGAGGGTTTGTAATTTGTATTTGCAAAGGTCTTGGATCCATTTTTGTCTGTCATTGGAAATTCAGTGCATATACTATGTACAGCCAGCAAATACATGTTTAAACAAAATGAATGAAGCCTGAAATTTATGAAGCATACATATCAATATTCTTATAACAGGAATATTTAAAGATGGTTTTGATAGTAGAGGTGAGGCACAAACATGTTATGTACCTTTAATGTACAGTGTAAAACTGATTCATTGTTAATTTCATGTGACTCACAAGAGCTGTTAATGTCTTTGATAAGACATTTTATAACTAGTTTACATTGCTTTGAGAACATGTAACCTCCAACGACTGCTTTAAATTTAAGATTTACTTAATACTCAAGACGAAAGAAAATTCAGAGAAAGCCATAGGGTCCTGCTTGAAGCTTCACTTTGGGTTGAAGGCACTACGTATGATATCAGAGAAAATTATATGGATTTTTATTTCTACATCCAAACTCAGGTTTCTTCTACATTAGTTTGAATTGAAATCTTGGTAATGGTTTAGGCAGACTTTTTCTTTAAACCAAGTATAATCTAAGATACCAGATTAAGCACTGTGCAGGCTTTTTAAAAATTACCACTGTGACAATAAAGTTCTAATAAATTAAATCATTTACTGATTTTAAAAAGTACAGTAAGATTTTGAGTAAATTTAGTTCCTGGCAGGCTACTAGCTTTATTTTTGTAAAGATTATATCAGTTAATAATAAATAAATGGTTAATCATGGCCTATAATCTTTTAATATGATACAGTGATACTTTTACAATGAAAACAAAGTTTAAAACTATACACGTAATACTAACATCATTTGGGAAATAATTGATTTTTCCATCGCACTTGCCTAATTAAGCATTTCTTTGGGTATATCCTGCAAGGAATTCTAACGTTTGATTTCCAGCCTTTGGAACAGGTGTACAGTGCTCTATCTGTATTCATTGGTTACTGGCAGGGTAACTTTCCCAGCCCAAGATAAACACTTTCACTGTTCAGAGTCAGAAGAAACAGAATAGGTAGGAAATCATTTTTGTTTATTATGTAAACATGACTTACAGAGTTCTGTACAATGGATGGATTAAAGGCATTTAATATTTGTAATTCATACTAACTGTAGAAATGGCCCTAAAGCATGCTGCATAAATAGTAATTTATATTCTCATTATTATAAATGTTTATATTAATGATCTTGCTTTGATTGCATCAAATTCGTCACCATTTCATAGCAACAATATTGTTCTTTCTGGTTTTTTTTCTGACTTCCCTAAAATAGCCTCCTTTAATACGGATAGAAATTGTAATTGGAAGAGAATCCAGTGTCTCTGTTCATTATCCCCACATACCAATTATTGTCCATTTTATGAATACTATTTAGAGTTCATATGCCAACTCCATGGGTACGTATAATTGAGAAGAAAGTGATAGATTACTATTTTGCCATTAGTTCAAAATAATGTCACTGCAGTCTGGATAAGTTACACATATTTGAAATAAAATCTCTGAAAAGATAAAGCATACTTAAATGCTATTAAAGTGCAGGGCAATAGGGCTTGAGTATTTCACACCTAAGTTAATACACACATTTAGATGATGGTTTTCTTTGCTAACATATTGTTAAAGATTGTTTTCAGACATACTGTAATTTAAAAGTAGAGCATTTGTTGTAAATTCACAAAAAAATTCAATAATGTTCAAATTCTCAGGAATCAGGACTAACCATAACTTTGTCAGGTCTAATTAAGTTTTGTAAAGGATGGCAAGTTGTTACCTCACTTGAGTGGGGCCTTCCCCTCCCCTAATTCTAAGAAAATATATGTATAATAAAACATTAATAAATATAATTTCAAAAATTTACTTCCCCTGGATGTTTATGTTCAAAATTGAATGTCTTAAACCAGGACTTCTTAACATTAACCTTTTTGGAGTTCCCTTTAATAAAATATAGGGGATCTATCCTTAAAAAAAAATCCTTGCAATCAATAGGCAGAAATTTCAAGTATAGGGGCGCCTGGGTGGCACAGTGGTTGAGCGTCTGCCTTCGGCTCAGGGCGTGATCCCGGCGTTCTGGGATCGAGCCCCACATCAGGCTCCTCCGCTATGAGCCTGCTTCTTCCTCTCCCACTCCCCCTGCTTGTGTTCCCTCTCTCGCTGGCTGTCTCTCTCTCTGTCGAATAAATAAATAAAATCTTTAAAAAAAAAAAAAAAAGAAATTTCAAGTATAAAATTGGTATTGGTTCCTCTCTGTGTATCCCAGGTGAAGAACTCATACTTTCCTTGGTACATTCTTGATCTTTCTATTGCTTGCTATTTTCAAATAAAAACCCACATGAATGTTTAATTTTAAATCCTAATCCCGGGAAGGGATCCTTGGTTTACAGTGTTTAATGTTAGAAATAACTAGTGCCATTTGCAAACATGAGTTGAACTGAAATGGTAATAATAAATGAGAGCCTGTTAAATATGACACTGGGGATAGGAGACACAAGCCTTTTAAATACAGATGACCCTTGAACAGTCTGGATTTAAACTGTGTGGGTCCACTTACATGCAGTTTTCAAAAATAAATACAATATAGTACGATAAATGTGTATTCCCTTACTTATGATTTTAATAGCATTTTCTCTAGCTTATATTATTACAAGAACATAGTATATATAATACAAGTAACATATACAATAGGTGTTCACTGTAGGGCTTCGGTCAACAGTAGGCCCTTAGTTAAGTTTTTGGGGAGTCAGAAGTTACATGCGGGTATTTGATTGCATGAGGGACTGGTGCCCCTCACCTCCGTGTTGTTCAAGGATCAGCTGTAGTACACTGGGGAAACTGTTCTCAGTAAAGTCTGATGGCTGCTCCTTTGCTCTTCTGAGGCAATTTGTTAAGATTAGGGGAAAGATGGGGTACCATCACATACGTCCTCATGTTACTCTTTGATGGCTAAATGTAAAAAGATTTTAACTAATTTTAATAATTTTGTTTTTTTTTTTCCAACTAAAGTTTGACGTTTCATACTGATGGTATTCCTTTCAAGAAAGTTTTAACACTACAATTGCAAGTTTTTAGACGTTAGGAAGACTTTAACAGGTTATTAGGGATTTCAGATTTAAAACAAGGGAATCTGGAATAAGTGGGCATCTTTAGAGATTAAATGAACGTCATGCAGTGAACTCAAGACGGTGGTGGCGGTATCAGTGCTTAGTTTATACAAAACGTTCTTAGGTGTAGTGTATACGAAGTCAGTTTGGGCAAATATATGGATACTCTGTTGCCTCTCTTCCTGTAAAACCCGGTTTACCTGACAGTCCAGTTGTGCCCATTAGTGGAGTCATACTCAGCAAAGGAGTTGAAATTTGTCTTCTGATCAGTGTAGATCTGATGTCATAATTCTGGGTCGTCTTTAAAGGCTCTACATTCGCTAATGTATGTAAGGTCTTTGTGTAGTGAAACATTCTTTGGTAATGCCTCAGTATCATTAAAGTGAGGGGGGAAGTTAACACTTTTATATCCAGAAACACCGATCTATATTAACTTTATAGTATTTCATCATTTCAGAATCAGCACAAAAGGTTAACAAAGCATTAAAGACGCTATCTTTAAGTTGATGTAATTATTGAATATCAGAATAATCTTCAAAGGTTTATGTACTTGATGAGAAAAGCATTTGCTAATTGCTGTCTCTGGTTTGTGCTGTATATGCCACAGAGCATTTTAGAAGCATAGACTTTGGAGCCAGACTGATTCGAATCCTGATTTGGTGCCTACCGGTAGGTTTCTTATGCCTTTCATTTTCTCAGGCATAAAATGGCCTAATAGTATAGAGCTCATTGATTGAGGATTGAATTCATTTGTATAAAGTGCTTTATAGGTTGGGAAACAGTAACTACTATAAATAACTCGCTATTACGATGACTCAGAAATGCACTCGGCAGATAGTTCTTAGCTTTACTATTATTGCTCTTTTAGGTGGACAAGTTTGAAGATAAACAGTATGTGACTCTGAGTGGGTCTCATAACAACTATTCCCTTTTAAATGGCCCGGCTAAGTGTGGACAATGGAAGGGAAGTCTTGCACTTCTTAAAAAAAGGTAGTCTGACCGGTGGCCGGCCAACCAGAGGCGATGCTGGGAAATGAAAATGGGTGTGAGTAGCTGGCTGAGCGAAAGCTCCGTTTTTCCACCCTCCCACCTTTCGTTTACGTGACACGTGTTCATTTTTCATAGTGCTTTCATCGTCAATTTAAATTTATCTAAAGAAAGGGCAAGTTATCTACTGTTTCTAAGTTTTAAAATTTGAAAAATATATATAACGTGCAACAGTAATACGTTTGTACTATATGGAAGATAACACCACTTCGGGAGCCACCACGTGGGTTCAAGGCCTGTTGCTCCCACCTCAGATGCTCCCATTGTGCCTCCTCAGATCTCGGCTCCCTTTTCCACTCCAGCGGAAACCACAGCACAGAATTTTGGTGGTAACTCTTTTGTATTTTTCTAGACACCGTGGTGGTTTGGCTGTTTTTTACAGTTACTATAAATGGATTCTTACTGTGTGCTTATAGGACTTTTCTGTATCGTTTCTGAAATCCATCCGTGTTGATGCATTATAGCTGTAGTGCGCTTAGTTTTATTTCTCTAGTGTTCGGTTGATGACATATGGGTCATTTACAAATTTGGGATACTGTGAACAGGGCTACTGTAACTGTTACTGTACATGTCTCTGGGTGTATGTGTTGAGTTTCTCCAGGGTTATACCCACAAGTGAATCTGCTAGGTAGCAGGGCCAAGTACAAGTGCAATGGATACAAGGCCAGGCTTCTCCCGTCCCAGCAGTGGAAGAGATTCCCCATCACTCCATCCCCACCAACAGCCACATTCCTTCCGTCTGGTGAATATATAATATCGCAGTGGTTTTAATTTGCATTTCCTTGATTATTATAGGAAATTGAACATAGTTCCGCTTCAGAACTCTTTTATATTTTATTCTATGAAATGCCTTTCTTACTTTTTTGTTTTTAATGTATTTTATATATTCTGGGTACTAATTTTTTGTTGGTCATCTGTGCCTGCTATTAATATGCTGAGTTAATTTTGTGTTTTCATTCTCTGGTGTTCCCTCCCCCATGGTTTTTTGATAAGTTTTTTTTTCACCTTATGATTTGCATGCTTTGTGGCTTAACTAAGCCACAAATTTTTTAAAAGTTTTATTAGTGAAAACAATTTAGTTTCTAACTATTGTTCACGACTAGATTCTTCCCTCCCAACCTGAACAGTGCTAAGCAAGAAAAAAATTCAGGGGACTTTGGCTCTTGCCGCCTATCGCGCAACTTACTGATTTTATGTGGTTATGATATACACATTTTTGTAAGGCATTAGTTAACACTGAACTAATAATTTCATGGTATATCTCCCTGCTGGCTTAGATCAGTTCACTTTGTCTCTAACGGTATACACATTATAGAAGTGGATTCCTGATGACCCTGTAACAATTTCGGATTACAAAAATTCTGTTAACCCACCATTTTTTAAAAGCAATACCTTGTAACAACTTGGCACTGAGATCACATTATTCTATCCATGTTGAATAGAAGTATTTGATGGTACATCCCTCTCTGCTGTGATTTCATTATGCCCTAAGTTTTTGGAAATTAACATTGAAGATACAGAACTGACTTTAGTTTTCATTCAAGGATGTTCTAGAAAATAACCATAAAAAGCAAAAGAAAGAAACAATGATAGTTTTTATTTGCTAGCATTTATTGCTAGGTTAATTTATTACAAAGACAACAATATTGTTGAACTTGGTTATAATTAAACACACTGTGCCAATTCAAGATCATCATTCTTATTTCATAGGTAGGGGTGGAAATAGGAACTTTGTACCAAGCCCCACAACCAGCCATGCTTCAAGTGAGTTTGAAAATTAATTTGTCCCTTCCTTGAGGAGGGTCTGGCTCAGAAGAATCAGGAACTGGTAGAGCTTCACTCTGTCCATGGCGATCCACCACTAAAAATATCTAAAGGACCGTAAACTTCTGAATGCTGGTTCATTAAGGTTCCAATGTAAAATTGAACATCTTCTGTGGTACTCGTCTGCTAGTCTTTTTATTGCATATCTGAAAAAATTATCAAAACTAGACCTGCATTTGTGCTAGTGCTCAGGCCTCAAAGCAGGGCTTGTCACCTAACTGCACAAATTAATGCTATTACGTCCGACTGTGAGACAAGCTTGATTATAAATACACAATTTTCCGAGTGACAGGCACTTAAAGCTCATTAAGTAAAATACAAAAATAGATTATATTAATAGGAAATATTTAGTGTTTATCAAATTATAAATCTAGGCTTTTACCTTTTTTAAAAAAGGGTACTGGAAACTGAAGAGATGACATTTGAATAAAGTGAACAATGCATATTTTCATTAACTTTCATTCTGAGCGCTGAACAATACAATCTAAGAAAAAGACTTACCACAAAGCACCTAACATAACATTTGTAGATGGGTAGGAATGTTGTCAACCATTTCTTACTGTTTCCCTCCCATCTCTCAGTATCAAGGCATCCAGAGGACATTCCACAGGCGATTGTCAGCATTCTGAAACCAGGTCATGGGCCTGTGTATCAGAGAAGTTGAAAACCCTTAAGGAGGAAGCTCTCCTTCCTGGGTGCTGTTCCCCCAAAGGCCCAAGGGAGTTATGCTTCAGATTCTGCGCCTCTATTTTCACTTGGACTTCCATCACTGTCATCTGCTTGCTCGTTTAACAGTACATACTTCCCATCATTGGTTAGTGGTATGGACAGCATTAACTGAGCCAGTGCTTCTGGGTCCTGAAGTTAGGGGAGTTTGAGAAGGAGAAAAGAAAACGCTTAAAATGCACTTAAGAACCCCCCTGGGCTTGGCTTTCATGACGTTCTGTAAGCTAGCCTCATTCCTTCTGTTAGCTGTGTGTGCCTTCAGGTGAGTCTCCTTGCCTCTCCAAAAAAACTCAACTGCATTACTTCTAGAATCTTGAGCAAGGTTTTGGTCTCAGCCAAAATATTGTTCACACAAATCATAATTGTCTTCCCAGAAAGAGTCCAGAGAGGAACTTCCTTTACAAAACCTTTGTCTTCTAGGTCTTTAACTCCTTTCTCTCTTTCATGCTATACCAAGAGTTGGCAAACCATGGCCATCTGGGTTCACTGCTTGTTTTTATAAGTAAAGTTTTACTGGAACACAGCCATTCATTTACATACTATATGTGGCTGCTTTTGTGTTACAATCACTGAGTAGAGTAGTTGCAACAGATGTAAGCTTAAAAGGCTTATTATCTTGCTCCTTTCAGAATGTTTGTCAACCCCTGATCTATACCATAAAATACTCACTTGTGCTGCTTGCTACTATTTCATGTATATTGGTCTTAGTCCTTGGCCTTCCTACCCTCACCCAACAGACTGGAACTCTCATATGGTACTCACTAGCTGCATGTTCTGCTTATTTACAAATCCAGCTCCTCAGTCACATTAGCTACATTCGATCTGTATATTCAACAGTGCAGAATAGGTCACTGCCGTCCCTGCAGTTCTACTGGACGATGCTGAACTAGAAGCCTCCTGGGGCAGGAACAGGTCTGTCTTGCTCACTGCTGTAATTCCAGGGTTTTATTGTCCAAACTTGGCTCTCGAAAATTTGCTGGGTGAATGAAAGACTAAGTTGCTGACCGGGAGGTGTGGGAATCTTCGTGTCTAGTACATTTCCAGGTGAGGTCTGTCTGTGACCGCTCTGAGGAGCAAGGCCTTTGAGCACACGGTAGATATACTTAAAGTTTCTACCACCTTAATTTGAAAGAAAGAATATCTAGACAACAAGAGCAAGCAAGAAATTAATATAAAGCAGGACTGTAGCAGTGATATTAAGAACTCCACATGTGTTCCCAGTGATCGTGGACCTAGTGAGTCTGGTGGTTAGAATGCTTAAAAGGAAATCTCAAATTTGGCCACACCGCCTGGTGAACATCCTTGCTCTTTCTGAGAGAAATCTTAGTATGTATAGAGGTTTGGAGCAGTTAAAACCAGCACTAAAATGCACCTTACCTTCTGAACCTCAATGATTTCTTTTCCCAAACTAATAGCGTAACATATCTGCAAGACAAAAAAAGTAGTATTTGGCAAAGGTAGAAAAGGACAAAGAACCTTCGGGGGAAAGTGTGACTATGGAAGTACAGTGAGGTCACTCTCTGCTCGTGTCAGTGTGGGGACAGCAGACCTGGCCGTAGGAGATCGATCACACGGGCCTCTGAACATTAGCGCCCACCTCCCCTGGTCTCCTGTTGCCACTCTGTGCCTAACAAAAATGTCCAGGTTCACTGGCAACTGAAGTTACTCCAGTGCTTCAAATCACACTCAGCTACCCCATGTTCACGCACACAGTGGCAAACAGGTGTTTGCTGGAAGAGTTGATTAATTTTGGTTAATTCTAAGCAGCAAATACAGTCACAAAATTTTTCATACTAAACAAGAAGAGTTTCCTGAAGTCTGCTTCCTTGATTTGCCCTGAGACTAGATTTTCTCCATTGTAACTTTTGCTTCAATTTTTTACAGAACAACAAACTTGAAGGTAATTGCTTTTAACATTTCCTAGTATCTTTTCTGAACAGCTGTATCCCACCATTAACATTCTTCACACTCTGTTTAGGAGGACATGCATTTTCCACAGGGAAATTGTATTCCAGTCGGTTTTCTTTCATGGGGCCTTCCTAGAGCTGTTCTCTAAACTCCTCAATGGGCAAAGACTAGTCAACTATCCAGGGGATAGCGCAAAACCCCTTTCAGTGTCTGCTTGGACAGAGATATTATGGAATCTGAAGATGAAAAAAATAAGACCTTTTCGCCTTCTGAGTTGCTTTCAAAAACATATGTGCTCAGAGCCTCTCCACCTGTGGATTCAGGCATGCGGACCACGAAGCCAACCAGTCTCTTGTTCTCCTGATGAGCAGCGAACTGCGTGATGCTGGTGAGTTCAAACTGGAAAGAACAGGAACAGACTATCACACGACTGTTATTCAAAATGAGACAAGTCATTCTCCATGGAAAACATCATGGGAAAAGTGCACTATGAGAAGACAGGCATTAAATTTGGCAAAATCCATGAAGTGCCTACTTTGAATTAAGGAAGAACTACTGAAGTCAGCGTGCATGCAGGTACTTACGTTGGCCCTTGTCACTTGAGTCTGAGGATCTATCAACCTGAAATTTTAAGAGATTCATTATATCACACATGCTGGATAGACTTATATTCTTAGAAGCATCTGTACACGTTCAGCATGAAGTCACAAATACACTTCAAATATGAAAACAGAAGGCCTGGCTGAGGGCAAGGTGACATGGCTCCGTGTGACTCTCCAAGGGGAGCACGTGCCACTGTTCCCGCCTCTGTTGACCCTCGGGCTGTATCTTCACGGAAGAAGATAACAAATAGAGAATTTCACATTTTTTTTAATGATCTTATTTATCAGAAAGCAAGTGAGCACAAGCAGGGGGAGCGGCAGGCAGAGGCAGAGGGAGAAGGAGGCTCCCCACTGAGCAGGGAACCTGATGCGGGACTCGGTCCCAGGACCCTGGGATCAGGACCTGAGTCGAAGGCAGACGCCTCACCGAAGGAGCCACGCAGGCGCCCCGAGAATGTCACATTTCCGTGCTTCCCCAGAGAGGCAGCGTGCGTTCTCCGTAGTGCCGACACAGAACGTGCGTGCGTCAGATTCTGGACAGCCTGCTTCTCAACACACGCGGACTCAACGCGGGTTTTCCTTGGAAGTGTTTGATACGCATTTTTTAAAAATATGGGGTGGGGTGAGAGAATAATGAACAGATTTTAACAAAGCTATTCTGTGGCAGTTTGGGTGTGGGGAAGGACTATTTATGGAGGTGTTCTAGATGTATCTTGAAGGGCACTTGGAGTACTCAGGTTGACATATCTGGGAAAATACACTGCATTACAGAATCTATTGCTATCATATACACATATAAATATCTACTTTCTACACATAGTATTTATTGCTGATCTATAAATTCTGTGGCTAAAAGCAAACAATGTGTTCTCTTGTTAAGAAAACAAAAGGTTATGATTCCATTTATATGAAATGTTCCGAACAGGTCAATCTACATAGAAGCTTAGTGGCTAATGGCTGCCTAAGCCTGGCGGGCTTCAAGGTAAAGGGAACAAGTGCTAATGGGTATGGGTTTTCTTTGGGGACGATGAAGATGTTCAAAAACTGTGGTGATGGCTGCCCAGTTCTGGATATACTCAAAACACTCTGAATGGGCGCACCGCATGGTGGGTAAGCCCCATCTCCGTAAGCGGTTATCTCCCCCACTGGCTACGGTCTGAACTCACGCAGTTACACTATGAAAGCATGCGGTTTACGATCAGAGGGCTCTGAGCTGGCTGCTAACCGCGACCTTGTACAGGCCACCCTGACTTCTCGCAACTGCTTCATCTGTAAAATGGGGATAAGAACCCCCACTTCAAAGAGGTGGTAAAGACAAGGAGAAAATGTGTGTGGAATTTTTAGTAATCTACGAAGCTAAATAAATGTTATTTTTTATTTATGTCCCTATTAATGAATATGAATTTAAAGAGTTTAAAAAGTATACATCATAATTTTCCTAAAGTTGGGTTAAGTTCCCTTACTTAGGTATTTTGTAAAATTTTTTTCATAAATAGAAATAGAACATATTTTGTGAGTAACTTAAGAGACTATCTAAATCAGGTAACGTGGATTTGCCTCGTAAGATCCGATTTTCTGTGGGGCTTCTAAGTGGTCTCAAAACACGAGTGTGTTTACTGCGGTAAAACATACCCGACGTAAAGCCGACCGCTGTCGACATTTTGTACATTTACCACATCGTACGACCATCGCTGCTGTCGGGCTCCTAAAGCATCTTCACCCCCTCGTGAGGAAGCTCCACACCTGCTCAGCCGGCCCTCTCCATTCCTTCTCCTTTTAGCTTCTGGCAACCACTAACCTGCTTTCTCTCCCTGCGGATTTGCCGACCCCGGACCTTTCATGCAAATGCTCTACAAAGTGTCCCTGCCGCCTTTCACTTAGCAGAATGTTTTCAGGGTTCAACAAGGTTCCACCATGTGTCACGACTTCATTCCACTTTTTGGCTATTGTGAATTACGAACATGTGTGTAAACATTTTTATCTGAACACTTGTTTTCAGTTCTTTTGGGTGTCTACCAGGAGTGGAATTCTAGGTTAATTCGTGGAGGAACTGCCAGACTATTTCCCACAGAGGCTGTAACTGGCTTAACAATTCCCACCAGCAGCGGATTCCAATTTTTTCACATCCTTACTAACACCTGTTATTTTCCTTTCCCCCCCCCTCAATTACAGCATCCTAGCGAGTATGAAGCGATATCTCATGGTGGACCCGATGTGTATTTCCCTCACAACTAATGACACTGAGCATCTTTTTATGTGCTTGTTGGCCATTTGTGTATTTCCTCTGGAGAAATTTCCAGTCAGGTCCTTTGTCCAGTTTCTGTTTCTTGGTCTTTTTGTTGATTCTTTTAAGAGTTCTTTATATATTCTGAACATATACCTCTACTAAATACATGATTTGCAAATATCTTCTCCCATCTGTGAACTGTCCTTGTACTATGATAGTATTCTTGGATGTACTATCATTTTTCACAGTGCTTTTACATGTATTTACTCTGATCTTTTTGGTGGAGATTATAAGAACAGTGAGCCGACGCTCAGAAAAGGTGCAGGACATACTTGGAGAAAAGCTTTAAATAAATATAAGGTTTTATTTGTAATAAACTTATTCTCAGTATAAGGTTTATAATAAATGAAAAGGACTGATTTTAATGAATGGAAGAAACTCTATTCTGATTTTTAACAGAGTCCCACTGACCTTTTTTGAAGCTACTATGTACTGAGCACTTTCCACAATGTCAGTTCTGGGTGTAAATATTTTATGTGCATTAACTCATTTATTCCTCATGACAACACTGTGAGGTATGGATATGGTTATTTTCATCTTCTAGCTGAAGAAACATGCCCGGAGGTTAAAACTTGCCCAGGTCATACAGCTGACAAACACCCAAGCCAGGAATAAACCTGGACATTCTGGCTCTAAAGCAGTGCCGTCGTTCCAGAGAAATAAAATGTAAGCTTCCAACAGAATTTAAAATTTTCTAGCAGCCACATCAAAGAGTGAACCAGGTGAAATAATAGACTTTATTTACTCTAAAAGATCTAAAATATTACCAGCTAGACCTGTTATTAATATAAAAGTTAATGAGATTTTTGCATTCTTTGGGGGGGTTAGTATGAGGTCCTAGAAATTTGTTGTTTTTTACATTTAAAACCTTTCAATTCAGACTTCAGTTCTGTTTCGAGGGCTGCACGTGGCCACAGCCCCGCAGGTGCCGCTCTCACCGAAGCCGGTGGGAACCATGGCGTGACCGTCCTCTGCCATCGCTCCCACCGATCTTACTACCTGAAACCCCGAGTCCTGTCGGTAACCTCCTTGGCTTCTTTATTTTCGCCCCAACAAACAGTAATCCGATTTTACCCGGGGTGGTCTAGTCATCTCAGGTTCTTGTTCTGTTTTCACTGTTATTTATAAACGGTACATTCCGAAACGAGAACACCCTTTCTTTTTCGAGCTCTGAGTGACACGGAGCAACTCCCGCGCGATGGCATTTTTACGAACAGTAGGACTCAGCGCTACATTTCTGAAGGCATCAGTCGCTTAGGGGAGCCCCTTCTGCCCAACGTATCTTATAAAATCAAAATGTAAAAAGGAATAGGGCGGAAAGGAGAGTAGGTCTTCACCTGGATCAAACATGCTAATGTGAACATTCCAGACGGGTAAATGGGCCTTAAATGGGCAACGCGCTCGAGCTGCCGGAAGGTCTGAAATGAACGCGCGTACCTCAGGGTCCGGCTGGTGACCATCAGGTGGGACTCCGTCGTGCGGAAGATGTTGTGAATCGCCCGGGCGGCCAGCACCTGTCTCATGGCTTCGTAAATCACTTCGCGGCTGGTGTCTGTCCTGACCGCCATGGACCCCAGAAACCGCACCACGAACATCTGCTGCAGGAGCGAGTCTGCAAGACAGCGTTGCTGCTCAGGCTCACGCTCGCGTCCCGCCTGCGGCCGCTCCGCCTCCGCGCGGCTGCCGCCCAGGGTCGCAACGCTGTGCCTGAACAAACCCACACGGCCAAAGCCCCGAATCGCCTACTGTCTACACGGCGTGTCTTTGGAGCTGCCGCGTTAGACCGCAGACGGCAGCACCGGAGCGACGTCCTCCCCGCGCCAGCGCTCCGGGCGACTGACGCGGGCCCCGGGGGCACCTCTCCTCCGAGTCCGAGGTTCCCCGTCTACACAACAGGAATCCAGTACTCTGGCCCGCTGACGAAGTCTCCAACGGGAAAAGGTCGCTGAAGCACAGAAGCCCTGACGTGGGGACTCGGTTCGGTTCCCGCACATCGCGTGTTACCGGCGGGCTGTGAGGACAACCCGAAGCTAATGCACACGCCAGACTACTTGCTTTACCCGATTCCAGCGAGCTAATGCCACGGAGCCCGACCAAACTGAGTAACAGCCACCCTAACAGAGGTCACGAAGGTTTAAAGGGTTTTTTTTCCTATAAGAAAATTCACTTACTTATCTACCATTTTGAACGAAGATGACTTTTCCCTCTATTAGTGTCTTTGCCCCTAAAAATAACTTAAGTAACATAAGATTAGGAAACTATAACTGATATAAAATTAAAAGTAATTACTCCCATATGAAGATAGTTTTGTAAGTGTGCAAGTTTTTTGGTAGACTTTCCGGGCTGGATTGGACGGAAGGGCAGCCCGAGCTAAGTGGGCAGACCTGAGGCCGAGCCTGTTCGCTTCCTTCCTCCCTTCCCTGCCCCACCGCGTCTAACTCGGAGCGCCGACCCGCAGGCGCTACTGCGCATTCACGGAAGCGGCACGTGATTCTAGGGACATTCTCAGGCTCCAGCCGTGAAGCGGCGTCCAAACGAGGTCTCGCCAGCGCGCGCGGCTCCGAACTGCCGCGGCTGCGAGCCGAGCGCTGCTCTCGGGCGCTAGGTTACCGTCAGCTCTGCCGCAGGAACGTACGTCACGCATCAAAATCTGAACTGAACAAATTAAATACCATTTACCCATGTCCTCTGCAAATTCGCGAACGAGTCGGGATGAGTGTCTGTGGCTAAAATGTAACAGCGTATTTCTGACTCACCCCGATGGCATTTTGTGGTGGCCATCTCATCCTCTCGATCTGTTTTGTAGTGACCTGCCACCTGACTTAGGCTCGGCAGCCTTCTACGCAGGAGCTACCGGAAGGGTGTGGGTGAAGCCAACAGTGCAACGCTTGTAGGAAATCCGTCTGCTTCCCTTCCTTAACCGCACGTGCCCTGATGAGTTTCCACAGAACCACCAATCTGGGGGTCCTAATTTTGCTTCACAGTCCAAGTCCTAGCTCTCTGGAACGTGACTTCAGGTCTCATTTCAATGACTCGCGTCACTCCGTGAGGGGAAAGAGTGAGCACACCAAGCCAGCCACTCACCTTCTGCTTCTGGAAACGTCTCGTCCTCAGTCTCACCAAAAGGGTTGGTGCGCCTAGGGGAATGGCCAGAGTCCAACAATCAATAACTTTTCGGCTACAAGGGTACAAACTCTTGAACGATCAGTCAGAACAGCAAGTCTTGGCAGATGGGTCCCACACAAGAGACCCTGAATGTACTTCTGTTTCCCCGGAGACAGCCTCCCCTGGCCCGTACCTGCTCCCTCTGTTCTGGTCCAGGAATTCTGTGGCAGGAAGGACGATATCGAATTGGATAGGTGTTCCAGGTGCGATGAGCTCGTCGGCGTCAGGGACACGGACTGCTGCTTTGGGAGCAATCTTGTCATTCTCCAGCTCTAAATTTCTCAGGTTCTGGCTGAAGTATAAAAGAGGGAGGGAAAAATCAAATCCCGTTTAACCTTATACCTTTACAAGCAAATGAACACGTGTTGAATGCTGAAGTGACTTAAAATGGACAAGGGCGAAGATTTCAGTCAATCCTTCAACTCGTTCTACAAATAAATCCTCACAAAACGTCATTCGTGTCCTTGGTTAAACTCGTTCAGGACCTCCCGGCCCCCACAGTTAGCTCTGCCGCACAGCATTCTGCATTATGTTCTATTACTCAGCACGTTATCTACGGTCTAGGTCTTTCTTCCGGTGGGACAGGTTTTTGAGAGCAGGGGCTATGGCTAAATCACATTTATTACTTGGTACACAGAAGGCACTCAAAAATGTTAACCGCATGAATGACTACATCTTGGCCTAGCATTCACAACCTGGTCACAACCTGGCTTTAATTTCTCCCAAGAACCCCCCCGCCCCCGTAATGCACCCTCCCTTGGAGCTACCCCTACACCCCCCACTCTTTTTTTTTTTTTTTAAAGATTTTATTTATTTATTCGACAGGATAGAGACAGCCAGCGAGAGAGGGAACACAAGCAGGGGGAGTGGGAGAGGAAGAAGCAGACTCATAGTGGAAGAGCCTGATGTGGGGCTCGATCCCACAACGCCGGGATCACGCCCTGAGCCGAAGGCAGACGCTTAACCGCTGTGCCCCCAGGCGCCCCCACACCCCCCCACTCTTTTCCTTGCTTCCTTCTCCATCCCAATCCCCTTTTCCAAAACACCAGCTCAAATTCTTGCTCCTCCACAAAGCCTTCCAAGCCAGCCCTGACCCTCTGTGCGCTCCCAGGGACAGTGTTGCACGCCCGTGTGCCCCTGAGCTCGGCACTGTGCACACACGCTGCTAACGCGTCTGACAGGACAGAAGAGGACCGTCAGTACGGTGATTAGTCACATGTCACCATGTTTCCTCTCTTCCAGCGTCAGGATGCTGTCATTTAACTTTTCACGTCTTTATGATCTTTTCTTCCCTGCTCAAGGGTAAGCCCCTTTGAGGGAATGTCAACAAAGAATGTCAAAGTATTTTGATTTCTTACGTTATCTGGAGCCTAAGAAGGCTCTTGATATCTCTGTTCCTTTTTCTCGAGTACGTCAATACTAAATACACTGTATGAAACGGCTCTGAGCAGCCACCCGACAGGTGGGCACGCTGAGCGGGAAGCACGGGTGTGCAGACAGCCACTGCATGGACAGACCGCTGTTTCCCCGCCATCGTTTCCAGAAAAGGAAGGTGCGGTCTCTAGAGAAACGGAGTAATTCCGAGAGCTCTCGGTGACCAGGCGGGTGAGCCCAACCGAGAGCGGAGGTGTCACTGCCAGCTCAGTGCTGTCCCCGACGCCACGCTGCCTCAGTCCACGAGCGCAGAATCCCTGTGCTGCTTCATCCGGGCTCTGAGGGGCGCACGAGTCTACGCGGTGAGCACTGGAGGAAGGTGGGAGCAGAAGCTTAAAGGGAGAAAAGCGAGTCCAAGATTTTGGCCCCGCAGAGAGTCTATGGGGAGGGAACACAGTGACAACAGGACGCGGCCAGGCGTGGAGGGCGGTGACCCCGTGAGGTGAGGTCCGCACTTGAGTCTACAGCATCGGGAGCCGCGGAGGGGAGGGCTGAACACGGGAGTGACATGATGCAGCGTCACCGTGGCCTGCACGTCACCTACTCTGATGGACACACGCTTGGCGAGCGTTGTCCTACTTCAAACACCGCACGTCAGAGCAGCTCACATAGTTGAGTTCTCCTCCTTAAAACTCTTGGTGCCTGCTGACACCGCTTTCCTGCCTGTTTCTTGGTGGCTTTCGTAGGTTCCTTCCCTTCTATGACAATGCTGGTGTGCGTCGGGATTCCGTCCGAGGCTCCTGTCTTCTCCCTCCGCACTCGCTCCCTCGACGATGTCCCGATTCACTTCCTCAGCCCCGAGGTTTCCTCTGTGCTCCAGACCAGTATCATCCGTTGACCACCTGACGCGTCCTGGGGTGTGTCACGGGCCCCTCCATCTTACGTCCGAAGGGAACACTACCAACCCCTTTCCATCTCTGAATAGGCCACCTTCTGCCCAGGTACGCAACCCAGACAGGGGTCATCATTTGATTTGTCCCTTCCTTCCATCCACATCTCACTATACCACAAGTCCGAGAGCCATCTACTCTTCGTCTCCTCTGCCACCATCCTGGTTTAAGGCGCCATCATCGTCACCTGGACGGCTGCCATAGGCCCGACTCGATACCTACCGGCCCAGCTGTGTTCGTGTCCTCGACTGTAGCCAGAGCTGCCCGTAGACAACGCAAAGTGGATCATCTCTCTCCCCCTGACACGTGCACGTCTCCCTCTCTGCACCCTTCGACCACGCCCCGGGATCCTGACCATGGCTTCCTTCGTGATCTGTTCCTGCCTCCCTCCCCTGCCAACCTCACCCCTGCAACCTCACCCTGCTCCGCGATCCCCCTGGGCCCACACTGTAGTTCTGTGGCCTCTCTTCAGTTCTTCAAACACACTAAGCTCTCAGCTGCCTTCTAGCCTCCGGAACTGCCGGCAGGAGCGCACGACTCTGGCTCTTTGCAAGAGTGGCTACTTCTCATTGTTCACTCCTCAGTCTCACTGTCTCCACGGACAGGCCTCTCCATGACAGCACCGTGGTCTTTAACACCAGAGCACTTTTCCCCATTTAGCTAAGTATTTATTTACCTTCTGCCGGTCCTTACTGACCAGACTCAGCTTTCCCACCTCGCCCAGTGCCGGGGGCACAGAGCACAGACCCTGCGAGCAAACCGGTACTTGAGCAGCCGGACAAGTGAATGAGCATCAGAGGTGCACGGACTGCAGAACGAGGGGAGGCCACGCGCGGTATTTGCTTAGCAGGGAGTGGCAGCTGGTTCCCAAGAACAAGTTTCTCTGCTTCTCCCCCCGCACCCCCTCCCCAGTCAACAAAACCTTTCTTTATTCTTAAGGAGCTGACCCTGAGAGAGACGGGAGCCCTCCCCCAGCCTCCGCAACCCTGGGCCGTCTCTGGCCACACCCGCCACCCTTCCAGTCTCCGTGTTGATTCAGCTGGCTGGCTAGAGGTCTTGCTGGTTTCAGGATTCTGTATGATTTACTTATTCTACAACAGGGAGAAAAAATCAGCTATTGAATAATTCAGTCTGAGCTACAAATTGTTTTTTAGAAAGCCAGTCACAGCTTCAATTACTAACACTAGTTCAACACCCCATCGGCACCTAGACGGTGTTAGAACTGCAAAGGGACCGGGGCGGTCGCCTACTTTCACGTCTTCTTGCGTCACAAAGTCAAGGAGACAGAGGCCCAGAGAGCAGAGCCACGCCGGGCCATCTAGCTGTGTTGAATCATAGCCGTCGGAAGGTCTCGGAACTCCAAGGCCAGCGTTCTCCGGCATGCCCAGCTCCCACGGCCGCAGCATGAGAGAGAGCAGGCCGGCGCGCTCACCCAGGAGGCTTGTGGCCCGGCCCGCTGGCCCGATCTGTATTCCCATGTCCACTCGGAGCGCCCTTCTTAGAGCTGCCCTTCATGAACGTGCTGCCTTGTGAACTATGAAACCCAGCACTAAAGTGTCACCTGTTGCCTCTTGCCCATTTTTATTACCTTGGCTCAGCTTCTCCTGTTCTGTCTTAGCTATTCCAGCAGCAGCCTGGGGCATCCCTACCCTGTCCATCTCCCCACCACGCCGCAGGACAGCCTTTCCACACGGCTGTGACGGGCCACCTCCCTCAGCCTGCACTGCTGCTCCACGGCCCAGAGCGCCTAAGCAGGGCCCCCCGTCCATTCACCATCAGACTCACGGCTACTTCCCAGCCTTCTCTTTCTACTGCTCCTTCCTGCGCACCCAGGGCTCTGCGTGTACACGCTGGCGCCTCGCCTCACAGCACTGACACCCGGGGAACTGAACCCTTAGCTCTCCGATGACTTCTGTCCGGACTCACAAGATAATATCTGCGAAACATTTATTTAATGGGGCTCTTTCTGCCATGCCACTGAAAAATGGACACCGCACACCGTCTTAATTGTAACTCACCTTTGGCGTGGAAACTCCCCTTAGACAAAAGCTGAGATTCCTGGAATAAACCCTAAAGCCATATTCAAAGCAAGAGCGAGGCTAGATGCATGAAAATGTTCACCACACATGATAACAGCAAAGAAAGGAAAGGGAGGCCATCTAAATATTCAACAGCTAATGATAATAAATCACAGAAGAGTGTATATAGCTACTAAAAGGAACAATTATGAGAAGTGTAAAAATATGAAAAATATATGTGAGAAGGAAAAATTAACGCACATGTGAAAGTATCCATACGCACGGAGATCAGGCCTGGGCGGTAGCACAGACACGGAAAAGGTGATTTTGTTCCTTAGTTTAAAAAAGTTTTGTTTTGGTTCCAGAACTTTGTTGATGCTGACAGAAAATGTGAGAAGCCCTGACCAGCACACCCTCGACGCCAGTCCTGTTTGCTCGGGCTGCGGCTGCGAGGTCCAGGGGAGGATGGAGCCAGGGTCTGTCCCCTCACTGGCGCTGTGACCCTGGGCCAATACCCGCCTCTCCTGGCAGCCTGAACTCCACCCCCAGGTGGTGTGTGAGGATGAAATAACTCCTGTCAAATTCCTGACTCACAAATACACACAAGCCACTTTCCCACTGTCCTTTGTTACCTGGGGCACGAGCTTTCTTGCTTTTTTCCGAAACTCGTAATGGGAGTCACTGCCTGGAGAGCCGTCTGGTTCAACTTGATGGCGACCGCCTACGAATGCACGGGAGGACAGGCTCAGTCCCAGGAGGGGCGCTCACCCTTCAGACTGAGCAAGGGCCGGGGATGCGGGGAGGGCGGCGCGAGTTACCTCTGGGTTGTCAGTCAGGTAGATCTGTCTGGAGATGTTGTTTATGGCACATATCCACTGTGGAGAGAGGACATTAAAAAATCTGCTGGAGCCCAGTCACTAGGACGCTAGTCGCTAGACCAGGACAGAAGTGAAAGAACAAAACCTTTACCTCTTCATTTTCCTTTCTGCTTTCTGCCTGGAGGATTATTCCCCTGAAATAAAGTGCATCCAAGTCAGTGCTTCCCGGACCGCTGACGGGCTTAGTCCACATGCACTGAACTCAGCTGGTCCCAAAGGGAAGTGCCAGGAAGGCGGGATGGCGGGAAGGAGAGAAATTGGGGCTCTGGCTCGCTGCTCATTCACTGTGTGATCCTGGACCGATGCGTCCTTCCCCTGCGCCTGCGCTCTCTCATCTGTAAAGTGAGCAGCTGGGCTCAGATCTACTAGCTCGAGCTGGGGGTCCACAAGCACGGACATCCTGTTGGGCTCTTAGATGATTGGGGCTCCCAGGCGTCCGGCCCAGAGGAGTCAGCAGACACCCCACACTTCCCACGGAGGGGAGAGGGGAATTGGATGCAAATGACACTGCCCTACTTCTGGGGAGGGTGTCCCCCTTTCCACGGACCCCACGGTGGTGGGAGGGGAGCGTGGCTCTTATCCTGTTTTACATCTGGGATGACAGAGGAGTTACGTCACCAGGACTGGGATACCAGTCCGCTTCTGTCACCCAGGAGGAAGGACGAGGGCTGACACCGCTCTGCCAACCCAGCAGATGGTCCACACTGGACCGACTTGCCCAAGCACGCTCCTGTTGACACGGGAGCTCCGCTCAGAACCCCACACGGAAGCAAATGCAAGCAGAGCAGCCCCAACTGAAGGGCGGGCGGTCCCTGCGAAGGACTCCAAGTGCGCGCTTCTGGGCCCCTGCAGCACACAGCGGTGCGGGGTGGGGGGGTTGGGGGGGGTGGGGGCGTGGGGGTGGGTGTAGGCACAGCACGGGCTGAGGGCGCTGTCCCGTCTCGGGTTTCAGCTGGGGCAGCGGGCTCGCCCAGGCAGGTCTGGGGGCTCTCCTGCTCCCCCCACCCAGCACAGACAGAGCTTCTGCGGAGCAGGCAGGAGCGGCCACAGCCTTCTCTTGACAAACCGCTCCTCCCACGGCTGCCTCGCACACGGAGGCCACGTCTCCTCCAAAGCCATGGACAAATCTGCACTGGGGCTCCTTAAATAAGGCAGAGCGGATCCCACACGGGTCCTGTGTGCGTGCTTAGGGAGCACATAAAAACGGCCTCCCCAAAGGTCAGCAGTACCCGGAGCGGGGCCTCTCCCACGGAGGGCCAGCACGGAGGGAGGAGCTAGGAGGCCCTTGGCGGGGTGGAGTCACTAGACCGGCTCTCCTCCCAAAGAGACCCCGTATGGCCTACGATTTTCCGTTGGGCGTGGTGATCTGGAAGCAGTATCGACGGTCTTCACAATCCACCGCCATCACCGAGCAGTTGTCCAGGTCCTGGATCAGGCCTCCGGCCACGGCGCCCCGGAGCTGACACATGAGGTTCCCGCCTTGCGTGAAGAAGTAAAGCCTCTCCCAGGTGGTGGTGACCAGCCCTGTTTTACTGTAAGAATCGTGGCTTTAGAACGCCCGCTGGTCCTAGGAAGCCCGCGCGGCACCTCAAGATCTGGCTGCCTCTCAACAAGCATCGGTGGCATTTTAGAAATAATGTTTCTTTACATTAAAGCAAAACTGCTTTGGAAATAACCCAAATGCAGCGGAGAAGAGGCACAATTTAGCTTGAGTGACCTGGAAGTCAAGGGCTCTGTTCACGCGGGGGGTGGCAGCCCAGGGCCAGCTCTGGTGTGCGGGCAGCATGCACCCCCCACCCCCCAACAGCAGAGACACTGGCTTCTCCCGAGATCCGGAAACAGAACTAGTCCATCCCCATTTGGACCTGAAAACCTAGATGGTCATTCCTCTAAGACATGGAGCTGAACTGCTCTGAGTCTAGTGAGAGTCTCCGGGGTCCCCTCGGCTCACGGCACCTGCAATCCTGGGGGCATTTATGACATTGAGTTTTGCTCCAACTGGATGTTTTGTGGGCTGCTTACAAGAGGAATATCCAGTAACTGGCAAATAACACCAACCCTGTAGGGTTTTCTATCCATACAAACTGCAGGAGACATTTAACTTATGATTGCAACGAGCTGAGCTCCCGTTGGTAAGAAAACAGCTGGCGAGTCCTCTCTGTGGATCCTCCATTTGAGAAATACCAGGTACATTTACCTGAGTCAGTGTTTATCGAGTAGCAACTATGTGCAAGGCGCTAGGCTTCCTGCCTCAGTAATTACAGTTATTTCCAAAAACTGCTACTAGCTAACATGTGGGTGCTTACTACCTACTAGAAATGACCTCACTCCGTCCCTGCAACAACTTTACTTAGTAGGTGTGATTATCAGCTCCGTTTCATGCCTGACGCGACTGAGGCCCAGCCGGGGGCTGTGACTGAACCAAAGTCAGAGTCTGCTCTTGGACACAAGGAAGCCCGATCATCCTCCCTTCAATTCAGTGGCCCCGAGGGTGACCGTGTGCTTCTGTGTGGGAGAACCTGGATGGCCCTGGACTCCGGCCTCAGCGGCAGGCCTCGAGTGCTCGGCTCTCACCCGTTGGGGGCCTGGGCCAGGGGCGGGGTGGGACAGAAGCTCCCTACGGTCCAGGACGACGACGCCAGTTAAGAGCAGGCTATCTGCGTATGGCCACGGTGACCAGGGACAGGCATGGCCCAGCGCTCGGAGTCCACGCACCGGGTTCTTGCGAGACTGGTTCAAGCCCGCCCCTCAGGGACTTGGGCCAGAGCCCCGGAGGCTTCCGTGTGGCGCCCCTGGCGGGCGTTCTTCCCCAACCTCCCCTGAACAGATGCTCTGTCGCCACCTGAGGGCAAACAGATCTCAGAAACAGGCAGGCAACGGCATCCTCACCTTCTCAGATTAAGGTAGCCAGCCTTCTGGATGAGGTTCCTGTTGATCTGTGGCGCGGCCACGTCGGAGTCCGGGGCGTAAACAGACTCATCAACAGACAGCAGGTCCTGCTGGGACACCCGCATCTTCTCCGCCTCGGCTTCTAGTTCCACCTGAATGCTTAAGACAGAAGGGGTCGGGTCAGCCGCTCCTCACTGGCCGACCCAGCACCGCCGAGTAGCAGGTGGCGGAGCTGTCCCCACGGCTTCGGGCTACACGAAGGGAAACAGGGCCCAGAAGCTGGAGATCGTGGGACTCGTGTCTGTGTTGCTCGAAGTGTTTATATATGACTATGACTGCCGCTTTAAAACAGAACACGAGGAAGAGCAGTGGGTGATGCCCGAGCCCAGCGAAACAATGCCTCCAATTTCTCTTCGGACAAAGCGGTATCCGGGCTTAGAACTGTTGATGCAATTTTTTTTAAAAGACTGATTCATCCATTTTAGAGAGGGAGGGAGGGGGAGAGAGAGAGAGAAGGCACACAAGGGAAGGGGGGTGTGGAGCCCGACCTCACGGGCCCTGAAATCACCACCCGAGCTAAAACCAAGAATTGAATCAGAGTCTTAACTGAGCCACCAAGGTGTCCCATGTTGATGCAAATTATAGGAGAAAAGCTTTGATGAGCTCATCCTCAGGGCTGCAGTGCAGGCTGCCTGCGAAAGAGCTGGAAAGGAAGGAAGGAAACATTCCTGCCCCCGCCCCCCACCGGCTCCCCTGAGGTGGAAAGGGTCACTGGAGATAGGAAAATGACCAGGAGGTGGGACAAAGGCGCAGTGACAAAGACAAAGGCAATGCTTTTCCTTTCATGGCAGCCCCACCATTGCCCAAGACTGCAGGGCCGGCCGGCCAAGGGCTGCCCACGCTACGCACTAAGGGTAAGAGGCCAGTGCCCAGGCTCTGGCTCGTGTGTGCTGAGGTGTGGAATGAGCTGTGGACAGAGGCTCCGAGACCTGCAGAGAGACACAGCATCACAAACACAAGCGTGAATGTCCCGCCATCCGTTAATAAAAAAAATCTAGCGCATGAAAAACCAAAAAGGGACAGATGGTTCTCCCAGGACACACGAAGCCAGGGAATTCTAGGAGCTAAAGCAGGGTAAGACAGAGGCAGTCAGAGAGGGCCGGGGGAGAGAGAAGGGGAAAAGTGACAGTAGGCACATGCCCTCCCCTCTCCTAACACCCCCAGCGGCTAACAGTCAGAATAAATGGCAGGAAACCGACTCGGATTTCGGAGTGCTTTCCAGCCTCATCACAGACCCAGCCCGCACGAGCGGCTGGGCGCAGGCCGCTCAGTGACCGCCAGGAAGGCGCAGGTGCCTCCGATGCTACAACCTTCCCGTGCGCTCCTTCATGTGCGTCTACGAATGCTTGGCTCTGGATTTTCTCGGGATTCGTTCAACAGAGTCCAGTGGTGGCCTCAAGGTATTTTGAAATGCTCGGGCTCCAGGGTGACGCAGTCAGTTAAGCATTTGACTCTGTTTCGGCTCAGGTCATGATCTCAGAGTCGTAAGATCGAGCTCTGTGTCAGGCTCCAGGCTCTGCGAAGAGACTGCTGATGTCACTCTCTCCCTCTCCCTCTGCCCCTCCCTGCACTTGCTCACTCTAAAATAAATTCATCTTTTTTTTAAAGGTATCTTGAAATGCAACATCCTTAAGAAAAGGAGCAACCTTCCTCCATTTTTCCACACACAAAAAATCCTATACTCCAATCCTTTTGTATTTCTGCTTTCAACCACTCTCTCTCGTCCGTACTCCAGAAATCATGGAGTACTCCAGGAACCACGTCTGCGGTGTGAATGAAACAAGCCTCCTTGGGGCTGTCTCGGACACTGGCAATGGAGGCAAAGGGTGTCCAAACAGCCACAGCATCAACTAAATGTGGCAGGACAGCCTGAAGAGAGGATGTTGTATTTTCAAAAAAATAAGCATTTGCAAGACCGAAGTGCGATTTGTTGAACTGATTCAAAAAAGGCATAAAGCCTCGTTATCTACATAAATTGACGTGATGGCCAGTTTCCTAAAGAGTCACAGCACTTCTGCCTGCAAACCCCTTGGCTCCAAAGGGGAAGCGAGGCCACTTCTAAATCCACAGCGAGCCTACGCCGGGCTCACGGGCTGGGGCACGTGAAGGCTGGCTGTCAGCACACAGAAGGAGACCCTCCCTCAGCACAGGAACTGGGACTTGATGCGAAAGTCCCCCTGCAGACACTTTATCTTTTCTTTAAGCTACGTAATCCGTTGTTCACGTGGTGGGCACGCCTCTGGGCTCCCCACGGGGCGGGGGGGGGGACGGCAGAAGGCATTACTTTCCAACCTCAGTATCCCGAATACCGGCAGCTAAGAAGGGGGCCCACTGCTCAGAGTTCCCATGGTGGCGGTGGCAGGGCTCCAGGGGACCCTCCCACCTCCCAGAGGGATGGATTCAGCAGGAAAGGCAAGGGCCCGCAGGACCCAGAGTGGCGTGCTGCCTTACCTTTGGACCATGTCCGCAACTGAGGATAAAAAGCTGTTCATGTTTTGGGAAAACATCTCTGCTCCCTTCTTAAAAAAGTTAATCTGTAAGACAGAATGTGATGTTCTGAAGGTCATCTAGGAAAGGTGATCAGTGAGTGCATCCAGCGTGGGACTGGCCTTGCGGGGTGGCGACCCTGGCTGGCTGGCCCCACCACGTGCTCGTGCTCCGTGTGCCTCTGCCGAGCTCCCCGCCCCCCAGCAGCGGAGTTCCTCCCAAAGCCCCAGCGCGCTGCAGAACCGGGGGTGCTGGGACTGAGCTCTCTTACTGAAAGACCGGAAACATCAGGGATAATGGGAGTTCACCGCTTGGCACATCCCAGACCAGGTGTGTCAGTAGTTACTCCTGACAATTATCTCCGATAGTCATCAGCTCTTTTGCTCTGTGAATTCTAGATAGAAAGCTTGTGGGGGGCAAGGAGTAGGTCTCCACCTTTGCATCTCCAGGGGCTCCCTAGGGTGTGACACCTGACATGCACAGCCCCAGCCAGAACTGGACGAGCATGGGGTGTAGGGCGCGGCGGGTGATCAGAGGAGCGCACCCTGAAGGCCGCCTGACTCCGGTCAACGAGCTGCGCCACTCAGAACAGAGCCAGACAGAGGATACCTCTGGGACACTGCCGAGGGGAAACTGGGCTGAAGACCCTTAGCGGCTCTTCCAACCCTGACATCAACCCAGAGGGGCTGTGGGTGTGAAGAGGGAGCAGAGCTCTGGGCTCGAAGAGGGGCTCAACGCGGGTGAGCTCCCTTCTGGCCCCCAGCATCCTGGGATGCGGGCTCTCTCCGCTCAGGGGAGTGTGGCCCAAGGAAGGCTCCATCTCCCGTGAAAATAAAACTTCAATTGCTGGCTTTTGGGGAACGGACAGAAGGAAGTCCTTACTTCCGGTGACTCTGGGGTATTCACTTCCCAGACAGTCTGGGTTGCCTCACAGAGGGAAGAGGGGCCACCCCTGTGCATTACTGACA
>NW_024424564.1:40232058-40407357 GCF_017311325.1 Ursus maritimus
GGGGGGGGGGGGGGGGGGGGACGGCAGAAGGCATTACTTTCCAACCTCAGTATCCCGAATACCGGCAGCTAAGAAGGGGGCCCACTGCTCAGAGTTCCCATGGTGGCGGTGGCAGGGCTCCAGGGGACCCTCCCACCTCCCAGAGGGATGGATTCAGCAGGAAAGGCAAGGGCCCGCAGGACCCAGAGTGGCGTGCTGCCTTACCTTTGGACCATGTCCGCAACTGAGGATAAAAAGCTGTTCATGTTTTGGGAAAACATCTCTGCTCCCTTCTTAAAAAAGTTAATCTGTAAGACAGAATGTGATGTTCTGAAGGTCATCTAGGAAAGGTGATCAGTGAGTGCATCCAGCGTGGGACTGGCCTTGCGGGGTGGCGACCCTGGCTGGCTGGCCCCACCACGTGCTCGTGCTCCGTGTGCCTCTGCCGAGCTCCCCGCCCCCCAGCAGCGGAGTTCCTCCCAAAGCCCCAGCGCGCTGCAGAACCGGGGGTGCTGGGACTGAGCTCTCTTACTGAAAGACCGGAAACATCAGGGATAATGGGAGTTCACCGCTTGGCACATCCCAGACCAGGTGTGTCAGTAGTTACTCCTGACAATTATCTCCGATAGTCATCAGCTCTTTTGCTCTGTGAATTCTAGATAGAAAGCTTGTGGGGGGCAAGGAGTAGGTCTCCACCTTTGCATCTCCAGGGGCTCCCTAGGGTGTGACACCTGACATGCACAGCCCCAGCCAGAACTGGACGAGCATGGGGTGTAGGGCGCGGCGGGTGATCAGAGGAGCGCACCCTGAAGGCCGCCTGACTCCGGTCAACGAGCTGCGCCACTCAGAACAGAGCCAGACAGAGGATACCTCTGGGACACTGCCGAGGGGAAACTGGGCTGAAGACCCTTAGCGGCTCTTCCAACCCTGACATCAACCCAGAGGGGCTGTGGGTGTGAAGAGGGAGCAGAGCTCTGGGCTCGAAGAGGGGCTCAACGCGGGTGAGCTCCCTTCTGGCCCCCAGCATCCTGGGATGCGGGCTCTCTCCGCTCAGGGGAGTGTGGCCCAAGGAAGGCTCCATCTCCCGTGAAAATAAAACTTCAATTGCTGGCTTTTGGGGAACGGACAGAAGGAAGTCCTTACTTCCGGTGACTCTGGGGTATTCACTTCCCAGACAGTCTGGGTTGCCTCACAGAGGGAAGAGGGGCCACCCCTGTGCATTACTGACATCTGTAACCATCCAGCCCCGAAGCTCAAGTCTCCATTTCCTTCCGCGGCCAAGGCTTTAAAAAATCTGAATACTAGGCGTGACCTGCTCCATCTCACGTGCCTGATCACAGAGAGGTAAGAGCTGCAAGCCCGAGTCATGAAACAAGGGAGAAAACGCTCAGCTTTGGAGGTGGGTATTTTTGTCTTTCCCACCCTTCATGCCAGCTCATGGTCTGATCTGGAGCGGCCCCTGCCCTGGGTGGTGGGTACAGAACCCGACCGCGCACCCCAGTGAGGTGGCAGGTGCTGTCATGCTTACATCCTGGAGAAGTCTGTACCCCCACGCCCTTCTTTTTCACAGCATAAAAACAGCGGATGATCACAATTATCCTAACGCAAGGTAATCATGCGGGGAGCAGCTCTGGCCCCATGATCTTTTAATCATACAGAGATCAGAACAGTAAATGCCATTCTGAGTCTCTGAAACCTCCAGTAGCAAAGTCTGTTCGAGGAGCCTTCTGCTTTCTAAGGACACAGCCTCACAGTGGGTTTCCTCTCTTGCCCCTCCCTGAACTCCTCAGAATTTAGACTCAGAATTCCATGTCTTAGCTCCTGTGCTATTGTGTAAGCTCCTGGGGCGGGGCCGGGGGGGGGGCCCTGCAATCCCGCAGACAGTCTGATCTGAAGGAATGGAAGGGAGGGATGAGATCCTGGCTTCTCCAGCCACCTTGCATCGGAGCTCCCCTGTGAATACTACCCTGGACTTGGTTTCTCTGATCTCACAAACCTGTGCACAGCCTGCAAGACCTCAGTTGGTTTCAGGCATGACGAATGAGTCGTGATTTCAGGGCAGACCCGTTTAACAAGGACCAGGGAAGGCAAAACTGGAGTCAAAGAGTCTGCACTGCAGTGGGTGGGGCCAAGAAGCCTGACTCAGGGCCACATCATCCAAGGAGCCAGATTCTCGTGCCTTCCTGAGGCGCAGGAAGTACAGTGGTCAGACGGCCATCAGCTAACAACGGTGGACGCGTAGTCAACGCCGATTTAAAAGGGCTGATGAGGCAGATGGAGAATGAATGCTTTGGAATCATCCAAAAGATTCATGCGGTTAGACAACAACTGGTCTAAGTGAAGGAGCTACAGCTTTCGGCAGGATTTGAAGTCTGCAGGGGGAGGGAATATTTGGTCTTGTGTCTTGAAATCTGGGTACTTTGCACATGAAAACTGAAACATACCATCCTCAATCCTCAAAAATGCTGCTGTAGCCACCTAACAATGACGGTGTGCTGCTCTGCTCCGTGTCCCCAAGCCTGGGGTGGGGGTGGGGTGCTCCCACAGTCGGGCCCCCTCTCCCCAAGCCCCCTCTCCCCACCAGGCAGTGGGCAGCGTTCACTTAGCGCAGGCTGGGAGAAGCGGGTGTGGTCCTTAAGGAGGAACAGACGAAAGCCGCCAGGAACAAGTCCATCCCTTAGACCTCGTGAGGCCCCTACCTAACTAACCAGGCACCCCAACCACTGACTGCTCAGCCCGCAGCTGCTCCGCTTTCTGAGGCTCAGTCCAGGCCCCTCTCTGACCCTGGGCCTCTGACCCTGGAGCTGGGATTCCTGCTCCACAGGCCTGGACTGTCCATCCCGGGAGGACGGACATGACAGGAGGCGTCACTGAGAGAGAGCGAAGGCAGGACAGGTGTTCTCCAGCGCGGCCAGGCCCTCCGCCGGGCAGGGGTGCAATGACTAAGGAAGGAGGGACGCGGCACCGGCGCCCACCGCGAGGAGGCTGGACGCTGCCGGGGGACCGGAGCCCGCGCTGGACAGAGCTAGCTTTGGGGTCAACCCAGCTTTACGCAATGACACAAATTATAGCACTGTATTTACACGGCACCTCCGAAGGCTAAGCCGACCTGAGTTACCTCGCCATTCGATGTCACAGCCACATTAAGACAGATCACGGAGCCTGAATGCCTAAGATCCTCTCTTGATCCCCTTTCCCCTGAATGCTACTGATGCTGTGTTTTTTGAAATATATGTATTTTTTTTACATGTATTAAAAAAGAATAGATGCTCACACATGTGGAGTTTTAAAAAGTCGCTGACTTTTTTTTCTTCTCAACATTCTGCTTCCTGACGTCCCTTTCTGCTCCTAGATTGTCAACTGAGAGAAGATTCCCAGGTGTGTTTTCTGCATGCTGGGGTGAGGTGTTTAAGTCCACGAAAGTGGGGCTAGATCAGGGCAGGGATGGAGGGGAGGGGTGGTGCCATTTGCCTCATATGAACCCTCACTCCTATCCCTGCCAGGCGGGTGCCACTCGAGAATGTTGACAGACGAATGTTCAGGAGCCCACTAACTGGGGGAAGCGGCCGCATACATCCTGGACAGAGACTTCAGCCAACAGCAGTAACGCTTCGCCATGCCCCACATGCCAAGGTGCCAGCAATGACCTCAGCAACGAGAACAGCCCAGCTGACGGTGACCCTCCACACAGAGCGGCAGGGGAATGTGCGGGGGTCCCTAAACTGTAGGCCCAGCTCCACCAACCCGAGCAGTCGGCTGCTTCTCAGAACATCAGACCAGGCCTGGCTCTCACTTGGCTCAGAGACCAAGGGCCATGCCAGCCCCTCCCCTTGGGAGACTTGGGATCGAGGCCATCACTGCTGGCACGCACAGCCTAATGAGTCCAGCCCACCTGGAAGCTCTCCATGTGCTGAATCTAAGGAAGGTTCCAGGGAGGTGGTGCGTTCGTGTTTCTTTCTCTGATGATGCTTCAGTTTCTCGCAAACACTAGCTCAGCAGGAACGCCAAGCTGTTCTCCCCAGCTGGCTCAGATCTCAGGCTTCAGGGGAAGGGCACGGCCTACCTGTCCATGGGCAAAGCCTATCATGGGCTCCATCATGGCCACGCGCTTCCTGTACTGCAGCGCGTTGAGGGCGCAGTAGTACTGAAGGGAAGAGAGGTGCTGCTTCCGCCGCGCGGCCGCCACCTCTTTCACGACATCCGTCTTCACCTGGGTGAGAGGTGGAAAGAAAAACATCAGGCTGTCTGACGGACGTGGCAATTCTGTAAGAGCATGAAGCTTCAACAGTGTGCATTGACTCATGAGACCCATTTCTGTGACCAATACAATAAAACATAGATAAGGTTTCACCTTATGTTTTAAAAACTCCCAGTTAAAAATACCAAAGTAATAGCCTCTCCGCGCTTGTGGGGCTGCCCCGGGGTGAAGCCAATTACTCTCCGATCCTTTAGGAGAACAATATGGTGGCATGCACTGAAAGCCACAAACATTTTAGTTCAGTCATAAGATTGTATTCCAAGGATATAATTTAGCCCAAGGAAATCATGCAATAGAAGTAGGAATTTAGATGCATTAAAATGTTCAATATCATCTACAGTAGCAAAAAAGCACGAGTTAAAGAAGCAGAATCAACACCCAGGGCAAGAAATTCAAGTGACCTGAATACGTATGAGGCAGACAAGCATGAGGGACCAAGCTTGAGGTGAAATCACTGTGCAAGTGTAATTTTACGATGGTTCCAAGTTGGTGTTTAATAAACCAGTTTGAAAAGCTAGAATAGGGAGGTTAAAGACTACTTATGAGATTTAGAATAAGTAATTAAAAATTTATGTATATGAAAGAAGAGAAAGAATTCATCAGGGTACCCTCCGTGCCATGAATTCGCAGCAGGAACTTAGAAAAGGAGCTGAGGTAAACGAGGTGAAAAACAACATATCAGGTAGGTATTCTTACCTTCTCGTTCTCCTTTTTTTTGGGAAGCCTGCTATATTTTGCCATTGAGAGGTCATGCTCTAAAAATAAAGAGGCGTTTTAGCACCCAGGTGGGCTGAAAGGTGAGCACATTCATTCGGCATCTTCACCCACATGCATACTAAACCCACGCGCCAACAACAGAGAGGATGCCTACCGTTACTGGCGAGTCCAAAAAGATCCTTTAAAGTGCTAACCTCTGAACAAGAGAAAAAAAAAACATCTTAGAGCGAAGAAAAATAAAATATGCCAACCCAGAGCTCTGTGCTTCCCCAAGAAAGTCTATGTGTGGAAGGAGGAAGGCTCTGGGAGCACCTCGTCAAGGCCTCTGCCCTCTCAGGGCTCTGGCCTCCTGGCTGGGAATCTGGATCTGATTGGAGCTTGTGGCTTCAGCTGCCTCCCAGACTTGGGACCCGGACTGCCCTTTGGGCCACTCCTCGTAGATAGCATTCGGGGGTCCGTGAAGCAGAGGGCACTTGGGGGATGTGGGCTGCAGTGTGTGGTGGCCAGGTACTCTTCATGGAGACCTGGAGTATACACCTAAACTCGGATTCTTTGGCCCCCCCAAAACAAGTGTTTTAATACCTCTTTCCTCACAATACCCAGACCATACCCAGAACCTAGGAGTGCCCTGTTGCTGGCTGTTTTAACACCTGCAAAGCCACCACTAATGAAGGAGTATGGGGTGCTTGTTTTGATGAAAAAGGCTGAAGCCATGGAGGATACGGTACCTGTGACAAGCCAACAAAACACCGCTCTCACCCCCGTGGGTGCCATACCCTTCACGCACGCATGAAGAGGCGTAACACAGTCCAAGACCGAAAAAACAAGGAGGTCAACGAGGGTGATGGCTGTCCAAGGTTAAAAACTTAAAAACACAGAGATATCTAAAAGAAAGCGATACTTTCTCCAACTCTACCACAATCCAGTTTTGCTTCACCAAACAAAGGAAAGCGTTTTCATACCTTTTATGTCTTTTTCAGTTTGCCTCAAGACTGCCTCCAGCTTTTCAACCTGTCTTCACGTTATTCTTACTCTTCCTGGTATCGGGCTGCTTTCTGCCTTTCCCTTTCCTCCCCCCTCTCCCTTTTACTTCCTATTGGAGCACTTTCAGGGTTTTTCACTTCCTGGGTCAAATAACTTCCTTAGTAGCTTTTGTTGTGTTCTCTTCATTCAGATATGTACTTGTATTGGTGCATAAATGAAAAAGGCAGCAAAAAGTCAGATAAAAACCATCACACGGAGGGGAAGCCAGATTCTAACCTGGTTCTCAGGCTGACTCAAGTACGACCCGGGCTAAACCCTTCAAACTTGTGTGTTTGGTGTTGTCAGAGAAGGTTACTTTGATTCACTGTTTCCATAGATACCTAAGATGCTTCTCTTTTTACTACTAACACATAGTTTTATTCTCTTAAAAAATCGCCATCTTGGGCAAATACTCCTAATCCACACGTGAGCCCTTCAGGATTGACGAAGGCCCGGTGGTTACCGCTGCCGGCACCCTCTGCCCCCCGCTGCCTTCCAACACAACGCTGAAAGACACAGATCCGACAACGTAGGTCTTGGGGGGGGGGTGATTATTTTCTGTCTAAAAGACTTAGAGTTTGTTTTTAAAATGATATTCCCACACATTTCTATGATTTTGTTTAGAAAAAATCTTTACGAGAAAATGCACTCAGTAAGACTCTGTTTGTACCGGACGGTCAGCACAGGACCGCGTGTGGGGTTGGGATTTACATGCAATTATAGATCAGTAACACTCAAACCCCCTAAGAATCCTGCTCAGGCAAGGTTCCTCCTGACATGAGCTGACATATCACTTATTGTTCTGTGTCAGGTTCCAGGGCTGTCAAACCGCCCTTGGCAAACGTTGATGCCAGGTCTACCCCTGCTCCCTAGAGCCTCAGGTGACGTGATCACAGGGAATTGCCAAGTGAGGAGGGAAAGGAACGTCATCTTTAAGATGTACTGCATCTTTTCTGCCTGAATAAATTTTACATTTTAAGGTGATATATATATATTTTAATATTTTATTTATTTGAGAGCAAGAGAGCGAAAGAACAAGCATGAGGGAGATGGGGGGTGGGAAGAGGCAGAGGAAGAAGCTGACTCCTTGCTGAGCAGGAAGCCTGGAGGAGGGACTCCATCGCAGGACCCAGGATCATGACCTGAGCGGAAGGCAGACACTTAACCGATTGAGCCACCCAGGGGAAGTACTATACTGAACAGGTCTCTTAAAGAGGAAGTACTGTACTGAACAGATCTCTTGGTACTCGGTTTAGACTTTCTGGCCAGCAATTTTTTACATCAGTGTTCTAGAAAATACAATTCTTTAATCTCCAGGCAATGAATATTTTCAATGACATAAAGAACAAAAAAGACTAGAAAGTTTGGGTTCCCTTCTGTAATATCAACTACTTTTTTTATCAAGATTTTTGGTTCTTTTTTATTCATTTTTTGACTACCTTGACTTGCAAGAGATATAAAATTACTCTAAAGTTGTGTTTTGGTTTCTCATTGAAGAACCAAAATTAATCCAAAAGGGCAACCAGGTTCTCTGAACCAGTCCCAGGTCTGCCCACCCACTAAAATGTGAGCTCCAGGAGAACAGGGAGTTCGTCTGCCTTGTTCGTGGCTGAAGGCCAGGGTCTAGCACAGGTAAAGCACAGTCCCCGCCCCTCCGTTCCTATCTAAGCCACCCACTTTACATTACAAAGCATTCATGGCTCCCCCAAAGCAGCATGACTCCTACAAATGCTCCAACCAGTAATCTAAACCTTGCCATCTTTGTCTCCTTGGTAAACACTTACTCATCTCTCAAAACCAGCACAAAGATCACCTTCTCCAGGAAGCCCTCCCTGGTACCCTAATGTCAAAACGGTAATCACACCTTTCTGTGTACTGTTTTTATTCTTTGTACCTCTCTGTCCTGCTGCCCTCATCACATGATGTTACGATTGTCTGTTTCCAAGTCAGTTTTCTCATTAGACTGTAACCTCCTTTAGACAAGCCAAGAACACAGTGGGGATTCAATGAAATTTAGCTAAACTGGAGTGCTCAGAAAAAGAAGGGCATTTCTCAATGATGCACATATTTAAAGAAATTAGTACAGTCAGGGCAATTATGAAATGAATTGATGTTTTGAAGGTAATTGGCACTGAACTCAATAACTTTACCTGTGAGATCCTTTTCTCGAAATTGTATAATAGGTAGAACCATTGTGTCTGCCAACTGTTTGGCCAGCTCTGTATGGAGAACATTAAGCTGGAAAAAAAAAGAGAAATCTTACTGAAAAAAATCATACGCACTATTACAGACACTGATTTCCCCACAGGATCACACTGAACACTTCCGTGTGGTTCGAGTTCTGTTACGCTTGCTTAGCAAACAACCCTTCAGAAAGCTGCAAACGATACAGGTCTAGAGGTACCAAAACTAAACGCGAGGTTCTGAGCTGGCCTCCGTCGGGTTTGCTCGAGGAGTCTCCGAGCCCGCGGCTACGGTCCGTGTACCATGCAAACCCTGCTTGTGTTCTCAGGCTGAGCCACACCAGCCGGAGGAGGATGCGCTCACGTGCTTGTGCGAACACAGCTCACCAGGAGCACTGACCTCGGGTCACACTTTGCCAGGTCTCCATGCGCTCACTCCCTCTCAGAATGGCCAAAGTCACACTTGAAAGACTGGCCTGCTGGGAGCCTCCTAACCCTAAAACCCCGGCAGCTGTGGGCCTGGAAACTACGCTGGAGAAAGAAGGCTCCGCACTGACACCTGAGATCCTAAGCCTATGTTCTTTCAAAGAACAAGACGATTGTATTCAGATGGAATCCTCCTCACCAGGTAATTTTAACGGCTCCTGAGTCTTTCTCTCCTTCCACCTTGTCAAGCCCTTTCTAAATCCTGTTGTAAATGGTGAAGAAATAAGCCGTCCCCCCTCAGCACTACCGCTTCTGAGTACTTTTTTGCGTGCCAGCGTTACGTGCTTTCTATCACTTGGTTCTTACCCACTCTGACAGTCAGGCCTTATTTATTATACCCATGCAACAGGGAGGCAAACAACTCCAAATCCAGAAAGCAAGGAGGAGGAATGGCTGGGATTTTCATCCTGGGCTACTGGAACCTGAACCAGGCTATCCTCCTATCCTGTGCTGGATAGAGAATCTGCCTTTACGCTCACGAAGTTGCCCAAAGCTCAAACGTTTGGTAGTCTAGACATCAGCAACGAACACAGATATTGCTAAAGACGTTCTGGGATTCCTGCTTGGTGAACAAAGGGAAATCACCCAGCAATCTTTTTCGCAGTGTGCATTTGGCAAAGTTTTGCTTTCACGCCCATAGGTCGCCACACCAAGAGGCCTGTTTGAGAATCTCTGACGGGGCCCAGCTTCCGGGAGGACATGATACACCTGTAAGATCACATTCCCAGCCTTCCATCCTTTGGGAATGATTCACTCCCCACCAAAACAATCGTCGGTCCTGCCCATGAAAGAAAGTAGGGTTGTAAGTAAGTATCTTAAACTGGAAATATTGGTTCTGGGGGTTTGAGGACTAACCACATTTCCTTAGCAACTGGCTCTGGTCAAGAAAAGACCTGACTTCAGTGGGTGCGACACGCTGTTTCTCCCCCCGGGCTGCTTATTCATGGTTAATCTGGAAACATTCGTCTCCTCACGTCCAAAAAAATTACTTTTTGCTCCTTTCTAATCACTTCTTTCCATTCACGCTCCTCCTCTTCCGGAAAAGCTATCCATCCATTTTAAACATACGTTTTGCAGAGAGTCAGAGTCACGGGGAAAGGAGGAAGCAGAAAAAGAACTGGATGGCGCGGTCTCGGTTCTATCCCCGGTGCCTAGGACAGCACGTACTACACAGGAGGTGCGCAACGCGCGTTTGTGAACGAACAGCAACTTGTTGGGTTGATTTGTTGAATGAATGACGATGCAATCGGTGTATTTTATATGAATATTAGTTTTGCATTTTATTTTATTTTTTTTAAAAGATTTTATTTATTTGACAGAGAGACAGCCAGCGAGAGAGGGAACACAAGCAGGGGGAGTGGGAGAGGAAGAAGCAGGCTCCCAGCGGAGGAGCCTGATGTGGGGCTCGATCCCAGAACACCGGGATCACGCCCTGAGCCGAAGGCAGACGCTTAACGACTGCACTACCCAGGCGCCCCTAGTTTCGCATTTTATAAACTGAAGGCAGTATCTCTTTTACGTCAGCGACCTAACAGTTAAATGGCACCTGCGTATTCTCTTTCGCTTCTTTATAATTTTCTACTCTAAGTACCGCAAGCTCCTTGAAAGGTGAACTACCGATTTCATACCGAGCCAGTTCTGCAGAGGGCTCTGCTCAGCACCAGTAGCCTCTGAGCTGGAGTGTCTACTCCAGCTCGGATTTAGGTACTTCTCTTATAACAATACCTGTTTTTCAAAATGTTCCAAACGTATTATACAATACAGCTACAAGAACAGTTGTATGCAACCGTTTGTGGTGGGGGGAATCGTGCCCTCCCTCATCCTCTCCCAAAGGAATGTCCATCCAGAACATGTATTTAGGAACAAGGTCTTCGCAGATGTAATGAAGGACCTGAAATGAGATCATCCTGGGTTATCCAGGCATGCCCTAATCCAATGACAAGTGTCCTTATGAGAAGAGAAGACACAGATGGAAGGGGTGAAGTGGATGGGGAGGAGGCCATGGGAAGGCAGAGGCAGGGACTGGAGGGATGCGGCCACATGCCAAGGGATGCCCAGGGCCACCAGAAGCCGGAAGGGGCCGAGAAGGATTCCTCCTCAGGCCTTTGGAGGGAGCCTGGCTTTGCCAACAACTTGATTTCATACTTCTGGCCTCCAGAACTGGGAGAGAATAAATGTCTATTGTTTTAAGCCACCTACTTGTAATTTATTACAAGCAGTCAGAGAAACCAATACACTCTCTCAGGAAACTGAATTCTCAGAAATCTTTCTCTTGGTCCATTGTTCATGTATAACAAAGGCTTTCTCCTCAAACCAGAAACATAATCGCATACAACCTTTCTTGTGACATGAGCTTTGGAAGAGCAACAAGTTGAGATATCTTCTTAGATATTTAAGTAGATATCTAAAACGGAAATTGGGCCAACACAAAGATGAAAGAAAGATCAAGAAAGAACCAAATAAAATTTTGCCACGTTGCAATCTTACCTCATCTACCACTTTGGAAAAATAGTGGAGTGTAGAAATTACTTCTTCGTCGCCTTTGCCAAGAGCAAAATTCTAAGACCAGAGAATAAAAGACCCGGGTGTTAACGCTTGGGGAGTCAGTGCTGCCGCCTCGCCCACGTCCCACCGCCCTCCACGCCTGCTCCACTCTGCTCCTGAGCGCACATCACGCCACAGTGTCTACCTGCAGAAAACGAGTGCGCTCGCCTCGTCCTGCCTCAGCGATGTGCTCCATCGCCCCTCCCTGACTATTCCTTTCTTGGCCGTCACCCTTCTGTCCGGACATAATGGCATCTTTGAGTTTATTTCCTGGAACTGGGTTATTTCCTGGAATTTGATCCATATGTAGCCCCTCAGACCATGAACCCTCAAGGCAGTGGGTGACTTCTGTAGGCTAATTAGAATACATCATAAAGACTCTGGGATAATCACCAGTTAGAATTTATCAGGGAAAGGGAAAAGGCAAGACAAAAACAAACAAACAACAACAAAAACCCAGGAGTGGACAAAAAAGAAAGAGGAAATCAAAGCCTTTCAAGGATGCGCTTGGAGAACTCCTTAAAGAACTCCACTTGCGAGAGTCCCGAGCACAGCATCACGCGTCACATAAATACCCAGTTACCTGTTTTTCATACGCCAGCAGCTGCTTAGAAAGCTGTTGAGTGGCCAGGCACATCTCATTCTGCAGGGAGAAGAGAAAAGCAGGTAAGGTGTGTCCAACACATGTATAGTCACCAAAAAAAAAGTCACTTCAGAGAATCCCATAAAAAAACGTATGTGTATGTCTATAAAATAACAGTTTGTTCAGGAATTATTTGGAAAACAAGACCAAAACAAATTAAAAAGGTTAAAGCTTGCTGACCCCCCCCCACCATCTACAAATTACTGCTCCTTCTGGTGAGTCGGTACAAAAATGTAGTGAGTAGGGGCGCCTGGGTGGCACAGTCGTTAAGCGTCTGCCTTCGGCTCAGGGCGTGATCCCAGCGTTCTGGGATCGAGCCCCACGTCAGACTCCTCTGCTAGGAGCCTGCTTCTTCCTCTCCCACTCCTCCTGCTTGTGTTCCCTCTCTCGCTGGCTGTCTCTGTCAAATAAATAAAATCTTTAAAAAAAAAAATGTAGTGAGCAATTATGCTGCGCCCAACATCCAACAAAGACGCAGTCCCCGTCCTCATGGGATTTACTGGGGAAGCAGACATCAAAAAATAGTTACAAGCATGATGAGAACCGCAAAGGAAATCATGGACCTGTCAGGAGGTTCTAACAGGAGGACCCAGGTGGTCTCTAAGGAAGAGAGGTTCTAAGTGGACCCCTGAAGACAGACGAGGAGTTAGCCACGGGAACCAGCTTTCCAGAAGGAGGCACCAGCATGTGGAAGAGTAGCACAGCCTCTCTGAAGAGCGACAGAGCCGAGTGTAGCCGGAGCAAGGGGTGCAGGCGAGACGAGCCTGGCCGTGCAGGCAGAGTGAGGGCACGCGAGCCTCCACGGTCCACGTTTAGACTGTATTCTAAGTGCAACGGGAACTTCAGCTGCACTGGGACATAATCAGATCCAGCAAACCCAAGAAGGCTAGGTCTGTCCTGCTGGGTGGGGACACAGAGACACAGCTGCACTGTCCCGGGAGGCCCGTTTCATGCCACTTTTCACTGGCCTGTATTGTTCCTCTTCCTCTTCTCTGACTTATCCCTCTCATCTCTGGCTGTGGGGCAGTGTTCCGCCAGTAGCCTCCCACAGTCGAAGCCCTCTGCCTAGAACACGGGTCTTCCGTTTCTAGAGCTAGTGAAAGCCTCTCTTCAGATTCGGGACTCACTCCCAACAGAGCGGCAGAGCCCCAGGGTCTGACTGGAGAGAAGGAGGGGAGGGCACGGGTTGTCGGTGGCCTAGACTTACTTTCTAATTCTCCTGGGTTTGCTGTCCCTTTAGGGGCAAGGCCTGAACTCTGCAGAAGCTTGTTTTCTTGATTGTGGTTTTCCTTTGCAAGACCCATCAAAGTCCTAATCCTACTTTTTTCAGCCCTCTTTGCTGACAGCTAGCCAACCTGTTCCCTGACTTTCTTCATTGGCCTCAAGGAACGGGCATTAATTGATCCTGAAACATGGCTCTCTCCCTTTTCCCCCAGAATAAAACCCAGCATATAATAGTAAGAGTTCCCGGCTGTGGCATCCTACCAGGGTGCCACTCCTTTCAAAACAAACCAGAGCTGACGGCCAAAGAGTCAAGAGGAAGGCAGGTGGACAGATGCACGAGCACTAGGCCCCGCACTGAGGGAGGGGGTGTGACAGCTCCCAGCACACAGCAGCCTCTCAACAAACGTGTGATGGATGAGTGCACAGACAAGGTTAGCAAACTCACCTAAATTCCCGGTTTAATACAGTACGTGGAATCAGAGGAAAATACTTCATACCCAAAGTAACATCACAATGGGGAGGGTACAATAAAATACCAAGAGTGGACAGGCATGAAGCAATCAGCCGAGAAATACTGCCTGCCGATCATCTCCAGCAGTGCGGTCTGAAAGGTCAGAATGCACGGGAACAAGAGTCTTGGCCCACTCACTGGGCTGACAGCCTGTTGCATCAGAAAATCCCTTGCTCCCCTTCTCCGAGTTATCACGGACGGTTTAAGTTGGATTTGCTCAAGCTACTTCAGCATCTGCCTGGGGGCCGCACGACGTGGACTGGGATTTGCAGACCTCCAGAATCATCCTAACAACAGCAACTGACACGGAGAGCACTTAACCCATGGCAGACGCCACACCAAGTGTATTCCCTGCATCACCTCATTTCATTCTGACAACCCTATAAGGTAGGTTCTGATTATTAACTCCATTTTACAGATGAAGCAACTGCGGCACAGAAAGGTTTAGACACTTGCCCAAGGTCACACAGCTAACCAGCAGCAGGGTTGGGATGTGAGCCCAAGTCTGTCCCATTCTGAGATCCACACACTTAAACACTACTCTCCAAGATCCCAAGTCCTGCTAAGAGCTGAGGCAGCCTACGCTCTAGCCTAAATTGACAAACTTTTCCTCTGAGGGGCCAGATAGACATGACTTTGGGACGGGGTCTCTGACACAACTACTCACTCTGCTGTTGGAACATGAAAGCAGCCATAAACAAGAGAGAAATGAATAAGCGTGGCTTCCTTTATTTAAACATTTATAAAAACAGGAAGCCAGCCCAAGGGTGTAAACTGCTGACCCTGCTTTAGACACTGAATGTCTCTAGAGACCCACCCTCAGGAGGCTCTCCATTGAGCTACGATATTTCAAATTCAAGGAACATTTTCTACCTTTTTTAAAAAAGATTTTATTTATTTTGAGAGGCAGAGAGAGAAAGCACAAGCAGCAGGCAGAGGGAGAGGGAGAAGCAGGCTCCCCACAGAGCAGGGAGCCCGATGCGGGGCTCGATCCCAGGACCCCGGGATCATGACCTGAGCCAAAGGCAGACGCTTAATCGACTGAGCCACCCAGGTGCCCCCATTTTCTACTCTCTTAAGTCATTCTTTATTTTAGCTAATCTAAAATATTACTGCCCCATATCTGCATCCTTTAGAGACTGGTCAACAGACATGATAACTGCCCTCCCTGCCTTCAAACTAAGCAAGAAGCACAGGCTACTTGAATTCGTCTCTACCACTTAGTGGTAAACACTCCAGATGGAATGGAAAAGGCTGCCAGGGCACTGCCAGCGTCACGCTGCACCCAGGCTACTGGGGGGGGGGGGGCGGTTCCGGTCCCCCGGCACAGAGCCACAAGGGGGCACAGCATTCATCTGCTGATTTCCACAGCTACTGCATACAGCTGGACTCCACCAAGTCTCTCCCAGAAATACCCCGTGAAAATGCTGTGTATTTTCAGATGTGTGTGATTTCAGGCTACAAGATTCTGCTCTGCCGGTATGATCGCACGGGGAACAAACGACAGGTCCAAAATGGCCTGTCACCGGCCCTGAAAAGAAGTGAACTTCTGTGCAGAACACAGGCCGTGAAAAATCTTTTGAACTAGACCAACTTTAATCTTACTCACACTTAATCTATGGTACACAGAGGTTTTGTGAAATGCTTTGCCAACATTAGCCCATTAATCCACACCCTGTGAGGTCAGCCCACACAATTATCTCTGCAACAAGCCTTGCAGAACCGGAGCTTGGGTGCAGAGTAAATATTAGCAACAGCAGTAACGCAGACAGCTGCTAACCCTCAGTGAGGCTTTCCTAGGTACCTGATGGGGCTGTTAAGTGCTTTTCATATATTATCACATTTAATCCTTACGATGCACCTATCAGGTAAGGACTATACCATTCTCATTCTACAAGCGAGGAGACAAAGGCTCAGAAAGGATAATAACTTTCTAAAATCACAACTAATATCCGGCAAGGCAAAGACCCAAAGCAGATCTGCCGGACTTGAAATCTAAATACCACGTTTTTAACACTATGCTATTTCCAATCCAAAGTGCAAACCTGTCTCGCTGGGCCTCTGGATAGGAACATAAATCCCACGCTTGTCTAGCTGTGGTTCAGCAACAGAGGTGGCCTAAAATTTAGACTCTAAATGGAGTTCTACGAGTCAGATTTCTGCGACATTCTGGAACCGGTCTTTGGCTATTAACTATGCTATTTAATGCCTCCTAAGAATCCTTTAAAAAGATAACCTGCGGAAGTGTTTACTGACAGCATCTCCTATATTAGATGGAAACTTCACGGAAACTTCTGCCAAGGCAGAAATACCAGTGGTCAGCAAACCTAAAAGGAAAATCAACTTTTAGCAAAGGACTGTTTATCTTGGGGTGGCACGGAGCGCTCATGGAATTGTCACTGTCACCCCAAGCCACCCAAAAGGCCCCTGCTGGCGGCACATGTATGGTGAACGGCAATGGAGAGGCCGGGAGCAGGGGCAGAGGACATCCACTGGGGCCAAAGTCACCACGGAGGCCCTTGCTTCCATCCCAGCAATGTTGTCTCGAGCCCAGTTGTGGAAAGTCTCAGTCGCCACGTGCTTACCACAAAGCCAGGGTCCAGGAGCCCTCGAGCTGGGCCACGCCCAGGAGTAGTGAGGAGCTCAAGGAATGAAGGCAGGACACTGTGCTGGGGGGCAGGCCGTGAGAGGTGCCCGCTGGGGGCGGGGAGGTTACCCTGGAGGCAACGGAACAGGCAGGAGAGTGACAAGATCCGACACAAGCAGAGGAAAACTCAAGCATGGCTGTCGTGGACAGGAGCACTGAAGGGCACGGAAGAGGGTCGGGAGACCACCTGAAGAGGTCGAGTGAGGGATGAGAACGGTCTGAGCCCGACGCAGAACGTGCAGAAGGGGTGGAGGCCTGAGAAGTATTTCTGAGGCCAAAACAGCATGCAGCGCGTGAGGAAGGAGGCAAAAGCAAAGGAAACCGGCCTCCAGTAGGATGACTGATGGACGACAGCACCCGGGGCTAGGACGCAGAGGACCTGCAGGGATTTGGGAGTGATGACAAAGCACACGGCTGGGCTGCGCTGGCGTTCATCTGCAGATGTCCCCAACTCAGTCCTTTACTCCACACCTATGACACCCACGGCTCCAACACTCAGAGGGGCCAGGCCTGGTGCGGGCAGTGGAGACAGAGTCTGCGCTCTGGGATCTCATGGTCCGGAGGGATGCGGAAACCGCACTCGCTGCACCGGAAGTGCTCAGATCAACAAGTGTCAGGGGCAGCCGGGCGCACAGGCGAGCTTCGGCTGCTGCGAAGGGAGAGCAGGAAGAAAGGAAAGGTGCCAGAGACACCTCTGAGGTGAGGTCTTAAAGCCGGGAAGGCCGTTTGCAGGAATGGCAGAGCCAAGTCTCAAGACATGTGGAGGGCCTGGCATATTCTGGAACAGCCAAGCACGAGGCTAGAGGAGTAGCCTGATACTCAGTTCGTGAAGAGCTTTGCGCACCTTGCTGAGGAGTTCAAACTCATCTGCACTGGGAGCCAGGGAAGCACATGAAGATAGGGAGGGAGGGAGGTTTGGCTGGAGGAGGGACGGGAAGGGGAAGACACGTCCCGAAGGCAGGAAGATGGATCAGGGGAGTGCTAGATCGGGTAAGATCTGAGTCCTCACTCCCCATAGAACCAGTAGGCAAATGTCTTGCATAAAGACCCAGAGACAAAGACTAGAAACAGATCCCAAAATGGCCAGGCTTGCTGAAGGGATCTTAGATCTAGAAGCAAATGGAGATGGAGCAAAGGAGGATTCCACTGCGATTCTGGAGAACCAAGACTTAAGGGGTAGGCAGCAACAGTGTGCCAAGAAAGGAGAAAGACCTAGAAGGACGGGCAGAGAACCAGGAGGGGACCAGAAGGGACCTTGTCACAGGAACCAAAGCAAAACTGCTTCAAGGGGGGTGTCATTAAAGGATCAGGTGTTTGCCCAGGGCCCAAGGGTGGAGAGGCTGCGATTTTGGCAATAAGCCCCCATCGTGGCAAGGGTAGGAGGGAGGCCAGACCGAGGGGGCTTGAGGAACGGGCATCAAATATCCAGTGAGGAAGAGAGCAAGTATAGACTGCTCTGTCAACAAAGTCAGGATCAGAGGACCAAGCTCCCATTGAACCCAAATAACAGTCCCAGTATAACGTGCTATCTTAACTATTGTTATTATAAGACTTAGGAGATGATTAACATCCAGAGCCCTTCGTGCCAGGAACTGATCTTAGCCCTTCACAGGTAAACTCTATTAACCTTCACAACAATCAATTAGGCGGCCATGATTACGGTCTCTGTTACCTGATAAGGAAATTCAGGCAAACAAGTGACCCTCCCAACATCACAGAACAGTGGCCAAGCCAGCACTGGAACTCAGATCTGATGAGTTCAAGGCCACACACTTAACCCCTGTACCTAAGTGAATGAGCCTCGCCCAGAATCATCTTTCATACTAATCTGAATGCCGTCAAAGCCATCATGAGGAAAAGCTGTAGATCCTGCATGCAAAACAAGTGCAGGAATCCCGGTCTCCGAAGCGGTTTCTAGAAACCACTCAGGCTCTCTGCTCCCTCACTTAAGCTACATACATATTTCTCTTCAGTCCCTGTCATATCAACCTCAATTTGACTGGTTTTCAGGGCTATTAAAATGCACTGACTAAAACAATTATGCATAAAAACTAATTCAACAAGGGAAGTCACTTCAAGATACAAAAAGGAATTGACCTCCACCTCTCACATACAGTGGGGCTCCGTTTCCCTGGGGGACACATTCCCAGGCCCCCAGTGAATGCCCGAAATTGTGGCTAGTGCTGAACCCTACATATGCTGTTTTTTCCTCCACATACATACCTATGATAAAGTTTAATTTATAAATTAGGCACAGTGAAAGATTCACAATGATAACAAAATGGAAGAATTACAACAATACAGTTGACCCCTGAACAACATGAGCTTGAACTGTTCCAGGTCAACTTACATGCAAATTTTTTTCAATAAATACATACAGTGGGGCGCCTGGGTGGCACAGCGGTTAAGCGCCTGCCTTCGGCTCAGGGCGTGATCCTGGCGTTATGGGATCGAGCCCCACATCAGGCTCCTCCGCTATGAGCCTGCTTCTTCCTCTCCCACTCCCCCTGCTTGTGTTCCCTCTCTCGCTGGCTGTCTCTATCTCTGTCGAATAAATAAATAAAATCTTTAAAAATAAATAAATAAATAAATAAATACATACATACATACAGTGCTATAAATGTATCTTCTCCTCCTTGTGATTTTCTTAATAATGCTTTCTTTTCTCTAGCTTACTTTAAGAGTACAGTATACACATATACAACATACAAAATACGTGTTAATCAACTATGTCACTGGAAGGCTTCTGGTCAATAGTAGGCCATTACTAGCTAAGCTTTGGGGGAGTTAAAAGTTGTATGAGGATTTTCAGCTGTGTTGGGGGTCAGCACCCCAACCCCTGCATTGTTCAAGGGCCAACTGTATACTGTAATAAAAGCTATGTGAACGTGGTCTCTCTCTCAAATATCTCGTCGTGTTGTACTCATCCTCCGTCTTGTGATGATGTGAGATGATGATGCCTACGTGGTGAGATGGAATGAGGGCCATGATGTGGCACCAGGCTACTAGTGACCTTCTGACGGTACGTCCGGAGGAGCAGCACCTGCTTCCAGACTGCAGCTGACTGTGGGTAATGGGAACGTGGGAAAGCGAACCCACAGCGAAAGGGGAATTGCCGTGCTCCACAGCTGTGTGCCTGTCCTATAGTGACAAGAACCACCGTGGAAAGCTCCTACTTCCTCAGCCTCTGCTGCCACTTCTGGAGGTCAGTATGTCAAAAGAGTAGAGCACAGTGGCTCAGGGTGAGAGTACAGATCTTCGAGTCAAAGACCTGAGTGCAAATTCTAGTTCTGTCACCGTGATATCACGCAAAATATATAACTTGAGTCTTGGTTTACTGATCTGCGAACACACGCTATAGTAACGCCTCTCCTTTCTTATGAAAGCTAAATGAGATCCTACAAAGGAGACGCCGAGCCTAGCGTATGGTAGTTTCTGTGCCCAATAAACGGAGACTATTATTTCTATTATTAAAATACGCAGTTTTGACCCTATCTGCCTTCCAAATCCTTCCCTGGCGCTATAATAAGCTCACACTCCTGGAAGCCCACTCCTCCCATTTTGTTTCGCAGAAGGTGCTGCATTAGCTAGCTTAGCTTGAGATCTCTATACAGGGGCCCGTTGAACAAAGCAGGGGTTAGAGGGGCCTGCCCCAACTTGTACACCCAGAAATCTGCATCTAACTTTTAACTGCCCCAAAACTTAATAGCCTACGGCTGACCAGAAGCCTTACTGACAACATCAACAGTCAACACAAATTCTGTATGTTATATGTATTATATACTATATTCTTACAATAAAATAAGCCGGAGAAAAGAAAATGTTATTTAAAAAATCCCCCGGGTGGCTCGGTTGGCTAAGCACCCAACTCTTAGTCTTGGTTCAGGTCATGATCTCAGGGTCCTGCAATCAAGCCCCTTTGGGCTCCGCGCTCAGCGGGGAATCCTCTCCCTCTGCCCCTCCCCTAACTTGTGTGTGAGCGCTCACTCTGTCTCGTGCTCTAAAATAAATCTTTACCAAAAAAAAGAAAGTCTTAAGAGAAAATACATTTACAGTACTGTATTTATTTTTAAAAAATCCATGTATAAATAGACCGGTGCCATTCAAACTCATGTTGTTCAAGCAACTGTTATCATCATTTCTAAAGAAATTTTTCTTTATAATACCCAATTTGTGTGTATCTTCTCTTCAAAATATTTTACTCCTATCACCTCCTGTTACCTATTACCCCAATTTGAAAAGATACTATTCCCACCTCCAATTTGGGCTTTTTGTTTTTAGGATCTGTAGTTCTGTATTCCAGGTTTAAGAACAGTTGTAGAGACAGAACTATGTTTGAATAAGCCTGGTTTGCTGAAGGAAAATGAAAGGGCTTTAACCATGGTTCTCACTTCAAAAAAATCCACCCAAAATTTACTTAAAGAAAAAAAAAAAGAAGGAAAAAAATTCTATCCAGACTGAAGGCACTAACTACAGAGGTTCTTTATCTGTTGGAGGAGACAGATTCCAAGAACTGCTGGGTTTCGCTAATGCTGCTGGGGACATTTCACCGCTCTCTGTTTTCTCACCACGATATTCGCAATGAGATTACCTAAGTAAATTTCACTGTAAGACCCTAATAAATCCATTCTTAAAAGATTTAAAAAATTTTAACCTCTCCAAAAAAAAAAAAAAACCACAAACAAAATTACGGCAGATATTTTGATTATTTATGTGATTCTGTATAACAATTGTATGAAACACAAAATTTGAGATTTAACTGAATATGGACACAGATGCATCTATTCAAACACTAAGAGATTTTAAACTTATTTAGCCAATCATCTTCAAGACAGCAGATCTTTTTATGTAACCCATCTCTGCTATTAGTGTATGAGAAACATGTACTGCTTCTTTCGTTCAAATGACTCCTAACAAGGTACTCGGTTCCCTTGGCGTGCAAAGGCACATTTGACAGTCAAAAGACCAGACGTGACTTCACAGACCACTGTTAAAGGTGAAAAACAGCCATGGACTATAGGTTCATTCTAGCACATAAGTCAAATAAAATTTATAATTCTCCCCCAAATCGGCTACAGTCAGCAAAACTGCTCACAGAACTTTCCCTTACTTTTCCTCACTCTTCCTCTTTCGAAAATTGAGGTCCAATGGCATTCGCCCTATCAGGATACAGAAATTTACCATGTGATCTGATTCAAAGTACCTCTTGTGAACATTTATCACTTATCAGAACCATGAACCTGGTTTTTTAAAATACAATAATGCAAAAACATCTTGCTAAGTGCCTCTGTTTTTAAGAATGAGATTATAAAACCCTATTAATTTAATTCAACAGGTCTAGGTGTAAAATATTTAGGAATAATGTTAAATAAACCAAGAAAACATAACTTAGGGGAAAAAAGTGGAGTGAAAACACTGATAAGTATTACTATACATACATATACACACACCCATACATACGTGTATATAAACAAATTCATCAAAGAGGAGTCAAAGAAGTTTTCTTTTTTTAATTACAAAGAAACAAAATAAGACACCTAAGCCTTCACATAAACCTGAAAACCAACTGACCCTGACCCAGCCGGTCTGGGTGCCGCGGGCCACTGCTCGCATCTGTCGCTGCGTCTGGCAGCCCTAACCAGCCCTTCCCGCGAGCCTCTGCTGCAGGAAATGCTGAGGCCGGAGGAAGGGTTTCTGGCCAGTACAGAACCCATGTGATGATCATGTGGTGTGAATTAAAAGCCGGTTTACAGACTCTTGGAATGCACGACCCACTTAATTTTGGCAAAATGTAGTTTTCTGGCTCAAAAGAAAAAAAACGCATAAGAAAGCATCTGGACGTCTCCAAGTAAATGATTCTGACAGACATGGAGAGGCAGAACAGAGAGACTCTTGGGAGTGACAGAGACACTGTCCCTTAAGTCGTGGGGCTCCTAAACCTTAAACGGGAGACAAATCATTTAATGACAATATTCAAATTACTGAATAGCAAGTAAGTTCAGGTCCAAGCCCAGTGGGAAAAAAATTTCTATTTTCTTAAATTTTGAATATATAGGGAATATAAAAACATATAATATAAATAGGGTTTTATAAAAATCAACCATGATACATCCCCAATTTCTGAATGTCTTACCAAAACAACAAGTAATATCACACATGAGCACATGATTTGTTTGGGTTTTAAAATCAGTCCCAATTAAGTTACACTTGTGTAATACAGTAGGGTTTGCAAATCTGTATCTCCAGCCTGAACTCTAGATCTGATGTCCACTTTGATATCCCACGGACACCTCAAAATCAGCCTTCAAGAAAGAATTACCATTGGCATCCCTGCCATTACACACACGCACACACACACACACACACACACACACACACACACACCCCCTCCGTCTCTTTCCGTGTGCTCCCGACTATCCACCCTGTTGTTCAAGTCAAAGACCTGGACATCACTTCGGACTCATCCTTCACACATCCGACCCCTTCACCTCCAATCAGTCACCAATTTGCCTCCAGAACACCTCTGAAATTCACCCACTTCTTTCCATTTCTGCTGCCACTCCCCTAGTTCAGGCTGCCCCAGGTTTCATAGCTGAGAGTTTGGGCTTCAGGTTCGGGCTGACTTGTTCTGCCATGTAGTAACGGGGTGGACTTGGACAAGTCATTTGTCATTGGAATCCTTAAGTCTCCTAACCCATAACATGAGGATGGTGACAATGCCCACCTCACAGGGTTCCTGAGGAATTTAAATGAAACAATCCATGTGAAAGTCCTGAAATCAGGCCCAGAAGCTACAAAATACTCAATTGATCTCGACTGTCACAATCCTCCTCCCTTTGGGTGCTGAGCACAATTCCTCTGGGTTAGGCGACGTTCTCTCCCAGCGGTGCTAACGCTCTTAGATACATGTTTTCTCTGTCTCCCCACCCAAATGAAAGCTCTCTAATGGCAAGGACTGAGTCTTCCTCCCATATACAATATGAATAAATGACTAATAAAACAATAATAATAAATGATCATATATGAAGGGTTATATAAGAAATGACTACACACAATTATTAGTATATATTATACACTGTGGCATCTCTTTAGAGATCATTAATGAGAAAAAGAAACACTGACACATACAGATTTAAGTCAGCAAGGAATCAATAATCAAAAGCATCGACTGCCATAATATTTTGACATGCAACATAATAAATTTTAAGTAATTTGTAAGTCTTCCCTTAGAACGTAACATACACAGGCATTTCTCGATCTTAAAAAGATTCACTTCTGCTACTCAGCAATTTATTTTCCATTGTTTTGCAAGTCGGAGGTATTTGTTCCTCAAAACAAAGAAGCCACCCGATAGTTTCAGAAGTGTGACTCAAGCCTTTTCAGAGGAAGCACGTGGAAAACCCCCTCTACCCGCCTGCCCCGACGTCTAAGACTCCCATTTACGAGAAAGGCAAAGAGCATGTCTCAGGATACTGACCCCGCTCATTCACAAGTAGGATGAGGAGATTCAAGTGTTCCCCTCTGGGGCTGAATTTTTTAAAAAATCAGAACCAGTGACGTGGTCTTTCTTTACTGGTTTTACTAGTTTCAGGAAAATTACCCACTTTCTTAAGCAGAGAAAACAGACTGTCCTCCGTTTTTTAACGTGAGCAGAAGTGAGGAGAACAATTCTGATTTTATTTCCAAATTTTCAGTGATATTGTTCTGACTCCTATTTCTCAGCCTCTTGAGAGAAGTTCAAGATGAGGGCAGGGGGCGCCCGCTCTACTCCTCCTGGGGGAGGGCACAGCAGGCTACCTGGGCTCCGTAGACACGCTGCATGGCCTGGAGCAGCTGGTTGGTGTAATCCGTGAGCGTGCCAGCATCTTCTTCAAACACACTCAGTAAAGAGCGAGTCTACGAGAAAAGAAGAAAAGAAGTCGATTTTATTTCTAAGTGGAAAAGTTACAAAGGAGGTAGAAAACATACACGCACACATGCACGCACGCGCGTGCGCACCTCTGAAATGGGGAAGGAAGGTGCCAATTCTCCGGCTTTATTCTTTTACTGATAATACTAGGAAGAGCTGATTCCTGGAGCTTTGATTTAGAACTACTTTCCTAATCCTTCAGACTACAATGAGGGGGGAAACTGAATACAATTCGAATGTCAGGGCCAGAGAAGGAAAGCCAGTTTTTGAAGAGTAAGACTTGAGGGCTATTACCTGTTTCAACTTAGCCCCTACCTAAGCACAAGGAGAGTCCATCCAATTGGGAAAAAAAAAAAAGAAAGTTAAAAAGGCAGCCTCCCTTTTCCAGCCCATAAACTGAACACAACGCCAGGCCTGTGTGTTTACCTGGGGTGTGGACGCCCAGCACGGCATCACCCCAACAGCTAACCATCTGTCTGGTTTTCTGCAAACTTGGACATCTCGCAGGAGTGCATCATTCTTTCCTCTTAAGATACTACAGTCAATTTCCACATCTTTCGTCATCTTTTATTTAACTAATTTTAAACTCGTAGCCAGGAAATTCCGTATACCCTGGGTCCACCAGCAGCAGATCTGGGCACAAAACTGAAATCGCAACTTAGCAAGAATGCTAGCTCTGTTCCTTCGGGAAGGCTAACTACTCAGGGCCCCGGAGCAGCTGAGCAATGTCTTTAGATGGAAGGTATTTCCTATTGTTCTTGTGCACAGAGCCTGACACATTGAACACTGAAGAAATACTGACATAGGAGATGGTGTCTAAATAAGCACTGAGGTGTCACATAAGTGACCATATCTACTCAAGGGACTTTACTTAATGTGTCCAGCACAGTGGGCATTTAAAATATTATGTCAGTGATAATGGGATCGCTAAAAACAACCCATTAGGCACAGAATGGACAGTAAGTTACAGAAATGCTTATAATACGATAATATCAAAGCATTTTACAGAGAACAATCTATTAAGGCTCATTACCTCCCTGCGTATGCATTTCAATTCCTTCTTTCTTTTTCTAACTTCAGGTAAGATAGCAGTGACTGACTTCAAAGCACCCTCAATTAATTACCTGGGTGTTTGGATCATTCAGTCTCCCCTGGATTTTGTCCCCTAAACTCCAGCGTACTTCGCAGCAGGACACACTTGTCCTGGCTCTGCCTGACCCCTTCAAAGCTAAAAATACCTTCTCTGAGACCAAGGTACTCTCTTCAGTATCAATCCTTATCAACAGAGGGACCAGATGCAATGAGCATGGAAAATATAAGACAGGTTTTTACAAAGCTCTCAACGACAGCAAAACATCAGAGTTCATAGGGTATATAAATTTGTGTGCCAGAGCAGAGGTCTTCAAGCCTTCTAAAATTAAAAAAATGGTATGAAACATGTTACCAAACAATGTTTATCATTAGTATGCATATACACTCCGATTTTTTTCTGTTCTATTCCGCTCTCTTCCATTTGTAAACAAAAATCATGACTGTGACCCACTGGCTCTCGTAATCGATGCATGGATGTCAACCAGTAGGTGGAAAACATCGGTTCCAAACTCTTCATTCTATCTTTTTAATATACTTTGCATTTTGGGGAGGGAAAAGATTGTATTCATTCACTGATGCATGCATCTCTGCCTTCATCCGGTTTCTGCTGAAACATCGTGCTGGGAACTGCGATTCAGAGGTCATTAGAACCGACTCTATGTTCTCCAGGAGCTTAGAGCCTGCTGCGCCTCTCAAAGCATCTGGGATCCCCTTGGGACCATGTCAGTCCTGGGTCCAAATCCAGGCTGCAACACTAATTTGTAGGGTTACTGAGATAATGAATATACATAAAGCGCCTAGCAGTGTGTGAGGTATAGTGCCAGCAGATGATACTGATTACGAAAATAATGAACTGTGATTGCTTATTATATGCTGGACACTAAGGGCTTTGCAGGTATGATTTCATTTTTTCTAAGTGAGAGCAGAATTTATTGAAGATATAGAGAGAGCAGATACAGACAGAGCGTCTGGGAGACTCTGAAAGGAAAGGGGCAAGAGTCTCTGCATGATTTCATTTGAACACCACAGTGACACTTCTCCACACGGTTGTCCATAAATGTTATCTAATAGTAAAGGACCTTTTTGTCTCCTTGTGTTCATGGTGTCAATGCTGGAGGAGCTCACTCTCGTTTATGATGGTTCTGGTATCTTTCTCTGCTCTAACTAACATGTCTAGGAAAATCAGAAGGAAAGAATGATACAAGTGACTGAGGATATTTCATTTTTCTAACTACGACTGATATCCATTTAGTTGAGTCCTACTTACTGTTTTTAAAACTCTCAGGAATAAAACCGAATGGAAAATGAGAAGATGAAAAGAGAAAGCTTATGTAAATGTCCTCCACGAAGAGAACAAAAACAAGCCCTCCCATTTACTCTGTACCTCCTGTGAGACACTGTGCTGAGCACTAAATATTTGTTACTTCATTTAATCCTTCCAACAACTTTATGAGGTAGAGACCATGGATACATAACCCTGTTTTACAGATAATAAAACTGAGGCTCATCAAGGTCAGGAAACTTGCTCAACCTCCCATGGCTGGGAAGCAGCAGGGCTGGGACGTCAACCCAGGGTTGACCGGCACCAACGGCCACACTTCCTCCCCTGCAGGAGGCTGCACCTGTCACCCAGCTGGCTGAGCTTTATCAGTGGGCATGCTCTGTGGTCCACAGCCCACGTCCTGCCTGGAGCCGGTTTCCCTTCGGTCATCCTGTCACACTCTCCCCTGTAATAACTGCCAAATCTATATCACAAGTGTTTTGTTTCCTTACACTCTGGACATGTTTACCATGACCACCCCCATTAGCCCTGGCAAGAAAAAGCCAGCCTTTCTAACTAGGCCATGATCACTGCTGAAAAAAAAACCTGCCCAGCTATCTTAGGCACTGTTTTGATATCCACATTATCAGCTCCATATCTGCCTAAATTTGTATCTGGAACAACAGGAATGTTCTCTATCTGGAATGTAAGGAATGAGACCAAGGACCAGCCGAAGGTACACCAGACATCAAAGACCCTGCTTAAAAGTTCGAAAGACCCTGATGCCTATCACTTATAAAGATAACAGCAGCAATCGTTTATGGAGTTACTAGGACATGCAGGCATGAAGACACTTTACACACATTATTCATTCTTCCTAAGAATCCCATTAAGTAACTAATTTTATTCTAATTTTACACATGTTGAAACACAAGCTCAGAGAGGTCGAGTAACTTGCCTAAGGTAGCAATGGCAGAATCAGGATTTCAATTCCATCCTTTTCCTACTACCCTACACTTTTAAGAGTATGCCTGGCCAAAAAACCAAACAGCCTAAGGATACCTACAGCCTCAGCTACATCATCCCTCCATCTTAAAGAAACTGGGTGGTACCTAATAAGATAGTCCTAGACATTTTTTATTCTCCAGAATAGCATCTGATCATATAATGGCACAATTTTAATAACTCTGATTATAAAACAGACACATTATTCTCCACAGTAAAGACACAACCACCAGGTTGTTTTGAGGCCTCTTGCTTCAGTAAAGAAAGCCTGGTTTGGTCAAGCAGGGCTGTTCCCAGTCGCACCACTCACTGTATAATCTCAGAACTAAGTCTTTAATTTCTCTGGGCCTCAGTTTTGCCAACTGCAAAGGAAACAAACACACAAAAATCAAGAGAACAGCAAGCAATACTGCTTTTGTCTTCACCTTATCTCAAAAGCGGACTACTTACACAAAAGCCAATAAGCCCCTGAAGAAGTCTGCGTGGCAGCTGCTCAAAGCTGCGTCTGTGTTCCTACCACAGCCCATTCACGTGGCCCTGGCACTGCTTTCCTTATCTGTCTCCCGGGACAGACTGTGCCCCGTGGAGGGCAGGCACTCCTACCCTGTCACTGTGTTCCCAGCATCTAGCGGCGCCTGGCAAGAACCAGAGGCTCGCAAACAGCTACGGAGACGAGTAGGTTCGTCCCCAAAACGTTCTGCATCTCACATATCAGATGTAACCAGAAATGATATGCGTACACACAGACTAGTCTCCAATACACCGTGCAGAACTAAAAAGGACGAAATGAATAGATGTGTCTAAGGGCGGTCAACTGCTATTCAGCTCTCCTTGGGTCACTGAGTTCAATTACAAACGCTTTTGTGCTCACTTAATGAATCATGTGCAGGTTGCTGCAGCAACCCTCATAACTACTCTCCATAAAACTAGAAGAAACAAACAATAGATGGTTTCTTAGGATCTTTTCCTTTCAGCAAAACATTTTAGGTCACCGATGATAGAAACGCCAGGTGCCAGGTAGCAGGGCCAACTTGAACAATACAGGCTAGACTGCCTGGTTCCAATCCTGGCTCCCCCACTTGTATAGTGTATAATCTTGGACAAGTTATTCAACTTCTCTGCTCCTTGCTAATTTTCATAGGAGACTTATTTCAAAAGATTATTGGGACTATAAAGTGAATTAATACAGGTAAAGGATTTAGAATAATGCCTGGTGCATAAAATACACGTGTGATTTAGGTGTTTGCTATTGTTTTTACTCTTTACACATAAAAGGAATTAGATTAGCTTTTCTCTGGTTCCAAATCTATGGGTTTCCTCGGGAATAAGGCCACTTTAGGCACACGTCCTATATAAGACTGCTAAATAAATATATTCTGATGATTATCAGAGACCTTCTTGAATGTTAGCTTCCATCGAACAACCTCATGAAGAATCCTGGTAAGATGACACCTAAGTCCCCAAAGCAGTAACAATTCCCTACATTAAGAAGAACATCATATAGGAATGCCAATGCCACTAAGCCTCCTCTTCCACATATAAGCTCAAGGTTATGACCATGCAACATAATTTTAAGCTTCTAAAGCCCCTTAAAGATCAACTGCTCCACGTCCCTTATTCTGCAGATGAGAAAACTGAGTCAGCCACAGGGTGAGGGTAAGTGACTTGCCCCAATCACATGGTAAGTTAGTGGTAGAGCAAGAATTAGGATCCAGTTTTCCTGACTTGTTTGCCAGTTCTCTGCTACCTCCCAGCTGAGCAAATGCTGTAAACCACTCAGCAATGGTGCGTATTCGCTTATGTGAGAGTCAGAAATGCAGAACTTGACTTCTCAGTGAGAGCAGCATAGGAGAATCAGTGAGTGCAACCGCTCTGACCTGGCTCAGCCACCACCATGATCAGTTAGGAAAGCAATAAATCTTTGAACTTCCGGACTAGAAAGCAAACGGAAATCCCTGTTCAAAATGGTATCCGTAGAAATTCTACATTATTATCTTCATATCTCACATTATGTGTGAGGATGGACAAAATGACTTCTCCGAAGGGCTTCGGTCCCATTAAAATGCCACAAGTCTAGAGACTTCAAAGAGGTCTTTGAAAAGTCAATCAGACCAGCGGATGCCAGTTAAAAAAAAAAAGTCACAGCTTGCTCAAGTTTCTTACTTCCTACCTAAGGAAGATCACAAAGAAATGGACACAAGGCAACTAAGCACACAGCCGTTTGACTGCTAATACTGAACCGACTAGATGCAGAGTGGGTGTAGGTTAGTCCATCAAAAGATCACCCCGGCAGTTCAATTTGCTAAGAAAAAAGGAAAGGAACCGAAAAGAGAAGGAAAACGTGTTAATCTCATTCGAATTTTTCAAGAGTTGAGACACCAGGGGATAAAAAGATGGTTTAAATAAAGCCAGGGATACAGAACCAGGAGAGTAGATAAGAAGCTGGGGCAAGGCTAATGCGGAGCAAAAATAGTTCCCTGAAGAAAAGGGCACCGAATTACGAACTCCTGTCATTCTGCACTCATCTGTTCGCTTTACACAGCAGCTTTCACCTGAAGAGCTCCAAGGGCTTTCTTCCATCTGGAGCGTGCTAATGAAGTCCCCCTGTGCGACAAATGGGGCAGGTGTAATTTTCTCTTGACAAAATGGGAAAACCGTGCCGAAGGGTACCGCTGGGAAAGAAAGCTGGGCTCTCTGCCTCCCTTCTTGGCCCTAAATCCACCAGGACCCCTCGCATCAGTAGTAGTAGGAATAACCAAGACTGACTGCTTCTTCTGTACCAGACTTTGCCCGCTAGCAACTTTACAGGCATTCCCTTATTTAATTCCGACAACTCTAAGAGGCGGGGACAATTATTATCCCTGTGTCACAGATGACAAAACTGCGGCACAAAAAGCTTATTTGTCCGAGGCACTCAGCGAAGCGATGGAGACCGAGTTTAGGCCGGGCAGCGTCAGTTTCAGCTGACTCTGGAAAAGGGGTCACGACACAAAGACTCCCGCCGCGGGGGGCTTTCTCGGGTTCTCCAGCCCCGTCCGCGGGGTGCCCCCTCCCGGCCCCAGCGTGCTCCCGGCCTCCACCCCCGGGGCTCGAGGGGCCTCCCCGGCCTCCAGTCCCCGGGTGAGGGGACCGAAGCGGCGGGAGGTACCTGGGGGCTGTCCTGCAACGCCTCCTCCAGCAGGAGCTTGTCCACAGCGGGCATGGTGGCGCGGGGCCGGGCAGAAGGACGGAGGGCAGGAGGCGCGGCCGCCGAGGGTGCTCCGGGCTGAAGCGACAAGGCGGACGCTCCGTGCCCGCCGCGGCCCCGCGCGCGCCCACTCCTGGCCAGTGGCCGCCTCCCCCGCAGCCGCCCTCCGTCCCGCCCAGCCGGCCCTCCTCCCAGGCCAGCCCTCCGCGGAGCCGGATCAACAGGAAGTGTGGCGAGCGCGCGCGGCCTGGCCACCGGAAGTGTGGCGGCCCCGCTGCCGCCGCGCCGCTGCTCGCGGGAAGCCGCAGAGCCTCACGTGGGCCCCGCGGCTCAGTGCTCAGCCGAGGTGTCGAGGTGTGTGGTTAGCAAGCCGGATACTTACGCTGCTCAAGCACCCAAACGGGGAACGATAAGGTTTTATCTGCTTGCGCCTACCTAGAAGACTCTTGAATCGAAGGCGATAGGAGCGAACAGATTTTGCCTCTGTGACCCTCGCCACTTGCTTAACGAAGAGCCTACACTTGACACACCACGTTTTCCAGATAAATCCCAGTGCCCCCGTGACAGTTCCGAGCGCAGAGGTCACGTAATTCTAGAAACAATGGATAACTGAATCGTCTGTGTCATTCAGAAGTAGCCATTGTGGAAACCAGAGCTATAGGATTTGAGCAGTGGCATCAGACCTCGCCCACATGGTTTGTTGTGTTCCGTCATTTTGGAAAATTTCACGTGCGGTTTTAGAATTGGAAGGAATGTATAATCTAGTTCTGTTGCACTCGTTTATAGGTTAGAAAACGGGCCCCAGAGAATGAGTGAGTTGGTCAGGGTCAGACAACGGAAGGTGGAGGAAGAAGAGAAGGAAGGAGGGGAGCAAATGGCACACGACGTCTTATACCAAACGCAAGGGTCTCAGAAGTTCCTTCTTCGGGAATCGGTAAGATTTGGCCAACAGAACATGTAACCAAAATCAACAGGCAGGATATGATAAAATTATCCGGATGCTTTAGAAACACTGGGGTCTATTAAGGTACAATCTGAGTTATAAACACCTGAAATTCTGATGGCAGGCTGCCTGGTCACTTGGAGACTCCAAGGCCATCATTCCTAGTTGGCTGCAGCCAGCAGCAACTTTCCTGAGCCATTATATGGCCTCCATGGGGAAATCACCGGCATCCTTTTTCCTGCCATGTTCGTTCTTCTTGGGTAGAATCATGTTCACACCATGTTTCTTCCTTTTCCTGCGTTTTCTATCATTTCTACCACGAGTACCATTCAGTTAATTTCACCTCATATACTCTGCCAAATCTCTCCTTACTGAAATCCTCTTCCAAAGTCCAGACTCAAGCTCTTCCTTACCTGTCCCTGGCCGCATATATCACCACCCACTACAGACAGCTATCTCTTTGATTGACATCCAGGGTGTCTTACCAGGTAGTGTTTTTGTGTGTGTGTGTGTGTTTAGATCCGACTCCCTGTGTAAAAAGTAAGCCTCTAAGAGCATAGCACATCATTTTCCTTTTACCCAAATACTGAGACATGTGGTAACAAAATACTTGTTTGCTGAGTATGGCATTCTTTTCTTACAACTTTTTTCCAATTAAGAGAAATTTCCCCCCAACTCTCCATCTTGCTTTGTTCCCATCCTTCCAGCCAATTGGAAACAAACAGTTACTAATTGCCTGGAAGACAAACAATAAAGATTCTGCTGATGATAAGAATAATGTAAGATTGTGCCAAGGGAAAAAAATGCATACATTTTAATATGAAAATAGATGTTAAAAAAGACACAGTGCCCTCCATGATCCTTGAAAGGGCTCACAAGTCCCCTTGGAAAACACTGCAACATTTTTTGTGTGCCACCTCATCTCCTAATTAAAGTCACTTTTCCTCAAACACCTGTATTCAAAATTGTTTAAGTGTTCTTACACAATGCCGTTACTTTTCCACATTTTATTGCTACATTATGAGTAAACGGCTTCAGTGGGATTTCTTGGCACTTAAGTATCTTCATAACATTGTTTCTGTGGGAGAATGCATCCCAAATTCAAAGCAACCGAGTTACAAAACCAACTCTGGGAATACAACACATCTGCAAATTGTTAATTCATTTCATTCATTAGTTCATCTAATCATTTAATTAAATATAGACTGCTCAATATTAAGCACTGTGTCTCCCACATATTTTACTCTCTTTATTATGCCTCTCATTTAAATTCTGAAGCCAAATATCCTCCTCTTCAACAGATAATCTGTGAAAAATATGTAAGAGGAATTTTTATGCAAACATGAGAATAATTTTAAATGTTTCATGTAAAATTATCTGTCTCTATTAAACTATTGTGAGGGTGGATTTCAAACATCCACCCAACTGTGTTTGAAATCCCCGCAGCGCTGTGAGGTTGGTGACAGGAAGTTCAAAGATGGACAATTAAGAGTTGCCGTGTCCTCTGGGGAGAGCAAGAATGAACTCTATGGAGCTGGAACATTTTACCCACTGAAGATCAATGGGGAAATAGATACAAGTTGTTTCCGTTGGCACCTATCTATGTCTCCTGTATTAACCAGAGGTTTTTCCATTGGAAATGACAGAAATCTAACTCCAATTAGCTGAAAGAAAACATAAAAGCCTGGGAGAACCGGGAAATAAGGAGACTATATTTCTTTGGTTATTTGTACGCTGAGGAGAATGTCCTGGAAGAGTGGGGGAAAACTGAAGATATGAAAAGTGATATGACAATTATAGGAGCATGGTCCTTGAGTGACAAAAAGAAGTGAAATCCAAATCACATGTGATGGGGATAGAAACAGGGACAGTGTGTTCAGATTGATACATGCGACAGTAGGTTGGTAGATTAAATGGAGGACGGTGAAGAAGCTCTTTTCTGATTGCTTTTATTTTCTCAGTAGAATAAGAAGCAAGTCCATCAGCTCAAAACAGTGATGGTGAGAGGGTGTTGGAAGTTTGAGGAGAGAGGAAAGGGTATGATAAAGTCGTCTTGGGACATGGGAAGATGAGGCATAAGTATCAATACCCCCATTTTACAGATGCTACAATTGAGGCTCAAATGACAGAGCTGAGGTTCTAAAGGTCAGGACTGTGCCCACTATACCCCCAAAAGAAGGAAGCCTGCTCGGCAGGAAGCCTAAGGATGACCCCTTCCCTCCCAGGTCCCTACATAATGTCCTGACATACAAAAAATGCTTTTCAAATCATTGTTGAATGAATGACTATTCCTGCTTTTTCCACCTAAGACTCCCATGACCTCAGCCTATATTTCACTCATCCTTCATTTGTTTTGCTTTCTAACAACCAGTCTGTGGAAGCTAGGAGAGGAAACTGAAGAACCCCAAGGAGGTTTGGAGTCCTTTAGGTCTGAGAGACTACTGTGGAAAACAATTTTTAAAAAAAGGGAAAGAGGGGCACGTGGGTGGCTCAGTTGGTTGAGCAACTGACTCTTGGTTTTGGCTCAGGTCGTGATCTCAGGGTCATGAGATTAAGCCCTGCATCGGGTTCTGTGCTTGACACAGAATCTGCTTGAGATTCCCTCTCTCCCTGTCCCTCTGTGCCTCCTGCTCATGCTCCCTCTCTCTCTCAAATGTATCTTTTTTCTTAAAAAAAAGAGGAAAGACCCTCATCAGTTCTGAGTTTTCATCTCATGGTGGGGATTGGCCTTTGGCTTTCACTCAAGATACGAATCAGATATGTCACTCTTCTACTTAAAACCCTTTGGTGGTAGTAAGAGCAATAATAGTAATAGAAAAAGGCACTTTATTGAGCCATTACCATGTGCCAGGTACTGTGTTAATTATTTTACCTGCATTATCTCCTGGGGCATTTTATCCAAAACCTCCTTGAGTATTTGCTGTTATAATCTCCATATTAAAGATGAAGAAACTGAAGTCTAGGAAGTTTAAAGAACCTGCCCACAAGTACGGAATATCAGAGGTGGGATTCAAACTCAGGCCGTCTGTCTCCAGCATAAGTCTCTGGAGGCCTCCTTCCATGGCTGGCTCGCCGACTGCCTAAGGGTCACATCTGTAGTCCTTAACAGGGACACAAGCCCCTGCATAACCTAGCCTCTGAGTACTGTGCTGAGTTCATCTCCTACCATGACCCTTTGCACACCGCCAAGGGGAGGTCATTGTAGTCCTTGAAAATACACTCTTTGGCATGGTCGTGTCTTTGCAGAGATTGTTCCTTCAACCCCAAATGCCCTTCCCTCCATAAACCACTTAACAAATGCACCTTCTAAAGCTCAGTTTAAACATCAGTTCTCTGTTCAGTGAAATTCAATTCACTGCATATTAATTAAGCATGTACTTGGTTCTAAACCCCAAGCAAGGTACTGGAAGTTCTATCATGTAAAAGAAACATAGACTTCCTGCCTTCAAGAGAGCTTCAGTCTAATGATGGCAGGTAAGTAAAGAGATGAGCATTCTTTTTATTTTTTTAAAGATTTGCTATTTATTAGAGAGAGCAAGCACAGGGGACAGGGGGAGAGAGAGAGAATCTCAAGCAGAGTCCCTGTTGAGCACAGAGCCCAACACAGGGCCTGATCCCATGACCCTGAGATCATGACCTGGGCTGAAATCAAGAGTTAGATGCTCAACCGACTGAGTCACCCCGGCGGCCCAAGAGATGAGCATTCTGATAGGAGAGGCACAGGCTGCAAGGAAGCACATGATAGAAGGCTAAGGTTGACATTTCTGGAAATCAGGAGAGGAGCATGGACCAGAAAACCGACCACCATGTATCAGTCCGTCTTGCCTGTAGCTGTTGCCAAGTCTGTGTTTTCGTGGTTCTGTCTGCTGCTCATGGTAAGTCATTCTTGCGAGTAAAATAACTATTAGTAAGTTTATACATATAGTATATTTTATATAAATTTTTTGAACAGTGTTCCAAGAACTAACAAATCTTGGAAGAAAAAAATGCATCCTAGAATTGACAATTTGGACACAAGATGCAGCATAGGAGCACCTGGGTGGCTCAGTTGGTTAAGCATCTGACTGTTGGTTTCAGCTCAGGTCATGATCTCAGGGTCATGAGATCGAATCCTGTGTCGGGCTTTCCACTGAGCAGGGAGTCGGTTTCTTTCCCTCCCCCTTTGCCCCTCCCCCTGTTTGAGTTCTCCCTCCCCCCCTTGCTCTCTCAAATAAATAAATCTTTTTTTTTTTTTTAAAGATACAGCGTAGTGCTGTTAGCCATGTTAGAAGGGGTCAATGTTAATTATTCAAGTCAGCCAATAACATTCACTGGTAGTTTCCACCCAGTGTTGAATATTGACTAGAGATGACAGTTCTTTATAAATGCCACCAAACTTCATTTTTCTTACTTGTTAAACAATTTTAGATAGCTGTAATAATGAATAAAGAGTACATAATCTTGGAAGTATTCTAAGAATAGCTTATGGTATCAGGCATCTCTGAGATTTCCCAGGAATTCTGACTTCTGGAATTGGGAAACACAAGTGGGGGCCTGTGGGCTAAACTGAGACTTTCTCCGAGTCCCTTTAGTCCAGTTCTCTCTGTCTTTCCTCCATCCACCTACGAGGCATGGAATACACCTTTATTAACACTTGTGCCATCATCTTACTTATTTATGTGACTCAACTGTGAGACCTGGAACTGCAAGGTTCATTTCATGCATCTTTATTTCTTTAGCTCCAAGCTCAGAACCTGGCTTTCAGTTGGCTTTCAGTAAGAATTTGTTCAGTGAGTGAAGGAATTCAGTTAGGGTTCAATTTGCCTGTAACTAGTTAGAAAAAAAGAATAGTGTGTTAAAGGCAACGGAAGTGTATTTCTCTTCCATGTGTAAGAATCCCAGAGGTGGTCAGTCCAGGCCCAGCACGGCCCTCCAGAATGTCAGTCACAGATTCCTCCTATCCTTCTGGCTTCCCTTCCCAAAGTCATTCCTCAGCCCAGGACAGCTTCTGGTCCTCCCATCACTAAGTTGGCTTTTCATCTAGCAGCTTGGAGAAAGCAGGAGAGGTCGTGTTTCCATCAGAAGCTGCACATACCATGTCTGCTTACATCCAGTTCCATAAGCCAAGACTTGCTCATAGGATGGCCACACACAGTTTCAAGGGATGCTGGAAAGTCCGGCTTTTCCCAGGCTCTGCATGCACAGCTAAAAACCAAGGGTTCTCCTCATAGTCCGCTGATGGGAATGTATCTGCAGAAAATAGTTAGTCAGCCCCTGAAAATGGGAAACAAAGTTATCATATGACCCAGCAAGGCCCTCCTCGCGTCCACCCAAGAGATTGAAAACATCTGTCCACACCAAAACTTGTACATGGGTGTTCACAGGAGCCTTATTCATAACAGCCAAAACATGGGAAACCACCTGAATGTCTGTCAATGATAGATGGATAAACAAAATATGGTTTATGGTATAGCCATACGGTGGAACATTATTTTCTTTTAAGATTTTATTTATTTATTTGAGATAGACCAAGCGAGAGAGCAGGAGCAGGGGAGAAGAGGGAGAGGGTGAAGCAGGTTCCCCGCTGGGCCCTGGGATCGTGACCTGAGCTGAAAGCAGACACTTCACTGACTGAGCCACCCAGGCGCCCCACAATGGCACATTATCATTATAATTTGGCAATAAAAAGAGTAAGGTACTTACACATGCTACAATGTGGTTGAATCTTGAAAACGCTATGCCTAATAAAGGAAGCCAGACGCAAAAGGCCATGTATTATATGACTCCAACTATATGGAATGTCCACAAGAGAAAAATCCATAGAGATCGAAAGTAAATGAATGGTCGCCAGAGAGGCAGGAGGGAGGAGGGAATGGGGAGGAACTGCTGATAGGTATGGGGCTTATTTTGGGATAATGAAAAGATCGGGACTTAGTAATGATGATCATACAACTTTGTGAATGTGCTAAAAACAACAACGTTGATTTGTACACTTCAAAATGGTGAGTTTTATATGAATTATATCACAATTAAAAATAATAAATAGTTTTTAAAAAATCAGGGATTATTGAAAGAAAAGAGGGAGAATAACAATTTGGGGACAAAAGTCTCTGCCACAATTCCCTAGGAGTTAATCAGATAAGATTCTCTTTAGACTACACTTGGGTTAATGGAATAGTAGGAAAAGAAGGTTCTATAAAGAAGAGGAGGGGACAATAAACAGAGAAGCAGACTTGAGAAACGGTCACAGAGAGATGTTCTCAAGTTCCAAAGCCTTGGGCACAGTTTGTTGTCACCTCCTTGTGACTCTCACTGGGAATTAAGACTTGACTTTCCATTTGAACTCATAAAACGAGATGAGGTTTAGAAAAATGTTTCGCTCATAAGGTCACTGACTTTAGACTCCTGCAAAATTAGCAACTAGGCCCTCTACTACCAGTAACTTTTAAAGTGGGAATAGTCAGAGCCTGGGAATCGTTCCAGAGAAATCATGGGCCTATGAGGCTTTTGGTCATTAATCAAAAAACTTGGAAGTTCAGTAGCATGAATGTCACTGACTCTGGCATTTAAAGCTCTGCTTCCAATTTATAGAAATGTATAGAAAAGAATGTTAAGAGGGGCGCTTGGGAGGCTCAGTCGGTTAAGCGTCTGCCTTTAGCTCAGGTCATGATCTCAGGGTCCTGGGATCAAGTCTGGCGTCGGACTCCCTGCTCAGTGGGGAGTCTGCTTCCCCTTCTCCCTCTGCCCCCACCCCCCCACCCATGCTCTCTCTGTCTCATAAATAAATAAAATCTTAAAAAAAAAAAAAGAATGCTAAGAATAATGAACAGATTTGAAGGAAATCATGACATCATAGAAAGATCCCTGACATTGAAGCTAGTCTGGCATCCAAGTGCTGGCATTGTGGTTTACCAGCCGTGAGGTTCTATCCAACCTTTCTGAGCCTCACTTTGCCTCTCTGTGATATGGGAATGACATCTATCACAAGCTGCTTCCATGGGCACTTGCTTGGTGTCCTGTATTCATCAGGACTCTCAGTCACAAATGAAGAAACCTAAGTTCAGTTAGCTTAAGGAAGACATGAAAAGCTGGAGCAATTGGTGAGGAGTTTGAGGGAAGGCTGGATTTCTTAGACTGTGTCACCAGGAAGGGCAAAGTGAGCCAGAACCTCCCCAGCTGGGACGTCAAAGCCCTCCGGGCTTTCTCTCCACCACTCATCCTCTCTGTTGGCTTCGTTCTCTCAGATCTGAGTCTCCAGCATGCTAGAACCATGTCTGCTGGCAGTTGCAGCCTCCCATCTGGCACTAAAAGGAATGGGATGATTCCCAACTTTAGTCTGAAAATTCCTAGTTAAGGACTCTGATTATCCTGGCTGAAGACGGACACCTACCTGCCTACTCCTCAGACCATGAGCTGTGCCCATGCGTGCACAGGTGCACATGCTACTGAGGACAAGCGTGCCTGGCCATGGCCCTGAGGCCAGAAGAGGTGGAGTCTGACTCCAAGAAGGTGGGGGGGGGGGGACGTACCGCACAGATCCAGGAGCGAGAAGTCTACCCCATGTCCCAGACCCAGCTTCACCTTCAACCCACCCCACCTCCCTCACCCATCACACTTGCACTTCCTCCTACTCCACATCTCAATGGATGGCATCACCCAGTGGCTGGACCTGGAAATCTGGAAGTCAGACTGTATGCCTCCCCCTCGTTTACCTCTCCGTTAGAATGAATCACCCAGCCCTCATGTTGTGCCCATGAACTCCTCACACTTCTATCCCTTTCTCTCCACCCTCTGCCCCTGCTCTGGCATAGAATTCATCAGCTTTGTGCTGCAGTGATAATGGGTCTTCTTTCTCCTTGTTGTACCTCCCTCTATTCTAATTTCCACACTCTGGTGACAGTTACTTTGCCAAGATGATACAAGTGATAAAGAGACACTTGCTGTGTCTCTTCCCTGCCCAATTTTTTTTTAATGGCTCCCCATTAAGGCCAGCTACATAATTTCTGGTGCCAGGTGCAAAATGTTCAGAAAACAAGGGGAGAATGCCATTGAATGTACTAAAATATGAAGATTTTTCCTTTTTCTTTTCTTTCTTTCCTTTTTTTTTTTTTTGTAGTCTCTCTCTCAATTTGTCATGGTGTTGTTATTTGCCATTCAATGTTGTTCTAAGGAAAGAAATATTCATATTATAAATTCTTAGCATGAACTTCACTATTCATGTTTATATTATGCAGTGCCAGTTTTAAAGACAAGTATAGGAGCCTTTAACTCATATTTGGAATCACTGAAGTGATACAATTCATATTTTGTGATCCAGTATACAAAACTAACCCAACTGGTTTTTTTTTGTTTTGTTTTGTTTTGTTTTTTAAAGATTTTATTTATTTATTTGACAGAGATAGAGACAGTCAGCGAGAGAGGGAACACAAGCAGGGGGAGTGGGAGAGGAAGAAGCAGGCTCATAGCAGGGGAGCCTGATGTGGGGCTCGATCCCATAACGCCGGGATCACGCCCTGAGCCGAAGGCAGACGCTCAACCGCTGTGCCACCCAGGCGCCCCTGTTTGTTTTTTTTTTTTAAGATTTATCTATGTATTTGAGAGACGGGGGAGGGGCAGAGGGAGAAGGCTGAAGCAGGCTCCCTGCTAAGCACAGAGCCCCACATGGGGCTTGATCCCAGGACCCTGAGATCGTGGCCTGAGTCAAAATCTAGAGTCAGATGCCACCCAGGCACCCCTCACCCCACTGTTTTTATCTCACTTCTGAATATGGACACATTCTATCAACACTCAGTGGGAGCTGGTGGCTTCTGAAACATGCTTACCTTGCCTTGGCTTTGAGTGATTGCTAAACTCCCACGCATAGTAGGTCCTCTGGACTTCTGTGCTCTTGGAGCATCGTGAGCACTACATGTAAACGAAGCAGCAAGGCAAGGGAGCCGGCAGGCCTACCACACCTATCTCCTCCATGCACGTGCCTGCTCCATTGTCCCACTGGATTTCCCTCACAAAGCTCAGGCTGAAAGAAAACATTGTTAGGAATTTCAAGATGGCCTCCAGCAGAGCAGTACACCAAGCTCCGGGCCCACCCGAGCAGAGAATCCTGCCGGACTGTACAAGGTCACACACGCCCGAAGCAGCCCTGCTTCCTGTTTTCCACAGGGTCGGTTCCAACTGTTCCAGAGGAAATGTCTGCCCTTTTAGGCTTAGGCCTGAGCCTCATCTCCTTCCTTTATCTTGTCACCTACTTTCTCTGCCCCACAGAATGTTCTCTCCTGCAAGGATGAACAGCTTAGTATTTTCTCTCCCACCCTCCTCACGGCCTGAAATGTCTCAGATCCTCGGCTCTCTCTAAGGCTCAGTTCAAAGGCTGTCTCCTCTGTAAAGACTGCCTCGACTCTCCCAGGAAGACAGAGCTCTTCTCGTGCATCTCCCTGCACTCGGATACAGCCTGTGGTCATGATACGGCGTCGCCATTGCTAAGACCTGAAACTCTTCCGGGGCAGGAGCCGTCGCTTCTCTGTTTTGAGGTCTCAATGTCCAGCAGGGTATCTGGCAAATGATAGGAGCTCATCCGACAGAATACTTATAAATGGAATGGAAGAATGAAACAAGGCCTGGCATATAGTAGTCATTCTCGAAATGATGCTTTCAGAAATATCTACTGAGTGCCCATGATATAATGGGCCCTGTGCCCCATCTGTCTTCCCTTCAACAAACAGGGAGTGTCTACTGCATGTCAGGACCGATGTCATGAGCTGGGGCACACGGTGAGCGCGACAGGCAGGGCCTCTTCCTTCTAAGATCTTGCACTCTCGTTGGCTCTCAATACATGTCATTTCACCTCCTCCCCCAACCCCTTCACCTCCCAAGAGGTAACCAAATCAGTCATACATATTTTAAGACTTTCTCTGCTTCCACCTTCTGGTCTGGATTCCCTTTCTCTGCAGCATTCTCGGGTACCAAGAGATGGATGCTTGATCATGCCAGAGTTGTTTGGTTTTGTTTTTTGTTTTCAACCCCTGCAGGGGTTACCATAGAATGAATAGGAAACCAGCCTTGTAGTCCCTGAACCAGCTGGGGTCATCTCACCAAGTGATTCCAGAGGTTTATTCCCTTGAGGCTCAACAAAGTCCCTGACTGCCGGCTATTGTTTTCAATCTTTTCCACTCACCTAAGTGTTTCTCTCACAAATTTGAGGTGCATTTCCTTGTAACACATACCATATCTGGTCATGAAAGCAGCGTGTGTCTCATTTGGAATGCAGTTGGCTCCAGAGCTCAGCTCAGGCTAACCACAGAGAGAGAACAGAACTGTCGCCCTGATGCTTGAGTTCTTGCTGACATAGGCTATTTTCCCTCCTCCCTTCCCTTCTCCCTGACCCTCCCTTGACCTTCTACCCTCCTGTAATTTCTGGGTGTTGTTCAGTGGAGAAGAATGGTATGAGAGCCTTCTTTATAAAAGTACCCTTTTTCAGACAGAGCTTATGTTCCCCAGTGTTCTCCCAGCTGAGATGGAATTTTTCATTCTTAATCATGGCTAAAAGAAGAAATATTTTGGAAAGTCTGAGCAAACTTACCTCAGAAGCTATTTATGACTTAGAGAATTCAATTGTAGAAATGTTTTAGGTGAAGAAGTGGTGGAAGGGTCATACTACGGACTGAATTGTGTCCCCACTGCCCCAAATTCATACATTGAAACCCTAACCCCAATGTGAGGGTATTTGGACATAGGTCATCTGGGAGGTAATTAGGTGGGTCTCCAGGGTGGGTCTGTCATGATGGAATTAGTGGCTTTATAGGGAGAGGAAGAGAAAGCGATGCTCCCTTTCCCCCGTGTGAGGAGACAGTGAAGGTGTCCGTCTGTAAGCCAACAAGTAGGCTCTGACCAGGAATGGAATCAGCCAGCACTTTAATCTTGGACTTCCCAGCCTCCAGAGGTCATGATTATTCCACACGCCTCTGCTCAGTGCCGGTCACTGTTGAATAGTTTGAGTCCCTCCAGGGCATGTCAGGGGCTAGACTGACCACGTCAACAGCTGCAGCCACTCGCTGCACATTATTGATTTAAACGATGACCGCCGCTGAGCTCTGACACATTGGAAGTGACAATGGGTTGCTGGACCCAATGACGGCTTGAAGTCATTCCCAGTGCATGAATAGGTTTTCGTAGAGTTCTTGTTCTTAGAGAAAGCATTGTTATGGAGAACTCAGCCCTGAGTCACAGCATTTTAGTTCTCTCTGCAGAAGGTGGTGGGGAAGGTGGGAACTCTTCCAGGGACATAGCTTTGAGAGAGTAAGGCGTTGTCCAGACCACCGGGTTGGTATAAGTGACTGGCCTATATAGAAACGCTAGGATGCTAGTGGGCAGGTGCAGGGATTTGCTATCTCATGGCTGCCCCAGCAAGCCTCATAAGTAACTTCTCTTGCTTGTTAAACCTGTCCCCTACCCATCTGGAGTGGTCTGCCTCTTTCTTCTATCTCTCCTTGCCCTCCATGTATGGGGGCCAGTTTGTGGACCAACAGAAGGTCACTGAAGATTTAAACAAGGCAGATGGGATAGTCCATCTCTAGCTTGAAATTGTTCTTAGCAACTTTGCCTATCGAATGCGGTATTTTGCTTGGGACAGAATGATAATCATCATAATAGTAAAAACTCTAATAGACAGTGATATCTTACACAAATGGAGGTCTAATAAATGCCGGATGTTGTGCTAGATTATCTGTTTATCATCTCAACAACCACGCAAGACATGTGTCGTGATTCCTGTCTTACATGTTAGAAAACCAAGGCCTACAAAGCTAGCTTCGAGGTGGAATTGGGATTTGGATCTGACCCGCATTGCATATGATTTGCTCCCCACACTGCACCGCTCCCTGCATCCAAAATGTGTTTCTACATCTGGATCCTGCTTTCTGGGTTACTACACAATTAATAATTGACATTAGAAACGTGTGATCTGCTAGCCCAGGAACAGTGAAAATGCATCATGAAGTGGGACTCCTCTTGCAGATTCCTTTGACCCAGCATCTTAGGAACCAGGGTGTTTCCCACAGCATTGATTTTTCAGTTTGTAATTAAAAGAAAACTTTTTTGAGGGGGGTCAGAAAATCTCAGGAAAAAAAGATTCTTTTTTTCCTTATGAAAGGGAGTGGAGTGGAGGTAACTAATTCTCTTCTTGGTGCGTCAAGACCATTTTTCATAAGCATGAGTTGCGATCGTCTAAGATAAATGGTGTTATCCCTGCGGCAGGCAGAGAGCTCTGTTAACTCACACAGATCACTTTTCTTTGTTTTGTTTCTGTTTCTTCTGACTTTATTCCTCCTCTTAGGCAGTCAGCTGTCACTTTCCCTGATGACAAAGGGATTTCTTCTGCTCGTACCTCTCCACCTCCCCAGTTCCCAGTTTACCATGTCAAATCTGCTCTTCTTTGAAAGCCGTCTTGAGTTTATTGAATTAGGAACTTTATTTTTCAAAGAACTTCAGTTACTGCGGGTAAGGCCATGTGGTGCCTCTAGACTCTCCTTGCAGGCGGCGCGGGCAGACTTAGAACGGTGCCTGTTCTCACCACTACCTCCTTTATTTTATTCTGGATTGGTGACCATGTTTTAGGTACTTTGGCCTGCTGCGAGTCCGGCCTTTGGGCAAGATGTCATTACTTATACAGCAATAATACATGCTTTTACTTCCCAGGAAGAGACAGCCTTACCCAAACTGGCTTAAATACAATAAGGAATTGTATTATCTCATATGACACCGAGTCCAGATAGGGCAGGCTGCAGGGCTGCTTGATTTAATGACTGCACAGTGTTATCAGAGACCCAGATCTTTCTATCTCTTAGTTCTGCCATTTCTAGAACGGCTCTCGGCTCTCAGTTCTAAGGTGGCTGTTAGCAGAAGCTGAGGCATCATCTGATGGGAGTGAAACAATCATTGCTATAGGCATGAAAGATAAGTTCTTCTCTTTAATCTGATCGGCCAATTGAAGCAGCAAGCCCACCTCTGGACCAATAGCATCTGCCAGAGGAATTCAGTGCTCAGTGCTCGGATTGGCCTAGATCAAAAGTCAGCAAGTGTTTTCTAAAGAGGACCAGGCAGGAAAGGTTTAGGTTTTGGGAGCCATACAGTCATTGCCACACTTCTCAGCTTTGCTGTTCCTAGCTAGAGGGAATAAGGGGTGTGGTTGTTTTCAAACAAACATTATTTACAAAAACAGGTAATAGTCTGACCTAGACTAACAGGGATCCACCCCTGACCCTGGAGATGAATCAGCGTCTGCAGAGGCAGGTGGGATGGGAGTGGACATGTGTGAGGAACTAGGGGATGAGTTCTGTCAGGAAGGAAGGGGAAGCTAGTAGCCGACAATGGTTCACCACATTGCCCTTTGGAGGAGTGGAGTTTAAAGCCACTACCTTTTTCAACTCCCGTGAAAGCCAAGAGAAGGACTGTGAACGCTGGCTGTTTATTTATATAAATATAAATTTGCTATCATTTATCATTTAACTGACCACGTTAAGAACCACTCTCTTCTTGCTCGGCTTTCCTTATCTCTGCGCTCTAGCCTTTCATACTTCCTGGCACGTGACAGGTTCTCTTGAGTCTTTGCCCTTGCTCCTGCCTTTCTTAGAAACATGCTCTCCCCTCCTCACCCCCATTCTCTCGGTTATATCCTAGTCATTCTTTCAAACCCTGGCAAACCTTCCCTTGGGTGGGATCCTTCTCATTTAAAGTCCACACAGCCATGTATATACCTCTATTAAAGCTCATGACACCCTGTGCTGGAAACATCTGTTTACAGGTGCATCTTGCCACCTGACTGCACCATCATGGAGGGCCTTGTTCCATCGTGCACCCCAGTCCCTACACATAGCAGTCCCTCAATGCGTGTTTCTTGAATAAATGAGCATGGATGCCTTGGATGATGAAAACAGATGAATAACTCTTTCCGTATGTTTGGGGGTTATCATTGAGATCTGAGTAGCAAAATGTATAGTTTTTTTTTTTTTCCTGAATGCTTTTCTTGCTAAATATGAATTTCAGAAGTTTGACCCTCCGGTCTTTACATATGAATCAGCTTTGATGATTTCCATGTGCCTGTGTCATGATGTGTGACTTCACACTTCAGTTTCACAGTTCTGCCTGTGCTGCGAGACCCATTCAATTCCATATTTCCATATTCCCACCTCCCCCCCCCCAACCTACTCATGAAGAGGCAAGTTCCTCTGGCCCCTGGCTCTCTATAGGGAAGTCAGCTCAGGAGTTCCTTATTTTTCAGTGTTCTCTGGATCTCTTCCTGGGGTGTATCCAGTGGTCACCTTGCTGATAGCAGAATTCCACTCCTGGCTAATTTGCCATTCGCAGCATTGGCACTCACTAGATTTGCAAAGTGAAGCTCGCTGGTGGGCAGAGGAAGGGTTCCCCGGAACCCGTCCTGCAGCAAGTCTCCCGTAGTGATTAACACGTGTGCTTGGAGGGAAGCCCGCCCTGCTTTTGGGCCTGCCTTGGCTACTGGTCATTTACTTAGCTTCTCTGATCTGCAACTACCTCACTGATAAGGTGAAGATAATAAAAGTCCCTATATCATAGGTTTTATAAGGATTCAGTAAAATAATGCACATAAAGTATAACATAGTTCCTCCTTACTTACTGGCATACAATAAGCACTCAATAACAAAAGCTACTAGCTGATGCCCAAAATGTGTGTGTGTGTGTGTCTGTGCATAACTGATGATATTAATAAATTTAATTTTCCAGTCTAGAGATTTCAAACATGACTCATCTAAAGCTCTTGGGCAAGGTTTTTTTAATATGAGCTATTATAAAACACGCCAACCAAGAAGCAAGGAAACGCAACACAAGGTCAGGATTAGGTGCAGCTGGGAGTAACAGCAACTTCAAGAAACCATGGTTCAAACAACATAGATGTTTGTCTTTCACATAAAAATCTAGAATGGGCAGGCTAGGGCTGGTATGGTGGCTTTACTCAATAAGGTGCTCAGAGAGCCAGGCTGTGTGTAATTTTTTTTTCTCCCTAGCATTAATGAGACAAAATTGACAAATAAAATTTCATATATTTTAAGTATACAACCTGATGATTGCTGCATTGTGAAATGGCAACCACAGTCAAGTTAATTAATGTATCCATCATCTTACAGTTACTTTTTTTTTGGTAAGAACTCTTGAGATGACTTTCTTAGTAAATTTCAAGTATATAATACATTATTAACTGTACTCCCTGTATTGTTCATTAGATCCTCTGAACTTTTCTGTCTTACAAGTTTGTACTGCTGGATCAACATGTCCCCATTTCCCCCACCACTCAGCCCCTGGCAACCACCATTCTATTCTCTTTTTGCTATGCGTTCGATTTTTTTTTTTTTTTTTTAAGATTCCACAAATGAATGGTATACCCTATTTGTCTTTGTCTGGCTTATTGCATTTAGCATAATGTCCTTCAGGTTCATCTGTGTTATCACAAATGGCAGGATTTCATTCATTTTTATGTGATGTATAGAAAAGGGCTGCTGGGCTCTAGTCATCAAATCTAAATTCTAGGCAGTAGGAAGTAAAAAAGGGGCAAAAAAGAAAAAGTGGTACATGCCAGTTCTGTTTTAAGGGAGACTCCTGAAAGCTGCTACATGACCCTTCTTACCTCCTTCCAGCCAGAATTAAATCCTGTGGCCTTACTTAGGTGCAAAGGCGGCTGAGAAATCCAATCTTTTTTCTGCATTGCCATGTGCCCCACCCAGTGTCAGGTGCTTTATTGCAAAGGAGGAAGAGGGAAGATACTGAAAACAGTCTTTGCCACAAAACCCCATCCATTTCTCCTCATGATATTCACATACTTAGGGACTTTGAGTGAACTCCCTAAAACTTCACTGTGCTCTTTATAATACATTCAATAAATAGGGCATTATTCTTGGCACGAAGACACATGCCATAAATCTAGGCAGTGGGGATACAAAGATAAATAAGAAAAAGTTTCTTCCCCAATGAAATTAGTACAGTGTTGCATGTGCTGTACCAGTGGTGATTACAAAGTGTTACTAGACATGGAGGAAGAAATGATTAAAGCTCTGGAGGAGAAGGTCATAGGGGATGGTCTGAGGACGCCTCACAGAGAACAGCTTTTGTTTGGGATGTTGGCAGATAACGAGAACCTTTCTAGAAATGAGCAGATACAAGCCAAAAATCAACTGCTGGGAGCATTCTCAGCTGTAGGCAAGAGATTCTTGGCTCAAATACGTGGATTCAAGCCACGAGTTAGGGAGCGATGGGGAACCCTCTCCCTCCTCATTCTGTGCACCCTAAGGGACCAGAAGGAAAGAATGAAATACGGTGATTGTTTTTTACTTTGAATGATGAAACTTGGCTAGACCACTTATTATCAAGTTCTTTCCCCTGAAATATTGAATACTTTTCATGCTGAAGAACAAATATAATGTGAATGGGACAGAGAGCCCCTTTTAAGAGACAGATTAAGGGTATCATACTGTGGAATTAGCTGATATATGCATGATAAAGATTTCTGCTAAAATAATGGAAAATAATCTCATTGAGAGAGTGATCAGAGGTCTGGGAAAAAAGCTTTAATCATTCCAGTAAAAGCAATCTCACCTGCTTTATTATTACAAGTGGAGCAATGGAGTGGTACTATTAAAAAGCTTTCCCAAATCATGGGGCATTATTGTGAGAGGAACTCAGATTTTCTCGTTCTTGGCAACGTTTGGTTCCCCCTGTTACGAAAGCCTCTTTGACCGTGGACATTATTTTCTACACTGTATACACGTAACATTTCAAATTGTAGTTTCCTTTCTATTTTGCTCCAGCATTACGCATTCTAATAGAAGCTCATAGGTACAACCTGAAAAAACTTACAGTTGACTGTGAAAAATGTCTTGATAAGGCTTTTATCATGCACATAGAGAACAAATTCAACAGCATAGATATTGAGGCTACAAAGCCACCATTATAAATGTAGTGGCCACCACATGTCAAACCTGGATTCAAAATGTGAAGATTCTTCTTTCTGAAAGAACACAGAGTAACTCAAGTTCATCAGAAACTGGGGGGGGGGGGGGGAGGGGGGCGGTCGCCTGGGTGGCTCAGTCATTAAGGGTCTGCCTTTGGCTCAGGTCAATATCCCAGGGTCCTGGGATCGAGCCCTGCATTGAGCCCCTCATTGAGCCCCTCATCGAGCCCACATTGGGCCCCCTGCTCAGCGGGAAGCCTGCTTCTCCCACTCCCCCTCCCCCTGCTTGTGTCCTCGCTCTCGTGCTCTCTCTCTCTCTCTCTCTCTCTCTCTCTCGGTCAAATAAATGTAGAAAATCTTAAAAAAAAAAAAAAAAAAGAACTGGGGAAGAAGGGGAAGCGCATCTCACCATCCGAAGCACATGGAGCATGACAGAGACCTTCCTGGGGTCGCGTTCAGAGTGTTTGAGAAATCCAAGGACAACCAAGAGAAAGACAGAAGTCTGTGAGCAAAATCTGCCACTCTCAGCAGGGAAAGTAAGGACAAAGCAGTAGCAATCACTTTAAGCAGTTTTGTCCCATTTTAGGGAAGTTTTTAAAATGCTAATAAACTTGAATGGCCCATTTTGAAGTAATTTCACAACATAATTGTCCAGGAAATGCAAGAAAAGTTTCACAGACAATAAATAACCTGTCATCTTCAACTTGTAATATTCCTCGTTGCCTAGTGGTTTTGTATCCTAGGTAGTTTAATTCTTTTTCTTCACTTTTAAACTTTTGATTCTTTTCTGTTTTTGTTATGTTTGAGAGAAGGGTTTTCATGAGTTCGATGGAGTTTTACTCTCACTTTTTTGGACGTTCATGTTATGGAAGCTTATGTTTTTGACTCCCAAGAACCGGTCAACTTTCTGACCATTGTCTTCCTCTACCTGAGTCGGGACTAGGTTGTCTGCAAAGTAGCAAACAGCTGGAAAGGCTGTGTGATATTAAGCATGCAGGTTTGTGGTTCGAATACTGCTGCTGGCACTGTCTAGCTGTGTGACTTTGGACAGCTTACCTAACCTCTCTGTGTCTTAGTTGCCTCGTTGTAAAATGAGAGTGATGAGAGTACCTACCTTATAAGGTGTGAGAGGATTAAATGAGTACCTACTGTTACAAAAAAAAAAAACACAGAGTTCAACTGAATACATTTTAAAGACCTTATTGGCTTTATGCAGTGATTCATGAATCGGGCAGCATGCAATCTAGCAGGCAGAAAGGAACTCTGAAGAGCTGTACAAGGCAAGAAATTTTATAGGCAGAAGGGAGCCGGAACAAGGAAGTTGTACTAGACAATAAAGCAGATTGATTATTGCAAGGTTACCTCCCTTACAGAGGATGGCAGAGTTCTTATCAGGCAGATCACCCAGCTAGTGCTGGTCAGGTGATTCCTGATTGACTGGTTTAAGGTTCCATTTCCTGGAGAGTTGAAACTGTAATTAAGTTTCAGTTTGGCACTGTGGGGCTTAGCATAAGTGGCTCCATTTTGGGCCTGTTGTCATGGCTTTACCATCAGCACATAGCAAGTACTTAAAGAAATGTTAGCTATGGGGCTCCTGAGTGGCTCAGTCAGCTAAGTGTCCAACTCATGATTTCAGCTCAGGTCATGATCTCATGGGTCGTGGGATCAGCCCTGTGACAGTCTTTACACTCAGCAGAGAGTCTGCTAGAGATTCTCTCTCTCCCTCTGTCCCTCCCTCCCCAAAATAAATAGATAAATCTTTTTAAAAAAGAAATGCTAGCTATTATCATTTTTGTGTTCTAAAATCCCACCAAGATATTAATGTTTTTTGAAGATGCTTCTTTAACATTTTCTTTCTTACATGTCTGTTGCAGTGGAAGTTCCAATTATTGGAGTCGAAAGATCTCGGTTTGAAGCTCAATATTGCCACTTTGTAAATGTGTGACATTGGCCAAAACACAGCCCTCCTGGGTCTCTGTTTTCTCAACCATAGCAGGGGATGCACAGGGAATGGGGATCTGGCTAATTTTTCATTATTCATTTGACAAATATTTGTTGCGTACTTAATATTCATCTCCAAAATCTATGTGTTTGCTTAAAGCCTTTTATATGTGCCTAGTATCATCCCAGATACTACTTTTTCAAGTGGAGTTGTTTGTTAGGTTGTCCCACACCACATTTCCTCACACAGAGGAGCAATGAATTTAATGTTCCCATGGCTTAGGGATCTCTTTGGGAAACTGGTGGATGCTGAGGGGTCTCTCTAAACAGTGATGTACACACAGGTCAGAGATTGGCTGTGACCTCAGGGGCTTGCTGTCAGTTGTGTGGCCCATTTGTGGGATCTCTGGGCCCCTAAAAGCAAATCACAGATTGGGGAGTTGTACCACTAAGATTCCCCCTAATTGGGAATTCCAGGAATCAGTTGGGACAAGAACATAGTAGCACCTACCTGTTTGAGGGTCAACTGGATAAAATACCAGCACTGGTGGAAAGGTCTCTATCAACCACTTGGGGACTCCTGCTATAGGGAGAGGATTCAGGGAATGAAAATCTTTTAAAAAGGTGAAATAGATCCTCTTACTCGCCTATTCAAACTCTTGGATGTTTACTTATCACACTCACTGTAAAATTCAAAGTCTTTTCCATAGCCTGCAAGGTTCTACTTTATCTGGCTCCAGCCTCCCTACACACCTGCCCCCCACTCACTTCATTCCAACAATGTGGCCCTATTGTCTGGTTTCAAGCACATGAAGCCAGTGTCTGTCCCTTCTGCTTGGAGTTCCCTTACTCCAGATCTTCTCATGAGTCTCTTCTTGCCATTCAAATCTCAGCTCAGGACCACTGCCCTCTGAATCTAAAGGAGCTCCCGTTCACTCTCTATTGTTTATATTTATTCTATTCCTGGTATGTGTCACTGTCACAGTTTCTTTATTTCTTTATGTGTATTGTTAATTCAGAACCCAAAGGATGGACTCCCATGAGACTAGAAAGGATTTTCTCTGTCCTGTTCCCTGCTGTATTCTCAAGTTTGAGCACCTGACACATAGTTGGTGCTCAGTAAAAAAGTTAGCAATTAAATAAATGAATGAATAAATTAATAAATTAATAAGGATAGTGGTAGAGAAACCTGTCTCCTCTCCATTCTAATTTCATGCCATTAACAGAAGACGTGGTTTTGGGAATGAGGGATTTATACTGAGAAACCCTGAGAATAGTTTCAACCTCAGAGTGATGTGGTATCGTGAGGTCCACAGAATCAGGAGTCAGACTTATTGAGTTCAATTCCCACCTCTGCTGCTATGTGACTTCCGGTAAGTTCTTTAAACTCTTTGCAAAATGGGCATGGTGGTAAAATTACCTGTTGCTGTTTTGAGTGTTCAGTGAGATAATGCAGACAACTCTCTTAGGATAGTGACTGGCCCATAATAAAGTATTATTACTGAGCAGTTGTTTGGTAAACTTCAAGCCTCTGCTTCCATGCCCACCTCCTGCTCCCGCCTCACAGTCAGCTTTCCCAAATGCCAAGCATTGCCTAGGAAGACTGGAGTCTGCCCCAGTTCTCAAACTCTGTGTATGACACTCCCTATGCTAAAGAAATTTCTGGGTGCCTTGGGTTAACTTTCATTCCATTCCTTTTTCTCTTACTGAAGAAAACACTTTGGAAGACAAGTGAAAATGTAGTTACTAGAAGGATACCTTGAATCTTTTCAAACTTAGAAACAAAAGTGTAAATCATTAGAAAATCATTTACAAAAATGTAAATCATTGACCAAGGCAAATGAGATTGAGAGCCACTGGCTTCATGGCATATTGAACAAGAAAGGGATTGAAAATGAAATGAGAAGAAATCCCTGAGCAGTAACTCCTGTGGCCCCAGGCTGTAGTTGATGATATTATCTGCAAGTGTCATGAAAACAGGTCCCAGAGAAGAATCTTTCTTGAATCCCACCCAGGAAGTTTTACACTGTCCATCAAACATAATGGAATTGGTTCCCTTCTCCTCCACAGGGGAAATGCCAAAGATGTGCCCTCAAGTAAACAGAAAGAGAAGCCATTTGCTTAGTAATAAAACATAAATGGTTGTGGGGCACCTGGCTGGCTCAGTAGGAAGAGCACAGTAGACATCAAAAATAAATAGCCCATACACCCAAAGCTAGTGGAAGGAAGAAAATAATAAAAGTTAGTGCAGGGATTTAAAAAATAGAGGATAGAAAAAGGACAGGGAAAATCAACAAACGAAAGAGTGGGTTCTTCAAAAAGATCAATGAAATAGACAAATCTCTAGCTAGATTGACTAAGAAAGAGAAGGCTCAAACTAAAAATCAGAAAAAGTAGACATTACTACAGATCTTACAGAAAAAGGATTATAGAAGAGTACTGTGAACAATTGTATACTAACAAATTTGATAACCTAAATGAAATAGACCAATTGCTAGGAACACACAACTTACCAAGACCAACTCATGAAGAAATATAAAATCTGAACAGACTTGTAACTAGTAAGGAGATTGAATCAGTAAATAAAAACCTCACCACAGGGGCACCTGGCTGGCTCAGTTGGTAGACTGACTCTTAATCTTGGGATTATGAGTTCAAGCCCCACATTGGGCATAGAGATTACTTAAAACAAAAACCAAAAAACAAAAACTCACAACAAAGAAAAGTCCCAGGACAGGATGACTTCCCTGGTGTAATCTACCAAACACCAATCCTTCTCAGACTCTTCCAGAAACTTGAGAAGGAGGGACACTTTCAAACACATTATGTTAAGGTTGGCATTGACCTGATACCAAAGCCAAACAAAGACATTACAAAATGAGAAAATGATGAATACCCCTTATGAATATTGATGCAAAAATCCTCAACAAAATGCTAGCTAACAAAACTTAACAGGACATTAAAGGATTATATACCATGGCCAAGTGGGATTTATTCCAGCACTGTTCAACAGATGAATATCAGTCAAATGTAATTCACTACATAAACAGAATGAAAGAGGGAGAAAAACACTTGAAAAATTCAATAGACTTTCATGAAAAAAATACTCGAGAAACTAAAAATGGAAGGAAACTACCTCTACATAACAAAGACCATATATGACAAGCCCACAGCTAACATCATCCTCAATGGTGAAAAACTAAAACTTTTCCTCTAAGGGGAGCCTGGGTGACTCAGTTGGTGACTCTTGATTTAAGCTCAGGCCCTGATCTCAGGGTCTTGTGATGGAGCCCTGCTTTGGGGTCCATGCTCAGCGCAACGTCTGCTTGTCCCTCTCCCTCTGCTCCTCCCCGTTTGTGCTCTCTCCTTCGCTCTCTAAAAAAATAAATAAATAAAATCTTTAAAAAAACCCAGGTTTTAAAACTTTTCCTTTAAGATCAGGAATAAGACCTGACCGCATTTGCTTTGATGCCATCTATTCAACATAGTATTAGAAAAGCAATTAGGCAAGAAATAGAAATAAACGGCATTCTAACTCGAAAGGAAGAAGTAAAATTATCTCTGTTTGTGGATGACATAATCATGTATGCAGAAAACTCTATAGATTCCACACACACCTACAAGCTGTTAAAGCTAATAAATAAATTCAGCAAAGTTGCAGGATACCACGTCGACACACAAAAATTAGTTTTTCTTTGAACTAACAATGAACAATCTGAAGAAGAAATAAACAATTCCATTTGCAATAACATCAAAAGAATAAAATACACAGGAATAAACTTAACCAAGGAAGTGCAAGATTTGTACACCAACGACCACAAAACATTGTTGAAAGAAATTAGAGAAGGCTTAAATAAATGGAAAGATATCCCTTGTTCATGGTTAGAAGGCTTAATATTGTTAAGATGCCCAATTCCTCAGAGTAATCTAGAGATTCGGTGCAATCTCTTTCAAAATCCCAATGACTGTGTTGTGCAGAAATAGAAAACTGCATCCTAAAATTCATATGGAATCTCAAGGCAACCCAAAGAGTCAAAATAATCTTGAAAAAGAAGAAAAAAGTTGGAGGTCTCACACTTCCTGATTTCAGCTTACTACAAAATTACAGTAACCAAAACCATGTGGGACTATAAAGACAGACATAAAGCCCAGTGGAATAGAATAGAGAGCCCCCAAATAAACTCTTACATACATGGCTAAATGATTTTTTCGACAAAGACCATTCAATGGAGAGAGGACAGTCTTTTCAACAGATGGACCTTGGAAAACTGGATGTTCACATGGACAACAATGAAGTTGGAAATACATAATTCACCTTCTATATTGTGCTCAATAACACTCCTCAAGTTTTGGTCTTTGTGAAGTCCTGAAAGGAGGTACTCCTAAAGACCAGTCATGGATCTGAGGACTAGTTCTAGATCCAAACTGGGTTACATGACTGTCTTGGTTTATGTTCTTTTCAAACTGGACTCCAAGACAAGGATTTGAATAGAAGTTGTTTACTTGGGGGGCGCCTGGGTGGCTCAGTCGTTAAGCATCTGCTTTCGGCTCAGGTCATGATCCCAGGGTCCTGGGATCGAGCCCCACATCGGGCTCCCTGCTCAGCAGGAAGCCTGCTTCTCCCTCCCCCACTCCCCCTGCTTGTGTTCCCCATCTCATTGTGTCTCTTTCTGTCAAATCAATAAAATCTTAAAAAAAAAAAAAAGTTGTTTACTTGGCCATGGCAAGGAACATTGGTGGGAAAGTGGGTAAGTGCTCCAGGGAAGGGAAAGAAGCTCGTAAAGAGTGTGTTATGGAACCAGCTACCTCAGTAGGCAACTGAAATTTAATTCCACAGAAAAATTCTGGGCAGTGGTGTAAAACACACGTCTCAGAATAATCCTACATCAGGGACAAGGGACTTGGGCACGTGACTATAATAACTTCTCAGTGTTTCTGGCCTGCTGCAAGCACATGCCAGTTAAGATGCCTTCAATAGTTCCAGAAAGAGCCTTCAGGTCCCCATCCGCCCTTGCTGGGAGCTCCAGCAGCCTGATTACAGAGCTGGGTGAGGGCGGTAGGCGGGACACTGGTAGTGATGTGGTTTGGAGTGTTGGGGTTTGGAACAGATGGCCGAGAAAGAGTTCTTGAGACGTCTTTGGTACAAGAAGGTGGTTTTATTAAGGCACAGGGACGGGACCCATGGGCAGAAAGAGCTGCTGCTCCAGATCGTAAGGCTCAAGTGATGACATACTATGGGAGGTAAAGACAAGGGGAAGTTTCCAAAAGGACTTTCATATGCTAAAGAAGACTCACAGGATTCTGGGGTCCTAGCTATTATCAAGCCAAGGTGGTTTTTCCCTCTAGCAAAGCATTAACATTAAGACAGCTGGGAGTTTCCTGAGAAATGTTATGCTCTGCCTGCCTCAAGTATTTGTCAATGGGCTGCGGGTTATAAGGAAATTTAATTTTATCTACATTTCCTTCTGCCTTTGTTCCCCACGTCAGTAGCAGCTGCTGTATTAACCATTGCAATCCATGCAGTCAAAGCTGGCTAATGTGGTTCATCTCCCAGCCCTAGCATTATTAACTGTAAGATCTGTGCAGAATTTTCACGTTTCTTAAGCCTCAATATTTGATCCTAAAAATTAACACCATCCTTATGCGGTTGCTGGAAGCATTAAGAAAATGCATGTCAAGTAAACCCTGGTACATGGCAAATGCTCAATACATTTTATATATCTATGAAATTCTAGGGGTAGCAAGACGCGGCAAACCGCCCTCTTATTGAAATGTAGCTTTAACAAGGCTCTTACTTTGGTCAGGGGGTCCACATATTACCAACCACGCTGGGAGAGGAAAGACTCATTTGTTTGTCAGATCATCACCCCGTTATTTTTTTTAAATTTATTTATTTGAGAGAGAGAGATGGTGCGCACGCATGAGAGTGTGCGCGTGGGTGAGTGGGGGGCAGATGGAGAGGGAGAGAGAATTCCGAGCTGAGTCCCTGCTGAGTGCAGAGCCTATTGTGGGGCCCAGTCTTAGGACCCCAAAATCATAACCCGAGCGGAAGTCAAGAGCCAGTCACTCAACCAACTGAGCCACCCCAGTGCCCCTCCATTTTTTTTTAAATTAGTTTATTTATTTGAGAGCGAGAGAGCTGGGGAGAGGGGCAGAGGGAGAAGAAGAGAGAAGATCTCCAGCAGACTCCCCGCGGAGCGTGGAGCCTGGTTCGGGATTCTATCTCATGACCCATAAGAGCCTGACCTGAGCCGATATCAAGAGCCGAAAGCTTAACCAACAAGGCCACCCAGGCGCCCCAGGTCATCACCCCATTATTGAGCCTATACAACACAAACAGGACCTAGATTGTTATTCCCGGAGCTTTCAGCAACCCTTGAAAAAGTCCCACAAGACAACTTTTGTGGCCTGGCAGATGGCTTCATGGCTCTCTCTGCCCTCCTCGGTCTGTGATTTAGTCCGAAGCAAGTCCCAGTTAAGCCTTTCAGCCACTGGGTGTGTGACCCTCCTCCCCTAAGCAGTAGACATAGGAAACTGGAGGGGTGTTGCAGGTTTCCAAGGGAACCGTTTCTCTCAGGATACCTGAAAGACGCCCACGTTCTCTTCTCAATTTTTGGTCATGGGTCTGTCTGCTCCTAAACAATGAAATCTGCCCAGACAATAGATCTTTTATGGAAAGAACGATGCTGTCAAAGAGGAAATCTTCATTGTTTGCAAAACCTCTGAAAGGAACCAGATATAAATTGTTGATTTACCTGTGTGCTTATTTTTCAAAGGGAAAAAGAAATATCTTTGTAAAAATTGTCCACCATACAAAAGATACTGACATTTTATAGGTTTACCTTGATTTTTTTTTTTTTTTACTGTAGTATTGACATGCTGAGAAAAGTCCTGTTGCATTGAAAATATTTTTATATTGAAACAAAGGGAGTCCCTGCATTTGGATGGCTCAAGACTACTAGGATGAGAATTTGATTTGCATTTAAAGCCAGACAATGTCCCAACGGACAAAACCCGCTTTGCAAGAGCACAAGCTAAAAGAAACAAACTATTCAATAAGAATAAAAAATTATTGAGTTTTTAAAAGAATGTCACTTTCTAGCAATTGTCGAGAAAGACTTTGCAGTAGCTCAAGCAGACTCCCCGCTGTGCACAGAGCCTGATGCGGGGCTCAAACTCACGACCCTGAGATCATGACCTGAGCCAAAATCAAGAGTTGGACACTTAACTAGCAAAGCCACCCAGGCACTCCTCTTTTGGATGTTTTTAGGCAATGGGCCAAGATTTGCTTTCTGGTTTGAGGTAAGAGCAGTTTGAGCCACAACCAGCAAATGTCACTGATTCACTTTCCACAGTCTCTTCCTAGCCTGCGCTCACGTGACCAAACTGCAGCAAAGAACATCTTGGAAAGTTACTAGCTCGGTGGGTCTCCTTTCATCATTCTTCAGTATTATCGTTTTGTTCATAGACTGATTTCTTTCAAGCCTCGTAAAAGAGTTGTTGGTTTTGTTTTGTTTTGTTTACATGCCGATTTTTCCTTACTTAGCCTTCATGTTCTGTGTTTCATGATAAATTTTAACTTTTGTTAATTTCAGCCTTTTTACTTAGTCACCTGATTACTTGAACTATTATATAGGCTACTCAAGGTTTCACACCTATTCTGTTCAGAGAAATGACCAGAATACCCAAAATATCATGCTTTTCACTTACAAACTCATTTAAGTCCTAAGTTGGGACTGAGATTTCTTACTTGCTTTTCTATTTGGCTGATCTTTGATTTTTTTAATCCCTGTTTGGTTCCAGAGTTCATGCATTTTCTTTTATATCTCACAGCTCTCTAGTTGAGTGCAAAACTAAAAAAAAAAAAAAAAAAAAAAAAGGAAAGAAAGAAACAACAAAAAAAGATCTTTATCTTTTTTGATAAAGTTGATAAAGCTGATGTGGCAGGACCAAGAAACAGGAAATTCATAACAAACAGCCAACACTAATCACCTCTAAAGTGCTTGAAATTGGTTAGGAAGTATTTTCATAATCTTAAATTTTTAAAATGTCTTTCCTTTACCTTTTCTAGTCATTTTAGAGTTCCCCGGCACAGATATTTAAGATTAAAGAACAAACATTCCTTATTCATTGTATTTGCTTTTATACTTACATTCATTACCATCATCAAAGCATCTTGTTCCTACAATTTTTTCCCACAAATAGCTAGAATTTGAGCAAAATCGGTCATAAATAGGCCTCTGTGGGCTGAGCCGGGAGCCTATCCCTTAGAAGTTGTTTTTACGAGAAAACATGTTCCAATTCTAAAAACCCAAAACCAAACCAAAACAAAAAACCAAATTAGAACACAATCCTTTTGTACTTTGGACACGGCTGATTTGTACCAGGTTAAGAGAATGGATTGGAAGTAAGATTGACCGAATTCAAATCCTGGTTCTGCTTCCAGCTAGCTATGCCATTTTAAACAAGTTTCTTAACAACTCTGAACCTCTATTTCGTCTTTTCTAACGTGGGGGAAATACGAGTTACCTCCTGTAGAGGGCTGCTATGAGGTATGAATGATATAATGTACGTAAAGCACATAATAAAATCTCAGCAAATCCTAGCTATTATGATCATGTTCCTAAGGTCACCTTTAGAACTACACAAGTTGGAACTAGAAAGATCAGGGCTCAGGCCAAAGGTCCTTTCTAGCATGATACCCAGTGGTTTATAACAGAGAGATTGCACCAGTACGGATTCGTCGTATGACCCTGGAAAATTTCATAATCTTTTGTGTCTGCTTTTTCTTTTTTAGGGTAGGTGTAAGTATAATAAAACCTGTCTCTCTTTTTCTTCCTCCAGCTTTATTGAGCTATAAGTGACATGTAACATTATGTAAGTTTGAGGTATATGTTGGAATGATTTGATAACGTATATATTGAGAAATGATTATCACAATAAGGTTAGATAACACCTCCATCACCTCACATAATTACTAACACTTTTTAAGTGGTAATAACATTTAAGATCTACTCTCTTAGCAACTTTCCAGTATAAAATACAGTGTTGTTAACCGTAGTCACCATGCTGCACATTAGATCCCCAGAACTTATTTGTCTTACAGTTGAAAGTTTATAGCCTTTCACCAACCTCTTCCTATTTGCCCCACCCCCTGCCCCTGGCAACCACCATTCTGCTATTTCTACAAGTTCAAAAACCTGCCTCGCTTTAACTCACAGGGCGCACAGAAAATAAAGTGAGACTCTTTGCTCAAGGCCTTTGAACTAAACAATGCCCCACATAAGGTGTCATGAATCTCGGACTTGTGCAACATTACATATATACTCATTCTTCTTCGGTGAGTAAGAGAGAGAGAAGACAAATGAGAGAGGGTGCTGCAGCCATTGGCTGTGGATTTGCACTGGAATGATTGGGTTCCTCACATTCCCACGCTTACTCACAAGCTTCAACTGCATTGAGGAACTTTGGATACAAATTGATTCAAGATCTGGTCCCAGCTCTGCCACTTTCTAGCTATGTGACCTTGAGGAAGTCACTTAATTGCTCGTGGACAAGAGCAGTATTTCCCTCAGATGGCCATGGTGAGGATGAAATGAGATGTACACAGCACACTTGGCACAGTCTCAGTGCTCAAAACGTTAGAGATGACGATGATGGTGGTGATGATGATGGTGGTGGTGTGGCGATATTGATAGTAATGATGGTGCTGGTGATGGTGGTGATGATGATGGTGGTGATGGTGGTGATGATGGTAGTGATGATGATGGTGATGGTAGTGATGATGATGGTGATGATAATGGTGATGGTGATGATGGTGACAGTGGTTATGATGATGGTGATGATGGTGATGGTGATAGTGATGATGATGGTGATGAGAATGGTGATGGTGATGATGGTAACAGTGGTTATGATGGCGATAATGATGGTGATGATGATGATGATGGGGTTAATGGTGATGGTGGTGGTGATGACAATGATGATGATGGTAGTGATGGTGATGATGGTGGTGATTTTGCTAATTTATTGCTTAGAATTGTCTGCCCTTAGATATCACAGCTGTTCATTTCTGTTTTTCGAGTTGCTGCTGCTACTGCAGCCACGGGGGCTTAAAATACGATCTGAGCTCTCCAAAGTTATTCCCTTCTCTATTTTCTAATACAGTCTTTTTGAAACTGTCATTCAGTTAAATTAGTGTTGGTTCCATATTTGTCTTATATTTTATAAGCCACGTAATTGTTTATGTCAGACAATATCTTTCTACGTTTTCTTTTTTCATTTAATGTAGTGAGTTTTCTGCTTTTTTCCCCAAAGAAATGATGAGGCTGGCTGAGTGTGCAGCTTGTCATTTTAATGGATCCTCATTGCATATGACAAGATTTGACAAAGTTTTCAAAAACTGTTAGGTTTGTCAAAATTCCATCCTGTACTTTGTCAAGACCTACCATCACATACTACAAATCTAAGGACTTGTCAGATAAAAGCCTTGTCACAGCGGGACTTGTCAGCCAGTCTCCTCAAGCCCCTGTTCACCCTCAACCTGAATAGCTACAAGTTTATACCCTGGAATTGCAGGTAAGATTTCATTTGCAAAGAGGTTCCACAGCTAAGATGTTTGCACTTTTATACGTGCATGTCTTTCCTTGGGCTTACACAAGAGACATAGCTACAAACAGGGAAAAAAATTCTAATTAGCCAGTGGTAGTGGGTCAGAAATGTAATGGAGGAATGATGAGAAGCATAAGCAAAAGTGAGGTAAATAAAGACAGGGGGACAGACGAGGCACATAAGGCAGTACAGTTTGAAACGTCTTTTGGTTGGTGTAAATTTAACATAGCCATGAGATCTGAGATCAACCACCAGCTAGCTCCTTGAGGATAGGAACTGGGTTTTGAACATCATTAGGAAATGATCTGGCAGAATTCAGGTACGGCTGAATCCAGAAGCCCAAAGACTGATGAGTTACTGGTCTCTTTCTTTCCATCTCTAGGTTCTGCTTTCCTTTGGCTTCATGTTCAGGCAGGATTTTGCCAACAGCAGTGGGGCCTGCTGCTTCCGTGGTCCTTAGCTAGTGATCGTGGGAGTAGAGGATTAAGGGATAGAAAAATACTCTCCCAATATTATTAGGAACAGTTCTAGGCTTGACTCTCATTAGCCTGGCTTGAGTCCTGTGCCCATCTCTCAGCCAATCACTGTGGTTAGCAGGACAAAGTAGCTCATTAGACACTCTTGGAAGTAGGGTGAGAAAGTGAATCCTATTTGATGTACATAGCTTGAGTGCAAAGAAGGAGTGTTATCCCAAAGGAAAATCAAGTTGCTATTCTCCAGGGGGAAAACAATTGATATATGTTATACCCCTGAGGCTACCCTCTCCTTTCTTCTCTGGTTCACTCCAAAAATTCTCGAAAGGGAATACTATAAAGAAGACATCAAAAGCACCAGCTTTGGAATAAGACATTCTGTGTTGAAATTCTGTTACCACCACTTACTAACTTGGTGAGTGCTTGGACAAATGACTGAACCTCTTCGTACTTCAATGTTCTCTCTGCTAAAATAAAGATAATAATAGCATTTATTTCATTGGTTGCTGAGAAGATTAAATGAGATAAGCCAAAGTGACACTTGGATGCTTGGACCCAGTAAGAATGTAATCAGTGTTCCATTTCTTAGAAGGTCTTGTCTATTTAAACCACCCATCTGATTAAAACTTCATTCTTCATGCTCTCTTGAAACATACAGATAGACAGCCCACAACACGTCTATGGTATGCTGACTATCTGGACACGTCTGTTCTCACCTTCTGAGTTGCAGGTGATCCAAGACCTGCTTATTCCAGTTGTGCTTGTTATAATTACATATTCATTAGTACTAAACCAACGTCCTATAATGTGAACAGAGAGTTGTTTCCGTGAAACCGCTTTTGGATGCTTTGTGGATATTTTGGAAAGACTTGGTTGAAAGGGAATTGCTAAAAAGAATTGCTACAAGAATACAATATGAGCACAGCTAATGTAGAAGGTTGGGGGAAACAGTAAAGCTCTAGAAGGATTCTGCCTACACAATGGTTTTCGGAGTATGGTTTATTCAAGAAACATGTTACAGGACTCTAATCACAGACCTATACTCAAGTGGAAGTCTGGCTGTAGTGCACCAAGAGATTGGTGACTGTATACACAATTATATGTTCTAAATTTTAAATTCAAATAATGTCTAAGGTGTTCATGAATTTTTTATGAATCCCTGCTCTAGCTAGTTTTTAAAAATTAACAACACAACAACCAGTCTCAATTGCTTGGAGAGGAAATGGCATCTGCTGATTATTAGAGCCTTTCTATCCTTCCCATACTTACATTATCTATACTCATTACCATTACTTTTTAATATCCCATTTACCTCTCAGCCATTTACAATCTGGCATCTACACCCGTCACTCCCCTGAGACTTGTATCTAAGAAATTGCCAACCTCAATTCTCTATTTGCTCTTTGAACATGAAGGTTTCTCAGAATTCTGGCTCTTCTGAAATGTTCAGACTGCAGGGAACTACTTCCAAATGCCTCGTGGAGCTGAAAGGACGAGAAGTCTAGGGGTCCACTTTTCAGTCATCCTAGTGCATCCACTGATGACCCACCTGGTACAGTCACTGGGTCCTTGTCCTCTTCTGTATGATGCCCTTGTTGGCCCAAGTACTCCCACGGGCCTCTTTTGTGGCCTCCCATATTTCCGGTCCTGGACTTACACTCACGTACTCTGTCATAGCTCCTGCAGCACATGGGCCGTGCATGGGGGTCTGGAGCAGATGGATGGCCTCGGCCACATGCCGGGATGAGCCCCCAAGACCCTGGTGTTGAGCCTGTGTCTTCCCTTCCCTCTGGAGAATTCCTCCAGAGGAAATTGCTACCCCTTGCTGCCTTGCTCTGTCGGTTGGATTCAATTAGAACAATCTCAGTGTCCTGGAGAGGTTTGTAGGAAAAATTGTCAGAGACTTTAAAATGAAGCAAAAGATTAGTGAGTGTCTTTAATGAAAAACAAAGTGTTATCTAGTTCATTTTTTTCGGAATTATTGGATTCTAGGGGAGCTCTGTGCCTTTCATTGTCTTTGAGGGATTTTATAATACTGTAGTTTGTCAACAACTGATAGCAATGGATGCAAATTCTCTCTGTTGTAAAGACAATTGTTCCCCTCTCTTCACCAGGAAAAGACAGGGTTGCATTTATTTCTAAATTTATGTTAGCACTCATGACTGAGCTATGCAAGTGTTGTACTTTGGTTTGTTTTTTTTTTATAATAATATTTTTTATTGTATTATGTTCGTCCCCATACAGTACATCCCTGGTTTTTGATGTAAAGTTCGATGATTCATTAGTTGCGTATAACACCCAGTGCACCATGCAATACATGCCCTCCTTACTACCCATCACCGGCCTATCCCAATCCCCCACCCCCTCCCCTTTGAAGCCTTCAGTTTGTTTGTTTTTGCTTTTGTTTTCTTTTTTTTTTTTTTAAGAATTTATTTATTTATTTGAGAGAGAGAGTGAGAGAGAGCACAGGCAGGGAGAGCTGCAGAGGGAGAGGGAGAAGCAGGCTCGCCGCTGAGCAGGGAGCCCGATGCGGGACTTGATCCCAGGACCCTGATATCATGATCTGAGCCAAAGGCAGATGCTTAACCGACTGAGCTACCCAGAGGCCCTGCAAGTGTGGCACTTTGCATATTCTTTTGAACAGATTGCAACCTCTTCTGGCTCTCTCATTAATTAATAAGTTAAATAAAATTTTTGACAAATGTTCGTTTTGCATTTAAACAAGTCATGATTATACACTCTTCAAAAAATTATTCTTTAACAGCTTTTAATATTTTTTTATTCTCCAACAAATAGCCTTTGTCAGATCACAGTCCTGTTACGACCTCTCCCAGGACAATAGGTACCAACATTCCTTCCATTTACAGCGTCAAGAGAACCCATCTACATAATTCTTCCCAGAGCAGAGAAACTCTGCACCAAGATGATTTGCTGTTTCCATTTTTAAAAGGATCTGGCAACTCTTAAAGGGCAGCCTCGCTCCCTCAAGTTCCTTCTAACTAGGCACCTCGGTGTGGAAGAAGTTCACAGACTCATTTTTCACATTCTGCGAAAACCTGTTGGGCTGTGTCCTCGTATCACCCAACCCCACCGCCCACTCTCTGGCTCTTTTAGACTGAAGATATGTCTTTTTCGTCTTTATAGTCTCCACAGTGCCTAAAATTGTGCCTTGCTTATAGCAGGTGCTCAGAAAATGTTTGCTGAATTTACCTCATATTGCAGGGAAGAAAAATAAAATGGCAGCCAGTTGGAGAACAAGGGTCTTAAAATATAGTATTAGGCTGCTGGAATTTTATAAATAAAAGAAACCATAACCATCTTCTAGTGGATATGACGAGAGGAAAAATAAAGTGGGACTGGTAGCTGTTGCTCACCAGTCATTTCTGATGTCCCTTCATAACGCCAAGGTCACTGACTCCCTTGCTGCTCCAAGGGACCAACATGTCCCCACACTCCTATGGGGCCTCACTGTACTTAGATCAGGAATGGGCCTTTACATAAACAAGGCTAAGACTTTGTATCATTTCAAATCTGGGACATCCTGAACTAACAAAAGCCGAGTGATTATGAGCCAAATAATAACCTGGCAGTTGCTGTGTAGGAATCTTAGATAAAGAGAAAAGTATTCTGTAATACCCTGAGATTCCTTTTTAGCTAGCACTTGGCGATCCCAGAAGAGATTAAAAATACCACCAAAACTTCTTTTCATGAAACTAACCCACAGTGTCATCAGTTTAATGGAGAACACATGGCTTTGGCCATTCTTCTGAAACTTATCATTACAGAAAAATCTAGAAACAGTGCTGTACATGGACATAGGAATGAGGTGTTTGTTTTTTTATATAATCGTAAATGAAATAATAGAGAATAAGTGAATCAGTCCCATTCATTTGGGGAGTGTCAAATTTAAAATCACAGATTTTCAGAACCACAGAGCTAGGATTATCTCAGATTTTCCAACTTAACACCAAGGAAAAATACCACGTTTATATTTTGTGAGCATGTTCCCACCTCCACAGAGGAGAAGAATGTAACTCCCCCAGTACTAATCATCATCGACCGAGCACCGTCAATGTCCTTCCGCCAGAGGCCCTCGTTCCGACCCCAGGAACACACCTGCGGTTGAACAGCCTGGCTTATTGCTCGTTGCAGGCCCGGAGAAGACACACCATGGGGAACCATGCAGCATCTCAGTAAGAGGGTAAAACTTACAGGATTTGGGCATTGGTTGGGTAATTTGGGGGGAAGGTCTAATGAAGCAAGGGCTTAGACTGGGTACTGTCAGAAAGCAAGGGCAATCCCAAGATTGGGCATCTCAATAAATCTTACCCCTGGGGAAGGCAGACTAGAGTCAGGGAAAGGCCGTAATGGTAAAGTAGTGGTCAATTCACTTTCGCAGAGAAAGGGGATGTCTGGTATTTTGTGGGGTGCACAGAAACCTTGTTTTGTCTCACTTTATCATGGTCTCAGAGTCACCTTGTCTATGTCAGTGTGCTGTGAGATTGTGTGTGTTAAGTAGGAGAACCATGTGGGCTGGCCAAGGGCATCAGACCAGTGCCCGGTTGCTACAGGCTGTTTTCTCAGCACTTACTATATGCTAAGCGCTTCCCACAAACTATTTCATTTAATTCCTTTAATTCTATGAAGCAGATATTCTGAGTGCCATTTCACAAGTGAGAAAACAAGGATCTGAAGAAATTAGTGTTAACAGCAAGTAAATGGCGGGCAGAGTTGGGACTGACGGGGCCTGACTCCAAAGCCCACACGCTATGAGCATACCACATGCGTGATGCTTGGGTGCCTGAGAAATGGGGGAAGGACAGAAGGCATGTGTGTGGGGGGAAAAGCAAGCTGGACCACAGAACCTTGGCATCTGACTTTTGGTTTTCCTGCCTTTACTGTCTCTGGGACCTCCAACATCCCATAGATCAGACACCTACCATCCCTGTCCTCCCAGATCTGGACTCCCAGCAATTCCGCTCCAATAATATTTTTCTCTGATCCATTTGGCCACCTCTACTTGCCCCCATCACACCGTGGGACCTGCCATTTCTCCCAATGTGCCATCTTTAGAAATTAAAGTTCTGAAATTTCCCTCTTAACCAAAGTGTCATATCAGTCTACCTCTTCCTTATGCTCCTTTTATCTTTCCCTCTATACTCCTCCTTATCCTTCAAGCCTGTCTCTCCCCTTAAGGCTTTGTTTTATTTTCTTCCTTTCTACCTTGGGTCGTAGGACCCAACAATTAATTCACCAGATCCCTAAATCCACTCAGCTCCTTGACCTTCTGGTGGCTCTCAGCCCTGACTCAGTGATGGTTTTCAACTTTTACTGTCTGTTGGACACGGTGCTCAGCTCTTTCCAACGATTTACCCATTTAACCATCACAACATTATGAGCTAAGGACTACTATACCCTCATTTTACGAGCAAGGAGCTGAGGTTCAGAGTAGTTAAATAACTTGCCTAAGGTCAAACTGCCAGTAGGTGGCAGAGTCAGGATTTGAACCTAGGCCGTCTTGCCGAAGTATCTGCTGGTGACTACCATATTTCTGCTGCCCTCTTCTGACAGTCATGTCTTTTCTTCACTGCTGCCTCTGGTTATTGAATAGTTTCATAAACCTGCTGGCTTCAGTGCCTGCAAGAAGTCTTCACTTCACTCACAAAGCCAAGTTCATCAACACCTATGCCTTCCACCCTAAATTTCTCTACATGCTTGTCTGATCTCCTCTCTTATCAGGGAAATAGAGCCCTTATTTGTAATAGAGTAATTTAATTTTCTGTGTATCTTCCCACACTGCAAGCTGACCACCCCCCAAAACATGAATGCCAAGGGTACACTTGACCTCGATTTCCAATTTAGAGGCTCAGATTCTAAGTCAATGCTCGCTAAGCATGTAAAATGCTCCTATTTGCATGGCGAGTAGGAACTGGAATTTCTGCTGCTCCCCAGGATGGGTATGTACTGAACCTGGTACCAAGGGAGCCACTGACTCGAGCCTTCCTTTTTCACCCACACTGTGTGTCTGGTCCGACAGGCAGAGCTAGCTCATGACTCCTGTGACTAGAACTCCTGCCAAGCTTTTCCCGGGGGACTGAACCATCTTCTCATTTCTGTCCACAGGCTGGAATTTCCCTTCATCCCTGGTGAAGTTCCTCCTTGAAACAAAATAATGCCGCCACATTGAGATTTATCTCTCTGCCCCCTAAAAACCACTGTGGCCACCCCCCACCACCACCTATGGCATGGACCCCTCTGATCAGTGAGTCAGCCTTTTGTGTTGTGAACACATGCTGATACACTGAATCCACTGAAGGTTTAAAATCATTTAAGTAAGCATCTTGAAGTTTTGCAATAAATTTTAGGGGTTTTCAGACTTCCCTGAAGTTTTTTTTGCAGAACTACTCATTTTCGTACATAGTACAGTGTCTCAGATGTGGCACATGGTAAATATTTGTGGAGCTGAATTACACAAACTAAATCACAACCCAATCTTTAGTGCAAAAACAGATTTTTTTTTCTTCTTTATCTTTTTCCAAAAAATAACTTCAAGTAGTCAATATTCAGAATTTGCTTCTTTAAAGTATCTTTCTCAGGACCTTGGCCTCAATAGGAACAAGTCCCCTTCTCACTTAATTCAACAAGGATTCAGAATTTTGTAAAAGAAATATTATTGGAATACGAAGTGAAAAAGACAAAAGCAAGTCCCTCGAAATCAATTAAAAGGCATAAAAGTGAACATATGTACAGTTTGGATATTCCTTATCACAGTGGTTCTCAACCTTTTCCCCTAATTCAACAATGCCAAATGGAAACAGAGGCTCACAAACGCATGAAGTTCAGTCAGTGGGGGTTGGCCGTGGGCCACATGTCCTTGGAGGTCACAGCAGGATGGATGGGGAGAGCTATCATTTAGAAAAAGCCCTTCAGGAGATTCTTCTATTTCTACCTCTTTATGTTCCCATTTCTATCAGTGTTCTAAAGTGACAAGGCCTACGCAATCGTTAACTCAGTTTGGCTTATTGGCCACTGGACCTGCTGTTCCTCTGTTTATCTGGTTAGGAGAACAGGCTTCTGAGTTGGGCTGCCTGGCTTGGAATCTTGGCTCATCACTTAACCTCTCTGTGCTACAGTTCCCCTAATTCCACTGGCTGTCCACAGCCATCTTTTCCTTCCTCCCTGCTAATGGAACATGGGTCTGTTTAGATATTGTCAATATCTCTCGTGGCCTCAGGTGGTCCTCCATCTTATTTCGGTCACAGGGTATGAATTATGATTGGTCAAAATAGTCCTAGAAATCTCTGCTCCTTTGGAAGGAATTGGTCTAAAGGTAGGCTTGTCATGGCTAGAGAGATGTCAGGGCAAATTGTCTGATGGGTGAGGTAGGGGGAGAATCCATCCCAAATATGAGACAAATCCTTGAAAGGAGAAACTTTTCCTCATTCTTCCTGCCTGTGTGGCTGACAAAATCCTGGAGGTGTAGTGACTCTCTTATCCTGGAGGTGTAGTGCTTGAAAAGGCAAGTCACCACGCTACCTTAGGAAGGAAACAGAAAGGGCTCAGTCGTTTAGCTGTGTTGGGAGCCTCTGCCTCAGCTCTGAACTTTGGACTTCTTATTCAGTGAGAAAAAGAACGAATTTGTTGGTCAAGCCCCAATAAATGTTAGTTTCAGTTGAATGCATTCTTATTGGATATACTCAGTGTTTCTAATTCATAAAGTGAGAATAAAAATAGTACTAACCGAAAGAAAGAAAGAAAATGATCTGTTTTCACATAACATGGTCTTGTGTTTGTAGAAAGCCCTAGAGAGTCCACAAAAATACCCCAGTTAGAATTAATAGACAAATTCAGCAAAGTTGCAGGATACAAAGTCAACACCCAAAAATTAGTTGTGTTTCTTCACGCTAACAATAAATGATCTGAAAAAGAACTTAAGAAAATGATTCCATTTACCACGGCACCAAAAAGAATAAAACACTTAGGAATAAACTTAACCAAGGAGGCGAGAGACTTGTACACTGACAATTACAAAACATTCTTGAAAGAAATTAAAGAAGGCCTAAATAAATGGAAAGATATCCTGCATCCATGGATCGGAAGACTTAATATTGTAAAGATGTCAATATTACCCAAAGTACTCTACTGATTCAATGCAATACTGACCAATGCCATTTTTTTCCAGAAGGAGAAAAATTCATCCTAAAATTCATATGGAAATATCAGGGGATCCCAAATACCCAAAATAATTGTTAAAAAGAACAAAGTTGGAGTTCTTGCACTTCCTTATTCTAAAAATTACTACAAAGTCACAGTAATCAAAACAGTGTGTTGCTGGCATAAAGACGGACATACAGCCCAAAGAAATCGAATAGAGAGCCCAGAAATAAGCTCTTATATATGTAGGCAAGTGATTTTTGACAACTATTATATATCCAAAAGAGGTGAAAGGATGAAAAGGAGGCAAAAAGATACTTGCACATCCATGCTCATTAGCAGTATTCGTCATAATCGCCAAAAGGAGGGAACAACCGAAGTGTCCATCAACAGATGAATGGATGAACAAAATCCAAACAACGAAATATTGCTCAAAAAGGAAGGGAAGTCTGATATAGGTCACAACATGGGCAAACCTTGGAAATATGCTAAGTGAAAGGAGCCAGCACAAAAGGACAAATATTACATGATTTCGCTTATATGAGGTACCCACAGTAGTCAAATTTATAGAGACAGAAAGTGGAATGGTGGTGGCCAGGGGAGGGGAGACATGGGCAGTTGGTGTTTCGTGAGTCTGGAGTCTCAGTTTGGGAAGTTGAAGGTCTAGAGATGGACCGTGGTGACGGTGTACAAGAGGATGAATGTACGTCACGCCACCAACCTGTACAGTTAAAAATGCCTAAAATGGTAGAATCAATGTTATGTGTATTTCACCACAATTTTAAAAAATGGCACCAACCCCTCAGGGAAGTTGCGAGCGTTAATTTGGGGTGACCTTCTTTGAAGCACGAGGCAGAGAGCTTAACCCACAGGTCAAGCTCAGTCTGTGTTATCACTTGGTCCTTAATGGTACTGTTGGGAGTTTTTGTGAACCGAAGCAACCCTTCCTTGAAGATGGGCTAACGTACTTGGTCATTAATTAACAAATGTTAATTTCACAAGAAATTCATGCACGTGCCCAATAATTTTCGCACAGGTTTTAAATTGGGTGTGTCTTTAAAATCTAGAAAGGCAAAGGTTAGCTTTCAGGTTGGCTGTGCTTTACCACTTCTGGCTTCTGGGGCAGCCGTTTCTTATTTCTTAAGAAATACTCTCTCTACTCCCAGCGACTTTCTTTTACTTTGCTTTAGAGAATAGCAATCAAGCGTATGCTGCTTTCAATCGTTCAAATGAATTAGCTTCAATTTATGGACTCAGTTGTGGGAATTATTCCAGGAATACTTACTTTATATAAGTTATTAAAGATAGTTGAGGCGTGAAATAAAAGCTGATTTTTTTAAGGTTCAGCCAGAAACAGGAAAAATCAGCCTCTATGATAATTTTTGATTTGAAAAATACTTCCATTTGATTTGAAAAATACTTCCAAAAATACTTCCAAAAAATTCCCCCCCTCCAATTCTTGAGATTACGTTGTTCATTTCAAGAGCACCTGTTGCTGCTAGCTACTACAGAGTCCTTGGTTTTGAAACCTGCTAGTCTAGATAACAAAGGAAATGAATACGAGTTTACTTTGTTTAAAAAGCTAAAGAACAGTCTCGAGACAATCATCAGTGCTTTCCCTGAAATAATGTGACAAAATCGAAAGAAACATTTTTAAAAGTCAGTATTCCTGGAAAGGAGGAAAATTTATTTTTAGATCTTCACATTTCTCCAACATTTATTCTGGTTCTAGGAACTCCTTCCTTATACTAAATTGTGGTAAAAACGTTCATTTCAGCAAATCAATTTCAAAGAAAGAGCAAAGCAAACACTAGAGAAGGTGGGCGTTGCTTTTCCGCGTCTAAAGGGGAGCAGAACGTTACTCTCACTTCTGGGGATCACAGTCTGGGAAATCCAGGGTTGAAATCTAACGTTCACTCAGGATTTCTCCTTCTCTTCCTTCATTTTCGTCCGATACCTTCACAGCTCAAAATCTTGTTTGAAAAGTTGTATTCTTTTAAACAAGATTTTCAATTCTGTAATTTGGATATTGCCAGATTAGCCTCCAGAATTTATTATTAGCTATTTTCAATGTTTTATGCTTCCCTTTCTTAAAGACTTGCTACTTTCTCTGGGTTAGTACTGAGAAGGGAAGTAAATGTTACGGTCCCAATTGGAAACTCTGTGTTTATATGCACCTGCTGGTCCCTGCAAGGGGAGTGGGTTGTGGACGTGACAGTCACCCGTGATTGGGGCAGGCAGGGGTTGGTAGTATGTGAATTAGGATCTGTGAACAGCACAAAATGAGCATGGAACCACAGTGAGCGAAGATCAGCTGGAGGATCGTGAAATTGAGAGGTGCAGTACTTGGGGGATCCCTGAAGAGGGATGTGATTCAACCCCTCCTCCCCATCGCTTCCTCAATAGATGCAGAGAAAGAAAGCACAGCTTTGTGTGCACAGAGCTATTAATGTTGTCCCCTCTGGCCTACAGAATTGGGAATGGGAAGAATTCAATTTTCTACTTGTGCACATTTCCAAATTGTCTATTTTTTTTTTTTTTTAGCAAAAGAAAAAGTACTTTGATACTAATGAGGTAAAGTGTGGTTAAAAAATTGAAGGGGGGGGGCGCCTGGGTGGCACAGCGGTTAAGCAACGTCTGCCTTCGGCTCAGGGCGTGATCCCGGCGTTATGGGATCGAGCCCCACATCAGGCTCCTCTGCTGTGAGCCTGCTTCTTCCTCTCCCACTCCCCCTGCTTGTGTTCCCTCTCTCGCTGGCTGTCTCTATCTCTGTCGAATAAAATAAATAAAATCTTAAAAAAAAAATTGAAGGGAAGGTAAATTCATAGAGACAGAAAGTAGAATGAAAGCTAGAAGCTAGGAGGAGGAAATGGGGGATCATTTAATGGGTATAGAGTTTTCAAGATAAAGAAGTTTAGAATATTGGTTGGATAGTAATGTGAATATATTTAACACTACTGAACTGTACCCTTAATACCAGTTAAGATGGTAAATTGTACGTTATGTGTATTTTATCACACTTTTAAAAAAGGTAAAGGGATTTTTTAACATTTTGAGAGGCAGAATTTATTTATTTATTTTAAAAACTTGATTTATTTATTTGAGAGAAAGAGAGTTAACACAAGAGGGGGCAGGGACAGGCAGAGGGAGAAGCAGACTCCTGACTGAACAGGGAGCCTGACTAGGGGCTCAATCCCAGGACTCTGAGATCCTGATCTGAGCCAAAGGCAGATGCTTAACTGACTGAGCCACCCAGGCACCCCCGAGAGGCAGAATTTAATTTTCCACTGGAATGTTACCAAGGTCCAGATAAAAAACCAAATGTTTAATAAGTATATATAGTCAGGCCCTGAAATACCATGATCATCTGAAAATTGGAAGCCTTATATTTTTCAATGAGGGGGCAAAGAGCCAGTGAAAATATTCCTGGTCACTGTTCATGCAAATGCTGTTTGATATTAATCACAGTTTTAGGATATAGAAAATCTAGAATTTGCTCCTTAACATGACTCTCCATCAAAATCCTGAAATCGTTAAGTCAGAAAAGCTCTGATGTGCAAAACTTCTTGCAAGCTAATTGCTATGATTAGCCTACTAAGTAGATTTCTGAGCAAAGATTACATTACTAGGGATAAAGAAGGCTGAAGGTCGTTTCATAATGATAAAGAGGCCAGTGAATCAAGAGGACATAATAATCTTCGATGTTTTTAAGGGTCATGTGTCTATCCCTGATACTCGAATTGGGAGGGAGCCACCAACAAAACCACCTGGTCGAAGTGGAGGTAGGAGCAGATCTTGCAGGACTGGAGAGGTCAGTAGAAAGCACAGTAGATACCCATCACAAAGATGCTTGGTTTGCATCCAAGGATATATACAGAGACAGGGTACAGAATATGTGACATTAGACTGCTCTGGGAAGTCCAGGGGATCCCTTAAACAAATCTATTCAACATCCTTGCCTTCCTGCTCCCAAGGATGTTTATTATTGGCATTTGAGCAAGACTAGAAGCTGTCAATTACACCTACAACATCAACATTTTTATTGATTTAATTTTTCAGGGACAAGCCAAATCATTTTATGATAGAAGTATGACTGATAAATGATACAGTGCATCTGATAAAGCTAACAGGTTTTTAAAAATGCTCGTTTCTTCATTTACTTAACAATAGACAACATGCCTTCCACTACTCAAGGAAAGTGACCTTTGCAAAGTATAGATTTTTGATACTTGGTTGCTTTCCATTTCCATTACTCTAAATCTGCCAAACCTTCTAGGTTTGGTTTGCATAGCGCACTGAAGGGAATGCATGAGCGTGTAGTGAAACAAAAAGTGTGAAAAATGTCATTGGGTTCTCTTTCTGTATTTGTCTGACAATGATTGCACAAAATTTTTTTTTTAATTTTAATTCAGTTAGCCAACGCATAATACATCATTAGCTTCAGATGTAGCGTTCAACCATTCGTCAGTTCTGTATAACACCCAGTGTTCATCACATCATGAGCCCTCCTTAATGCCCATCCCCCAGTTACCCCATCCCCCCCCACCTCCCCTCCAGCAACCCTCAGTTTGTTTCCCATAGTTAAGAGTCCCTCGTGGTTTGTCTCCCTCTCTGATTTCTTCCCGTCCAGTTTTCCCTCCCTTCCTTTATGTTCCTCTGCACTGTTTCTTATATTCCATATATGAGTGAAACCATATGATAATTGTCTTTCTCCATTGACTTATTTCACTCAGCATATACGCTCCAGTTCCAACCACGTCAATGTAAATGATAAGTACTCATCCTTTCTGATGGCTGAGTAATATTCTATTGCATATGTAAACCACATCTTCTTTATCCATTCATCTGTTGAAGGACATCTCGGCTCCTTCCACAGTTTGGCTATTGTGGACATTGCTGCTATGAACATTTTAGGGTGTAGGTGCCCCTTCATGTCACTACATCTGTATCTTTGGGGAAAATACCCAGTAGTGCAATTGCTGGGTTGTAGGGTAGCTCTATTTTTAACATCTTAAGGAACCTCCACACTCTTTTCCAGAGTGGCTGTACCAGCTTGCATTACCCTCTTACACAAATGTATTTCTATATTCATTTCTCTGCCTTTAACATGGCTTCACATACACGATCTCTTCCCAATTTAATTAAAAAGGTTTTCTGCCACTCCGGGTTTGAGGAGGCGCCGCGTTCACCCCACGGGGACCTGGTAGAGGAAATGCCAGTCTGCACACGGTGTGATTATAGCCTCCGAGGGGCGGGTTCGTTGTCCATACACAAACAGGGTGCTTAAGGAAATCTTCTGCATCACCATTGTGGAATTCTAGTTCACAGGAATGATCTGGAATCAGTTTCATATTTACTTGAGGGTTTAATGGGTCTCTTGGGAAAAATTAAAAGGAGGTATTTAGAACTAAGGGCTGGACTTGGAAACATTTGCTTTCTTCTACAAATACTTTCTGACTCTTTCTCTTTTTTACAAATAACCCCCCTGTTCCAAAATAGACTATTTGCCCTTGGGAAAAAAAATTGTCAGAAAAATTTGATTTGCTGAAGTAAACATTTTATTTAGGAAAAAAAAATCGTCTAGAAAAGGGTTCCAGCCAATTTCCATCCTCTCTAAAATGATAATAAATTTTCGGCAAAACCTCTTTTTTACCACTTGGTCACCTGCTGTCTTTGCATTATCACATAGCTGTTTCAGGCTTGTCTGTCTTTTATTCCCCAGCTCCAGGGGAGAAGGTGGATTTTATTCTGTTTGACGATCCTTCGGTGCTCAGTACATCAGCCTGCAGGTAATACAGATGCAACAAGCATTTGCCAAGTGGATGAATAAATGGATGAATTAATGACTGCTTAGAGGAGTGACAGTCTTGAGTTTATCTGTCAACTTTTTCAATTTACTGTGAATTAAATTATAATTTGTTTTATAATAAAGTAGTCTGTAAGTGGGCATCTCACATTTAGGCATCTTTACATCTTGAAACTATTAATGACAGGAAGAGGCAGGACAAACTTCTTGGACTGGGGGAGGCATGGTCTCCCAAGTTCAAATGTGAAGATGTGAAGAGTCTTTGCGGACAAGGGTGGAAAAAGAGAAAAAGAAGGTTTTTAGAGAAACGGATGACCAGCAGGCATGGCACTTCAATAAGGGTGGGGGACCGCACGCACCCGCAAATGGTGGGGGTGCATTTCAGTGGACTCAACAAATAACAGGAAACTCCGCTGGGCAGCTTAAGTGCAGAAGTTGATTTGTCTCGTGTGCAGTGGGAGTGAGTGCAGAACTGGGATGATGGCTCCGGAACACACACGATCAGGGGGGCCAGCATTTCCTATCATTCCATTCTCCCTCCACATAAGGCTTTACCTCATACCTCTCATCTCGGGGCTGCAATATGATTGCTGCGTCTCCAGGCCTCACATCCAAATTCTAAGCCAAAAAAGGGAAGGGGGAGGGGGTGGGCAGTGAAGAACGAAGGGGCAAAGGCATTTGCCTTTTTTATTGATGAAGGGACACTTCTCTGGGGACTTTTGCCTGTATCTGTTGGACAGAACCGTGTCATATGACCTTCCCAGCTGCAAAGTAAACTGGGAACTTGAATATTTTTAGTTGCCCTGAATAGAATTGGGCTTCCTCTAGTAAGGACAAGGGTGGGGGTCAATGTCTGTGAAACAACTTCTGTCTGTCTAAGTGTGATTAGCTGGTTAGAGCAACCTGGATGGAGAAGCTGATGACTGGAATGTACCCAAAGGACGAGCCGAGGCCACTCTTCAGGGACACATCCGTGGCTGGGAGGCCACTGAGAATTATTTATCTGCCCTCTGGGGCAAGGCTGTGGTCTAGCCTGGTCCGGCCCTGAAAGTAACACTTAGAGATACTCAAAGCAAAGGACCTTGATTCTTTGCTTTCCAGGAAAGCCCATAACGAATGTTCTTGCATTAAATGATGACAGAAGCAACCAGATAGCTAGGAAGCAACATGGAGAGTTTCCATAAAGGCCTGATCCCTGTGTTCATTTATAGTATCACAAAAATTCAGAGGTAGAAGAGACCTTAGAATCACTGTAATGTAATCTTTCTTTCATCAGGGAGAAAACAAAAGTAGATTAAGGTGATGCAACTTCCTCGAAATAACCCAAACAGCACCAGACCTCAGCCTATAGAATCTAAGTACTTTGAACTTTTTGTTCAAAACTATCTTCTCTGTACTGGTTCTCCTATGCGGAGCCGCAAAATCACTTGGGACACTGGCTAAAATTCAGATTCCTGGGCCCAGTACCCAACTTATTGAATCCATATTTTCGGGGATGGCTGCTGGGAATCTGAATGCTGAGCTGGCCTCGCGTGTTGCTCTGATGGAGGACCCGAGCTGAGCATCACCTGTGTCTTCCTGAATTCCGACCTGTGGGAATTTCTGTCCTGAGATTTGGTCAACATGCCCGTTGAGTTGCTTTCATCTCTAAATGGCTAACGGCAGGGTGTTGGGCCAAGACTATGGCGTGGAGGAGGATGAGAAAGAACGTAAGCGGGTCAAAGCTAGAATCCCAAAGCGATAATCTAAACAGTAGAAGATTCTTGCTCTTTGGCTAGTGCCAGTGGAATATGACTACTGAGAGATGCTAAAGAACGTTCCATCTGGGGCTGATGCAGCCTATTTCATTAAGACCTGTATCAGAATGGTTTTTCGCCTCCTGACCGCTGCCATCATGGGTCGCATGCACGCTCCCGGGAAGGGCCTATCTGGGTCGGCTCTACCGTGCCGCTGCAGCTTCCCCACCTGGCTGAAGTTGACCTCTGACGACATGAGGGAGCAGATCTACAAACTGGCTGAGAAGGGCCTGACTCCTTCACAAACTGTTGTGATTCTCAGAGACTCACTCGCTGTTGCTCAAGTATGTTTTGTGACAGGCCATCAACTCTTGAGGATTCTTAAGTCCAAAGGACTTGCTCTTGCTCTTCCCGAGGATCTCTACCGTTGGATTAAGAAACCGTTGCTGTTCGAAAGCATCTTGAGAGGAACAGAAAGGATGCTGAATCTGACGGATGCTGACTGAGAGCTGTTATTAGCCGTTGACTTGGTATTAGAAGACGGAAGAGTCCTCCCCTCCAACTGGAAATACAATTCATTCACAGCCTGTGCCTGTTGCATAAATTTGTCTATGTCCTCAAGCAAGAAAGCCATTGTCTAACTAGGGAAAAAAAAGACCTATATTGAAATGATTATAATTCTTAACAATAACACTATGTTGGCCATGGACAATCAAACTTTTTCAGGAGGGAACAAAGGCAGTACAAATTTTAGCTTGACTTACAGATCTTTTCTCCAAAGGAAGTGAGACGAAGTACCCTGTGCATGGGGCATATGAGATGGTGAGTACGAATTTAGCTTCTGTCTTCCCTGTGAAAGCAGTCGTAAGACTTTTTTCTCGCAGAGCTATAATGTTTCCACTCCAATTTCAGTACGAGTTCTTTATTCCCTCCTCATTTATTCTCCATGATTACTTTCTGGGTAGCTAAATGCTAGCAGGTGTCAACATTGCTTGGAGGCCTGGTACTTAGGAGATAATTGGAAGAATTTGTATCTTGAGGGAACGCACAATTCCTTTAATGAGAAATTAAACTAATGGACTTTTATCTCATTTGCCTGGTGCAATGGTCCCTGAAACTGTTGATGATCAGAATGCTCTGGAAAGCTTTTAATATATTTTTCACTGTTGATTAATTAATTTCAATCGTAAAAGTTGTTCATGCTATTGGTTAGCATGATAATAATTCAAAAAAGTGTGCTGAAGGGTAAAAGTGGAAAGTAAATCCCCTCTCCTCCACTTTGCACTTCCTAGAATAATCCCACTGTTCATATATTTTTGTGTATTATCTTCCAAATCCTTTTTTTTTTAAAGATTTTATTTATTTATGTGACAGAGAGACAGCCAGCGAGAGAGGGAACACAGCAGGGGGAGTGGGAGAGGCAGAAGCAGGCTCCCAGCAGAGGAGCCCAATGTGGGACTGGATCCCGGGGGATCACGCCCTGAGCCGAAGGCAGACGCTTTAACGACTGCGCTACCCAGGCGCCCCCTTCCAAATCCTTTTGTACAATCATATGAATGTTTATATCTGTTTCTCGCCAATGTGATCCTTTATGTATCTACTGTTCTGTCCCTTGCTTTTCCAGGCTGCTGTCCCTTGGACACTTTTGTACATGACAAGTGTAAGTACACTTCAGTCTTTCAAATGAACATGTTTTCCATTAAAATGACTGATTCATTGGCTCAGGTGAAGCCCAGAGATTTGTGCTTTTTAAAGAAGCTCCTCCATTATTTCTGATGTAAGCTCGTCCCCGAACTGGCATTTAGAAACCACTGTCTTAGCTCATGTGGCAAAACACGTTTTAAGAAATACCATTTCCATGTTTGGCTGAAACTCTTCTTCATTAGGATTAGAAACTGTGTTTTCCTTCCCACTGCCTGATAAGAATGAGAAATAAACAATTGCCCACGAAGATTTTTTTTTTTAAGATGATAAAATTCTCCTATATCACAAGGCAGGGAAGTTTCCTTGGCAACTGGTGGTGAGTATGGAAGATAATGGTTGGAGTTTATCATAAGAATAAGGCAATGTTTCTACTGGGAATGCATCAGAAAGAAGTTACCTAAAGACGGTACTTACAGGTCTGCAGGCAGAGCCTGGAATAAACACCGAATAAACATAAACATATGAATATGTTCATAGATAAGAGATGAATAATGGCAAAGTTGTTGAAATTAAATACTACCTGCCCCCCTTAAAGCTGGAAGGATTTACCTTCTGTCAAAATCATCTTTACCTCGAACTTGAGTCCTGGTGAATTGTCTTAACTATTTTTTTCCTGTCAAGGAATAAAGACTTCATTTTTGAAAAATGCTATCCAAAACCATGGGGGGATGTTTTGAATAGTCTTCTAGAAAACAATGACAAGTCAATCAACCTGCCAAGGAGCTTGGCATTAGCAGCTTGTTATCCCCCAGCAGTGAACTGTGTTTTTTCTGTGGGATGCATCTTGGCTGGTCAAATGAAGACTTGCCAAGTACACTAATTAAAGTAATATAAGTTGGAGTCTATTTTATCCCTTAGGAAAGATTACAAATGGTGTGGGGGGAGAAGACTTGACACTACAGGTCCATTAAATTCTTTAGCAGGAAGGGACCTGCCCCTCCAACTTGAACATCTCCCCAGCTTGTGACAAGCAGCAGAAATGATGAGCTCCCCAGGCCTGAAGATTAAACTTTATTTTAACTACATTATACTTTCCAAATGAAAAACATAATCAAACAAAACTCATAAGATCTTTTAAGCATATATATGTGTGTGTGTATATATATATGTATGCTTAAATATATATACTTAAATATATAGATAGATATATCTATAGATCTATCTATCTTTCTCTCTCTTTTTTTTTTTTTTTTTGCCAAGCATATATAGGAACAACTGGAATAGAAGTTGAATGCTTTCTTTTTTCTTTCTTTTCTTTTTTTTTTAAAGATTGATTTCTTTTAGAGAGAAAGAGCGTGTGCGAGTGTGGAGGGGCAGAGGGAGAAGGAGAGAATCTCAAGCAGGCTCATGTTGAATGCAGACCCAGACATGGGCTCGATCTCACGACCATGAGATCATGACCTGAGCTGAAATAGAGAGTCAGATGCCCAACCAACTGAGCCACCCAGATGCCCTAAACCTAAATGCTTTCAAAGTCAGAGATTCCAATTTGGATTTTATCAGCTATAGGACTATCCCATTTTGGATATTATCACCATAAGAAATCAAACTGCATTTGAGTGCATATTATAATTTTGAGCTTGTACTTCGAAGTTGATTTCCAAAAGAGCATTCATTAATTAAAATTTTTATTAGTAACTAAAAATTTTAGTAGTTACATTCCTTTGGTGACAGTTACAAACCAAGTCAGGTTAACCTAAGAAAAATGGGATATATTGAAAAGAAATGGTGTAGCTCTACGAAATCAAAGGAGGAGTTTGTCATACAAATAGATAAATAATGGCAAAGTAATTAAAAATAAATACACTTTTTTTGTGGCTAAAAGTATTCCCTTCTTTCAAAATCATCTTTACTTTGAACTTGGGTCCTCATGAACTGCTCTAACAGCAGTTAATATTTTAGTTAATAGCAAGCCTTAGGAAAAGACTAACCAGGAGTGCTTTGGAGATTCCATGAATAGGCTCTTTTGGGCATTGCCATTAGGGTGACAGATCCAACTGCTTTCCACCCTATGTCACTCTGCTCAAGAGTCAGAGTTCTGAGAGAGAGCTGGATTGGCCCAGCTTGGACCACAGTCCACTCCTCAACCAGTCCTTACACTTGATGAGTTCTCATGGCTCACAGTCCCATCAGGACCACATTGAATAGGAAATAGAGAGGTACGCAAAAGAAGTCAGGTTCTTGTGACAAGAAGAACAGGGAAGAAATGCCGAGCAAACAAAAACTAGAGCAGCTCACCGCTGTCACCTGGTGTGTTGATTAGAATGAGTTCAGTGGCGAGTAGCAAGACCTAACAGCATCATGACCAGTAGACCAGGATTGAGACAAGGATGATGGGTCTCACCACCTTCTAAGAAGTCTAGAGGTTGGTGGTCCCAGAAGATGCTCAACGAATACTCATGAGAAGTAGACAGGGAGATCGTGGAAAGATAGGAAGCGGGCCATGCACTGGGGAAGTGAGAGCAGCTAGAAGGAGCAGTAGGGAGAGAATCAAAAAGTAGAATTTACTTCTACAACTGGGCGAGAGATCTTTACATTCTCAGAGCCAGAGAAGAGGTAAGAGCTGATGTCCCTTGTGGGAGAGATGAGAGGAATAAAAGTGAGATGTCTTTTTTGGTAACATGGGGTTGAGTCTAGGGCTCAGGTGGTGGGGTACCCACTTGCAGAAAAAAGTGGTATGGGGTTGACAATGCCCACTTCAATTTTTCATGGGTGTGGCCATATTCTGTGACTGCCCCAGCTGCCCAACCCTGGTGATGTGGCAAATAAGAGAGAAAAAAAGGTTGCTGATTGTAAGTGTCCTCATTCTACTTTGCTGCCAGTGGTGGTCTTCTGTTAGGTGCTGTTCCTTCCCAGTGACACTGGTGAAGCACCTCTCACCACCATGCAGTGTGTGATGTGATCTGAGGGTCAGGTCCCTGCTTTTTTTTTTTTTTAAGATTTTATTTATTTGATACAGACAGAGAGAGGGAGAGAGCGAGCACAAGGGGAAAGGGGAGGAGGGGAGAAGGCAGGCAGGGGAGAAGCAGGGAGAAGCAGGCTCCCCGCTGAGCAAGGACCCTGATGTGGGGCTCCCTTCCAGGGTCCTGGGATCGTGACCTGAGCCAAAGGCAGCCGCTTCACCGACTGAGCCAGCCAGGCGCCCCCAGGTCCCTGCTTCTAATAGCAGAGTCTGAATTGATCTCCTGTATGTCCCTGGCAAGCTACAGAGGATAAGAATAGGTGGAAATCCCTTCCAACTTAATGTGCAGGGGAATCTAGGTCATGATCTCTAACAGCTGATAAGAGCTCACTGGATGGCAAGAGAGGCTCAAATACCAGTACTGTGCATTTTGTGGGGACATGGGACTCCCAAGGGGTGATTTCTTCCATTTCCTTTTTTCTTATTGGCTCTACATTTCAAAAGCAAGCGCATGGGAGACCAAGGAGAGAGAAGGTCAGGCGATGGTGCTTGATTCTCCCTGCACAAAATTGCTGTGAACAATCTCTGATCTGGTAGACTGACTCCTTTCCCAGCAAGCGCTGCTTGCACTAACTCCGAGACTCAGCGAGTATCTGCTCAGCCTCCATCGGAGAAATAATAGCTCAAGTTTATCGAGAGCTCACCATGTGTTTGGCTAAGCTCTGGGAATGTAAAAACCTTGACCTTGTGGAATTTGTATTGGGGGGGCGGGGGGAGGGGGAATAAGCAAGACATAATGATACAAGGCAGTGAAGAGTATGTCTAAGGTATAGAGGGAGGAGGAATTATTTCTTCCTGGGAAGACAGGAGATTTGCCAAGGAGGTGACATTTGATGGGCCTTGAAGGTGTGGTGTGAAGGAGCAGGCTGGGGGGTGGAGGAGGGGGAGGAAGGAGTGCCATACAGGGGCAGCTGTGCGAGCCCAGGTGAGCTGTTGAAAGCTGGAGTGGAGTGCTCAGAACACAGTGCTCACGAAGAGGGGTGGCTGCAGATGGGTTTACAAAGCAGCTAGGGGCAGATGACAAAAAGGCTTTGTTCGAATGCCCATTAGAGAGCTTAGCCTTTGTCTCCTTGGCAGTGAGCGGATGGGGCGTGCTGGGAGAGAGCGACCCCCTGGCGGCAGTGTGGGTGCGGCTGCTTCCTCTCCTGGAAAGCCCCTTGACTTCTCCATCTGGCTGGCACTGTTCGAGTTTAAAGATTCAGCTCCAGGGTCCTCTCCTGTAGGGAGCCCTCCCTGATCTCCCTGCTCCAGACGGAACACGGATCATAGCACCCGAGGCACCAGAATCGCACACTGGTTGCTGGGAAGCGGCCTCCGGCCTCTGCTTCTCCATGTGGTCAGCAGCCGGCACAGTCCCCAGCCTTTCACAGTTACTCGCTGGAAATGTTTACTCCCAAATGAAAGAGAATGAGCATCCCTGCCTTTGTAATTTCTGAAGCAGTAATAGATAGTAAGTACGATTGATTGAATACTTACTCTTGGTCAGGCACTTGGTGATCTCCTTCAATTCCCATACAATTATTTGGTAACAGTGACAATAACATTTCCGTTAGGACTGATCTTATCACCACCACTACTCCTACTCCTACTCCTACTCCTACTCCTGCTACTACTACTACTGAAATCACTATGGCTCTTACCATGTACCAAATACTGCTCTGATTTACATACAGTAACTCATTTGATTCTCATAGCAACCTTCTGATGCAGGTACCATTATTCCTCCCCCGCCCTTTATTTTTACAAATAAGGAAACTGAGACAGAGAGTAAGTAACTGGCTAGTAAGTGATCAATTAGATTTGGACCCAGCCAGTCCGACTCTAGAATCTGGCTGCTGTCTGTTGTTTAGATTGCATACATAGCACAGGTTTGAAGAAGTTAGGGGACTTCAGGCTATTCAGTGATAAATGTCAGGAATCGACCCCATACCAGTCTGGCTCCAGAGTCCTAAGGCTTCAATTCCCTGCCTTGTACCACCGCAGACATAATATGAGTGTTCACCAGGGTTATCACAAAGACATCCAGAAAATTGACTGTCTGCAGTATTAAACAAAGCATTGTGGGGAGAAGTCTGATTCATAGTGGGATTAGAAGCAGTCACTTGTGGAGGCGGCTGGGCAAACTCAAGGTGGGTGGATGGAGAGTCGGTAAGAAATCAGGATTCCGAATGCAGTTTTGATCTGGAAGTTTCCAGCATGAGGCACTGTATCTGAAATCTCAGTTTAAGATCTTCAAGCTAGGAACCACTATATTAGTTTAATAAAAAAATTTTTTTTGTCTTCTGTTGAAGCATTTAAGATCAGAAAGTGATGTCCTCATTATCTCTCTGTATCCTGGCAGATTTTTCTCTACTAAAAGAGCTTGAATTTGCAAATCACTTCCTTTAGAAATCCCTTTGAGTCCAGACACAGGAGTCCAAATTCCATGTGCTTTAGCTAATGATTAAATGCCTCCTTTTCACCTTCCAGTTCCCTCTCCCTTTTCCAAGCAATTTAATCTTAACCATTCACGTACACTGTTTAGTTAGTCATGGCAACGAGGCCATCTGATGGACCAATTAACAACTACATTTAGACAGGATATTGACCGTCCTGCTGTGTTGGCCACAGTTTTGAGATCCTAGCATAAGGGTTTGACTGACCTTCATGATGTGACAATGCACTTGGAAATGGTGTGGTAACCAAAGAAGTTTCCTTGGCGTATTAGAATACATCATTTTGGCTTTCAAATATATGTGTAAGGCAATTACGGAGAGTGAAAATGTAGCTCGTCTCGTTTCAGTGAAAGCAGTTTATGAAAAACATAATCCAGAGGGGAGAGGAATTCCTCTTGAAGAAAATGACTTTTCAAGAAAGATGTAGATTTCAGACTTTCAGTATCAAGCTCCCTTTTATTTTCCTGTTTAGAGAAACAAATATGTAATTGTTAAAAATCCCATTTTTAAAATTGAATTTATAAATGATAGTCTGTTGCAATGAAGACTTCATATATACACATCTAAACCATCACTCCTGGTTTTCCCTAAGACTTGATTGTATTTCATCATTTAAAATATGTGATCTTAAGTATAATTTAAGTGAAGGAGCATTTACAATTTTAACATTAAATTTGAAAATGAATATATAACATTGAAAGAGTCTTTCAAGCCATCAAAGATTATTCAGCCCTGTTTCAAATCTTCAAAAATAATATGTTAAAAAAATACAAAGGGGCACCTGGATGGCTCAGTCGGTTAAGCGTGTGCCTTCGGCTCAGGTCATGATCCCAGGGTCCTGGGATTGAGCCCTGCGTTGGGCCCCCTGCTCAGTGGGGAGTCTGCTTCTCCCTCTGTCTACCACTACCCTGCTTCTGTTCTCTCTCTCACACACTCTCTCTCTCTCTGCAAATAAATACATAAACTCTTTTTTAAAAATACACAAAGACAATTTCAGGCAAATCATTTCCTGCTCTTTGTTTGAATTCCCAATTGAGCTCTCGCCAATTCATCATCCACTCCACACAGGCCAATAGATGTCTTTCACATTCTGAATGTTCACATATCCAAGGAAAATGCTCTCAGTTGCCCCAAGGAAATGAGGATATTTTAATAATTTGCTTCAGAGAAAAGGACACGACATTATTGCTTCTACATGTGCATTTGACTTTCATCACGGTGCTGATTAGGGACCAAGCAACAGGTGTGTCACTTGCCTGCTGTAAATCTTTTCCTGGTTCCTCCTCATTAGTGTAAATAACCACTGACTTCTGAGTAAAGCCTTTTATCCTAGATCTCGGTTAGAACTAGTTAGTCTCTAAGTTCACGGGAGCACACAACAAGGTACAAGCTTTAATACTGTAAAAATACTCTGGAAGAAGCCCCAATTTAAAATGCAGCAACCTCTCATTTGTATGAAATATCCAGAATAGGCCCATACACAGAGACAGGAAGCAGATTAGCGGTTGCCAGGGGCTGGGCACGAGGGTAGGGCATGGGGAGGGACTGCTCACCCATGCAGGGTTTCCTTCTGGGGTCAGGAGAACGAACGGCTTGGAACAAGCTCGTGGGGATGGAAAGACTAAATGCCACCGAATTGAACAGTTTAAAATGGCTTATTTGTGCTATGTGAATTTTACATCATTTTTTTAAAAAACTTAAAGACATCGAGTTGTGAGAGGTAGCAGTGATGAGTGGTGAGGGAAAAGGGTGCTTTACAAGGAGATTGAAGTCACACGCCTACTTTTGGCTTCCATCCCACCACCTCCCTGTGCAAGCAGCAAACTAATTAGATGCCAGTCTGGAGAAAAGGAAGTGGATACATTGTGGGAGCCCTACCATGGGGTCCCACCTGCAGGGCACCGGGCCACATTTCCTGGGGTCCATTCTTGTTCTGAAATCCTAGGAAATGTGCTGAGCACACTTTTCTCTCCACTCTCGGGGGCTCTGCAGTTTCCTTGGTTCCAAGCCCTGAGTCTTGGTGCCCTGAGGTGGCCATGTGTGAGTGAATCACAAGCCAGAAACTTAAGAGTCCAGATACTTCCTTTCCTTGGGTGTCACCTTAAACGTCACCATGACCACCTAGGTAGCTTCTCTACTTGTGTTTTTAACCTCGACCTGTTGTGTGGATGAATAGCTTCATTTACTCCAAATGGTAATTTTGGGGCATCTTTTTGATTTGGTGATTTTCTTTTTCTTTTTTTTTAGGTTTGTCTCCTTTCTCGAAGGTCAGCTCCACGGTGGCATGGATGGACACTCACATGTATTCCTGGGGCCCTGTTTTGGTCCAAACACTGAGTGAAGTGCTGGAGAAGCAATGATGAAGCCAAACCAGGCCTGGTCTCTATGCTAATGAACAAATTCTAGTGAGAGAGACAGATGTTAAGCCAGGAATCACATAGAAACCTAAAGCTGCAACTGTCACACTGTTTGGAGGACCCAGAGGTTCTGTAACAGGGACATTTAACCCTGTCAGGGAGGTGAGGTAGGCTTCTCTGAAGTAATACTTGAGTAAATCTTGAAAGCCAAGAAGAATTAGGCAGAGAGGAGAGAGACCATTCCAGGCAGTGAGAACAGCTAGTGCAAAGGCCCCGTGGCCGCAGGGACAGGAGGAGAACAAGAAAACAAAGAAGGCCATGAATGGAGAACAGAAGCAGGAGAAGTGGATAAAGCTCAGACCAGGCGAGGCCTTGCAGGCCAGATTTAGGATTTTTTGTCTTTATCCTGAGAGTAGTGGGAAGCTCTCAAAGATTCTAAGGAAGATGGGAGGGGTTGACTTGATCAGATTTACATTCTGAAAGGACTCTAGTGCAAGGAATGGAGAGGGAAGAGAAGCTGCCTTGATGCCCGACTATGGCCTGGCCTGGCCTTTCCTCACTCTTAGCCCCGCAGTCTGGACAGAGAGATGGGGGTGGAGCAGGCCTGGCCAATCAAACTGTCGCACCCTTTTGTCCTCAATGACTGGTTCATGGAGGAGCAGAGGATGGAAAGCTAGCTCAGTCACTGTGACTGTGGGGCATTTAGCAGGAATTACTACGGGCTTTCTCTTTGGCCTTGAACCTAAGCACTCAGGAAGGATGCTACAGCTCTCTTGCCACTGTGACGTGAAGAGTCCGAGGCCACCAGGGCTGCCAAATGGGACCTGAGAGTGAGGCCACGCTGAGAGATGGTGAGAAGCCGAGTCCCGCTGGCTTTCAGTATCTTGTCGAAACATGGTTGAAGTTGTCCTTGCTTATGCACTTTTCAGTTGCGTGAGCCAATGCTTCCCGTTTTGCCTTTGCCACCATCCATCCAAAGAGGGAGAGGGCCGATGGGCCGTTAGGGGAGCATGGAAGCAGTCTCCATGTGCACATGCCCATCTCCTGCTTTAGGCCTGTGGGAGATACAGGAACTCCCGATTCAACTACTCCTATCAAGCAGAGGGGGCATCCGAGGGGGAGCAGGAGAGAAATGGCCCCCTTGCCTGGGAAGATGTATTTTTGGGTATCTGAAATTCTAATCTAGTTAGGATAGTTTGTGTAAATTTACCCTTCCCTGTGCTGGAAAGAGTACTTTTGGCCCTAGAGTTCCTAGTAAAGTTCCGTTTGGAAGCTTGGGTCTACTCTGGCTGGTAAAGGGGAAAGGGCGGGAGCCAGGGAACCAGAATGGTCAGAAAGCCCTGGAAGCTGCAGGGTGGAGAAGGAGGGGTGTGTCAGCCGCTGAGGTCAAGCTTCATCTGCAGGAAGATGGGCCTGTGGCCGTGCCCAGGGAGATGCGATCATCCTTCTCTCCCACCCAGGATGGGGGTACCGTGCTAAGTACCTTCCAGAACTGCCTCCCCAGCCAGCAACTCTGGGCTTCTCAGCCCACTCTCTAGGTTTCCAGAGCCAAAGCCACCTCCCAAATCAGATGGTTATTTGAGACCCAAAGCTTGGCCTTCCTCAATCTCTCCTTCTTCCAAAGGAAAAAGGGTATCTGCAAGGGAGGAGGACAGTCGGGGAGAGGCCGTTGGCTCAGTCTGCCTTTCAGGATAAAAGAGGCAGAATGGTATCATCGAGAGAGTGGAACAGGAAATGAAAGTTCTGACTCTGATAACTAATAACAGAATGAATGGGGAGCTGGGCCTCTCTGCTCTCTGTTTCCTCACTCTCGAATGAAAACATCGGGTGAAGTGTCCTTAAATCAAATGCTAAACATGTTACAGTGGATCACTGCCTTTAAACAACTCAGGAAGTGAACCCTCTCTCAAGTTTTGGGGAGATCCCCTGCTGTTTTCATTCACGATGGGAAGCAGAGCTCCCCATTTCTCTCTCAGCTGAAAAGAGGACAGTTTATTTCTATCTCTGACGCTACATAGCATTTGACCTTGGATCTTCCCTCCTGGGGCTTTGGGTCTCGACAGAGGGGCCCGCGGTACAGCGAGGGTGGGGTTGGGTTTGGGACAGCAGCGGCAGCGGGTAGAGGCAGTGGCAGATATGATGGTGCTCGTGGACAGATGCCACACCCTGTGGCTGCATTGTCCCCAGTGCACAGTCTCCCTGCTTCCTGACCGCCTCCCAGGTGTGGCTCCCAGCCTTCATATTAAGTCTGCAAACCATGCAACAGAACCGACGCCCAGGAGATTTTATGAGGATTAAATGAGATAATTCATCAAAAGAGTCAGCATTGTGCCTGACTCATGGGAAGAGCTCAAAACATTCATTATTATTGTTTTCAGAAAGATGATGCAAATTGTCTTGAAAAACCAGCCCTGGGATTAATAATGGTTGTTGAGCTAAAAAATGATTTTATGATTCAGTCTCTTACTTCTCTCTGTTTATACTCACACAAAGACATTCACCTGCTCTCCTAGTGCAGTGGGGAAGCAGAGTGTAGGACACCATCCCTGTCCTCAGGGAGCTACATTCAATCAGATAGGTAACGACTTATACGTATACAACGTTGTCTGTTTAAAAACATCATTTGCAGGCTGAATAATAGCACGTGCCAGAAGAAAATGTGCTGAAACATGTTCAAACGTCAAACATGGAGAATGGCAGGGGAAGTCCCAATGCATTTCAGAACATCACTTTCACGGTAACTCTCTCCAAGAGCAATCAACATCAGTAGTAAAAACATGGATACATTTTATTTTATTTTTAAAAAAGATTTTATTTATTTATTTGCAGAGAGAGAGAGAAATCAAGAGAGAGCACAAGCAGGGGAAGTGGCAGGCAGAGAGAGAAGCAGACTCCCCGCTGAGCAAGGAGCCCAATGCAGGACTCAATCCCAGAATCCTGGGATCATGACTGGAGCCAAAGGCAGAAGCCTGACTGACTGAGCCACAGGGGTGTCCCAAAATATGGATACATTTTAAAAAGAAATTCATTTGGTAACAAAAAAGTTCTCAATGATTCATGGATTAATAGGTAATGGAAGTTACAAAGTATTTATAGCTGAACAACAGTAAAATTAATGAAATACCAAAACTCTTGGATGCAACATAAACAGTATTGAGAAGAAAAGAAAGAAAGAAAGACAGAAAGACTTAAAATAATTTGGTGTTTAACTTAAGAAATTATACAAGTAAGAGAGTAATCTTAAAGAAATTAGAAGAAAATAATAAAGACAAGGGCTGAAAATAAACAAATAGAACACAAGGGGCGCCTGGGTGGCACAGCGGTTGGGCGTCTGCCTTCGGCTCAGGGTGTGATCCCAGCGTTATGGGATCGAGCCCCACATCGAGCCCCACATCGGGCTCCTCCGCTAGGAGCCTGCTTCTTCCTCTCCCACTCCCCCTGCTTGTGTTCCCTCTCTCGCTGGCTGTCTCTATCTCTGTCGAATAAATAAATAAAATCTTTAAAAAAAATAATAAAAAAAAACAAAAAAACAAATAGAACACAAAACAAAAAGAGATGTTCAAAAAAATTAAACGTGAATTCCGAAATGCCAATAAAATGGACAAATCTATAGCAAAGCTAATCAAGAAAGAAAACATGCAAATAAACACTACGGGAAGGCAGAAGGGGGCACAACCACAGATAGGAAAGAGATAAAAATCACCACAAGTAAATACTGTGGTCAATTTGATGGCATTTGAAATTAAATTAACATTAAAAATGTCTGTTGTGGCAGACACAGGTAGCTGCCACCTCTGTGTTCTGAGCCATCGTGAAAGCTGTGCTCTGCTTTTATATGTTATGGTGTCTATGACAACACCACCCTCACATCTCAGCGGCTTCCACACAATGAAAGGTTCTTTTTCCCTCACCCTTGAGGGCTGCGGTGACTTAGGGATCCAGGCTGATGGAAGATGCAACTTCTCGTGTACTTCCAGGTTCCTGGAAACTGGAGAATCTAGAACTTTCAGTCAAGAGGTTCTTCTTGGGCAGAGGGCTTGGTGACACACCCCTCAGATCTCCCTTCAAGAGGACCTTCTATGAGGAGTGGAGTTGGCTGACGGCCCCCAGCTGTTGGCACTTGGGTTCTGCTGCTGTGTTCCAGCTGGGTCCCAGCTCGCGCTGGGCAGCTCACAGGCCAGCCACGTTACGAGGGCCTGGCCATCTCTGCCCAACAAGGGGCGACCCCACAAGCAATCCGCATTTGAAGTTCTCCTTGGCCTTGGCCAAGACTTCTTCACAGCGAACATGAGAGACTATGGACTATGAGAAACAAACTGAGGGCTACAGAGGGGAGGGGGGTGGGGGAATGGGATAGACCGGTGATGGGTAGTAAGGAGGGCACATACTGCATGGTGCACTGGGTGTTATACACAACTAATGAATCATCGAGCCTTACATCGAAAACCGGGGATGTACTGTATGGTGACTAACATAATATAATAAAAAATCATTATTAATAAAAAAAAAAAAAAGACTTCTTCACAGCGGCCTTATAGTCGGAGCGTCTTCCTACCCAGTCCTCTTTATATAACCCTTTTCTTATTTCTCCCCTGGGTGTCAGACCTGCAAGGCAGCCTGAAGGCTTTCCCTGCCTACTGCTGATCCCGCTCCCCCTGGATCTTCCAGGCAGTACCCCTAACAAATCTCTTGTATGCCTATCTCCTAACTCCCAGCAGAAACTCACAGAGCCTCTGAGGCATATTTCACTTTTGTTCACATTTCACTGGCCAAAGCCAGTCATAGGTCTGTGCCCATCTCCACGGGGGCAGGAAGCCTAATCCAGGAGAGAACTAATCCAGAAGAGAGAATACAAAGGGGCACATAGGTACTATGACTGACTAGCTGGTTAAACAGCTATTAATTACCCCCTTTTCCTCCCAGTGCAGAACCCCAGTTTTGTTCAGGTGTCTATCCTGCACTCCCTGTCATGACTCATGGGTAAATTGTAACTTACCAGAGCTGATTACAGCTTTCCTATTTACCTTCCCAGTGGTTGAATCTCGAAAAGTCCTATGATCTAAATCCTGGCCAAAGAAATGGGAGAGGAAGTGTTCCTAGTGCCTCTCAGCTTTAAAAAGGGACACCCGAAGGGTGGGGGGGAAATCCCCCTTTTGTTGCTGAGTTCTGCTGTGTGTGGACGAGCTTCCCAGAGCTGAGGCAGCCATCTTGCAGCATGTCAACAGGGAAAAGGAAAAAAACAAAAATAAAACTCGGGCTGCCAAACTTTTTGTGGGGAACCCTTTATGGAAGAAAAACCATGAAAGCTGAGACTTATTTAGCTCCGTGTTCTCCTGTGTCTTGCTTTCTTTTCCCTGCCAGATCAATTTCAGTCATGCATATCTTCTCCCTCCCTCACACCACATCAGTTCTTGTCTGAAGAATGAGAACAACAGCTCAATGGTGTGATTTAACTGGCACAGAGAAAGAAGCCAAAACTGACCAGTCAGGAAATGAGACATGCATTAATGATTTTCTTTTGACTCACTGTTTTTGAAAACACCCAAATGCAATTAACTGTTGTTTATAAAAATAAAATGAATTCCTAAAAAGGAAAAAGGAGATGCCAGACTTCCTTCACTCCACATTAGGGAGAGGACCGACATTTATGGAGCACTGACTAGGAAGTTTATTAGGAACTTTGCATACATTGTCTCATCAAATGACTTTGCATTGCCCCTTGAATAAAATTTTAACTCCTCACAAAGCCCATCGTACCCAGTGTTATCTGGGTTATCTCCCCAACTATCCTCCTCCATCTTTGCTCTAGTCCTGCCATCCTGGACTTTTTTTTCTGTTTATGAAACACACTCAGCATGTTCCTGCCTCAGGACTCTTGCACTTGTTGTTTCCTCTGCCCGGGATGCTCTTTGCTTGGCCTTCACCTCTTCGATTTCTTCTCATCGATCACATCTCAGCTAAAATATCCATTCTTCAGAGAGGTCCTTCTTGATGCTCCTACCTAGAAGAGCACCTCTCCCTCTACCCCTCCTCACCTATTTCAGTGCCCTGCTTTATTTTGTTTCCATCACGCTTATAGTATCTAAAATTATTTTTTTATTTGATTTTGATCAACTTCTCCCAGTAGATTTTTCCTCTGCTCCTTGCTCACTGCCCCATCTCAAGCATTTAGAAGAGAGGTTAGCTCAAAGAAACACTCAATGGTGTTTGTTGAAAGAATGAATAGATAACACAGCCTATAACCTTATAAGGCAGAGTACATATCATTTATAAGGGTCAACGTCCTGCCACCAAAGACCACCAGGAACATGCTGGTAGTTGAGCAAGTTGGGTTTATTGCTTTTGCAGTGCAAGAGAATGCACACCACAGAGACCCATGAGGTATCTCAGTAACGGGGTGTTAGAAAAGATTCTATAGGATTTGGGTTCAAGTTAGGTGGTTATGGCTGGTGTTTCAGAAAGCAGGACTTCTTTTTTCCTGGCTTGGGTGTTGTCCGGAAGCAGGGACAATTCTATGGTGGGATATTCTTAATAAATTTCATCTATGAGGCAGAAAGTCTGGGATGGGGACAAAACTTTTTTTACCGTAACTGGTAAAAAAAGTAGCAGATCATTCATGTTAGCCAGGATTGAGTGAGGCTGTGTTTGTGGTTTGCCAGTGACCCCGTTTTTGTCATACTCAGACAAGAGTTCTGAGTGGTCTTGTTTTTGGTCTGACTTCCTCAGAGTTAGCAAGGGGCCTTGTCTGAGATTGGTGTTCTGTGTAACCGTTTAACAGAAGAACTCAAAGGCCTCACGGTGTCGGGCCGCTGACTGGATGTCAGGGTCTGTTTTTCTCTTTCCTCCAACTGTCCTAGGGCTGGAGTCCAGCAACAGCACAGAAATAAACCAGAGTATTTTCCTTGTGTACTTGATAGTCTTATTCTCCCTGCCAATTCTGGATTTGTAAGGAAGGAGCTACTGAACAAAGATGGTGGAGGCCAACGTAGAGAAGCAGGGCTTCTAGAAGTCAGCCCAATTCAGAAACACCCTCATTTGCTCAAGAATTAATTCCTATCTCAGGACATGCCCAGGTATATCTAATTTTCGAAGGAGGAATGGGGAATCCTGAATGAGAAAATTACCCCATGCTCCCCGTTGCCTCAAAGGTCATGTTCAACAGTCCACCAAGGCCTCCGTTCTAGCTCAAGGTTTTCTCTAAATACAATTGTTCTGTTTTAGAGAAATCTTCTAACCAGGATCCCAGATCCTCTGGGCTCCCATAGCACCCTGTATTCCTTTGTTAACATCCCCACTATATTGTAATTAATTTGTTTATAATCTGTCTGCCTGGTTAGACTGTCTCCTACATGTTTGTATCACTGGAACTTAATTTTAACAAAGGACTTGGCACAGGCTAGGCTCTCTATAAATATTAAATGGATTTAAAATGGAGATTTAATTCCTGGCTTCAATTCATCTCACAAAACACTTACTGAGTCTGTACTACGAGCCAGGAGGACGCTATGAGAAATCAGTCCTTACCTTCAGGGAATTAGTATTCAAATCTAATGGGACTTAAGACCAAGAATAGCTGACCTTTATCTGGGATCAGGCACTGTCTTAGGTGTTTATACACGTGCCTGAGTTATTACTGCCACGTTACAGGTAAAACAACTGACACACTAACGGGTTAAGTAACTTTGCTGAGGTCACATAACTATTAAGGGGCAGAGCACGGATTGTAAATCAGACAGTTTGACTCCAGTAACACTTGCCCAAATGTTAGGTTGAAAGGTGCCAAGTGAATTCACAGTTCGGTCAGTAAGTGAGCGAAGGTCCTGCAGGCTATCGAAATCACAGCAAACACAATTAAAGGGGAGGAGGCTAATGGGACCGACCTGGGGAAGACTTTATGCTCTTTCCTAGTCCAAGTGTATTGGGGAACAGAGCTGCATTAGTTTTCTGTTAAAGAAGAAATGGATTTCGGTGTTGTCTTCAGACCTGAATATCATTCAGTAACATTTATTGGGCGTCCACTGTATGCAAAATAGGTGTGTCTGCCACTTCCCCTCCTGCCCACATCCTGAAGCAGGGAGGGGAAGAAAAGGCAAAGAGGGCGTGGAGGTGAGTAGGTGGGCATCCCCGGCCCCGCCGCCTCACCCCCGGCCCGCGCCGGCCACGCCCCCAGCCTCGCCCTCGCCCCCAAACCCACTTTAAACTCCCGCCCCCTCTTCACGACGACCAATGCCCGGCCGGAGAGTCCGAAGGAGGCCGGGGATTGGGCGTCGCCGCGGTTGCCGAGGTGACGGGTGGGTCCGGCGGGGACCCCGACCGCTGCTAGGGAGAGGGGTGCCGGGCGGTTTCCGCCCCAGCCCGCGCCCTGGCCCGCACCCCTCTGTGGAGGGAGGGGGAGGTCCCGCGCGCCCACCCGGCCCCGCGCGCCCCCCGCCGGCCTCCGGTTTGGGGCGCGCCGCCCTCCGCCTCCATCTCCGCCCCCAGGACCGGCGGCCGCCAGCTCCCGAGCGCTGCTTCCCGGGCCAGCGGCGCGATGGGCTGCGGGAACTCCACCGCCACCAGCGCGGGCGCCGGCCGAGGTGAGTGGGGGCGCGGGCCGGGGACTCGGGGGCGGCGGGGAGGTCTGCCGGGCGGGCCGCCGTTGCGGGAGAGGCCGGGGAAGAGGCGGCGGGGCGCAGCGGGGACCGGGGGGAGGGAGGGCGCGCAACCCCCTCTCCCCTCCCCATTTTCGGGACGGGGTGGGGGGGGGAGGGCCAGACCTCCCGCTTTTGGAGGGACGCGAAGCGGGGCATTTCCCCCGCGCGGGGGCGGTCGCACCCGGACGAGTGGAGCCTGCGGGGCGATCCTGCGGAGGGTGCGCGGGGAGGACGCGCGGTGGGGCTCCCCTGCAGCGGGTAGCCCGGTGCCTTTCGAGGGGAGAGGATTCCTGGCCGCGGTCCGCATCCGCTCCTTCCCCTCCCACGCTTGCCCCGCAGACCTCACCGCCAGCCCCTCGCAACCCTGACGCTGCAACAGGAAAGTGCGGCAGTGCAATTCAGTACTTTTTTGGTGGTGGTGGTGGTGGTGCGAGTGGGGTTGGGAAAACTGCTAGCCGGGCTCTGAAAATTCATCTGAGTCTGTACTGATGCCTGAGAGCGGCTGGGCTGCTCGTAGGATTTCTTCGAGAAGCTGCAGTGTTAAGGATGTTTTAGATAAGTGTGACAGAGCAGTGATCTGTTCATATATTTTTCATTAGAAAAATATATTGAAACTTCTTTTACACACTTCGTTTTGTTGATTGGCAGGAGAGATCTCCTAGATTTTCCCCGTCAGCCAGGCTTTGTGTCAAGTGAATTATTCCAAAACTCACCCTTTCCTTTTAACCCAGCTAGTGTCTCCCGATTTAAGAATCTGAATCTGTTTTGAGTAGTATCTGGGGGCCTCTTCTAGTATCCTTTTGGATAAAGCACTCCTATCTCCTCCAATTGCGATCAATCAGATGCCACATCCTATCCTCACCAGCAAATGCAAGCAGCAATCTGATGCTGCAGTATTTCCTAGCAGACTGGCGTGGATGCCCTCTCAATAACTTCGTGACCTTGGGCCTGTCACTTCCCTTAACCCAGACATCAGTGGAAGATGGAGCTTAAGATTCAAGCCTTATTCGTTTAATATTTTAAAGTTTATTTTGATGTTTACTTAGTGGGATCAGGTGTGGAAATCCGCTCTATGAATTGGCCAAGTTTGTGTTTCCTCTTTGTCCGTAACCACACATGGAATATTCTGTTTTCCCCGAGAAGACACTAAAATGTGGGATTCTAGTCCTAGAGCTGTGAATGAACCCAGGTAATGATTCACCGAAAAGTTGATCTCTTACAGATAACCTTTACCATCTTGAATGAAACTCTCCTCCCACCAGAGAACAAATCTCTGCCGTTCATATAACAGTGAGACGGGTTAGTTATCCTAGTTGGCGTCTTATGCCAACAAGGGCAAACGAGATTCTGAGAGTGGCCAGAAAGCTCTGCATGGAAACCTGGAACAGCATCCAGGCCGCATCCTATACCAGGCGCTGGGGTCTTATGCAGTCCACTGCATGTGCAACCTCTCTTTCAAAAGCCTAAGAACAGTTATCTACACTAAAAAAAAAAAGAAATCATAGGAAGGATTTGTAACATTTCCTTTCAGTGGAGCTAGCTTAGTTCATTTACATTTTTATTTATTAATGAGCTGTTTGTCAGATTTGGGGATAGGAGGGAGGGCACCGTTGCTAAATCCGAGTGATGATAAGGTAATTTGGATATGGTAATGTCAGAAAATGGGAACATCTGATTGTCCTTACAGATATTTGGTTGACCTCTTTTTTTTTCAAGGTGCACATCCCTTTTTACAGAAAAGGAGATATAGTTGTGTTGAAAAAACCACTCCAAGTGCACGCCTTCTTGTCGAGTAGTCTGGGTTTTGTTTATGAAGGACAGTTCACGGAAGAGCACGTTGTTGTCTCCTCTAGCTTGCTCTTTGCTAAAAATTGCTTTTTGTTCAGGGAAATGCAAGATAGTGCCGACTGGAAAACATTAAGGAGAGAACATGACGAGTAGGGACTTATCGCATCAGCTCTTTGATGGATCTGCCCTGGTCTCTGAGAAGTCATTCCCCAAACCTGTCCTTGCTAGAGTCCAGCTGACTGGCTTTGGGATTTGGTCGTCGTTATTTTGAAGTTTTTCGGTCCAATGGTCATAGGACTTTAGTTTCAGAAAGGAAATGTGTAAGATGAAGAAAACTAAACCACCGGGCAAAGGTATTTGAATATTTTTCGGTTGTGAACTTTGACATCAGCATCAGACACGCTGTTGACCAAGTTGCGCACTTGTTGTCCTGAACCCAAGTGGGAAATAAATGCATTAAATAGATGTTGTCCCGGGGCGCCTGGGTGACTCAGTTGGTTAAGCATCTGACTCTTGGTTTTGGCTCAGGTCATGATCTCAGGGTCCTGGGATTAAGCCCCGCATTGGGCTCCATGCTCAGTGTGGGGTCTGCTTGTCCCTCTCCCTCTGCTCCTCCCCCTGCTCCCCCTTTCTCTCTCTTTCATAAATAAATTAAAAATCTTAAAAAAAGAAAAAGATGTTGTTCCTGTCCTCCAGGTACTTAAAATGGGACTTCTGAAATGTCCCAGGATCATACAATTCAATAGTTATCCTTAAGCTTTTCAGCAATCAATCAGTCCACCCAGCCAGCCAGCCATAGATACATAAATAACAAAGTACAGAGAGGAGGTGGGAAGGGCGCTGAACTTGGAGCCTGGAGAGTGAGGCTCAAGCTTGACTTTGGCTCTGTGCTGGTTGCGTTGCTATGGGCATTTCGTTTCACATTTCTGAGTTACAGAGTGAAAGCACTGTGTAAACTGTAATTATCATAGAGTAGTGGAATATTACCATGTTGAAGGTGAAATGGCTTTCCCTGATCATTTTTCTACAAGAATATGGCAAATCACCTTCCAAAGGGTGCATTAGCACATTATAATAATACCCTTAAACCTGAAATCTCCATTCTGAGCCCTGTTCTACTCCGTAAGTGGTTCAGGTAGAACGAGGTAATTGTTTGTCCTCTCCTGGAGCTGTCTGAACAACTGCCTTTCTTGGCTTTTGTCTAGAGAAATTGGTTAATATGACAAATTGATTTTTACTAGTGTGCTGGAGTACATTTGATTCCGTATGTCCAGTTGGTGGGGAAACTGACCTGCAGTAAAATGATCAAACAGCCATAAGAAATCAGCCCCTAGACCACTCAGGCCCTACCTAATTCTGGTAAGATTTCTCCTAAAGATTTCTTCCCTTAGTCAGCTTAAACGCACCCAGTCCGCCTTTCCATGCAGAGCACTGCACTTTCCTGGGAACTTGTAAGGCAGGGCTTGGGCAGCCAGCCGTGGGTGGTGGAACGAAATCAAACTTTCATGCTCTTGAGAAGCTGATAGTCTAGGTAGATTAACCCATTGGAGAATAGCAAAGCAAACTATGGTAGAAGACACATGGGACATCCAAGTGCCTAGGAGATGTTGAATAATACAGTTTAATCACTGGAGGCTTTGGGGAGGAGTGGAGCTGTCGGTCCAGATGGGCGTCTTGAGAACCCTTTCGATTGCATGAGAGCGCTCTCCATTTTCATGTTTTAGGAAGATCACTCTCTCCATGCAGGAATTTGATTTTCCCCTACCTAGAACTGTAGTAGGACTTCTTATATTTTCCACTAAGTGAAGATTCAGTATATTCGTCCTGCATAGTCTGGAGTCCAGCCCCTAAACTGTAGAGAAACATCTGGATTAAATAATCCATTTTAAAAGTGTTGCATTTTCTATAAGGCAGGGAGCTCTTGCTCTGTTTCTCTCTGCTCTCCAGCCCCAGCTCTCTCTCTCAGCCGTCAGATTCTCTGTCCCCTTGTTTTTCCTTGAACATTGTAAGTAGGCAGAGAAATGAGCAGCCCTGCATTTGAGCTAATGATCGAAACAGGTGGGCCATTCCCTTTTGTACACTCATACATATAGATGGGTAAGCAAGTCTGCGATGTAAGCCAGGCAGTCTCTTTTCAGGTAAACCAGAAAATCCCTTAAAAAGTTTGGATGGTTCCAAATATCTACAATAACTTGTGTCAGTGCAGGCTGTAGAAATTCTTTGCAGTGGAGGACTTATTTCAGAAGTATTCTGCTCATGAGAGCTGATTGAATTTTTTAGCTGTAGTTTTTCTACCGAAGGTATGTAACTGGCAACTGTCTGATCATAACTCCGTGGCAGTTTATTATCCGAATGTTTCTGTAATGGTTCTTCTGCTATTTTTAGAACAATAGTCTGAAGAGGAGGAGTTTAATAATTATTTATCCTATTTTGTCAGTGTACCCGGGGAGTTAATGCAATCCTTTTGGGTCCAATTGTTTAGATTAGTTTTCTCTTCATCCTCAATTAGCTAGATAATTGCATTCTCTTCTTTTGATGTAGCTCTGTGGTCCAGCCTTAATTTACATCTATAAATGGTTTGGTAGGACTGAGATGTTGCCCTTGTGCTTAGCATGAGCCCAGGTCGCATCGGGGAAAGAATATAAAATTTTGTTGATAGCATCCGAGAGGTCACTTATGACTCCTACTTCCCTGCCGTTGCCCCCGACCCCAACCCCACCATCCTTCTTTCAATTCCTTAAACAGTCTTATTTGTTTATTTATGTATTTATTTGACAGAGAGAGACAGCCAGCGAGAGAGGGAATGCAAGCAGGGGGAGTGGGAGAGGAAGAAGCAGGCTTCCCAGCGGAGCAGGGAGCCTGATGCAGGGCTCGATCCCAGGACCCTGGGATCAGGCCCTGAGCCCAAGGCAGACGCTTAATGACTGAGCCACCCAGGCGCCCCTCAATTCCTTAAACATTCTGAACTGACTTTTGTTGTTTTCTCTTTCCTGGAGAGCTGATATTTTGTTTATTTATTTATTGCCTCTTCTGTTCCCTTCCTCCAAATGTAGGCCTCATGAGAGCCTCCTGTATCTTGTTCCCAGCTGTACCCTCAGCCTCTAGACTAGGACCCAAACTTTCAATGGGATTTTTGGCTCTCAAAGAAATTTTGTTGTTGTTGTTGTTGAATGAAGAACATATTGGGGAAACAAAGAAGATGCAAAATTAAGTCCTAAATTGTGTGACTGATATTGCGATTGAGAGAATAAAATAAAACCTCAAGTAGTCAGGGTAGCCTGCTTGCAAGAAGTGGCACTTGATTTGGTTCTGAAGAATAGGTAATGTTTGGATAAGCAGATAATGGAAGGGAGGGCATTCTTAGTGCTGTGTGAAATCATAGGGACAGAAATGGGCTCCGTGCATTTCAGGGCAGTAAGTCTGGCTTGACTGGCTTTAGTAGTTCGCATTGGTTATAGGGTTTTGAGAAGGAAGAGTGGTTAGAATGGAGGGTGAGGAGGACAGACAGGCAGGAAAGCCAAGCCTCAGAGTTGAGGGTGGGCTCTGGTACCAAAAAGCCCAAGTTTGAATCCTGCTTTTGTCATTTATCAGCTGCGTGACCTTGGGCAATTCTCTTAAACTATACCTTGGTTTTCTCAACTGTAAAATGGGGGAGTAAGAATAGAACCGACTCCAACATAAAATGAGTTAATGTAAGTAAAGTGCTTAGAACAGTGCCTTGTATGTTGTGAGTACCCACTATGCTATTTATTACGAATATAGGGAAAGACTTTTGTAATTGGTGTAGAAGGAGAGAGGGGGCATACAGCAGTGGCTGTCTGGAGTCAGGGCAGTGAGAAGGGCCTGGAGACATTGATGCCAGAAACCCCTGGGACAGCCAGGCTGAGGATGGGCTGCATGGGGAGGAGAAAAAACATGAACCCAAACTAATGCTGGGTAACTAGAAGATTCTACTACCTCTAAAGGGAAGGTAGGAAGGTGCAGGTGATCGGTACACTCTTGGAGGTTCCATGTTGGAAGTGATGGTGCATGACGGGAGAGATGTGGAAATACCTCTGTCCAGGCACTTACCACCGGTGCGACGGACTCAGGACATTCATGCGCTGCAGCTCCCTGGAAGTGACCTTGTGGCCATGTGCAGGGGTTGTGAAGGTGGCCTCAGTGAGGTATTCAGTTCTGCCACAAGCTTCTTACCGCTCAGTATAGACATGGCTTTAGTTACAATATAGCAGCCCGATGTCACTGCCTTACCTTACGTCTGTCCCTCTGTGGCTGTCTTTATTTATTAATCTGTAGTTCCCTAACGTGTAGTGCTCAGCAAGGACAACCTGCAAACGAAGAGACTTTCTGCAAGACCTTCCATATTCATGAACAGAATTTTATATTTCTAGAAGACATTGGCCTGAATTTTTTTCTCCTTTATTGAAAAAAATGACTTACGAATCTAGTTCTTTTATTGGCTTCTTGAAAAATAACATTGTTTTGGATGAACTAAGAGCTGTTGTTCTACTACTTTTGGCCAAACTAAGACTATGACATAGTTTTGGAACTATTACGGGTCAGAGGAGACATCACGAGCTGTCAAAATTAAAGAGAATTTTGTTTATTTTTCTGCAGTGATGTTTATACAGTTCTCAGAGGGCCGTTTCTTTTCTTTTATAAAACAAAGAATAAGACATTCCTGCATGTTTTTATTATTTCCCACAAGAGCCACAATCATTTATGTTTCTGATCATTTAGGCTGAGAGAAGAGTGATTTGAAAATCTTTAGTGCTTTTTAGAAATTCTTCGTGTTCACAATTTTATTTTTTGGCACGTGTGTTTAAATTGTCACCACTAAGTCGGAAGATAGAAATACGATTTAATATGTAACTTAGCAATTCATTTACTTGTGACTATTTCCAGTCTATGACATAAATTCTATAGAGTGCAATAGGACCGTGATGAAAAAAGGTGTCAGGAGGCTAGTTTTTCAAATGTAGACACGTATGTGGCCTTTCTTTTAAGAGATAGTCTTTTCTTTATGTTAAAATTTGGCACGTGGGAGGAAACTCAAAATGGTAAATGTACCAACCTGAACAATGTTGAAAAGCATACTGGGCATTACAGCTCACTCTTCTTAATTTGTACGAACGATTAGATGGGAAAGGAGCATCTGTCTATAGAAACCAAGATGTTCTGTCTACCTACCTTAAACTCGTGGGCCCGTGTAGTGTCTTGCAGCTGGCTGGCTTTACAGTTGCCTGCATTTGTGGGATGTATGACGTTACATTAAATTTAATCCCTCTCCCCCCAATCTTAATTTTGCTATGCATTTCTTTCCAAAAGAAAATTTCTGGTTTTGGAGGGACGGGAGAGGACAGGGATAAGAAGGTGGAGTGGGTTGAATGGTGGCCTCTAAAAAGATGTCCCTGTCCTAATCCTTGGAATGTGTGAATGTTATCTTCCTTGGAAAAAGGGTCTTTGCAGATGTAATTAAGGATTTTGAGATAATCTGGGTGGGCTCTAAGTCCACTGGTGAGTGTCCCTATGACAGAGAGTAGGTGATGCGGGGACATGAGCGGAGCAGAGAGTGTGTACGACACAGCCACAGGCCAAAGAATGCCAAGGAGCGAATGCTCACTGTCGCCAGGGGCTCAGAGGGGCGGGGCAGTTTGGATGCGCGGACACCTTGATTTTATGCCTCTGGCTTCCAGAATGCGGAGAGCATTGGTTTCTTGTCATTTTAAGCCGCCCAGTCTTTGGGGATTTGTTACAGCAGCCCTACGAAACTAATCAGAAGGTTTTCCTGTAGTTATTCGGGGGCGGGAGGTAATTAGACAGTTAGGAAATACAGCTCACAAACTCTGCCTGGCGTGCACATCGTTATTTGCTGAAGCAAGTGCGGTACGAGTCAGTCTTGATGTGTGAGTGAGAGGGCACTTCAAGGTTGTTTAGAGCCTCAGTTACTTCTTAGGACAGCGCATGTTTATAAAACATGTTAGGAAACAGCGAGACTCTCTGAGAGGTTTTTCTCCCCTCCTGATGCCATCCAGCTTTCCGATTCTCTGACACGCACTGGGGGTCATACAACGCACTTCACTTCTGACCCTAACTGCCTGGCGTCTGTCTCTGGCCACAGGGTTAAGGGCAAGGTTGCACAAAATGTCCTCACTTCTGGGGCGCCTGGGTGGCACAGCGGTTAAGCGTCTGCCTTCGGCTCAGGGCGTGATCCCGGCGTTATGGGATCGAGCCCCACATCAGGCTCCTCTGCTATGAGCCTGCTTCTTCCTCTCCCACTCCCCCTGCTTGTGTTCCCTCTCTCGCTGGCTGTCTCTATCTCTGTCAAATAAATAAATAAAATCTTTAAAAAAAAAAAAAAGATGTCCTCACTTCTGACAGCAGTCGTGAGTATTGGGTCCTCAGATTACTCCCACTTCTATCCAACTTGGCCACAAGTTTGGGGTTCCCCCAGCACCCTTTCTCATATTTGATAATTTGCTAGAAAGGCACGGAATTCAGGAAGGCACTTTACTTATGGGTTTCAATTGACCAGTTTATTATAAAGGACACAAATGAACAGCCAGATGGAGAGGTACATAGGGTGATGTCTGGAAGGGCCCCGAGCATAGGAATCTCTGTCCCCATGTAGCTGGGGTGTGCCGCCCTCCTGCCACGTGGATGTGGTCACCAACTCAGAAGCTCTCAGAGCCTCATTGCTCAGGGCTTTTTACGTGAGGTTCATTACATAGGTGTGATTGAAGGAATCATTGGCTGTTGGTGATTAACTCAATCTCCAGCTCCTCTCCCTTCCCTGGGGATGGGGTTGGAGCCAAAGTTCCGAGCTGCTAACAAGGCTTGGCTTCTCGGGTGGGTGACCAGTCCCCATCCTGAAGCTATCTTGGGTTCCGTGAAGAGTCCCTTCATTAGAATGGAACTGGCTCCAAAGTTTTTAGAAGTTTCGTGCCAGAAAGAGCGGACAAAGTCCAAATATCTTTCTATAACCCCACAATATCAGATGAAGTGTTTCGAACGTTTGAATAAAACATTGGGTTTGCTATGCTTTTTTAAGTGACTGAGACTTTTGACTTTAAGACTCATGAACAAAATATTAAAATCTCTTGAAGTGTGTGAAGTAAAAGGTATACACAGTCTTGGTGAAGTGATGTTTTGAACAACCAACAATGTTTAACTGTTTCCCACTTTCAGAAGGAAATGTCCTTCCTTACAGACCCCTAACCATTTAGAATTACTTTTTTTGTCATTGAAACTGCATATAATACTGTTGTGAGAGCAAACCTTCCCTCCTTTTTCTTTTTTAGGAAGATACTTAAAATTATCATCCTTTATACGGTTTTGGAAAATAGTCATCAAGTCTTTAGTCTTATGGACTTTGTGGTGCTTTCATTCTACAAGAAGCATTATTACCTTTCCCCCATCACAGCTTCTTCTAAGCCGTGGTATTAGTACATCAAGGCTATGTTTAAACAGTAAAGTGTCATTTTGGCAGGAAATGAAGTGGTGCTAACAGGAATCAATGCTCTGTCCCAGGTGCCTGGAAAGAATTAGATACCATTATAAATATTTGTTTAGCAAAGGATAAGTCACATGGACCATACACACAACTTAAAGCAAATGGGATTTTACCATTACCTGAGTTGTTCTAGATAAAGTGTTTTTTTGCATACATTCTCTAGAGTAGAGATCTCCATCTGGTTAATTACAATCAATATAGGATGAAGTGTGATTATAAGGTTGCAGTGAGGGTAATAATGATTTTTCTTCTATTTATTAATTTTATGATTTTATACTTTTGTAGAACAAAGAGATATTTTACCTTTTATTATTATTTTTTAAAGATTTTATTTATTTATTTGAGATAGAATGAGCGAGAGAGCAGGAGCTGGGGAGGAGAGGGAGGAGCAGGACCCTGGGATCACGACCCCAGCCAAAGGCAGCCGCTTAACCGACTGAACCCCTCAGGTGCCCCGATATTTTACATTTTATATACCTACGTATTCTGATAGTTTTGCCGAGGGTTTCCAACAGTTACACACTTTTTTTTCCCACTCTGAGAAGTTGTATGTTGGGGAGTCTTATCTACCTGTCCTGGTTATAAGCTTATCATTAATATCACGCTACCTTGCTTCTAAGATGCACATTTTCTTCCCTTTAAAAAAAAAGGAGCTTCTTATTACAATCACGTGTATACTGGATGTAGTGTTTCTGACGTCTTTGCCTACCCCCACCATTGCACGTATTAAAGAGACGGTACCCTTTAAATGAGGGACATTTGCAAACTGAAGAAATGGTGTGCTGACTTCCTTTTGGAAGGTAGCACCAGGCATCTGCCGCCGGCCCCGCTGGGATGCTAGGTGGTGATCCCGGCAGGGAAGCGGCTCGGAGAGTGCCTGGCGCCCGGAGCAATCAGGTGAAGTGTTTGGAGGGTTCCTGGTGGCTGATTAAAATCAGTACTCATTAGACAACATGTTGCTGTTTTGAAACTAGTTACACACACATTACTGTGTTTTGTCTTCTCAGCTGCCTTTACCCGCCCAGTATTAGAAACCGAAGCAGTGATTCGTGACCTTTGGAAGAATAATCTGAGCAAGGACTTTGCCTTCCTGTTCCCTGCTGTTCTTTCCCTGCCACCCGGAGTGCTCCCTGAGATGGAGCGGGACCGCCTCTGTCCCCTCCGCTCTCCCTGTGGATTGCGTTCGATGGCCCTTCATCTGTCTGCGGAGGACTCACGGTCCTCATTACGATCTCTGCCAGCTTCTCTAAGACTTTGCAGTTTCAGAGTTTCTGACCCCTCTGGTTCTCCCATCCCCTGTGCCCGACAAAACCCCAACACATCCTCTGTACTTTTCCATGAACCTGAAAATACGAAAATCAGGATATTACTTCCTTTCTAGACTTTCTTCCAGATTCTCATGCTTGTTTTGACTCTGGAATAAAACATTCATCCGTGCGGGTTTTTGGTGGCACTAACCCTTTGCTTATGTTTTCCTATTAAGACATTCCTCTGTTCTTATGTTAAGATTTTTTTTTTTAATTTTAGGATTTTGCTTTGTTTTATTTTGTGTTCTCAGATTCCAAAGCAGTTATTTACTTATTTATTTATTTGAGAGAGAGACAGACAGACAGCATGAGTGGGAGGGGCAGAGGGAGAGGGAGAGAGAGAATCTCAAGCAGACTCCCCGCTGAGCACAGAGCCCGACGTGGGGGCTGGACCCCAGGACCCCGAGATCATGACCTGAGCCGAAACCAAGAGCTGGATGCTCAGCTGGGCGCCACCCAGGCGCCCCATGATAGTTTTAGTTTATATGATTTTAATGAAAGCTGTGACAGTCTTCCCTAAAGAAAGGAATGAGGGTTTGTCACGAAGTTAAGGTTTGGCCAGAGCCATACAAGAAATTGTTTGAGGCGTAGTGTTGATTATCTTTACCCGCTGCTTTGAATTTGCAGTGCTGCGGATCTTACACTGACATCACCAGGGTGCAGTGCTCGCCGTTTGGGGCAATAAGGTTTCCTGCAGGCTTATTTGCTTACTTTGTAGCACCTCTTTCTTTATTTTCACATCTCTGTGACTTGGGCAGAGGTTAGTTTAATTCCCATCTCGTAGATACGGAAACTGAGATATTAATTTCTAATTAAATCGACTGCTAATAATGACAACTTAGCTATTTTTATGTACCGGACTTTGTGCTACGTGTTGACATGCATCTTTAAAAAAAAACAAATCTTCACAGTAATGTCAAGTAACAAAAGACAAACCCCCAAGCTGCAAATTTACATCCGTGCGTTTATTTGGGGTCTTAGGGATTGCAATCCAGGAGACAGGGGATTCCACCGAAGTTGAAAACACGCTCTGGACGGACAAAGGAGGTTAGAGTTTTTACAGAGGAAAAAGAAGACTTACGTAAATCGTTTTGAAGCACAGGTGTGTGGTCCCGGTTTAAGTACAGTTACATTCAACTACGTGCCACGGGCTGCTGGTGCTCGGGTCAGAGAGAAAGCCCGTTTATGTCCGTTATGACAGAAGTAGATGCCTTGGCTTTCAACTGAGTTTAGCAAACAAATTCTGAGAATTTGGCACTGAAGATATGCGTGAGCCCGGCCTCCTCAGTGTCCTCCCAGCTCCATTTTCGATAACTCTCTTAGCAGTGCCCATTCCATTTATTCTCTCTGTCGTACGTTAACTTTTGAGAAAGAGCCTCTTATTATCCTCATTTCACTCAAGGGAGGGAAGTGAGGTTTTAAAAGGTTAAAAGATGTTTAATGCTATGTCCCTAGTAAAGTTGGAACCAAGGTCTGTGTCACTCAGATGAGGATAGTGGGAGGAGGAAGTATGGAAACGAGACCGACCATGTTGGGGCAGAGAATCTGTGATGAATGGTAGGAATGGGTCCAAAAGAGATGGGTTGTGTTTGGCATGTGGGTGGGAAGCAGAGATGGGGGGAGATTCAGTAGCAAATAGGAGCAGAGTAAGAAATGCATGTAACTCCCTTGGGAGCTAGGCTGGTGTCCTTGAGACTTCTAATTGACGGAGGATATCACCCCATTTTGTCTTATAATTTCGCTTTACTTTGTGACGAGTGCACCGTGTGACTTAGAACAAGGCCATGTGGACACCAGCTAAGAAGGCATGTGACTTTGAAATGAAAATATTTCCCAATTGTTAGTTTATCTGTAAAATGAAGGGATTGGATTAGGTGATCTGTGAAATCCCTTCCAGAACCGACACCTTAAAATTTATAGGAATTGTTAAAAATGCGCAGAATAAATTCAGAACTTAAGTTTTGAATGTAATAATTTTTCTACTCTCTTTTTTCTTTTTTCTTTTGAAATGACCTTTTTAAAAGGCATATTTTCAACTTGTCTTTTCTAGAACATTATTTTAGATGGGTATTGGGTTTCACATTTTTGTTGTAATTCTATCACAATAATGCAAACCTTTTTTCCCCCCTAGGCCCTGCAGGAGCAGCTAAAGATGTGTAAGTAGTTAATATTATGATTTTCTAAACTCTTTTGGAGGAAGACCCTGTTTTTCGTGAGTGTGACCTTCTGACAGATGCAGGTGTGCCTGAAAAGATACGGGAACACACACTGTATTATGCAAAAACCAAGACAGTCATCTAGTTTATAACCTAAGTGCTATTTGAAGAATATCATTGTGTTATTATTTATTCTGTTGTTATTTATTCTGCCTTTCAGTTGCCCTAGCACCGTAACTCAGAACTTCAAGCGCGGGAAACATTTAATTGTAGTTCCTTCCCAACTTGTGCTGAGATTTCTTCTAATTGAAAGCAGGGGGATATGGGAGAATTAATTAAGCTCAGCACATAGCTCCTGTGACTATGTTAGAGGGAGCCAGTGGGGAGAAGCTGGGGCAAGCATGTGTCAAACACACATTGTATTGTTTTAAAGCTGATGATTAGATATCTAAGTGAATGTGTATGACCATTCAATGTAGTCAGTATTGACTTGGTATTTACACCACAGGACGTTTAATCAAGGGGCAGCTGTCTCCCAAGGAGATGTTTCTGGAGCTCAGGAGCCCTTCCAGTATTTCCATCATGCCCCTTCTCTGCATCTTTCCACACCTCATCTAGGACCGTAAGGACGTTGCTGTAGTTCACTATTTAAGAGTGTTTGTGGTTACTCCATGGAGAGTGGATGGACCCGTGCCCCACCCACCCACCGTTGGTTTGGATGTTAAGACGGATGGTGCCACACGCACACACACACACACACACACACACCCACCCCAAGGAGGGCATGAAGATTTCTTACTCACATATAATGAGGATTTCTGGGGGAGCAGGGTAGGCACCCTACTGGCCCATTCATCTTGAGTGAAGGAAGGGGAGCTGGAAGTGGCTTTGGTTTTTATTGTGGTTGGGAGTGGGGCTGGTGGAGGGATCCTGTGCTTGGGGAGAGGTTTGCATGGTTTTATCATCCCCACCAGCACAAAGGAAGGAATCCCCTGGCTTTCTTATCAGCTTACACTGATGTGAGGCAGAAGGGGGAGCGGTTGGACTTGAAAGCTGTCAGTGGTCAAACATCAAAAATAGAGTCAGATTTTATTATTATTATTGTTATTTTAAAGAGGAATTCAGAGAAGATGAGAATGGAATTGTAAGGTTTTTCAGGAGTTAAATATGTATTTTCTATGGGACTTTAGGTCCCCAAGAAGCAATATACATGGTTTCAAACTCCTGGTTGCAGTACTTGAGTTTATTACCGAAGCAAGTAGCAACAACCAGTTCAGCCTTACCTCGTGTCTTTCACTGCAATATCTAGGTCTCTCTGTGAGCCTCCTCCTTCCCTTTCTATACCTTGTTGCCAGATTCATTTCCTTAAGCACCCCCTTGCCCATGTAGGACCTCTGCTCAAAAACATGCAATTATTCTCCATCACCCTCTGGACTGAGCCCAGAACCCTTTGGGAACAGGAAGGCCATTTATGTTTGCAGCCTTTCTTTGACGGACTCTGCGTGAGGTGGAAGGGGCACTGCAGTTGGGGTGAGCAAGGCCAAGGCTGAGAAGGGAGCTGACGTCCCGCACTCCGAGACCTCTCGCAGGGGCCCAGACTGACCTCCCATGTTCGGCCTCCATTTTTGCTATTCCCTCTGCCTGGAATGGCCTTTTTCTCAATTCCTTTTGCAATAAATAAATAAATAAAGCTAGCTATTCTTCAGGGCTTCTGTCTTCTTTGCAAGATGAATTTCTTGGATCTCTCCATTGGATAGAATGTCTTTTTCTTCTGAACTTTTAGAGCATTTTCCACCTTTCTTATGACACATCATATGGGGCTATATCGTAGTTATTTATCTGCTTGTCCCTCTTGGGCAGCGGGGGAAGTGAAATGTCATACTCATCTGAATGTCTCCCAGTTAATTAGTATCATGTTTTGAATGTGGTGTTTAATGAACAGTTGCTAAATGAATCCCATTATATCTATTCAAGGAGAGATTGATGTCTTGACTTCTTTCTTTCAGAAGCATGGACATTTCTAATAAAATTTAGTGATGCCTTTGTCAACAAAATGAACTCTTCCACGATGTGAGATGCCACTTAATGGCTTTTCAAAATCCTGAATTCTCTAGATTTAAATTTTCTGTGACTCTGTATACCTCATTGTATGTCCTAGGAGGAAATAATTTTATTTAATAGTTGACCCTTTTAGAAATAAATGTAGTAAACTAGAAAAGGTTAAAAAGAGTATAATAGAATTATTTTTTCCTTGCACAAAAGGTGTATTCAAACATGTTCTTTGGCTTTTTTTTAAGATGAAGGTATAGATTTACAAGTCTTGACTATGAGTGAACAGGGAGCTAAGAAATTTAGACAATTTAAACTTTTTATTATAAAGATCTAAAATTTTCTTTTTTAATCTAGAGAGACTGATCCCAAACCAAAAGAAGTGGCCAAAATCACATAATGGGTGCTAAGAAGTACACAACTTCACATAGGGGCAGCCACCAAATTATACAGGCCACATAAGTCTTTTGTGGAGGGGGGGGGTTATGGTTATTTTTAGAAGAGAGAAATACTGTAGTTACTTTCAATATAACACAAAATCCATTCTCTAGGGAAGGTTTGTGATTTTTACTCTGTCTCTCCTCTTTCCTATTTCTTTGCCGATTTTCTAGAGGCAAGAAGCCAGGATATAATAACAGATAAAATGACACTTCTGCCCTTAAGTAGGTTAGTGCCTACTGGGGACCAAAATGCAGTGTAATAAGTGCTAATTATTGAGATAGTCAGAATTTAATGCTGGTTTGGGTCTTGAGGGATGAATAAGAGTTCGTGCAGAGAAGGGAAGAATAGCAGCCCAGAGCAGAGGAAAGAGCATGACAAGAGGTCATGGCTGTAAGAGAGCCTCAGCTCTCCTGCAAGGAGCCTGGTGGTTGGTTCTGGAGCCCGCGGGGCATGCAGAGACAAAGGGTGAGGCCACCGGGCTGGAGCTGGCTTGTGAAGGGCATTTGGTGCCAGGCCAGTAATTCCACTCGATATTGTACACATTCAAGAGCCATTGGGAATTTTAAGGTGGGGGGACGCAATGATTATGTTTGAGCTTTAGGGTGCTCAGTGAGGCGTGCGAGGTGGGGGAAGGGTGGAGGCACAGGAAGGGAAGGCCGTGAGGCCACCAGAGGGGCAGAGCTCAGACAGTAGCAGTGGGGCAGAGAAGAGCCGAAGCGTTCAAAGTACTCTTGGAATATGATGAAGATTTGTTGAATGATGGACCGGGGAAGAAAAGGAGAGGAAAATCTGAGGATCACGCTGCGGTTTCAAACCTGAGCCGAGGGAAGGGATGGCTGATAATCCAAAGAGGTCAGCCGGGCTAAAGGGGGAAGAGAAGCCACCTGGCGTGGTGCGATGCCCACACCGGCACCTGGGGGACTGTAGTTTCCATCGGGGGGTGTGAGTAGTAATTGAGCGAAAGTGGAAGTGGGCGAGGAGCGGGGAAGTGGTGCGCGGCCTCTCATCTCGTGGTGTTTGGCAGTAGGGAGGGCAGGGTGTTGGCAGGTTGCAGACGGTGATGTGCAGAAGTGCTGAATCACCGTATTGTGCACCTGAAACTCCCTTTACACCGTATGTCAACTAACTGGAATGTACGTAGAAGCTTTAAAAAAGTTACAAAGAAGAAAGAGAAAGCACTTTTAAAAATATATTTCTGTTAGAAAAGGGATACCTAGAAAATTGGGAAATTTTTTTTTTTTAAAAAGAAAACATCAGCCCTTATCAATACCACCAGAGACTGCCACCATTAACATTTTACACGCTTTTCTTCCATTTCTTCATTTCTTCTGTTTCTGCCCAGTTGTGTGCATGGATGATTTTGCCTGTGGAAGTTGGTTTTGCTTTTTCTGTTTATTTTTTACACACCCGTGGACTCCAGGGTAGGAATCAGCGGAGTGAGACGCGCCGGGGGTGGCTTGGGAAGAGGGTCATCTGTGAGGACGGGGAACTGTGATGGAAATAAATTCCAGAATAGGCGGGAAGGCTCAACAACTTACAAGGTTAACCTTAGAGACTTGAGATGAGGAGGGAAGCAGGGGTGAAGATACACAGGCACAACTCCCTTTTTATTGTGTCTTGCTTTATTGCCCTTTGCGGATAATGCATTTTTTACAGATTGAAGCTTTATGTCAGCCCTGTGTCAGGCAAGTCTGTTGGAGCCATTTTTTCCAACAGCATTTGCTCTCTTTGTGTCTGTGTCACGTTTGGGTAATTCTCACAATAATTTCAAACCTTTTCAATGTTAGGTTTGTTATGGTGATCTGTGACCAGTGATTACGACTTGCTGAAAGTTCAGATGATTGTTTTGCATTTTTTAGCAATAATGTATTTTTAAATTCAGGTAGATACATTGTTTTTGTAGCTATAATGTTATTGTACACTTAATAAACTACAGTGCAGTGTAAACATAATTTTTATATGCACCGGGAAACCACAAAATGTATGTGACTCGCTTTATCGTGATATTGATTTTATGGCTGTGGTCTGGACCCTAGCCTGCGTTATCTCTGAAGAATGCTTGTATAGAAATTTATTCACCATAACACAGACTCATGCCATCAGCGAGTGACTCTTTCTTATTCTCTCTCCCTCTGTCTCTTCAAAATGAAATCACAGTGCTGTAACATGCAGAATAAAATAGACGTGAATTCCATGTGATGACATCTGGCTGCTTTCACAAACCTGGAAAAATCAACTATGCTTTTATTTTATTTCAGTGAATTATCTCAGCTATTTGGCACAAACAGTTTGCATTGGGATATTTTTGGTTGGAAATGGCAGAAGTCCAGCTTAAACTGGCCTAAGCAAACAAACAAACAAGAAAGGAATTTATTGGCATGTGTAGTGGAAAAGCTCCAGGGGTTTGGCCCCAGTCACGGCTGGGATCCAGGTGATCAGATGACAGGAAGAAACTCATTTCTGCTTTCTTGTTTTGGGCTCCATTTTTAGGATGCTTTCCCCAAGTGGCGATGGAGATGGTCATCTCTTGTCTCCTATCAGCTTCATAATTCCTGTGGAAAAAGAGCTTTTCTTTCCCAGTAGCGTGATCAAAAGTCCTAGGGCTCTCCCTGCTACAGCATGAGGTCACGTGCCTCCCTCTGACAACCAGTAAGCCAGGGGAACGTGGGCTTCTCATTGGCCAGGCCTGGGTCACGTGCCAGACACTGGGGCCAATCAGCATCGTTCGTGGCGCCTGGCCACGTGGTCAAAATCTGGGAGAGTGGCTGAAGACAGATGCGGAAGCTGTTACCCACGTGGAAGGCCCTTAAAACTGGGCAGGCAGAAACGAAGTATGTTCTGCAGTAGGTCGGTTAAGCAATACGTATAGAAATATTACAAACACGTTTTAGTAAGAACAGTATGAAACAAGTTGGCACTAATTTAATGTTTGCCGTTGAAAATAAAAGAATAGCCACTCAGTTTAAACAAGGTAATTCAAATGCGTCTTTCACTTAAAGCTCGTGGCATTTCATGAAGATTGCTTTCTTGACAAAGCAATTTTACTGTTATGAAAGGTAGTGACTCTAGAGAAGACTGTCTCAGAATGAGTGAGCAAAACACGTCGAAGCGCCACCTTTTAAGATGAAATTATGAGTCTTTCATCTTGAGTGTCCTTGGGATCCTTTACGGATTTCTCATGCCCAGGGCACCTGTCAGCTGAGCCCTCGCTAGTCCTCGTTCCAGACCTGAGGGTATCTGATGGGCTTACTCCTCTGCGGAGTAGCCGGAGGTTGCGGAGACTGGCGGGAAGCAGCATTGGAAAAGCATGCGTTTTGGCAGCAGGGAGCCCTGCATTTGAATTTCCTGCCACCATTTACCAGCTGTGTGATATTCTGTCCCCAGTAATCTTGGCCGTAAAATGGGGATAATAATAAGTGTACAGGGCAACCATCTTCATCCCTATCATCATTACTCTGTTATGAGAGCTCCGCTCTATTGAGGACTGCATGCCCTATCATGATTTCCAGCACTCTGCATTATCTCATTCTGTGCCCATGACGATCTGATGGAGACAGTAATGCTGTTTCATTTTACAAATGAGGATATGGGGCACAGAGAGGTTAAGTAACTGCTCAAGGGTTGTGATGGTTATTGGTACAGTATATTTAGTACCCCGGGATAATACTTGGCATTATGCTTTCCTGCTGCCCTTAAATAGTAGCTAGGATTGTTAGATGTTTTAAGTGTCGTTGAAAAGACTTGGCAGAGGCTCTGTCATGACTATGACAGTAGAAGAACCAGTGCATAGCTGAAGTTAGGAAGTACACAGTCCCATTCTTGGCCCATCAACGCATGGTCGGATTCTCCTTAGGCAGGGCCAGTGCAGTAGGAACAGGAAGAGAGAAAACAGATGGGCATGTTCATCCCGGGACAGAGAGAGATGGGTGGTGACCAGCAGGTGTTGCCAAAATGCTTGGCTGCAAGGGACGTGCTAGGGAGGGGGAGACCGTAAGGGGCTGAAGAATGGGGAGAGCGGAGAGTTTGGCTGCACTGGAGGCTTCTTAGGATGGAGGGGAGGAGGAAGAGNGGAAGGATGATTTTCCCCCCCTCTAGGGAGTGAGATTGTCTACTGTAAAATGTCAGAGGTGCAGTAGTTCCAGGAACTAAGCTCCTCAGAGCAGTCCTGGGAGTGAGTTATTAGCGTAGCAATAAAAGTTGTTGGAATAGAGGAAGTCAGCAAAATGTGAAGCAAAGGTCGATTGGGTGATTTTCATGGAATTTAAAATTATCCAAGATAATGATGGTTCAAAAGAAAACCTTTGGGTCAGGGCCAAAAATCTTTAGGGTATTTGGGGCTGCTGTCGCAGGATTCCAATGCCCAGAGGAGAGGGTTTGAGTGAAGGTGAAATAGGCCCCATCTGAAAGAGCTCTGTGGAGAGGTTGGGAGCCTGCTGGCTTCATCTCCTATTGGGAGACACTGGGATATTTTGAGCAAAGTGATACCATGAGGGAAAAGCAAATTTTCTTAAGGTGGGCAGGTGGGGAGAACATTCCTGTCTTTAGCAAATGATGCTTCTACAGCCAATGTCAAAATAATCCTGAGCGCCGTGTGCTTCTTAGAAGGAGAGCAGGAGGAGGGTAGGGAAACCGCACATTGGCTCTTGATTCATTACTTCCAGACAAAGAGTGAACGTTATTCATATTTTCCAGTAATACATTCTGGAAGAAAGAAAGGGACCCATATTGGCCAAGGGGCTCACAAGGAGAGAGATTTAAAGATAACCGTCCAAAGGAATTTTGGAATTTTGGAGAAATGAATGAGACGACATAGAATCCAAAATAGGCAATGATAAAATATTAATCCTGTCCAAAATCATATGTAACTAAGTTGTAGAATTGTTTGAAATCACCCTAAAAAACAGGAGCCATCATAAGAACATATTATAAAGAAAATTAAATGATCATACTTTATCTGGAGAGCTGTAGTGTCGAGGAAAGAAACATTGTGAATTAATAAGCCTATTCCAAAATATTATTGTGAATGGCAGCTAAAAATAGGTAATTAGAGTTACGCACATGGTCTCCAGGGGTTTCCATATTAAATTTTCTTGTTTACAAATCAAAATAAGTTTGGCCTCTTTAGTGACACTGCAAATATGAGAAAAGAAAAGAGTGCATGCTGTTTTTCTACTTCTTAGATTATCACTAGTAAGAATAGTTCTATATTTAGAACTTTCTTCTTGATAAACAAGTAAAAAATAAATCATCTCTTTGCCACATAACTATGTTCACTCTGAAAGGCTGGGGAAATGAGAACTTGGTGAATTTTAAGGCAAGCGGTAGCCGGGCTGAAACAGGAGATGTTAATCGGAGCGGCCGGCTGCTGGCCAATATTTATCACGTGTATTTGTTCTTGAAAGCGCACAGAACGTATCCGTGTCACGGTTCCATTATTTTACCTTTGAAACCTTTTTTTTTTTTTAAGGTCCCTTGGGATAGCTATTTTATACAACCCAGAGACCAAGCAAATACAATGACAAAAATATTTTGAGTACCAGGTATTACTGAGGAAGAAAAAGTAGTGGCTTGTATTTGATAGAGTAACTCTAAATAAGGTTTCTCTTCATTAAAGTGATAGTTAATCGATAAGATGAAAATCACAGTAGAATAATCGAAAAGGTTGAAGTGTTCTGTTTGGATATTTGGCTTTAAACAGGCATTCACAACTCTATTCGTGCAGAACGGAGAGGCAGAAGGGAGCCAGCCTGCCCCGAAGAGCCACCACAGACACGTAGCTGGTTTTGAGGCAGCTCATTTTCTGGAAGCTTGACTGTAAAAAAGTCAGAGCTTATTTATGTGTAGAGAGAAATTCAGCCTCTCTGGTTCATTCAGCAAAGGTCTACATAGCTGGTGTGAAGCAGATGGCTGTGCCGTTCCCTGGAGACTCTGGACCAGTGTAGACATTCCATCTGAGAAGGGTCGGGAGAGCGCCATGCTGGGGCTGATGAGCCCCCCGGAAGTGGGCTAGCAGTCTGTGACGGAAATGCTGAGGTAGAAGAGAGCAGTTGTGAAACCTGAAGTCATCCGACCGTAAGCTGAGCTGTGGTGGTTGCCGTTGGTCGGTTGGTTTTCTTTTTCTTCTTTTTCTGACATGCCTGTGGGAGGGCCATGGGTTGGGTCCATTTTGGTGAGATAGACATCACCGAACAGTCTGCCACTCCGCAAGGGTGTGTCATTTTAAAGGATCCACGGAGCACTTATCTTTTCACCCATCTCCAAAGGGGGAGAGGTCTGTTGACTTGTGGTCCACCCTCAGTCACACTTGTCTCAGCAAACGTTTTTGATGCCGTGGCCAAGATCCTGAGTCAGAGCCTGTGAGCATGTCCTCTTACTCGAGGAAATTATCGTGAGTCTCAGGGGGCAGCTTTCCCCTTGACGCACGCTTTCCCTGCGAACATCTTAGTCTTTGATGAAAGAAGCTCAATCTTTGCCAACAAAAGGAGGCCCTATTTGAATGAAATGCCCACTGTGTTTCTTAAACCCGGTGCAGAATTGTTCGTACATGTTCCACGTGTTGGTTAGAATGTTTCTTGTGGCTTCAAAGGTTTTTTCCTCCTAAGATGGGATGTGAGTTTATGGTTAAGATGATTTCATTGTTAACATTTTGTTTTGTCAATGATGATATCACTTTCCACACATTTTCATGAGCTGTGTATGATCAGAAATAAAACACTGTCTCAGGACCAGAGAAAGCCACTTACCTGCAGACCTTCAGCCCTGCTCGCTCTGGAGAAAACAAGTGCATCCGCGAGGGTGCTCTGTAGAGAGCAGCTCACACGTAACCGGAGACTGGAGCGCGTACTTGTTAAAATTAATTCCAGTCTCTTAGCACTGCTTTGCTCCTTTGCTCTCGGCATGACAGAAGTTAAGTCTTCCTTCTAAGACTGGTCCTGGGCACAACTGCGAAATGCACCCTGAACCCCAGCTCCTAGTTCTAGCCCCTTCCCTCTGATCCCTTTCTGTTCTCTCTCCTGTGCCTCCCCCATCAGTGAGAATGAGGCCCATGTGACTGATCATTGAGAACTTGAAATTATAACTGGAGCCAGTAAACGAAACTATATTTAAATCTTGGCCTTTCTAGACCCTTAAATGTATTCAAATAGGTGTTTGCTTACACCACTGAATAAAAAAAATCCTCTTCACACTCTTCCTTCCCTCCCATTACTCTTCACTGAGTTGGGGAAACGGGGGCCGAAGGGGGCCGTGACTTTCTTGTCTCGTTGCATTGGGGCATTGAAACTGTGTCAAATGAAAGGACTTTTTTCTGTTAGTTGTTTTAGACTCAGTTCCACACTATAGGGAGCACTTCATAGCTTTTCAGTTGCTGGCTTGGCTAGAGATGGCTGGTGTGGCCTCTTCTGGTTCTCACTCCTCTCGTGAGGGCACTAGACTGGCCTAAGTTAGAATTGCGATGAAACGAAGCTGACTTACTTTCCCCATCTTTGCCAGCCAGAAACTTCCAGTTTTCCCAGGAGTGCCTTTGGGAGAGGGGTGGGCCACAGGTGGGGCGGCGTGGAGTTGGGTCCCCTCACCTGGGGAGGTGGCCTTGTTAGGTAACGTTTGTACTCCAGACCTACTCCAGCCACCGCTTCCTGCCTGTGGATACACAGATAGAGTCAGAGCTCCATGTGCTCCCAAGGGACAGACACATGCAGTCTGACCTGAAAGCAATGAGCTTATATTGCAAAATAATTGCAGGATTTTGTAGTTTTTATTACCAGAAACCAAAGGCATGTGTGTGGAAATGGGATTCCAAGGGTGGGAGGCCAAAGAGGAAGGAGTATATAGACTGAGTTAGACTGAATTTATTGATAGTATTGTATTTAACAGAAGTTCTGGATTTAATCATTTAGGTGCATGGAAGGGACTCTAAGAGGTTAATTACCCTGGTTGGTGAAACTCAGATGCAGTGAGCTTACACTCTAAACGGGGGTGGAGTAGGCTAGAACTTTCGTGCGATGCCGGAGAGGAAGGAGTCCAAAGGCTTAAGGAGAAGAGAATGTTGGTGTCAATTTCTCAAGGATGTCCTGCTCCCCACCGCAGAGGATACCCTGTCCACTAAGGCTTTGAGAAATTTGAGGAACGCATAGTGAGAGGGTGTCCCCGATGAGCTCTAAGGTGGTGGTCCTCTGTAAGGGGGCTGACAGAGGAGACACTGCTGCTGAGATGGGCTCTTTATCTCACTGGGCGTAACGGGATCCCAGGGGACAGGATCACATTTCTACTAAGCAGTAGAACTTAACCACCCGAGACAAGATGGGCACACTTGCTGTCATGGACAGAGTTGGGATGAAGGGGCAAAAGGGCTCATCCTGGAAGGAACTTTGATGATGGCTGGTTGACTACGGTCTCCCTAGGGATAAATTAGAAGGACAACCTTCTACTTTTTTTTTTTTAAGATTTTATTTACTTATTTGAGAGAGAGAGAGAGAGAGAGAGAGCATGAGCAGAAGGGAAGGGGAGAGGGAGAAGCAGGTTCCCCACTGAGCAGAGAGCCCAACCTGGGGCTTGACTCCAGGACCCTGAGATCATGACCTGAGCTGAAGGCAGACCCTTAACTGACTGAGCCACCCAGGCGTCCCTGAAGGACAGCCTTCTAAAGGTTCATTTTCTCCCTCTCTCTATTTTTATAAGAAGAAAACTTTTGGTTTGTAACCAGAAAACTAACTTGAGTCACCACAGTGGAAGGGCATAGCCCCTGAACCTAGTTTCCAGACCCAAGTCAGACTCCCAGTGATTGAGGCCATGTTGCTTGAGGGAACTTTCAACATTGCCTCCTGAAGGTATGGTAGATATTTCTCCACATCGTCCTCAGAGGGACTCGTGTCCATTTACTGGAGCAGTTGTGTCCAGAACAAAAGGAAGGACCTGAACCTTTTAGTCCTTTCTAGATACTGACTCTGAACTGATGTTATTATCTGAGGACCCAAAATGCCACTGTGGCCCACCAGTCTACGGGTGAGCTTATGATAGTCAGGAAATTTGGCTACTGTTCAAATAATACTGTACCCAGTCGTCTGGAGACCCATGCTCTGGTTATTCCTCAGTTCTTGAATTCCTAATCGGAGGAGACATGTTTGGCAACTGGCAGAAGCCACCCATTGGCCCCTTGACCTGTGAAGTAACAGCTGTCATGGTACAAAGGGCCAAGTAGAAGTCCATGGAATTTTCCTTCCCTACCAGAATAATAAGTAAAAAGGGATACAGCATCTCTAGGGGGAGTTGCAGAAATGAGTGTCAGCCCCGAAGACTTGAAAGAATGAAAGCACACTATACTTCTCACATCCCCATTTGACTTGCCTCTGTGGCCCGTGCCGAAGGCAGGTTTATTTCAGAAAGTGACTTTGATTATTGTAAACTTCATGAAGGGATGATTTCAGCTGCTATTCAAGGTGTGGTGTCTTTATTGAAAATAATCAACATAGCCTCCAGCTTCTGCTGGGAACCTTTGGTCTGGCAGGTACTTTCTCTCTGAGCCAGTTTGCAAGGATTACAGAAGCAGGTTGCTTTTACCTGGTGTGGCCGACAGTACACGTCCCCGTCTTACCTCTGTTCCATAGACTCCCCCTGCTCCCGCTCGTCCTCTGTTCTGCAATATCTTGATCTTACTGATATCCCTCAGCCCATCGGACTGGTCCAGTACCTTGACCTGACGAACAGCAAATGATAAGTACGTTAGATGCTTCGGTAAGACGTCTTCAATCCCGGAGGTGGGAGATAAACCCCATTCTTGCTACCAAGTAATGTATCGGTTAGTGTCCAGACAGAGAAGAGAAAATACATTAACTACTTTAACAGAGAGAATTCACTGTGAGGAGTTGGTTAAGCAGGTCTGTGGGGATTTGAGGATGTGCGGGAGGGGGATTGAGAGATCAGGGATGGTAATAGCAGGAAATGGCTACCATGCCTCAGGCTGGGGTGACAAAGGAAGGAGGTTGGGGTTATCAAAATCTAGGAGTTGGAGGAGAAGGAGAAGGGACCCAGACTTCCGAGGCGTACTGCGAGGTCAGGGCTGTCACATTTGAATTCAGGGCTTGTTCTGGAAACTGGAATCAGCTGCGGGGGTGATGCAGACGGGGGCAGCAAGCAAAGCTGGAAAGAGCAGCCCTCTGTCCCTCCTTTTGTGTTTCTGTCTCTCTAACCCCCCTTTGATGGAACGTGGTAGGGAGCGCCGTGGCAGAGGACTCGGCGGTGGGAGACCATAGCTGACAGTTACCGTTCACGTTCTGTTTTTAGCTGATTTGGTTATGGTGGCTGGTCCATTACCTCCTGTAACCCTGTTTTGGTTCTCCTGATAGAAACCTTATTCTCGAGGTTTCTTTCCTATTTCTGATACATTTTCCAGTTTTCGGTGCCTCTGCTTGTAGGTGTCCTGGCATTGACTCCTGAACTGTTTCACAACTATTCTTTGGGAGTGGCTTACTATCATGGGAAGCTTATCCTGGTTGATGTGTGTGCATTTGCTCCTTTTCTAAGGGAGCAAGATTATGGGTCGGCTGAGTTTATAGAGATATTTGGACCAGTTAGCTCCTGAGGGGTGTTTGTTTTTGTTTTATGAGAGAGAGAGAGAGAAGAGAGGGAGGGAAAGAGTGTAAGCGGAGGGGACAGGCAGAGGGAGAGAGAGAATCGCAAGCAGGCTCCATGACCAGAGTGGAGCCCTATGTGGCGCTCGATCCCACGATCCCCAGATCATGCCCCCGGTGGAAATCAAGAGTCGGACACCACCCAGGTGCCCCCTGTTGGGTGTTTTTAAGTGCATCAAAGCAGACTGCCCTCTTCCCCAGGTCATGGGCCATGCTTTGGCCTTGGCTTCACTGTCGATCTTTTCCAGAAAGTGACAATTCCGTCTGCAGCTCTTCTCTCTAAGGGAGGCTCCAGGGTGGAGTCATTTCAGCCTTTGTCCTTCCTACCCTGCATTAGTGCTGGCAGAATCTAGGGTAGTGATGCCTATTTCTGAGGACCTTTTAGACCATCTGTCCGCGGCTGCTGTTCTCACAAAGCCGGGGGAGGTGTGGCTGCGCGTTCTACCCTTCCTTTCACGACCGGCCCTGACTTGGGGCACAAATTTAGCAACTGAGCCGCGGTCACAGCTGCAGGCCTCGCCAGAGCCACTGCCCCGCCCACTTCAGCTGTAGTGACCAGAAAAGAAAAATAATCAAGTCGTCCGTGAAACCCAGAAATCCTCCGTGGTGGGGGATGCTCTGGCCTGAGCATGGTTCCCAGCCTGGCCTTCCGCATCGGTCGGGTTGAAGAAGGACCACAGAGCGTTCTCACTACTTCAGAAACCGAATGAAAATCGGTATGTGCTGGAAAGGAGATGGCGCAGGCTTCCCAAAATGTAAATTTATTCGCCTTTGATTCAGAGGACACAGGCCTGCTCCTCGGTCATCCCAGGCTCATCAGAAGCTCTCTTTGGCACATGTATGTCTAAAACAATACCTGCCAGGGAATTATTAAGACAGTTTGATAAGAAAATGTTTCAAAATATGTTTTATGAGGAGGAAAAAAACCCATAGTGATTCCTTAAACTGGTGTACAGGTGGGGCAGCCCAGATATTCTGACAGCCAGGGCATTCTTCCAAACTGACAATTTCCCCAAGGGTGAGAATTCGGAAGGCTTGGTACTACTTAGCAGAATGCTAAGTTCAACAGCACCCCAGGTTTCAGCTGCCCCAAGATAACGTCCACTTCCCTTACCAGTAAGAAATAGCCTTTCAGGGATCTTTACTGCTGCTCGGTGAACCATTTCTTCTTCTAACGCAGCCGGGGCAGGACCACATCACCCCAGTTGGTAGGACGCTGTCCTCCTGGACATGCGCAGAGCAGCATTTGGTCCCCAGGCAGCTAAACACACCAGCTTGGACCTGTGTGTTCACAAGGAGATTGGTTTTAGACCAACCACTATTTTTTTTTTAAAGATTTTATTTATTTATTAGACAGAGATAGAGACAGCCAGCGAGAGAGAGAACACAAGCAGGGGGAGTGGGAGAGGAAGAAGCAGGCTCATAGCGGAGGAGCCTGACGTGGGGCTCGATCCCATAACGCCGGGATCACGCCCTGAGCCGAAGGCAGACACTTAACGACTGCGCTACCCAGGCGCCCCCTAACCACGATTTTCTGATTTAAGCTCAGTCTGGACTCGGTTGTCTGGATGAACACTTTCTAACATAACTGTCCGTCAGAACAGTTTTTTGGTACTTGGATACAAAGAGCTCTATAGCAATTCAACAAGGTCTATGAAGATCAGTTGTCTGTGGAACAGCTAGAAGTTTCTTCTAATGCTAACAAAATAGCGACTAAGACTCTTACTTAAGTCTTGTTTCCCTCTCTCCTCCAGTGGGATGATAAAAATTGGAGGGATCCAGCTTGGGAGATGGGGGTGTTTCTCTGATACACCTGGATGTGGGCGCACAGGTTATAAAACGGGAGTCAGAATCACACAAACTGGTTACCTGGCTATGTGACCTTGGCCATGCTACTCAACCTTTCAGAGCCTCAGCTTTTCATCTTTAAGATGTGGCTGGGGTGCCGGGGTCGCTTAGTCAGTTAAGCATCCGGCCCTTGATTTCGGCTCAGGTCATGATTTTGGGGTCCTGGCATCGAGCCCCATGTCGGACTCCACGCTCAGTGCGGAGTCTGCTTGGGATTCTCTCTCCCCCTCTCCCTCTGCACCTACCCCTGCTCTCGCTCTCTAAAATAAAAAGAAGTTTTTAAAAATGTGGCTCATCCCCGCTGTGCAGGATTGTGATGAGGATGGAAGGAAACCATGTAACAGGACTAGCACGTGCATGTCCAGCTCCCCAGGAGGCTGTGAGGGTGCCGTGATGCCCGGAGTTTTTGCATGAGTGGTGTGGAGGCTGGCTCTGGGTCAGGAGCAGCCACCAGGCTAGTTTGGCACTGGCGGTGTTTTTACTTTTCCATCTTCCTATATGAGAAGCCAGTGATGAGTTAGAGCATGGAGCATTGTTTTTGGTGTCAGATGGGGTTTCACTGTCCGTCTTACCTGTCGGTCTTGCATATTTATTAATTACGTGGCTCTGTGGACCTATTTTCCCAGGTCTAAACTCTCAGAGCTGTTGTGAGAAAAAGCACTGATGCCATGAAGCCATGAAGTCCTGTATCTGACATGCTGGAGAGACTCAGTGATGCCGCCATTTTTACCCACATGGTCTTCCTACTGTAGAATAATTGCTTGTGAAAGGAACGGATGAGGGAGCAGTCTCATACGTGGGGGCATAGATACAAAGGGAGGCATTGTAACTTATTTGAAGGCTTAAAAGAGTAGACATCCAATAAGTCTTTATAAAAGGTATTGTTAATGATTTAGTAATATATCTGAAGCTTAATTTATGATCCAGGACATATGGTGGTTACATTATCATTTCCCGCAAGTTAGGTATACAGGTCGTTGATTGACTTTGTAATGGAGAACGCAGATTGGGTTTCAGGGTATTGAATACTTTATAAGGGATAGTAGATCAAGAAATAATTTACTGTTTTCTTACATTTGGGAAAAGTAAAATATATTTTAAAACCTTTAGTATGTCCTTAAGCAGAATTAGGCGAGGGGAGAAAGAATTAGAGTTGGATATGAAAAGAATAGCTGTGTCAGAAAATGAGACATTATATGCGTCCCAACCTACCAGTAACATGTAGCTTCAGAAGCAATGTCATGATGGCATTAGCCATTTGGGACCGAGGTAGACAGTTCTAATTTACTCCAGTGAGTTAGTCACCATCGTTCTCCTGTTATCTGTACTAACGGGTTATAAATCCATTTTAATTAAAAGCAGCGAGCAACACTTTGGGATACCACTTCAATAAGCATAACCCCATGTCTAATGCAGTATGACTTTGACACCTTTGAATGAAAAAACGATCCAGCTTTAGCAGGAGATGAATGAAGTTGACCGTTATCTGGTGAATTTAGGTTGTGTTTTCAATTCGGATGAGTTAGATCTCAAGGTGGATTTTGTATCAGAGTATTAGCTGTGGGCGCGGCCAGTGTACAGTGGACGATTTCCAGATCTACACCTCCCTTCTTTACAGGCTGGAGACTTACTGGAGGATGCAGTGAAGCAAAATCTCCCGTCCATACACATTGGAAACATTCACGGAGTTTAAATGGGTGAAACCATGATTAGACAATCCCTAAAATTAGAAGATTCAGAAGCTGTTTAGATGTTTTTGTTTTTTTTCTTTCTTCTTGGCTGAAGCCCTTTAGAATTACATGTTGGGTTCAGCCAGATACATTTGAATCATGGGGGATTTTTCATTAAAAGAGTAACTTATGTATGCTAACTAGTGCTTGAAGCAAAGTTTCCCGATCCTTTTAGAAATATGCCAAGGAGTATCAGTAGAATACGAATTCCTCTCATGCAAGGAAAGAGGCTATGCGTTTTAAAATGGTGATTCCCTCTAAAAATTTCCTTTTAAACATTTCCTCCTTCTCTGTGCAGATCATGTATAAAATGGCTTTTTTTAGGCAGAAGGAAGTTAACTGGACATGAGCTCTTCTGCACTAAAGAAATCTTTCATACCTCAAGCTGTGCCGCTAAGTGGCACGAGGATCACGAGGAGGGGACCTTGGGAATCATCTGGTCGACCATCTTATTTTACAGATGAGATGGGGGCAGGCAACTTGCCCGCAGCCTGTCTGTGCTGATGGCACACCCATGACAAGAACCCAGGCTTCCTGATGCCAAGTTAATGTGCTTTTTGCAATCTTGGTTGCCCTCTGTATGTCCTTTTTTAAAGCAGTTGGACTTTTTGGCATTTGCTGGATTTGCACATTTTGTTAAGTAGAAAATGACTAATTTTTTAATACATGAATGACTGAGGTGGAAACGATAGTGTGTTACAAAAATACTCGATGGCAGAACCTGAATAAACAAAATTGACTCCAAGTCGGTAGCCTGCTTTTACTCATAACGAAAAATGAAGCGTCTATGTGTCCGAATGGCTTATAGCAAATATTTTTGACCTTTTAGAACAGAAGAATCGATAACGGAAGATGACAAGCGGAGGTATGTCTAGCATTGAAGCTGGCTTTAATTTGAATAATTTTGGCCATCCTCCATGGATTAATTTAACACACGGATATCATTTAACACTGTATATAGTACATTATCTGTAACATAGATTATACCCGGACAACTTCTGGCACAGAGAATACAGGTAGGAGCATATGATCTGAAAAAGAACTTGCCTCAGGTTCATAATCTTTGCTTTCAAGCAAGCTTGTGTTTTGTCCTGTGCACATGGCCTGTGCTGGTTTCTATCCTGTGGCCTTTGGATATGCTGTTCTCCATAACGGATGACTTCATTCATTCTCCCCACCCACTCCACCCTCCCTCGCCTCCTCTGGTGGACCGCAGCCTATTCTCATTACTCATTAGCTCTCTCCCCGCTCCTTTTGTGTTTGTATCTACCTCCAGGGAAATGTTCTGCGTGTCCATAGCACCTGCCTCCACGATGACCACTCTGAATTCTTGATGAATGTTGACGGAGTAACTGTAACATGTTACTCTGCGGATACTTATTACTGTACTAAATTACAAAAATCCCATTTCTTTTCCTCTTTCTTATTCCAAGTTAAATATCTAAAAATTCTGCTCACTCAACATAGCTTTCTTTTTTCATCTAGAGCTTCTTTTTAACATAGAAAAAATTATATTTCCAAGGGCAATAATGTTCCCAATTCTACTTTTGAAAAGTCATGAGTTATTTTAATAGTTCTGCAATTGTTGGCAGTACTCCATGCTTCTGTCACTTTCTGCAAATATAGAGTATCATTGACATTGGTCTGATTTTTCTCTCTCTGCTTCTTTTCATTAAGAAACTATGGAGGGGTATACGTAGGTCTGCCATCTGAAGCTGTCAATATGGTATCCAATCAAACAAAGACTGTACGAAAAAGTAAGTAAAATCGTGAGATTTACTTTCTCTAAAGATTTATTTTTTTTGTTTTGTGAAAAATATGAAATTTATATTTCAGCTTGCCTGACTCAACCTACACATTACTCAGTTGCAGTTAACCATGTAGAAAAACCATTATCTGCTCATCGTAATCATTTGCTGAAATTGCCACCTACCTGATGAGAGTAGTACAGAACAAAATTTAGCTTCTATTTGTGGCTATGTTCCATGGATTAAAAAAGTTTTTTGCCACGGCTAATTTAAATTTATTGTTAATTTCAGTGATGATCGGTATGACAATGAAAGCAAATGTTTCAGTAAGTTTATGGAGTTTTTGTAGAAATAAAGGTAAATTCTCATAACATCTTCCTGTAGTACACTGATAGCAGTCTGATGATTAGAGGAAAATCAATTGCATATTGTATAATTTAATGAAGTGAGGCCCCTTTTTGTTTCAATACGTAGTAATTGTGGGGCTAATGTTTGGACAATAGGCATGGACAACAGCAGCCTCAGAGCTGGCTTCTTGCTTAAACGTGTGGCTCCTGGAACAGACTGCTGGTTTCCCAACCGCTGTACAGTTGTCTGATGCATTGTTTTAAAGAACTGTTAGTATGTTTCATTTATGTACAGGCTCTATTGCCTTATTTGTAACGATATCATAGTCATTTGTCCCTCATTGCTGTTTCTCTGCATTCTGATCTGGACTAGCAAATACATATACGTCACTGCTATTTGTCATTTTATAGGGAACTAGGCTATGTTCTTTATAATCTGAACTTTTAACTTTTCTTAATTTTCCCTTCAAGATTAGAAGAAAATACCATGACTCCATAATCAAGAGGTACTGTATTTTTTCTAAATAATCGTATGTATTTAGCCTCGACGATGAATGAATGATAAATATTGTTGCTAGCTCTAAGAAATCTTGAACTTCAAGATTAAGGGGGGTCTCATCTTGTGGTTAAATCTATGAAATGGAGCATGTTATACTGTAAAGGGGTCTTTGATAATGAGGTCAGTTTTCTTTGCAGTTAATTTTATTTTTCTTTTCATTTTGGTTCAATTGCAGCCCAGCTTATTTAATAAAAGCAAGCTAAGTGCTTGTTTAAAACATGAAGGTTTCACTCTTCATTGCCAAAAACTGAGGGGCTAAGATTTTGGACACGACAGATAGGGAGGTAGAATTATCCTGAGACAAGCAAGAACAAGGACAGGAGAAAGCACACGGTCCTTTATTAACCCTCTGTGTGCCAATTTCTACAAGATCCCGTGCAGCATTTCCATAGAAGCAGAAAGTCTCCGTTCATCTGGTCCAACGACGCACAAGATGCTTGGATCCCCACTGCCTCTCGGTCTTGCTGATGGACAGCCGGCCTCTTTTGAACGTCCCATGATCAGGAATGCCCCATCTCCTGAGATAGCCCATTCTCTTTAGGGAGTCAGACAACCTTGGATTTGAATTCAGGCTCTTTCACTTACTAGCAGGGCAAGTTACTTCCCCCTCGTAGCCTCCATTTTATAATCTGTTAAGGACTTGAAGGTGTTGTTAGGATTCAATATGAAATAGGTGGTTGGTTTTGTGATGTTGTTAGGATTCAGTATGAAATAAATGGTAGTTCCAGTGATCGTTGTTTTCATTGTCATACTATTCTGTTCTGTAATGAGAATCCAGCCTTTGGCAGACCCAAAGCAAAACTGACTTGATACAGAACCCACTTCTTGCTCAGAGCCAGTTCCTGGAGTTGGTGTTTGGGATGGGGAGGGGTCACAAAATAAGCTTACAGATGAAGACAGATAAGCTTTCACGCTGGGGGAGAGGGACACAGAGACTGTAAGCAGTTTTTTCCTGACAAGAAATACAACAAACTTGGGTAGCCCCTTCTTCGAAGCCTTTCTCCTCAAGGTGAAAGCACTACGGGTCTTTATTCCCTAGTGCCCATGACCACATTATAGAGTGTTGAGTTTCTCTTTGGGAATTTGCTGGAGATTTTCTGTTGCTAGTATTTTTAAGAGTTCTAACCCTTCAGGTTCCCTTTCCAGTTTTCCACTGTGCAGAAGTACTTTTGTTATTTGCCACAAATAGAAAAGATAATCTAGCTGAAAGCAAGCATATGTTACCCTTCTGGAAAAAGGTTGCATTTCAAAAAGCATGGGAATAGAGTGGAAAGAGGTGTCATGTAGATAGGTATCAGGAGGTGCGGTGGCTCTGTCACTAACACAGGACCTCAGAGGAATCCCTGATCTTCTCTCAGGCTTTCTCAAATTCGGTTTTCTCAGGAATGGTTGGACAACATGGTTGTTCATCTTTGTGCGTGGATCTAAAATTCCCCGATAACAATTTAGCAGTCTTGCTGGTCAACCAGCCCACAACCTTAGACTGCTAGCTAAAGCATCTCTTTATTGCTCATGACTATAAGTTTATATTATTTTATTGCTATCCCTCTCCCTTTGAATACCCTGAAAAGTGTTCTCAGTTGAAAGGCTGTTCTTTTTCCATGGTTGCTAAGTACTGTGGTAGTTCACATGTCTGAGCTCATGGCTTTCTGGGCTGAAGTTATTGGACAGAGGGGCACCTGGGTGGCTCAGTCAGTTAAGCATCTGCCTTCAGCTCAGGTACGATCCCAGGGCCCAGTGGGGAGCCTGCTTCTCCCTCTCGCTCTGCCATTCACCCTGCTTGTGCTCTCTCTCAATAAACAAACAAACAAACAAATCAATAAAATCTTTTTAAAAAAGTTATTGGGCAGAAACCCTGAGGAGAAGACTGTCCTTTGCAGAGGAAGCTATTTTTTGGAAAGGGTCGGAGACACTTGTTTTGACCTAACATGTCAAATCTCTCAAAATAATGCCACCGAACTCCCTCAAGGACCAGAGTTCAAAGTTATTTTGGTGACTTTCTGAAACAAATTGAGGAATGATTGCAGAATCTCTTACAATACCTACATCATGGTACAAACGTGTAGTTTCTTCTACAGATGACTCTCGGGTGAGCGTTAGGCCCACCTAGATGTGTGGGCAGGGAGGAGCTGACGTTGTGCTCCCAGACGCCCGTGGAGGGACTGGCTGGCGCGGATTCCCTGGGGAGAGCTGGAGAGAGCCTGGATGGCGACCCCTCCCCCAGCAGGGGCTGACCCAGTAGCAGAGGGCTGACATCACAGCCTGAGCAGTCTGTATCTTTAATTTGGGTGATGTCGGTCTGGGCATTATCACATCATATTTTAATTCTAAGTTCATCAGTCTCTCTCCCCACTGCCCCTTGTCTCTTAATATAAAGTGTCATCAGTGCTTAGCGCTGTGCCGGCCATGTATTCAGTCTTAAGTATTGAGTGAATCTTGAATGTGTGTTTTACTGAAAAGAAAAATAGTAAATAATTCATAGGCTTAAAGCTGATTTTTTCCCCCTAAGTTGTCCTTTGTTAAGTTTGCTAACTCTTTTCCCTCTTGCTGTCTATTGTCTTCACAGCTTGCTCATTAAGATTTGGAAGGAATTGCACTCCACGGGCCGTCATGATGTGCTCAGAAATTTCCAAGGACATTCTAAATAGTCGCCCGCTCCGCCTCCCCTCCCCACCCAAATTCTCAAGTCTGTAGTTGACACCGTGGGTACATGTTGAATGTTGTGGTACTAGAAGGGAATCGGGTAAACAGTACACGGGTATCTGGAACTTTCTGGGGTCCTCCTGCAAGAGACAAGCTGACAAACCGTTGCTGTCTGGAGCTGGCCTGCTGTGTCTGGTGGTGTTTTCTCCCTGGCCATTCAACACAGCTCATGAAAATCATGTCTTTTCACTGATACTTTTTTGATAGTTTTTATATAATGAAATCCGTATTCTATTTATAACTTCAGCTAAGAAGGCACTATAAATGAACTCCCTAAAGTAATATATTTGTGGGTTACCTTTCACTATTTCTACGTTACATTAATTTTTAGCTGTAAAATGGTTAAATTGATTCTTACTGTTCTCTTTTTCCCTTTTTTACTTTTTGGTTTTCAGCTTTCTGTAAGTGTCAGAGAATGTCTTCTATTAGGAACAATGTATGACCTTGCAATGTTGAAAAATAAGCCACCAAAATTTGCATATGCCCTACACACGTTTTGATTAACTTTCCATTTTCTTTAGTCGAAGGGCGATGTCAGCACGAATCCTTCGCAGTCATTGATTCTTTCCTTCTCCTTTGTGGGATCCCGGCATCCCCATCGTGTTAATCCTATACTATTTTCAAGGACTTGTGACTGATGGTTAGTGGGGTATTTGGAAAGCTCTTAATTTGAGGATAATCACGTGTAGCCATTTAGTACTGCAGCATAGATTACTCGATTTACCAATGTATTTCAACAATTAAAACATTTTTATCCCTCTTTACCTGGATTTCGTCATTGTTTTTTTAAAAGATCACTTTGAAAGAAGTCGCACATGGCATTGTGGTATCCAGATACTATAGCAATATGTAAAGCTAATGAATAAATAGGTTACCTTGAAAAACCAAAATTTTTCATAAGAAGATTATCTTATAAATCTGGTCCATATGACAGCCGTAGGGATATCAAATTGGGAAAATATCAAGGTGATTTTCTGAGCAGGTGGTGAGAGCTGAGCCTTGGATCTTGCTTGGAGCGGTTGCTGGCTGTACCCGGGCTGTGATGAGCCATGGGACCCAGCTCCGAGGAGAAAGTAAAGCAAACCTAGGAGACCTGCTTGGTCCTAATCGCTGTTGTCAATATTTTATTAAGACAGTTGATCGGGAGGAGGTTCAATATGGCAATGTAAAAGGCTGCTGGCCTCATCTCCTCCCACGGACACGACACAGCTCCAGCTACATACGAAGGGCCTGCGGGCTAGCTGGACAGCAGCTCCACAGCAAAGGGTAAAAGGGCCATCTTGAGATGGGTGGGAGGGGCGGGGGCGTGATCACGCAAGAAACCCCAGTCTAGGCACAGAGACCAGCAACTGGGAGGGATCTCATTAATACAGAGCTGGTCCCTGAGGAGTGAGGGGTCTGTGCGCCACATCAGACACCCCAGCCCTTGGCAACTGCATCGGAGGGATGAGCCCCCGAAGCACCTGGCCTTGGAAACCCACAGGGCTTACCGCCAGGGGAACCACAGGGCTTTAGGGAATGGAAAATCCACTCTGAAAGGGTTCACGTATAGACCCCCTCATCCCAGGACCCAGCACAAAAGTAAGTTTGAAAGATGCCCAGAGCACATGCTTAGGAGAAACATTTGTTAATCTTAGAGTGTCTGCCAGAGAGACAGGAACCTGTTGGGACACTCTGGGGACAGAGGTGCTGGCCAGACACCATTTTTGCATTCTCCTTCTGCCTTGTGGGACTAGTGCTGGTAGGTGCTGGCCATCAGCCAAGGCTAACCCTGCCCTGGGGCCGGGGAGGGGAGTACTTTCCCCCATGGCCCACCCTGCCAGCCACAGGGCATGTGCAGCCCACACCGGGGACACCCCTTGAGCCCCTGGCTCTGGTGGCCAGGGAGGATTGTGCTTCTGGAAACCCTGGGCCTGAAACAAACAGAAGTCCTTGACAGGTTACCACCCCCAGGCCACTGCACAAACAGCAGGCTGAAACAACCCCCCCTCCCCAGCATTCATGTGAAAGAGGCATATTTTCTCGTCCTGAGCTTCTGCCTGAGGGGCAGGCTTCAGGTTTGCCATATATTCCTAGGCCACAGAGGCGTCCGCAGGGAAGATGGGCAGGGAGACAGCCATATTAGTGCTCTCCCGCCGCCGCAGAGCAGCTCACTGATGCCTCCCTAAAAGGAGCTTATATACATCTAAAGCCACAAGCTCTGCACTTGTCGCCCTGGGGACACCTCCAGATTTCTTGGTCTGGAAGTCAGCAGGGTTCAGGACCGCAGACCCACAAGACTGTGTCTGTTTACATACCTTGAAAGCTGCTGCCTGTGGGTCTGGCTTACTCCATACCTGAAAGAACTAGAAAAAGAATAAATGAAGCCCAAAGTTAGTAGAAGGAAGGACATAATAAAGATCAGAGTGGAAATAAATGAAATGGAGATGAAAAAGATAACAGAAAAGATCAACGAAATAAAGAGCTAGTTCTTTGAAAAGATAAAACTGATGAACCTTAAGGCAGGCTCGCCAATTAAAAAGACAGGGCTCGAATGAATAAAATAAAAAATGAAAGAGTAGTTACAACTGATACTATGTAAATACAAAGCATCATAACAGACCACCACAAACAGTTGTATGCCAACGAACTGGACAATCTGGAAGAAATGGATAAGTTCCTACAAACATACAATTTTCCTACAAACATACAAACAGACTGAATCTTGAGGAAGTAGAAAATCTGAATAAACCAATTGCTAACCAGGAGATTGAATCAGTGATCAAAAACCTCCCAGCAAACAGAAGTCCAGGACCAGATGGCTTCACTGGTGAATTCGACCAAACGCTCAAAGAAGATAAAATACCTATCCTCAGACGAGAATGCCACAGAGAAGAAAATTAAAGACCAGGCCAATAACCTTGATGAACATAGATGCAAAACATCCTCAACAAAATACTAGTAAAGCAGGGACGCCTGGGTGGCTCAGTGGGTCCTGCAGCTGCCTTCGGCTCAGGTCATGATCTCAGGGTCCTGGGTTCGAGTCCTATGTTGGACTCCCTGCTCAATGGGGAGTTTGCTTCTCCCTCTCCCTCCATGCCCTCTCTCTCTCTCTGTCTCTCAAAGAAATAAAATCTTAAAAAAAAAACAAAAACTAAACAACGGTACATTAAAAGGATCGTACGCCGTGATCAAGCCTGCTTGATCTCAGAGATGCGAGGATGTCAACGTCCACACATCAGTCAATCTGGTATATCACGTTAACATTAAGGATAAGCTGTTGTGTGGAAAGAAGCACGAATGATTGGCCAGGAGACTCCAGGGCAAGTGCGGAGGGAGAGCTGCCTTAGTCCCTCACGACTCAGCCCTGGCCCCAGTCTGCACAAGCAGTGTGACTTGGTTTCTCTGGAAGAAATTCATAGCCCTGTGATAAATTCCCCCCTTCACTTATGTTGGTTTCTGTCCCTGGAAACCAAGACACAGTCTCACTCTTCCATTTACACTGCCTACCACCCTGGTCTCCACTCTCACGGACATAGAATTTTATAAAAGCCTGTGGAACTTTAACATGAAAAAAATATATATTGAAGTAAGAGTCGGTAAGACATGTATAAGAGTCCTAATACACACAGTCCTGTCCCATAATGGCATTTAGGGGGGACATCAGCAGCTTATCCCATTAGGGGGAGCAGATTACTTTTGGAAAACTTTTAATTTTGAAATAATTTTAGATTTACAGAAGAGTGCAAAGTTAGCACAGACCATTGCTATATGCCCTTCACCCAGCTTCTCCTACCGTGAACATCTTACATAAACTTGTCAAGACTAAGAAATTAAACATTAATGTAAACGAGACTACAGCCTTTCATTGGATTACTCTAGTTTTTCCACAAATGTCCTTTTTCTGTTCCAGGACCCAATCTGAGATTTCATCCCATTCCCTTGTATTTGGTCGTCCTGTCTCCTTAGTCTTCCCGTCCTGACGATTCCTCAGTCTCGCCTTGTTTTTCGTGACCCTGACCCTGAAGCCTCCTGATATTTTGTAGTATTTCCCTCCATTTGGATTTGTCCGATGTTTTCTTATGATTAGACTGGGGTTATAGATTTGGGGGAAGAATACCACAGAGGCGATGTGTCCCTTCATCACCTATCCCATCTCATGATTTCACCGTCACTTGTTGCTGGCGATATTAACCGCAATCACCCGATAGGTTAGGGGGACATCTGTTAGGTTTTTCCGCTGTAAGGTTTCTAGTTTTTCTTTTCCAAACTCTGCCCTTTATAAGTGAGTCACTAAGTTTATAGCATACTCAAAGGAAAGGAATTTTTAGACATTTGTTAAAAGCACTACAGTCATAAGTATTTTGAGGGAGATACTTGGAGACCCCAACGATGTCTGGTTTCTCCTTAAAGGTTTGCCCACGAATTTGAGCATTCACCCTCGGGTGTTGCCTGCAGCACTGATTACTGTGGTGGTCTGGTGGCGATAGTCTGCTTCCCTCGTGCCTTCACGTGTCTTCTCTAAGGAAGATTTACCCTCTCCCCTATTTACTTACTTATTCAATCACTTATTTATATCAGCATTGACTCATGGGTATTTAATTTGTTCTTTAGGTTATAATCCAATACTGTCACTCTTGCATTGCTCAAACTCTTTGAGCTTTGACCGTTGGTCATTTGTTCAGGTTGGTTCTTGACATGGCCCGAACGTCCTCCCAACCCCCCACCTTAGATTGACTTTTAATAGAAAGCTGGCCTGTAAAATAAAAATCCAATTAAAAAGTTAAAACATATTCCTAAAACTTCATCAAATTTTATTATAAATGAATAGTGTTTTCCATATTATGACAAGTCTTAACATTTTCCTTCAACTAGACGTTATTTAAATTTAGAACCTTGTGATTCTTAACATGCTAATAATACTTGCCACCCACTTACCTCTGTCTTAAAGCTAATGATTATAATCTCTATTAAGTACTTTAAGAATCTTGAGTGAAAGACTTAAAGAAGGAGAACTATTAACATTTAAGATCTTTCAAAAGAAAAGTGAGAGATTAGCCAAGCCTTAAAAATGCCTGAAATTTAAGAGGTAACATCTTTTCAAACAATATATCCTGGTTCTTTGCAAGATTATTATTAAAAATGTATATATATCAGGAGAGGTGAGTTTCCGAGAATTTCTGATTAATAGATTAGAGAAGGTTTTCTTAAGCAACTTTCTAAGCTAGGAGACATTTATTCCTAGTCTTAGGTAAGGAAGACTGCTTGAGTTTGGTTTTGGAAGATACTGCTTGAATCTGGAATGGAAAAGTGGGTTTGGCAAGTACAACCAACTTCTGCGGTGTTACGGGAGAATGGCAGGCCTATAAACTGAGTTCTCGAAAGTGATCTGGAGGGGGCTTTGGGGAGAGAGGCAGAATGATACAGGAGGCTAAGTCAGCCCAAGGGAGAAGCTGTCTTTGGGTGTTTGAATTGGCAAGAGCTTGAAGAGGAAAAGAAAACAGTTTCAGTTTTGCAAATGGTAGCAGGGTTATGGGGAATTTCAGGAGGGAGAAGTTATGTAAGAGACCTTCCCAGGAAGATATTTGTTTCTTTATACTTGATACATGCGATACATTTAAGCAGTACAAAGTGATGTGCTTTTTCCATAGATTGCGTTCCAATACCCGGTTCTGATTTTCAGTTGCTTATCAACCATCACCGGTCAAGTTCTTGCTGTGTCGCAGGTGGGTAGCGGTTACTAAGTGTGTGGCTGAAAGCCCCAGTCCCTGCATCGTTGGCTCTTTAGAATAGTGGGGGGGGGGTGCTGGGTAACCTGTGATGTACGTACAGAGCGGTGCCCGGTGTTGGCGTGGATTACACCGGGAGCACAGAACAGGAGCAGCTGAGTCGGACGGGTGGGTTAGGAAACACTCCGCAGAGGGCAGCCCCTGCAGAACCATGTGGGAGAGGGTGAGTTGGCTGGCTGGAGGTGGGAGAAGAAAGAGACTTCATGCAGAGAAGGCCCTTGGCGTGTCCTGGGAACTGCTAGGAGTTCATCTAGGTGGGAGCTGGTGGTAATAGGGTGGGAGGGGTGACGAGGTGAGCTGGTGAGGTGTGTCATGAGCCATGCTGGAACTTCGGAAGGCTGTGGGAAGCCCCTGGGGAGAGAAGCAGTCACGGAGCTTCCGTCTGGGTCCATTTACCCATTGTCTGGGGACACCGGAGGGTTTGCTCTTGCTGTCTGCTCCAACTCCTGGTTTGCGGGTCTCTGTGCGGGAGGCATGAGTAATACTGTTAATAATAGCATTTACTATCATAGGAATTTATAGTACTATAGGTCTTTCTGGGGGAGACCACAGAGTAATACTATTAATAGTATTTACTGTAGTAGAAAGTATTTACTATAATAATTACCAGTAATAGTAATACTACTAGTTGTATAGGGTGAAAGTGGGGCTTTCCCATTTAATCGATAAGACAAAATACTTGGAGTTCCCAGACACAGTGCGATTTATGGAAAGGTGGGAGAGAGAACTGAGAGTTTGATAAGGTTTGTCTTCTACAGGAGACTGCATCTTCCAGACTGGGAGAGGCGGCTGTTTATCTGATGCACAGGAACCAACACAGAGAGTCAAGGAAAATGAAGACACATAGGCATCCATTCCAAATGAAAGCTTCCATCAAGAATATCAGAAACACTGGGGCGTCTGGGTGGCTCAGTCAGTTGAGCAGCCAACGCTTGGTTTCGGCTCAGGTCATAATCTCCCCGTTGTGGGAACGAGCCCCACGTCGGGCTCTGTGCCCAGCGGGGAGTCTGCTTGCGATTCTCTCCCTCTGTCCCTCTCCCTGCTCTCTCTCTCAAGTAAATAAATCTTAAAAAAAAAAAGAATATCAGAGACTTTGCTTTAAGGCGGCACCATGCCCCTCCCAGCACCAGGTACAACCAGGTGCCTAGTCATTAGGTTTTTGATAATGTTGAGGTCATCCTGTTGTTTCATGAATTTCTCCCATTTCTTTTTCCACAAAACCATTCCATTCAATGAAGTCAAACTTCTTTGTCCAGTGGAGACATTAATACTTAGATAACTTTGCACTCGGTCACATATTTGGCTTATTCTCTAAATATTTAATATTAAAGTACTGCAGATGCCTTAGAAGGCAGGTATATTCTTGTACATGTGTATACGATTGTATATTCTTTTCCATTCTTCTTAGAATTGGGCCCCATAGACCCACACTATGAAGACATGGCCTTACGTTGGTAAGTGAAAGCAAAATAATCTGTGGCTCTCTCCCAGACAAGGAGCAACTGGGGGGTCTTCTCTAGAGCAGTAGTGCCTTTGAGACAATTTGAAGGCCTTTGGCAAGTCATTTGGTTTTTCTGCACCTCCGCAAATTCCAATGAATGGGACAAAAATCTATTCTAATTCTCTTCTAAAATTGTTAGCAGAATTCATTCATTGCTTGTTTATTTACCCAACAGTTATTTTCTGAGCCTCCGCTCTGTCTGTCATTGTTTTAGGCATTGGAGATGCAGCGGTGACCACCACCACCAACAGAACCCCCCTAACCTCATGGGGCTTATGTTTTACCAACGGGAGACACACTCAATGAGTAAATATTATATATGCAGTTGTCAGAGTAATAAGTTCTACGGAGAAGAGTAACCCGGAGAAAAGGGAATAGAGAGCTCGTTGGGAAGGTGGGAATTGCAACTTTACTCTTAAATAAGATGATCAGCAGATTTCTCACTGCAATTATGATGCTTGAAGGCAATGACCTGAAGAAGAAGTAGCTACTTACTGTGTGGGTCTCCAGAGGAAGAAGATTTTAAGGAGAAGGCGGGGCAAGTTAAAATGCCCCATGCAGGCGTGCATCTGGCATATTTGAAGAGAGCAAAGACTTCAGTGTGGCTGGGCAAAGACTGCAAGTGTGAGAGAAAAAGGAGATGCTGGAGGGCTGCTAGAAAGAGATTTTGGAGGGAGATGAGATCTATTGTTGACCAGTGGCTTTGTAAGTTATCTATATATTTTCAAATAACAATTGTATATATTAAAGGTATACAACACGATTTGATATACACACAGTCAAGCTAATTAACACGTCTCATCTCTGTAGATAGATACTTTTTTGTGTGTGTGATGAGATGAGATCACTTGAAATCTCTCTTGGCATATTGCCAGTAGTTAATACAATATAATTAGTTACAGCCATGACACTGTTCAGTAGAACTCTAGACTCGTTCCTCCTATACAACTAACCTTGACCAACATCTCCCCATTTCTCCCACTCTCCCAGCCCCTGGCAACTGTCGTTCTACTCTCTGCTTCTATGAGTTCGACTTTTATTTTTTGATTTCACACATAAGTGAGATCATACAGTATATATCTTTCTCTGTCTGGCTTATTTTACTCAGCAGAATGTCTTCCAGGTACGTCCATGTTGGTATTAGTGGCAGCAGTTCCTTTTTCATGGCTGAATAATATTCCTTTTTATTTATTTATATATATAACCTATATAATAATATGAAAACATGATATTAGCATAATATATCATAGAATATTATATATTATATAAACTATATATATTACTATATATCTTCTTTGTTCTTTATGCCCTGACTGTTGATGGATACTTAGATTGTTTCTATGTCTTGGCTACTGTGAATAATGCTGCAATGAACATAGGAGTGCAGGTATCTCTTTGAGATACTGATTCCATTTCCTTTGGATATATACCTGGAAGTGGAATGGCTGGATCATATGGCAATTTTTAAAAAAAATTTTTTTGAAGAATCTCCATATGTTTTCCCATAGTGGTTATGCTAATTTATATTCCCATCAACAGTGCACAAAGATTCCCTTTCCTCCACATCCTCACCAACACTTGTTATCGCTTGTCTTTCTGATAAAAGCCATTCTAACAGATGTGAGGTGATATTTCATTGTGCTTTTGATTTACATTTCTTTGACGGTGTTGAGTGTCTTTTCATATATCTGTTCGTATATCTGGTCTTCTTTTGAGAAATGTGTATTTGGTTTTTTTGGCCAACTTTTTTTTTTTTTAAGATTTTATTTATTTATTTGACAGAGAGACAGCCAGTGAGAGAGGGAACACAAGCAGGGGGAGTGGGAGAGGAAGAAGCAGGCTCCCAGTGGAGGAGCCTGATGTGGGGCTCAATCCCAGAACGCCAGGATCACGCCCTGAGCCGAAGGCAGACGCTTAACGACTGCGCTACCCAGGCGCCCCTGGCCAACTTTTAAATTGGGTTATTTGCTATTGAGTTGTTTGAGTTCCTTATATATTTTAGATATTAAGCCCTTACCAAATGTATGATTTGCAAATATTTTTCCCATTCTGTAGGCCCTCTCTTCACAATGTTGATTGTTTGCTGTGCAGAAGCTTTTTAGTTTGATGCAATCCCATTTGTCTATTTTTGTTTTTCTGTGTGTAGACCGTTGGCTTTTATTCTGTGACATGGGAAGCCCTTGTGTGGTTTGGAGCAGAAGAGTCATGTGGTCTGAGTTTTAACAGAATTATAGGTTGTTGTGTTGTGCATGGTGAGGATGGAGGCCGGGACATCAGCGGGGAGTGGTTAGACTAATCTCGGAGAAAGATGATGATATTTTGGAAGAAGGTGATAGCATCGGAAGTAGATTCTAGATACATTTTGCAGGTAGAGCAGAGAGAATTTGCTGATGTGTCAGATGTGGGATATGCGAGTGGAAGAAGAATTAAGGAGCGCTCCAAGATATGGGCTGAGCAACTGGGAACATGGAGTTGCCATTGGCTGAGATGGCGAAGATCGTGGGAGGAGCAGGTTTGAGGGATAATCAGGTGACTGGGCACATTAACTTGAGATGCCTCTTTCGCTTCAAAGTAGGGACATGGAAAAGGAAGGTAAACTGGCAGAGGGAGGATGCGTGTATCCAGTGCACTCATGGAACGTACAGCCACGGCGCGATGGGATCGCCCGCTGAGTGAGTAGGTGGAGAAGAGACTGAAGGGCTGAGTCCTGGCCACTCTGTTTGGGGCTCAGAAGATGAGGAAGGACCAGCAAAGGAGAGTAAAAAGGCAGAGACGCGGCAGGGTTGGGAGGTGAGAGAAAATGTGGGCGAGTTTGGTGTCCTGGAAATCACAGGCAGGGAGCACTGAGTGGGGTACTCTAGGAGAAGCCCCACACAGTGGTAAATGGTGAGGACAACCACACTCTCACAAGCACAGATTCCCATAGAAACAAAGCCATTAGGATCAGAGAAGAGAGTCTGGAGATCTATTATTTCATTTTAAGTAAATGGTCTGTTAAATAAACAAACCTCTTTAGATCTATTATAATTGTTGACTTAGGTATATTTTCAACTGATGTACGTTCTGTTTGCAGCTAAAGAAAGAAATCCGTAGTTTGAGATTTCCTAATTCTGTACACGAGTGTGGTATATTGAGAGGGAGCGATCGAAGGAGAGTGTGTCCTTTACAGACGAGTTATTGTCTTTCCATAATTGCTTGTAGCTTTAGTACAGTTACAATCACAAAAACATGTAAACTGGGGAAGTGATGAGTGGACCATGAACATGACCTCCTGGATCTCAGAGCACTAATTAAGCCACAAGTGCCACAAGAGGGCTGGTCCAGGAACAAGTAGATTGACAGAACAGAAGAGAAAACATATACAGATCAATCTAAATTTTGCATATAATAATGTCATTATACATTAGAATGTAAAGGGAGATTTATCTTTTTGAAACGGTGCTGAAAACAATTTACTAATTGGGTGGAGAAATGGCAAGAGTCACCAAATAACCGATAAATACATTAGAGTGCATGTATGTAAGTGATAAAACCATACAAAAGGAAAATATTGGTGACAATTTATCTGACCTGGACTGGAAAAGAGATTTATGTGAATGACACATAATGTTGAGTCCATAAAGTATCGTCGAATCTGACTATATAAAAAATGAAAGCACATGTATGTTTTAAAAAAAACAAGCCCGGAAACATTTAACAAGCAAATAACTGAAAAAACACCCCAGCAACATTTGTGACAGAGGGTTAACGAGCTTTGTAAAGTGCTCCGAGATGAAGGGCTTAAGAAAATTATGAACAAAGGAACAAAAAGGCAATTCACAAAAGGAATACAAATGGCTAGTGAATCACTGCAGGGGTGGGGGTGGGGCAAGTTCAGCCTCACTAAAATCAAATGTTGCAAATAAAAATAACAATTTTCACCTCTCAAACAGCACTCCCCCCACCCCCTTGTGATCACCGGCTGCACTGCAAGCACGTGGGGCTCCATTAAGAGGGCTGGTCTTGGTCACGTGACTCTCCAGCTTTCCTCCTTGCTTTCAACATCCATGTGTGGCCTCTGAGCTCCTTGACCTTATCTTCCCCAATTAACGTGTACTCTACCCAGCCTCTGACACTCACTCCCACCTCACACCCCAACTCTCTTTACTTATAACTGCAACTTTTTTTTTAAAGATTTTATTTATTTATTGGACAGAGAGAGACACAGTGAGAGAGGGAACACCAGCAAGGGGAGCGGGAGAGGAAGAAGCAGACTCCCAGTGGAGCAGGGAGCCCGATGTGGGGCTCGATCCCAGTACCCTGAGATCATGACCTGAGCCAAAGGCAGACGCTTAACGACTGAGCCACCCAGGCACCCCTAACTGCAACTTTTTTTGCAGTGACACCTCCTAACATCCCACACTTCACTCACTATCCCCTCTCTTTCCACCTCCTGACTCTAACAGTCTTTCAACCCCAGGGGGACCACTCATTGCTGCTTTCAGTGCTGGCCTCTCTTGGGCCTTCACGTCCCTCCTTACCCAGCTGAAACACCGAGGTCGATCAGTACCATCACTCTGTTGCATACGTCATCAGCACGCTGTTCCTGTCTTTTGACTAACGACGACCCGGCTGGAGCCATTGCCCATAGCTGCATAAAAATAGACAATCAACCAATCAGGTCCACAGCACTGCCGGCCCTTCACCTTCAATTTCCATAGTCCATTCATACTCCCATCCTCATAGATGGCTATTTCATATTTTCTCACTTCTCAAACCTCTACCACATCCTCCCCCATCCTCACTCTTAGCGGACACGATTGCTTCCTATTCCACCAAACAAAAGTAAAAACATAGAAACAATCAAGCCCCCTCCCCCCACCTCGTGTACCCCATCTCTCTGTTCCCTGGCAACTCCAAATGCTCCTGCTGGAATGCACTGCACCCCTGTCCTCTTTTACCCAATCAAGGGCTTTGCTCCCGCAAGTCTCTCCAATTCTCCAACAATTCCCAAATCAATTCTCCTCCTTTTCCCAGATTATTTCCATCATCATAAAAATGGGCTTTTATTTCTCCTACGTGAAGAAACACCCCTCTCTTTGGACCTAATACCCCTTTCTCTCCTTCCTTTCCAGCAGAGCTTCTTGCAATATTGGTCTCTACTCACTGTCGCCAATTTCTCTTCTTACTCTTGAACCTACTCCATCCAGACGTTCACGCCTCTCTTTCCAACCAGGGCTGTTGTCCCCACGGTCGCCAATGGCCTCCTTGTTGCTACATCTCATGGTCAGTTCTTGGTCTTCATCTTGCTCTTGATGTTCCCAGCCTTCTTGAAACACTCTGCACTTGGTTTCCAGGTCGCCACCTTCCCCCGATTGTCTTCCTGCCCTTCTGGCTGCTCGTTCTCAGTATCCTTTGCTGATTCCCTGTAATGGTCCAGACCTCTCAACCTAGGTGTGCCCACCAGCACGGTCTTTGGATTGTTCCTCTTTTCTGTTTATTCTATGTGCTGTCGATTCCTAGGTGTTTGTCCTCAGCCTTGACCTCTCCTGAAACTTGAGTCCTCTATGCAATTGCCTGGTCCGTATCTCCACTTGGATGTCTTAAAACATATCTTGGACTTAACAAGTCCAAATCTATATTCTTTCTCTTCCCTCCCAGTTTGGCCCCTGCTGTGGACTTCTCCAACGCGGTAAAGGGCAAATTCATTCTTCAAAAAGCTGAGTGTCATCCCTGATGCGTCTCTTTCTCATCTGTCTTCCTCCTGCTGCATCCTCAAATCTGGCAGGCAGCGGCACCACCTTCGCGACGTGTCTATGGTTCTATTTCTTCTCTCCATCGCCGTACTGCTGTCCCAGGTCATATCGTCAGCTCCCTCCTGGGTTATTGCAATACCTTCCTGAGTCCTGCCACAGCTCGGGCTTCTTTCCTCAGCCCACTCCAGCCTCTTGTGAACACAGCATCCAGAAGGGTCTGGTTAAATGCCAAGTCAAACCCTCCAGTGTTCCCCGTCTGTTCCAGGGAAAGAGCCGAAGTCCATACAATCCTGCACAACCAGCCCCTGACATGACTCCTAATTCCAGTTGCCCTTCTGCCCTCTCCCTTTGCTCTAGCCACACCAATTCTGCATTACCTTGAACTTGCCAACCATTCTCCTGTCTCCCATTTTCACACTTGCTGGCCCACCCGTGCCTTCAGTCCTGTCCTCTAGGTGGTTGTATAACTTCCTTCTTCCTTCAGGGCTTAACTCAAATGCCTCCCCATGAAGGCGCTCCTTGCCCACCCCACCTAAAACTCACCTCCTAAAACTCACCTCCTTCTTCTTTTTTTTTTTTTAATTATGCTATGTTAGTCACCATACAGTACATCATTAGCTAAAACTCACCTCCTTCTAAAAAAACTCATCTTCTTCCTACCCATGCTTCTAGTCCCACTCCCCAGGTTTATATTTTTTCTATTTCTAATTTTTCTCCTTAGCATTTCTAACTAACACGTTCTACACTTGGCTATCTATTTTCCTTATTGTTTGTGCCCGGGCTCACTGGGCTGGAAGCTCCAGGAGGCGGAGATCTCTGTCCTTTTCACTCACTGCTCTATCACGGCACCCAGCACCGGGACTGCACATAGTAGATGCCATAAATATCTGTTTGAGTGACAGAGATGTCAAGTGTGGTAAGGCTGCACCTCGGCGTGAGTGTAGTGAAATGCACACTCTCATCTTTGCTCGGGAGCTTCAATTAATAACGCCTTTCTGAGGGCAGTTTGGCAGTTTGGATCAAGAGCCTTTGAAAATGCCCGTATCCTGGATGCAGAAGTTCAACTTTAGGGTTTTATTTTAAGGAAATAATAAGGGATGTAGAGACTTATATGGAAGGAATGTCCATCAAAATTTTTATAGTAGAGAGAAATTGGAAGCAATATAATGTCCAACAGTAAGGGAATTGTTTAAAAATAATGAATCAGCTCTTCAGGAATATTACGTAGTCACCAACATGCATTTGACGAATCTGTAATTTCATGGGAAAATGTGCACAGTATATTGCAGAAAGCAAAGGTACAGAATTGTATACAGAATTATCCCATCTATATGTACACACACACACACACACACACACACACACACACACAGAGTTGCCCTGTCTATCCCAAAATAGAGCATTCCTACGAAAGCTTTTGTAAGGTGAAATGGCATAAAACAAAGAAGTAATTACTATTAATTTGTATAGAAATATTTTCCAGTGTTCCCAGACCTAAAAGTAAGCTCTCTTAGACTTTTCTGATACCTTAGGACACACCTTACTAATGGATGCACGAAACAAATCGAGATAAAGCACCGATGCTCCCAGACACGGTTCGCAGCACTGGGGGCCTGAGGCTGAGAAGCTGAGTGCAGTTCCTGGGGAAGGAGCCTGACGGGGCTCCCCTGCTGGGGGTCCACGCTGCCTCTAACAGCTTGGCTGGACCGCAAAACAAACGCTGACTGCTGTTTTCCCTTTTCGCCTTTTTTCATAAAAGGAAACATCCTCTTGGGATTTCTTTTGATTAGCAAAAACAGATACTAATGGAGATCTTTCGTAAAAGCCAAGTGCCCTAATGTAAATTTTCAAAAAGCAGGGGACGCCTGCATAAGTAAGGTGTCTATAAATGAGACAATAAAGAAACATTGCTTTTCTGTGAGTGACAAAACGTGTGTTCTTTATACATTTCCCAGAAATGTTTGTGAGACTTTTGTAATCAGAAATACACACACTTTATTTGTAAAGGCAGAACGTTACTCCCCCACCTGTCTTGGTGTGTCATTTTCTTACTTGGGGGCAGGGGAATGGAAATCTCTCCTCCTTCCCTTCCTGCTCATCCCACGGGGCTCGCCGAGCGTCCTCTAAAGGCACAAAGACCTTCTGTGCTTTGCAACCTGTGTCCAGAGTATTTCTTCTTGGACTATCTCCCCATTTCCCTCCATCTGACTTACAAGCTCTTTTGATCTTAATGCTGAGTTCCAATGTCATCTCCAGGCAGAACCGCTCGTCACCCCCCCCCCGCCCCCCGCACTCCCCCGCTGCTTGGCATGCGCGCTTCGACACAGTACTTACTACAGTATTTCCCACATTCAGTTTCTTCTGATTGCTCCAAATACACACTGAGCCCACGGGCTTCCTTCTCCGTTGCCACACTCCACCACCATCGTGAGCTTGGACTATTGCTATCATCTTTTCACACAGGACAAGGGAGAGTGGTACAGTGGTGTGGCCGGTCCTCGTCTCTCCTTGTTCAGGAAACGTCATGCCTGGATCACCCTGAGCCCCAGAAGTAAGCAGCGCCCGTCTCATCAGCGTGAGTAACAACGGTTCATTGAACGTTGATGGAAGGAGTCCTTTCATTTGCTTGACGGTTAACCAGACACATTATTTTAATCCTCACAGAAGTATTTTTCACTTTAAGGTAATAGGGAAATAATTTGAATCAATTTCTTCCTTAACAATCAGCATAAAATCTGTGATAAAACTTTTCAGTGTTTAAGGTCTTTAAAAAAAAAAAAAAATCCCATGGCTAAGTGTCATGTCTGTATAATGCATGCGTCTCCTGCCCCTGGTGGACCTATCTTGTAATAACAGCTTTATCGGTGGAAGTAATCTGGTATCTTTCCTTAAAATATTCATGGATTCCAGGATTCAGCAGTGTCTTCAGAACAGCAGGGAGTTTATATCCTGGCTTTGCCACTTGTTAGCTGCGTATTTTGGGCAATTTACGTCTCCGTGTCTCAGTTTCCTAATCTATGAAATGGAGACAGTACCAATGAGGTCATTAAAAACTATGTAAGGAGTGCTTACAACACGAGGTGCATGATTCACTGAATTTCCACAACCACCATATTATATAAGAACAAATAGTACTTCCACTTTACAAACAAGGAAACCAAGGGCCCAGAGAGAAATAGCTCCTACTTCTCAGAGAAGTGTGAGAATTAAAGAAGTTAATACATGTAAAGTGATCACAGATCACAAGAGGGTTGGACACGGTGTAAGAGCTCGGAAACATCATCGCTAGTACCACAAGACCGCGTCTGTGACAAGGACACCGCTGTACACTACAGGGACCCTTATTTGCATGCGAGTTGCTCTCATTTGTAACACATGGCAGTTACTTGCCTAATGAAACATACTCCATATCAAACGGCAAGCTCTGTTGTTCATACACATTTTTCTAGACATTTTTCTTAAGTCCATTTCTGATATGAGGTTGGCCTATTTCACTCTTGACTGCACAGGGGCAATACTGGGAGAGGGTAAGTAAGAGTAAAAGAGTGGATTTAGTATTTATTAGTTTGCAGTCTCTGGAGGTGAGCGCAATCCCCACACATTTCTCCGGGTCTGAGTCTGGGGAGTGAGGATGAGAGAAAAAGATGGTGCCCAAAGCTCTTCATGGAGCTCCTTAGACTGTCCACTTCTTCAATTATCTACTCAAAACACAGGTTCTGAGGCTCTGCAGGTCTTACGTTGTTCTAAGCGCAGACCTCTCTCTTGGTTCTGCCTTATGACACCATGTGGCTGACGCCAACCAGAAACGCAGACTAAGTTGTGAACACTGTCCATGCATGGATTTGCTCATAGACACATTTTCTACATTGCATTTTAGAAAGGAAAAAATAGGTACTGTGTTAAGCAATTCAATAGTGTGAACATGTGGAATTTCCCACGTCCGATACTAAATTTGATTCTTGATCAAAGGGCTAATGACGCCAGATTAAATATTGAACTTCCAATGAATTAAGTTTACATAACCAAGTTCAATATTTATGGAGGCTGTTTACTGGGGGTGGGACATTTTGGAAATTGATTTAAAAAAAATATGCCACTAGAGGTCAGGGCATGGGAAGCTGAGGAAGAATTAGATAATGCTCCAGGGAATGACCAGGACACAGGTGTTCCATGGAACGGTGGGCTTGGTGCCAAGTTCAAGGTGAAGATCAGTCGTATACGGGTAGCCGGGCTGCTTCATGGGACACAGGCAGCTGCCCCATGAGGCCCTTTACCTAAGAGCACCAGTTCTCGCCAATGCTGACCCTGGGAAAGTACACTCAGCGCAGTGGGGGGCAATTTGTTGCCATCCAGGGTTCTACCCAGCACAGAGTAAAATTTCATCCTCACTCATTTAACTTACCTGATCGCTTCAGAACCTAAGTCCCAGATACAATTCGGGTTCCGCAGGTGTCTTTTTATTGAGCACTCACTATGTAGGTCAGGCCTGTGTTAGATCATTTTATGTACCATCTCATTTAATCCTTACAGCCACAAACAGGGGCGCCTGGGTGGCTTAATTGGTTGAGTCCAATTCTTTGATTTTGGCTCAGGTCATGATCTCAGGGTCCTGGGATGGAGGCCTAGGTCAGGCTCTGTGCTCAGCAGGGAGTCTGCTGGAGATTCTCTCTCTCCTCTCCCTCTGCCCCTCCCCCAGCTTGCGCATGCACGCACTCTCTCTAAATAAGTAAAGTCTTAAAAAAAAAAAGCCACGAACAGACTTATCAAAGCTATAGGGGTCGTCATAATGCAGCAGGGTAAGCCTTCTAGGCAAAGGGTTAGGAAGAATAAGATGACCCCTCTATTACTGATAAAACGGATTTTAGAAACGGTGGCTTTTATCTGGGGGCTAGTAGGTTCCCTAATTCTGAACCCCACCCAGAATTAGAGCTGCTCGCTCACCCAGCCACAGGCAGTGCTGGACCCCTAGGGGCCTCCATTCATGCTGGTCTGTCCCTGCAGAGGCTCTGGGGTGGAAAGGGGAGCAGAAAGTAGATTTCCCGCAGGCAGTCACATCCCAACAAGAGGGGCCACAGGGGGGGCCACAGGGGTGAGTGTTCCTGCTGTGATGGCGGCCTGAGTCAGGGACACCGGCCTGTGTACGTCTCCGCCTGACTTCATGCTGGTAGCTGGGAACCAGCCGTGGTGAGGTGGGCGTCTCCATGCCACGGACATCGTCAGGCACTAGGAATTAGGGCCTCTGCCCCCCAGAGCCAGGGGCTAAATACACACCCGCACACCCCTGCCTGCTCCCCGGGTTTCCGGTCGGAGGTTTCTGTTCTTTCTCGGCAGCGCGGTGAGTGAGGAGGCTGGTTGGACCACATACGTCCATCCAATGAATGGACAGCATCGCGCGTGGAAGGAACGTCGGGAGAGCAAGTGGAGTTAAGTCAATCTCAGGGGTTCCAACGTGCGGTAGGCTTGAGAAGGACCCCCCAGCGGGTGCTACTTCCCCAGTCCCTCTTCAGAGTTGCCTACACTCTCTGTCCTCAGAACTTTCCTCAGGGCCAGACCATCAATGGGGGAGATTAAGCTGCTTACCCCACTGGGAGGCGCTGTGAAGTTACTGGCTAACGGTGGGTGTTTCATCCTTTCCCTCCCTCCCTGCCTCCCTCCACCTACGTACCTACCTTCCTTCCTTTCATCCTTCCTTTCCTTCTCTTTCTCTTTCTTTCTTCCCTCCCATCCATCTTTCTTTCTTTCTTTCTTTCTTTCTTTCTTTCTTTCTTTCTTTCTTTCTTTCTTTCTTCTTTCTCTTTCTTTCTTTCTTTCTTTCTTTCTTTCTTTCTTTCTTTCTTTCTTTCTTTTTTCTCTTTCTTTCTTTCTTTCTTTCTTTCTTTCTTTCTTCTTTCTTTCTTTCTTTCTTTTTCTTCCTTCTTTTCTTTCTTTCTTTTCTTTCTTTTTTCTTTCCTCTTTCTTTCTAATTGTTGTGAGGATGCTTCATCCTTTTAGAGAGGAATGAAGAAATGAAGACCAGGATCCATTCTCTCTCCCACAGCCCTTGAATTCACAGTCCATCACACTGTTCAGGACAATGGCCACCTGCCCCCCCCCCCAAAGCTTTACTTTTCAAGGACATTTTGTTTTGAGAGATGACAGGTAATAATTTAATTGCTGGATTTACCCACAAAATTCCATGTGCTGCCAGAGCCCCATCCTCCAATTTTAGCCATTTTCTCTTGGCTTCTGACCCAACCAAGCCAGAAAAGCCATTCTGGGTACCCATGTCCTTGCATGTCTGCTGCCGGGGACCATGCTGATACTAGTCACTGTAACAGGCAGGCCTGGTGTTGAAGCAGCAGAATTTGCTCCAGCTACTTTCGGGAGAGGATGCATGTACTAGGGGGTATTAGGAGCACACGGATCTGGGGGGAGAAGGAAGGCAGAGAGTGTCAGGCTCCGAGGCGATCAGCCGGAGGCAACAGCCAGTCCCTCCCCCGGCGGCTGTCCCAGGGAAGAGCCCACCACGCCGCTGCTGCTCAGCACAGACACTGATAGTGACGTTGGCGCTGGACACCCAGGGCCCTGCCTCTGCTGCCCGTCACGTGTTTTCTCGTCACCGAGCTTTCACACGAGCTTCTTCCTTTGCTTGAGATGCTCGGCTCACCTCACCACTGCTCCTGCATCTGAGTTACCCTGAGGTGGCCTTTGGGGTCAGTTGTCACCTCTTCTGGGAAGGCTTCCCTGGCCCCACAAATGCCAAGAAGAATCTTGTGTCCTCCATGCTGCCCTTCCCTGGTAGGCTGTGTTTATGTCACTGTGGCACTCGTCACCATGATGGTGTCTCTGCAGACACGCAGCGGCTGTCACAGAGCTCCGTAGGCAGGGCGCCACCTCCCACAGACGTTCCCCCAGCCTCGCCCTCACACTTCCGCTTCACTCTCCCCTCAGGCTCTGGTGCTGCAATTGTGTCCATTTTCTCCTTGCTGTGGCCTTAACGGAGAAAGGTCACTTTTTAAAAAAGATTTATTAATTTATTAAAGAGAGAGAGAGAGAATGTGGAGGGGGGTGAGGGCCAGAGGGAGAGGGAGAGAGAGAATCTCAAGCTGACTCCATTCTGAGCAGGGAGCCCAATCCCAGGACCTGAGCCAAAACCAAGAGTCGGACGCTTAACGGCCTGAGCCACCCAGGCACCTGAGAAGGGTCACTTTTAAAAAACATCCAGAACTTCATTGAGAGCAACACATATCAACCAATTCCCACTTCAGTGGCTTTGGTGAAGAGTCAAATTGTTTCTCAGGAGGGCTTTGAATGCCCAAAACAACAGCACTTAGAAGGTTTGTGGTTGGGAAACCAGGAGGCTCGGCCCGTGTGTGGGAGTGCAGAGGGCGCTGGAGGCAGGCACTCAGGCAATGGGAGAGAGAGTGAGGGAGACAGACACAGGGAGAGAGAGGGAGGGAGGGAGGGAGAGCAAGTGAGCATGCGTGTGCTGCAGGAGGAGCTCCTGGTGTTGGACCCAGCTTGGAAGGTCTTTAGGGCGGCCCTATTCATTATGGTAATGCTCTTGTGAGCTCCCTTGAGACCTAGAACCATTCACCAAATGACATCCTGCTTCCTTGGCCCCGCTCTCACAGAACTGTTGTTTCATGATGAACGGTCTCTTTCTTCAAGCACAGGGATGCTCCCCCTGTGATGTTTGTTATAATTTCCACATTTCTGATGAGGAAGCGGAGATACAGGAGAGCAGGGCGCTTGCCTCAAGGCCTGTCATTCAACAGCAGATTCCGTCCACATATTTACTGAACGCTATGAGGAGTCAGGACCCAAGGGCTAGTGAGTGGTAGGGTGGAATTTGAATCTAGGTTTGGGCGACCCAAAGCCTTTCCACGACAGCATGGCAACGTTTGTCAGAGCCCTAACCAACACAAGAGTGGTTAGGGAGGATGAAGGTAGAGACGTGATAGGAGGAAATGACAGGGAAGAAGAGAAAAAGGACTGAGGGGAGAAATGACCTAATCATGGCGTCCTTTCAAGATTGCACACTGCTAACCCCCATGAATGCTGAATATGGCTGTTGGAGTTTGAGATAAAGAAACAATAGCCGTTGTTTTCTCTCCCAAATGGAACCGGTTTAGAGATAGACGCAGGAATCAGACAGGTGGAGATTACCATGCAATTCTTTTACAACAGAACCTCTACTCTTGAGTTGAATCGTGTTCCTTTCCTCCCTGCCCTCCCCTCACATTCATGTCCACTCAAACTGTGGCCTTATCTGGAAATAGCGACTTTGCACACGTAATTAGTTCAGATGGGCTCATACTGGATGAGGTGGGCCCGAATCCCATATGACCAGTGTCCTTACGAAAAGAGAAAACAAAGACACAGAGACACAGGGAGGCCATGTGGAGACGGAGGCAGACGTTGGAGTGATGCAAGCCAAGGATCGCCAGGAGGTACCAGAAGCCGGAAGAGATAAGGAAGGATTCTTCCCCAAAACCTTCGGAGGAAGTATGGTCCTGCTGACCCCTTGGTTTTGGACTCCAGCTTCGGGAACTGTGAGAGGGTTGTTTTAACTACCCATTTGGTGGCTCTTCGTTACAGCGCTCACAGGAAGCTCATGCTCCAAGAAAGCCATCTGGAGAACTTGGTCTTCTGTTCACAAGGAAGTGGGTTTGCGGGTGCCTCATCCCGGAGTAGATGGGCCCTCCCACCCACCGTGAGAAACAGAGGCGGCGCACTTCCGGAGGCCACGCGGGTTCCCAGGAGGCGATTCCTGCCCATGCCCAGTTCTTCCTCTGACACTCACCAATCAGAGGAGACAAAGAGGAGGTTGAGGGTGGCCTCACTGAAGTTCCTCCCGCCGGAAGCATGAGGAGTGCAAAATAAGAGTTCCTGTCTAATGGTGGACTTCAGATGCCAGATTTTCAGCCTGCACAATGTTTTCTAAAAGTATTTGAATCAGTGCCCCACATTTAAAAGTTGGGAGATTTCGTATAAAGACCAGATTTCAAGCTTCTCTTTGGAAAATGGAAACGGTGGCCACGTTCCTACAGGGCTGTGACTGGGTGTTGCAAGTGTGTGCCTTCCCCAGATGGGGTGCAGGCTTTCTGCCTCACCATTCTGTTCACCACGTCCCACGTCTTCCTCCTGGTCTGCACCACGCCTTTCTGTTCCTGCCTGGTGCGTGTTGACATTTTGGTGTCGGATTCCCAGAGTGGTGGTTAAGAGCAGAGACTCTGAAGTCAGATGAGCCCTGGGTTCAGACTGGAGCTCCTAAGTGTGTGTGGACTTGGGCAATTTATTTAACCTCTCTGAGCCTCAGTTTCTCCATTTGTAAAATGGAAATAATAATAGAAACTACCCTAAGGGACTGTTGTGAGAATTCCATAATGTAATCATGGGAGTCTTTTTTACATGTGTGAAGCAGAGGACAAGTGCCAGGTAGATAGGAGTTATTGATACTCCTTGAAAAACAATGTAGGAGGGAACCTGGAAGAGAAAGAGCCTCTGGCCCGAAGTATGCTGGGTCTGGTTTTAGCGCTGCCCCCCATCTCACCAAGTTTCAGAAAAAATATTTTAATAAGCCAACTTCCAAGGAACCTTCTTTCTGTAGTAAGGCATCCAATGGCAGTTTGGGGAATTGAGGTCCAATTAAGGTGGTTTCCCTCCTCTCCACAATTTCATTCTCTTCTGGAAGGAGGTTGCAGAGAGGCAGGAAACTCTGGATCCCATCCAAATACTTCGATGTCTGGGTTTTAAAATAGCCGCGATCTTAGCTGGCTTCGGAGACTTCCTAGTGGCCCTCAAAGGACAGCTTCTGCTTTGACCGATCACTTCTTCTCCGCGGCCCCGAATGATGGAAGATGCAGTCTACTTCCAGGTAGAGGCGAGAAACCAGATGGAATTGGGAAGGAGGCAGGATGACAGAGAGGAATTAATTTTTTTTTTTATGAAGAACATATAAACTCACTGTGTAAACGAATGCCCAGTTAGGAGGCCATCAGTCTCTGAAATGATTGCATGTTACAAAATCCAACTCAAAGCCAGTGCTTGCAAAAAAGGTGAATTTCTTTGGAAGGCTACTAAAGTATTCCATAGAACCCAAGGACAGCAGGACCTCCCTGCAGACTGGAACCAGGAGGTGGGAAGTGATCGGGTGTAGGTGTGAAGTATGGATGCAACATAGTTAATGATGTAATAAGTGGTTACCTGATTGTTCAAACACCAAGTACAGAGTAATCTATCTTTTCTCAACTGGTTTGAAATGCCACATTTATCACCGTCTAATTTTTGGTGTGTGTTTGAGTCAATTTCTGGTAAAATTCTGCTCCATCTGCTATTCATGGGTGTTAGGGGTTGAGTTGTGTCCCACAAAAGAGACATGTTAAAGTCCTAAGTACCAGTACCTCAGAATGTGACTTTGTTTGAAAATAGGGTCTTTACCGAGGTAATCAAGTTGAAATGAGGCTGTGAGGAGGGCCCCAGTCCAATATAACTGGTGTCCATATAAAAAGGGGAAATTTGGGCACAGCAGCAGATGGGCACAAAGGGAAGATAGCTGTATGAAAAAGGAAGACTGGGGAGATGCATATATAAGCCAAGGATGCCGAAAGTTGCCTGCAAACCACCAGAAGCCGGGAAAAGGCAAGGAAGGATCCTTCCCCCAACAGTGTTCAGAGGGAGCACGCCCTGCCGACACCTTGACTTTGGACTAATAGCCTCCAGGATTGGGAGACAATAAATTTCTCCCAGTTTGTGGTACTTCGTTTTGACAGTCCTAGGAAAGTAATGTAATACTCCAGTACCAAACTGTTTTAATTATTAGGGCTTTATAATATTTAAAAAGCACGTGGTCATATTAATCCCCGGGAGGGTATTTTTAAGACGGGAAAGATTAGATCCAATGTAAATGCTGAAGATGACAATCTAGAATATAATTTTATTATTTTATTTTATTGTTTATTTTATTTTATTTTTTTAATGTTTTTTTTATTACATTATGTTAGTCACCATACAGCACATTCCTGGTTTCTTTTTTTTTTCTTTTTCTTTTTTTCTTTTCTTTTCTTTCTTTATTTTATTTTATTTTATTTTTTAATGATTTTTTATTATATTATGTTAGTCACCATACAACACATCCCTGGTTTCCGATGTAAAGTTCGATGATTCATTAGTTGCGTATAACACCCAGTGCACCATGCAATACGTGCCCTCCTTACTACCCATCACCAGCCTATCCCATTCCTCACCCCCTCCCCTTTGAAGCCCTCAGTTTATCATTTTAAAAATTAATGTTCATTTTTTTAGAAAACTCATTGAAATATACTCTTGAAATGGGTATGTTTTATTGCATGTTAATTAGTCCTCAATAAAGTTGATTGAAAAGGGCTGTGGACAACACACCCTGGAAGGTGTTATGTATCACAATGTAGCAAAGGAGAAACACCATTTTGCTCTTTCATGTGTGTTGTATGGTTTATGCAGACTGTGGGCCAGAGCTCTGCATAGATTTAAAATTCTTGTGGAACTCTTATTGATTTGTGGGACTGGGTTGTTACACTCATATTTAGAAACAATTTAGGCCAGCACTCATCTACTTGTCTCAAACTGTGCAAGAGAGTAAGTCCTCGTAACACATGTGCAGGCCATTCCCGAGTACAGAATGGGGGAGGCTCAGTCCCAGCTGAATAGACCAGCTGGGTAGGAACATGCTGAGTTGTGACAATATAATGTCATAGATCGTTTCCATATTTAAGTGTTTGTTACAGATCTGACTTTAGTAAGCAGAATGACTTCAGTATAACAATATGAGGCCCATAATATTGCCAGGCCTACAGGAACAGCGAAAGCTTCATTAAAGCAACTGAAAGGTTACATTTTGGACTCAACATTCAATACAAAATAAATAGTTTTGAAGTATCCTGTGACTAGCTTCCAGAACAGGAATTGAGATTTCTAATGATTAAAAGTGTTGTTGAATGTTTCAAGGTATATTTGAAAAGTGTTCTGTTTTTTCAAAACAAGAATATTTAAATTGGCTGAAAAGAGTGGTCATCAAAGCCCTCTTAAGGTAACATTTAATAATTAAGGAATGTGAGCAATTGTAGTGTTTCATTGTCAGACCAAAAATTCCTGCTATCCCTCAAGCTCCGAGCCTGTTCCATTATACTGAGATTGGAAGGTGAGCTGTCGAAACTCTTATGTGGGACTAATTATCCACGGTAAGTGAGCTCTGGTAGCTATGGATTTTGTCTGCCCAGCACACTTCCCTTTCACCTCTTGTTCTGCTAACAGAAACCCTCTTCCCTGTGGGAAACCCATTTCTCATGGATGGGAGGGGCTGACCTCATATCCTCGCTCACCACCAACATGGCAGCATGACCCTAACCTGGCCAATAAGAGTTTCTATTTTCCTTCCCTGTAGTTATCCTTTCTGAGAGCGTTGTGTGACCCAAGCCTGCTGGATCAGAGTCTGTCCTTGAATTTTCTCTGGAACTTGAGGGGAAAAGCATTCCGTTTCCCTCTAGGATGGTGAGCTTTAACTATGAGGTAAGTCTAGAGCTACCAGGGCCATGTTTCCCTCCAGTGGAAGGAGGTTCTCTGAGAATAAAGCTGACCCTGGGCCGAGCGGGGCTGAGAGGTACAAAGACCGCTGCACTGAAGCTAGGTAAGCCCTTGACTCCTCCTGTGGGAGCGGAAAGAAACGCTCCCCTGCACTTTTCCCCTCCTGATCTACATTGAATTGAGTTTTTCTCATTTACTACATAAAGATTACTGGCAAGTTGTAATTGCCTGATTGTGAAAATCAGGATCTCGCCACTGTGCAGCACTAACAACGACAAAAATAAAAAGGAAAAAAAATTAGTTGCTGAAACTAATCTACGCCTGAACTGTCATGTGTTATGCAGAATTCCACGGTATAACTTGTGGGATCCATCAGAGAACCTCCACCAAAATCATGACAGATAACTTGTAATTAAAATGATATGTTTATACAAAAAATACTACTTTATCTCCCCATTTTCTGCATCAGGGTTTTGGATAAAATTTCATTTGACAAAAATGTTCTGTGCTGAAACTGATTTGAAAATGACTATATCGGACAATCTCTCACGGCTCTCCTGGCCTTGACATTTTGAGATTCAAATATCCTTCTCTAGATTGAATGGAAAAAAGAAGAAAAAAATCACAGAGACGTTGTTGTTAGTCTCCTTTATTTGTTTGGTTTTCTGTTTTTGTTTTTTTGCCTAACCAGACTTTGTTGGCCCTCTGCTGGGCTGTGAAGCCAGGGAAGAGGTGCCCTTCAGGAGACTACACGGGAGCCCGAAGAATCCCCCTCAGGGAACGTGGCCGGAATCACTTTGAAAGGGTAAATGGAGATTACTGAGGTCGTCCTATTTATATTACTTCTTACCCAAGGTACTCAAAGAGCCCACTCACCAAGAGTTCTTTGGTTCAGGACAGACACATTCATTCATTCCATACTAGTTTCTTTCTTTCTTTCTTTTTTTAAACGGTAAAGAGAAATGAACTGGCTTCTTCTCACTAGCAAATAGTGGGATAGTTCTGAAACTTTCCTTTATTGACTGCATTTAGACACCAGGAGACCTTTCCGCTGTCCCTTCCATTTGCTCTCTCTCCAAGAAGATTTAGCTTCCCACTGACAGTTAGCTCTGAGGTAGAATGAGCCACAGAAATGCAGGGCAGGAATGGCATGTCGAGCAGGAAACGTGGCATTTGCACACTTGTCGACCCCCCAAGGTTGACAGCTGACTGCGCCAAATAACAGAAGTCATGACCATTTCCAGAGCTCTGGTCATGTGCCAGGTACTACTCAGGCTCCCAATCTCATTTAATCCTCGCAAGAATCTATGAGGTAAATATGATTATGATCCATGACCTCGCCAGGCTAAATTAGTCTCTCCCATACTTCTCATATAATGTTCTGCAATTTTCCCTGGGAGCACATACCTCAGTTTGGAATTATGTGTGTCTCCCCCATGGGAATGGAAGCTTAACAATGTCAGGAATTATGGCTGTTAATTATGGATGCCTAGACCCAACTCAATGCATGATATGTAGCAGTTACTTAAAAAACATTTGCTGAATAAATGAATCCTCATTAAATATGCAGAAATGAAAGCTCATTGAAGAGAGGTTAAGTTTCTTGCTCAAGATCACACATCTAGCAAGCCGTACAGCCAGTGTTGGGACCCGCGTTCTTTTCACACTGCTCTCCAGCTCCCTCTGTGATGGCTTCTCTAGACAGGGAAACAACGTGTTCAATGTAGCTGAGCAGTGGTTATTTGAGTTATTTGAGTATATTACGTTATTTGAGTAACCGGGGTGAGAATCTTGTACCAGTCGATGGGAATGTGTAGGACTGGAAGGGAAAGAGGAGACCAGCATCGTTATGATGGAGATGAAGCTGGCTTTCAGTACTCATGCACGGGCAGCCTCTGATGTTTGACTTAAGTTGTTTCTGGAAGATAGTAACCTAATAGATCATTCTCTCCCAAAGTACTTGAATCGTAGGGGATAGTATTTATATCGTAGGAGTGGCTGTCTTGAGTTGAGATCTCAGACTTATTAACTGATTACCAAATCATATCTTGGTAGAGGTAATGGAGACCCTCTCCTACCTGATGTCCATCTAACGGTTTTGCCAGAGGGACTGGAGGTTGTGACTGTATGGACATCCGCTCTCTTTTTTCCCTCTAAAACCCACTGAATGGCGCTGTAGACGCACGAATTCATCATGGCTACGGGGCTCTGCAGTAGAACGAGATCCCTTCCTCCTGCGTCATTGTGTTTTTACCAAGAGGAAACCATCTTTGTTTCCAAACCGATTCAGCTGATGATACTTAATGCAATTGGTTACCAAAAAACATTTTACAAACATCAAACACTGACAAAACATGACTGCAGATGGGGGGTTGTTTTTGTGAAAGTGGGACTGGATGTTTCACAAAATATGAATGAGATGCTTAAAAATCTGTTAAAGTGATTGTGGTATCAAAAAACTTAAAAATTTGGAAAGATTCTTGAATCAGATTTCTTACAAGTATCTTTAAGTTCTTTTTCCATCTTAAGGAAACAAACAGGATAACTTAGGTAATGCTAAACGGCTGTCATTTATGCCAGAAGGAAAAAATGGAACTTAGACCAGCAGGTCAATATTCAAGGAAAAATCCTTGGCTCAAACTCCGCCATGTTATGTTGGTTGTTTTTTCCTTCTTCTTTTTCCTTTTTTTTTTTAATTTAAATTCAATTAGCCATGGTATAGTACATCATTAGTTTTTGATATAATGTTCAATGATTCATTAGTTGAATATAACACCCAGTGCTCCTCAGAGAAATGAACAGGTTTCCCCTCAGTATCAGTAGCAGAATATCTCAGGAATTTTTGTGTGTTTTTTAGTTTTTAAGTTTAAACACTCAAGATATGCATGCATCATTAAAAAAAATGATTCCTTACTTTAGTCTTACTTTTTTTTTTTTAATTGACGGTCTCTGGAATCAATCAGGTAATAGGGTCTCTATTGTATATATGGAGTTTTATAAGAGATCTCCAGGTCCTTCCAAGATGGTGAATCAACACAGCCTTCAAGCTCTTCTTGTGAAAACCAACCTCCAATCAATTCTGGAAAAGTTATAAAGGAAAGCAAGGAATACAGGAAATACAAAATGAAACCCCAAACGAAACAATAGCAACTAAACAACCGGACATACAGTCAACCAAGCACTGCTCTTGGGAGATGAACCCCTGCTTTGAACTGTAGGTTGGGCTTGGGGGTGGTTGGGGGAGGAGGTCACTCTAGCCTGGGGCAGACACCCATAGGCTCAGGTAAATTAGAACTACCCAGCTAAGGTGCTCCAGAGTTCTGGACCCATAGGAACCGAATGAGATAATAAATACTTATTGTTTTAAACTGCTAAATTTGGGCATAATCTACAATGGCTATGAATATACTGTCCTATGTCCTTGTTTGCATTCCTGAGTTCTTGCCCCCTTCTCCTTCACGTGGCTCCCCGTGGGCATCCATGTAACTGAGCCCTCTCCATGGCTCACAGGCTGTGCGTTTATCGAGCGTTCGTCTTCCTTTTGTCATTCCTTGTTTCAGAGAAAGATTCAGCCTGGAAAGATCCTTCTTTAATCCTGGTTCCTTCTTCTTCCAAGATGCAGCATTGGGAGTTGAATTTGCATTATTAAATGTAGTCTCTGAGCCCATCCCTTGGGGGAGCACACCCGAAGGGGACTCAGGTGTTGGTTTTGCTCAATCACTGGTGAGAGTCACATGATGGGAAGCAGTTTATTTTGGCTTTGAGACCATGGTTGTATTTGAAATTGGTGAAAGGGGTAGTGGGAGGCTTTGGCCGCAGAGAGGAGAATCTTCTTTGCTGATCCATGGAAAGTGACTTTCCTTTCTTGGCCAGTGCCTTCTCGGATGGCTTTTTAAATGGCGTTCTTTCAACTAAGGATGTGCGGTTGAGAGTCAAGCTGTTGGAAAAGGCATTCGGCAGGCTCGCGGATACTCCGATGAACTCGTGTCCTTCCTCCTGGAATTTCGGCAGTACCCTGTTGAGTTCTAATGAACGCCCAGAAATGTTTGCCTACGTTGTTCCGTTTTGATGAGTGCGGATATTATGTTCTTTAGGGTCAGCACTCGTCCCACCCTAGCCTCAACATCTGGACGCTTTTTTATGTGAGGGGCATGCAGGTTCTAATCTCAGCTGACCTTGAAGTCTCTGCTTTCGATGTCTTTGTTTTTTGGGCTCTGATGGGCTAGATAGTTTCTATGCTAAAATGCTCTTGCGTCTTCCAATGAAAATAAGAGCCACCCTTTCCTTGGTGTTTACTCTGTGTCAGGCACTATGCCAAGTGGTGTATTATCTCATCGAATTCTCCACAAACTTGCGTGGTGAGGACCACTCCTGCTATGGTGTCGATGGAGCAGATGAGGCTCCAACAGTTGAAGTGATTGGTCTAAGGCTGTGCATTTAGCCTGTGCCTGTGGGGAGAATTGACTCCAGGCCAGTGGGATTCCGATGTCGCTTTGTTTAACCACAACATCAGGAGGCCACTCCTGCTATGCCAGGAACCCTTCTGGAAAGCTGAGGGTGATGGAGCAGAGGCTAGCTGTTGGCCCAACCCTCCCCCGAGGGTTTCTGGAAGTCCTGTTTCAGCAGGTCACCCAACACCAAGCATGGCTTTCCCACCTTGGGGAATGTACACATCGATCACTATAAGCACGACTACAATGACAACAACAATACAGGTCATTCCACAAATTCTACCTTCTCCAGGGAAGTGCGTACAAAGAGGCTTGAGACACTTCATCGTCCTGTGGTGCGGTAACTGTGTGTGGGCTTCCATTTTGTTTTTAAGTTTTCCATAGAACACACAGTCCCATGTGCTGCTTGAGCTTTGGGTAGAACTTTGGTTTTCCGTACTTACAATGATGTCATAATAATCACGAAGATTGTGTAATTACACTGTAAAAATGATAGTGAACATCTGTGGGGCGTGGCCGATTTGCCACCATGCGTGAATCTTCACAGCGACCCTCTGAGGTGGGTGCTGCTTGTATCACCCTCATGATACAGGTGATGAAACTGAAGCCCAGAGAAGCTACGTAACTTGCTCAAGGTCATGAGCTGCTAAGTGGCTGTGCCCAGATGTGGTCCCAGGGCTATCTGATTTTGGAATTACAGTGCCCCCCTCTCACGTGGGCTGCCTTTGCTACACTTAGCTCTTGGCTTATTTAAACAGGATTATCCTCTCTTGTCTTTTGAAATCCATGTTGGCCTTTCAAGTTTTATATGCAATTATATAGTTGCCCAGTTGTTGATTCCTGGGTGTGGGTGTGGGGCTGGGGTTTCTCCGGGTAAAACCAGAGGTCTACCAGTTAGCTTCAGATATTTGACAATTGGTATTCTTTGCTACATTTTCTCTTTCCATTTAACAACTTTTGTCTCAGATGGAAAAATTTATAGTTTTTTTTAAATGGCTTTTGAAAAAATTTGAGGGTTGGAGGTGATGGGTGGAAAAACAGGCAAGGAGAAGGAGAAGGTCTTTATTTTTGAGTCTGGTCTCATTTTTAAGAAGCTCTTTTTGCTCTGTCCTTCACATTTTGACTTTCCAGTTTCTCTCCTGTTAGTGGTTTTGCCCTGTCTCTGTTTATTTTGTGACTTGTGCCTGAAGGGATGTTTTCTCAAGAGAGAATTATCCACACTACATCTTGTTCTGGTCACGTGTTGACCATTCTCTCGGACAAGGCCTTCTTTGTGCAGGGAGTGGAGGGTTTATTCTGGTTAACGGGGGTGCCATATAGAAGCAGCTGTTAGATGGGGCAGGGATGGGATGGGCTGCCACCAGAAAAAGCAGACATTTGAGTTGTAATACCCATTTCATGATGTTTTTCCTGGCACCAGAAGCACTTAGGCAGAGGATTGGGACACAGGATCTCATGTGGGTGACTGAAGCACATCAGGATTCCTGTTGTTTTAGTCAAAACCAAGAACGGAAAACCTCACTCAAATCAAGGGGCTTCGCCCATGGGCTACACCAGGTTATGTCACTGGAAAGCAAAGATGCTTGGGTTAGATTTGGACCCAGGGTTGGACATCAGGGTCACAAGTCACACTCTCTGGATTTCAGGCAGTGCGGGGATTCCCTCTACTCCATTTATTGGGGCTGCATGAGCTTCCCTGAGCCTCAGTTTCCTTATCTGCCTAATGAAGTACTCGCAGAGCGGTTAAGCGTCTAGGCTCAGAAGCAAAATGTTGCCACTTCCTACACCTTTGGTGAATCAGTTTGTGCCTCAGTTTCTTCATTAGTGAAGTGAGCATTGCCAGACTCTGGGGTTGGTGTGAGGTTTGAGTATTAGCACTTGTCAAGCTCTTAGCACAGTGTCTGGTGCTGGGCAGGGCTCAACCCACCCTAGCGTCGTTGTCTCTTGTGACTGGCTTCCGTTGCTCTCACGTGGCCAAACATGGACATAGCCAAGGGTAGTATTAACCCTGCCAGTGATAGTCATGATGGCTCATAGTTATTGAACTTTTACTATAGAAGTCTTATAAATATTTTCATTTTATCCTCATGAAATGGCCATTGAAATAGTTACCTTTATTACCCCCATGTTTACAGATGGGAGAACTGAAGTTCAAGGACACCAAGTAACTCGTCCAAAGTCACACAGGTAAACTGGAGCCAAACCCACATATGTACTGTGGGAATACACGACTGTCTGAGTCTGTTCAGGCACCTATAACAGAATTCCACAGAGTGGGAGGCTTATAAACAACACAAGTTTATTTTTCACCATCCTGGAGGCTGGAAGTCTGAGATCGGGGTGCCAGCATGGTCAGGTTCTGGTGAGGACTCCTGTCCAGGCTGCAGACTGTCAACTCCTCTTTGTGTCCTCACATGGCAGAAAGAGGCGAGGGAACTCTCTGGCATCCCTTTTAAGAGCATGAATCCTATTCAGGAGGGTTCCACCTTCATCACCTAATTATGTTCCAGAGGCCCACCTTTAAACACGATCATGTTGGGGGATAGGTTTCAACATGACTTTTCAGAGGACAGAAAAATTCAGTCCATTGCAATGACCTTATAAGTTCAATGTCTCTACTGTCTGATGGGGTGGTTCACAGTTTTTAAGCTTGGTTTCTTAGTTTACTTGTTCAAATTCTTGAGGAGGAATACGATGGATTAAGCTCAGTCTATGAACTTTTTCCTTCTTGGGTTAGGTGTGCATTCTTGGATCAGTCAGCTGCGGCCAGAGGGGTGGGGTCATGTGGTTCCAATATGGCGGTCTAAACCACATACAGACTGAGAACTTTCCCCAGAAAGAGAAGGTAGGCAATCAAACCTTTCTGTTATGTACCTCTCCATTCAATCCTAAAATTGTTTCAGTGGGTTGAGGCCCTGCAGGTATTACTGTCTGCCTTGATCGCGACAAGCTCAACTGTAGGCATAGGGGACATTTGCTGGCAAGCTCAGTCCCGCGCAGTTCTGGAATCAATCTACACAGTGTTGGCAGTACATTGAGTGCCCTGTGTCTGCCAGCGGGCGGGCTCTGGAAATGAGTCTGGCAGCCATAAGCAGCAAGTGTCTATGTGTCTACCATGCTGGTCTTCCCCACGTCTCACTAGGTCTTTCTGATGATGTTCCTGCCTTGTTCTTGGAACCGTACTCCAATTTTGTTTTGTTTTGTTTTTTAAAGTAGTCTCCATGCCAAGTTTGGAGCCCAGCATGGGGCTTGAACTCATGACCCTGAGATCAAGAGTAGGGTGCTTAACTGACTGAGCCACCTGGGTGCCCTTGGACTCCAGTTTTAATGTTGTTGTTAGAGCCCCCAGTGAGCCTGACCATTTGCCTAGTGCCACCTTCCCACTTCCTGGGGCCCCAACCACTGGCTGAGGTCCTGCCCCAATCCAAACACATAAGCCTGTAAAAGCCTGTAAAGCTCTCTGCCATGACCTACCCACCCAGGCCCCATGGATAGTTTTCTTTTAACTTTTATTGTGGAAAATTTCAGACAATCACAAAAATATTCAGACTCATATAATTAATCTTCATGTACCATTACCTGGCTTCAACAATGATCAAATTATGGCCAAACTGATTTTGTCTATGTGTCCACCTAATGTCCCTCAATATTATGTTATTTTGAAACAAATTCCAGATCATATCGTTGAGTCTATAAATATTTCAGTGTCCACCCCTAAAATATTAGGGTTGTTTGTGTCTAACCCAATCACAACCCTGTTATCACACCGAAGTATGTTAACAATGATACTTTAGTATCGTCAAATAATGCAGCCAATGTTTTTATTTTCAGTTGTCTCATAAATGTCTTAAAGGTTGTTTGAGCCAGCATCCAAATAAGGTCCAAATAAGCATCCAAATATGGTGGTTTGTTGATTAGATCTCTAGATTTTTGTCTCCATCTTTATTTTTTCTTGCAGCTTCTTTCTTTCTCTCTCTCTTTCTTTTTTTAAAAAATATTTATATATTTATTTGAGAGAGAGTGCAAGTGAGTGGGGGAGGGGCAGAGGGAGAGAGTCTCAAGGAAACTCCCTGCTGAGTGCAGAGCCCGATACAGGGCTCGATCTCACAACCCTGAGCTCATGACCTGAGCCAAAACCAAGAGCCCGACGCTCAACCGACTGAGCCACCCAGCCACCCAGGCGCTCCAGCCCCCATCTTGTGACTTATTTCTGAAATTGGGTTGTTTGTCCTGTCGAGTTTCACGGTTGGGACATTCCTGTGTCAATTGGTATTTGGATAGAAAGCCTTGATCGTGTTAGATTTGACTTCTCTTGGCAAGACCCCGTCGCAGGTGGTGCTGTGTTCTTTCACCCCAGGCGTGTGTCTGGTTGTCTTTTTTGGGGATGTAGCAGCTGGTGGTGCTCAGCGAAGAAGTTTATTAACGTTAGGGCTTGGGAAAATGGTTTGCTTTTGAATTCTATATTCCCTTCTTTGCTTATTAGGTAGAATAGTTTTTTAAAAAAGAATCTTCACCTCATCTGCTATTTGGTTACCCAATGGTATCATCCATATAGAAAAATTAGAATAAACGCTTGATTCTTTTTCTTTATTTACCAGCTTTATGACTGTGGAGTTAGTCCATTGGTATCCTCCAACGGTGAGCAATTAGGGTTTCCTGAGAAGTATCATTAAAACTCATAGATTGAATATATTTGATAGGTTTCTACCCTTTTCAGTTACTATCTTTATTCATGCTCAGACTGTTCCATCTTCCGCCAGTGGGAGCCTCTTCAGATTGGCCCCTCGGTGCCTTTAATATGCCCTCTCCCCTTGGCATGTTGACGGGAGCCCTGACGGAGCCCAAGATTTTCAGGCTGTTTGTTTGGCACAATGTCTGGCACGTAGTGAGTGGTCAACAAATGGTAGGTCTGGCTGTTTATAGGAGTCAACCTCCCATCGAGGGCCAGTACTATGACTGGCTTTCTGTAATATCTGCTTCATCTCCCTGCCTCGGGTAGGGAAGGGAGCTTTTTTTTTTTTTTTAAAGACTTTATTCATTTGTCAGAGAGAGAGAGAGAGAGAGCAAGCACAAGCAGGGAGAGTGGCAGGCAGAGGCAGAGGGAGAAGCAGGCTGCCCGCTAAGCAAGGAGCCTGATGTGGGGCTCGATCCGAGGACCCTGGGATCATGACCTGAGCAGATGCTTAACCGACTGAGCCACCCACATGTCCCCAGGGAGCTTTTTAAATACATCTATGTCCTGCTGTCCACTCCTTTCCCTAATCCCTCCACCCTCCGGGGACGATGACATATCTGGTTGGTGAAACTGAGACCAGGGAAAGTGAGCGTATGCAGTGTAGCTCCCCCCCGAGCTCTCTGTGTCTCAGAGATGGACTGTGTCCACAGTGCACGTGTGTTCTGTTTGCACCTGCCTCCCCCTTTAATAAGCCACTCAGGGCAGGTCTGGCATCTGGGAGGGGTGGCCTGCGCTTGGTAGTGTGTTGGGGGGTAGTGGTGTTACAGTGCAAGGAAATCCGCAGTTATACCTGAGACGGGGTGTATAAACCGAATTCAGGAGGGAAGCAGTAAAGCACGGCTTTTGGCTTCAGACCTCGGCTGCTCTCTAATCCAGCTGTTAGCCGCCATAAAGCTGATAACATGGGTCCTTATCGGACTCTCCTGTCTGCTTCTCAAATGGCTTGTCATCCAAAGAAAAAAGGGGTGTGCGAAATCAGCACCTTGGAAATGCCATCCACTGCCTTCCTTTCTCCTCCAGGCACTGGCTGGTGGGCTCCTGGCCCTCCTCACCGCAAAGCTTGTGCAAGGGAATACGGACGGCTCCGGCCGCAGAGCCCATGTCGCCTGGAAGAACAGCTGGGAGGCAGTAGACTGAACAAACAAGTCATCTTGCACATTTCTTCAACAGATGTGGCTACGCAAGTATTCTATTAAGGAGCCGAGAGAGTCTTTCCACTTGTAAACCTCTTAGACGTTCTGGGAACAGAAGACTGTCTCCTGGTCGAAGGCTTCTCCTGTGCTTTGCAGCCAGCGCCGCCCACGGGCACACGTGTGAGCCTGTCCGCGCTGGTGTGTGCACGCGGAGGCCAAAGGGCAGCTGCCACAGCCCCGGCGGGCTGGAAGCCCCGGTTCTGTTCCTTTGGGGTTGACGTGAAGTAAGCTCAGGCCTGATGGTTAGAGTGTGACAGTCGGCCTGGTCTGCTCTAACAAAATACCGTGCACGGGGTGGCTTATCCACAACAGAAATTTATTTCTGACAGTTCTAGAAACTGGCAGTCCAAGATCAAGTTCACGGTCAAGCTCTGGTGAGGGCCCTCTTCTGGGTTCCAGACTGCCGCCTTGCCTGTGTCCTCACGTGGTGGAAGGAGCGAGAGCTCTCTGGGCTCTCTTTTGTAAAGACACTACTTCTGCACCTCTCCAAAGTCCCACCTCCTCCCTCCCTCCCTTGCTTCCTCCCTTCCTCCCTCCCGTGCTTCCTCTCTTTCTTTCTAAGTAGGCTCCATGCTGGGGGCTTGGACTCGTGACCCGAGATCAAGACCTGAGCTGCAATGAAGAGTCAGACGCTGCCCCCAGAGTCCCACCTTCTGACACCATCTCGCTGGGGATTAGACTTCAACATAGGAATTTCGGGAAACACACACATTGGGTCTAAGCAGCGTATAACGTCGACTAGACATGAAATAGGACCTAAACAATGATATATTAAATTAGTGGTCCTTTATTTCTTTTCTCACGTAAAAATCTGAACTGACATAGTGTCTCTTCGCTTCACAAAGGCAGCAGGAGCCCAAACTCCTTCCCGTTTTGGGTTCTGATCTTCGGCTGCAGTAGATGAACTTCCTTTATACGTGCTAGAAGCCTTGTGCTTTCGTGCTCAGGTTTTAGCTGACTTTTACTTACTCTCAGACTTTTGTTGTCTTTTTTCAAAGTCTATGTTGTTCTCTCGCAGTAGCCATGTAGTTCCGTTAACTTACAATGACTATTTCCTCCATATTTTTCAAAAGCCTGGCGTGGGGCACCTGTTAGCACCTTTTCTTCCCCCAGGATCCCATTCCTATCCACCGCTGGAGGCGGCCTTAGCCGTTCCACAGCCAGCTTAGGTCAGGGGCTAAACACACCCCACCTGTCAGCGGTAATGGGGTTCTCATTGGCTGTTGGCAGGCAGGTGATGCGGCCCGATTCCTCCTCAGCAGCTGCTGGGATGGAGATTAAATGGCAGTTGGTTTGCTGGGGTGTGTGCTCAGGACAGACACCTGCGGTGGAAGGGGAGGGAAGCAGGATTGGGTATAAAGTGGCGTGAGATTGCAACTGGGGTTCAGCACAAGCCTCGGCTGACTGTTGGGGTTGCTCTAAGGCTGACCCGGCTCCTCAGACTGGTGTCAAGTTTGAACAAGGGGCCATCCTGTTATGTCCCGTATTGACCAGTTACCACGGTGGCTACCTCTGGGGAGAAGGGGGGACATCCTTGAGTGAGGCGGCTTTCTTCAGGGAGAAAGGAGCAATTTCTGGAGAGGGCTGACAGTGGGGGGTCCTTGGCCAGCAAAACTCCCAGCAGTTGAGGGAATAAGAAAAAAAAAAATGGTGACAATACTTTGTAGACCCACCCATGAAGAAGTAAAGTCGATTTTTGCAACCCTTGAATTTGACTCGGCTTTGTGATTGGTTTTGAGCAATGGGACCGGAGCACATGCGCAAAAAGAGTCTTGAAAAGTGCTTGTCTTTTGGGGTTTGCCCTCAGTTGCTATGGAGAACCCTCTCCCAGTATGTGAAGAAGCCCAGGCTGGCCCCCTGAGAGGAGAGAGGCCCTACTCAGCACGGGTGAGTCCCCGACGTGGGAATGTGGGTGGCATCCTAGACCAGCCAGGCCTGCTCAAAGAGGTCCGGACCACCCCTCAGCAGACAGGGGACTGGGATCGTGGGCAAGGATGTGTTTATTGTTTTCTGCCGCCATGTTTTAGCGGTCATTTGGTATCCAGCCCAAGTTTATTGATGATAGTCCCGCATGAATCTGGCACTTAGTCTGACCAAACGGGGAAAATGTTTTAGGATTTGGCAAACTTACATGGGTTTATTCTCCTCTTTGCCTACCCCCTGCCCGGGTTTCTAGATTTCTAATAAAACTCTTGTCAAACCCATGCTTTTTCTGAGGCTTTACAAAGCACCCTTTCAATTACCCTCCTCAGCGCAGTAAAGGGACTCTAAGAGGCCTTCACTATTCATATTTGCTCGAGAAAATACATGTCTCCAGAGCTGCCAGGGTCACTGAACAGAAAACACAATTACAAGTGGAAAAAGCCAAGGACTGTTATTTGATCATAAATGTTCTAAAGATAGCGGTATGCTGATTATTAGTTGAGCTGAGGTTTTGAAGGAGCATTTGAGGACCTGATTCAGTGAATTAGATGGAAATGTACTCAAATGAAAAAGAAAGATCGAATCCAAAGGAAACGCAAATCAAGCACCTTCCAGCGGCTTATTGGGAAAATATTTTCATAGTCCATGGTTCTTGGCCCTTGAAAAATGTTCGTTGAATGAACAAATGGATACTCAGATGGTAGGAACATAGGCTACTGTGCTTGAAAAATGTGCCACCCTGCTGCCCCAGCTTTGAGATTGGAAGGATCCACTTGGCCTTAAAAATGGAGGAGCTGGTTACAGTTGTCTTAAAGATTTTCCTTCCCAGACCCCATAGAACTCCACTCAAATTCCATCACTTCCAGCGTATGTCGATCCCCTCTCCTGTGCTCCATTTCCCCTTCTGACGACAGGATTGGACCATCTAGAAAGCCTAGGTTTTGGGATTCTCCGTGGAGCAATGGAATTTGCCCGGAGAAACAGTGATCTGGGTTTACTTCCTTACTCGGCCTCTTGCCAGAAGTGTATGTGCCGTTGGGCAAGTGATGCAAACTCTCTGCCTCAGTTTCCAAGCCTGTAAAACGGGACAATAATAGTACTTGCAGGGTTGTTGGGAGACTTTGGGATAATATATGTGAGGTTCCTGGAGTGTGGGTGCTAATAGCTGCAAATTATTTATAATGAGTAAGCTGTAGATGGGTGTAGAGGAGGGAGGATACAATTTGTCTATTCTACTGGGCCTTACGAAATCCAGAATTTCTGAGTTTGTTCATACCTGTCAAATACGGGGGGGGGGTACCCTTCTGTGCCCTTTCAACTCCCCATCTTCATTTAGAATTCTGAACTCGTTCTTTCTGACTATTCCTTCCTCCAAATCCCCCAGGGACAAGTCACATTTCTCAAGCTGCTAAATCAAATGACAGCTGCCTTTTATTTCATATGTTTCTCATTCCAGAATGTTGTTTCAAATATTTTCAGCTACTAAGCATAAACTCTGGTCACCTATGTTTTGCATTCTAATTTTTCTTTCTTTTCTTTCTCTTCCTTCCTTCCTTCCTTCCTTCCTTCCTTCCTTCCTTCCTTCCTTCCTCCTTTCCTTCCCTTCCCTTCCCTTTCCCTTTCCCTTTCCCTTTCCCTTTCCCTTTCCCTTTCCCTTTCCCTTTCCCTTTCCCTTCCCTTCCCTTCCCTTCCCTTCCCTTCCCTTCCCCTCTTTCTCTCTTTCTCTTTTTGCACATTTCAGATGCCTGCTTTTGGGTTCCACATTATTCTGTGGCCTCCTACTCATTTGCTCCGCCCTCTAATTGTTCTGCCAGCACTTAGTCTCCCCGGCCTGCCAAGGCTGTCTCCCCCTTGTCCTAATATCCCTGGCTCTCCCCAAGGGCTGTCCTTAATCCAGCGGGCTCTCGAATGCTTTGCAAAATGGAAAGTCCTCTGTTTATCCTGCCCCCTCCCCTCCATGTTCATGGCAGCATCTCCCTTGGGCTCCTGTTTCCTGCTCTTATTCTTGGCGCCCTGCCAGGCATCACACATTCACATGAAATCCTGCCTCTCCTCGCAGAAGGGAAAGGCTGGCAGTTTCCATTCATGGAATGCTTCTGTGCCACAAAGATGTTATGCCCTGGCCACAGGCAGGGTGTTCTGAGTTTCCTGACGTGCCCAGGGCAGGGTTGGAGGGCTCGGGCCCCAACTGTTATTTCCAGTAATGGCAGGTCAGGCTGGAGAACAGTGTGGTCTTTGTGGCGAAGAGGAGAGAGCAGGGGCTGTTGATTCTAACCGACCTGCATTTTCGTCCGGGTACCGTTCCTGAGCCTTGGTTTGTTTGTCTGTGAAATGGGAATCAGAATAATATCCGCTTCACTGCACTATTGTGAGGATCCTGAAGGGAGAAGGCTTTGTGCGCTGGAGAGTGCCATTCGCTCCTTAGTCTTTTATTTTCTCTCCCTCTTATTGGTTGCTGAACCCTTCAGGTCGGTCAGAGTCCTAGAAAGAAAGAGAATGGCACCTCAAAGGGACTAACTGCAGAGAGTATGATGAAGGGATCATCCGTAAGTTTGTAGTGGTGTGCGCAGGGATGCGGAACACCCTGGGAGGCTGGAACCAGAAGCCACAGCATGCACTGGGGACGAGACAAGAGTGTGTGGCTGCCCACGCCTGGGGAGAGCCGAAGCATGACACGGGAGCACCCCAGAGTGCTCTGGGGTCTCAGCAAACTTGTAGCATTTCCTCCCCTCTTTCACAAGATTCTGGATTTCTAATAAAGCCTAGGCAAATCCAGGTGTGCCCTCCCACCTCCCTCCCTCCCTCTCTTTCTTTCTCTCTCTCTCTCTCTTTCTCTTCTTTCTTTCTCTTTCTTGTGGTTGGGTAGGGGCTATGGCTCAGGTGGAGTAGTAAGCCACTGCTAACATGATAGCCATCAGAGAGAGAGAGAGAGAGCAGGGGCCTAATACCCCCTTTCTCTCTTTCTTCCCACGGCTTCCTTCGGCTGACTGCAGCTGAAGCCACGGAGTGAGGGGTGTGGGTGATGAAGTCCAGTAGTGGTGGCCTTCTGGGCACAGAGAAAGGCTGAGAAAGATGCAGAATGGACCTGGAGGAGCAGAGAATCATCTTGTCATTTGTCACTTACTCGGCAGTCACTTTGTGTAAGGCTCTGAGCCTCAGTTTCCTATAAAGTGGGCATGACATGAATCTGTCTATCTACCTCGCAAGATTATCATGATGATCAGATGAAAGCACTGGGATCATTGGCTTTCTAGCATGCTCCCCTTCTTCATCCGTATGAGCTCACTTAAATGCCCAACCTTCCGAAGGCGGAGGGACTCTGATTCAGAAGGATTGGGTTGTCAACTGTGGCTTGGCTGAGCCTCTAACTGCGAGATTATAGGCAGGTAATGGAAGTCACGGGTGCTGTCTTACCTTGGGCTCACCCCAAAGCAGATCCTGAGACAAGCATTCGAGTTCAAGTAATTTATTTGGAAGGTGATTCCAGGAAGTATAGACCGGGGGGTGTGGGGGGGTGAGGCAGGGAAGGGACGAAGGCCTATAGTGGGTCTCAGTCCCACAGGGGACTCTGGGAGCCTTGTAGCTTCTATACCCTTGGATTGTTCGACTGCAAAGGGCAGGTGCTGGGGTGTTTATCCACCAACTTCCACCCTTCACTGGCTGAGGGTTGCTCCTGGGGCTCTAACTCCCTTCCAGGCTGCCAAGAATTGGCTGGGGGACCCACGGCATCCACGCGGGTGTCCCAATTTGTATGAGAGATGATGCCTGCCCCGCAGGTGAAGCTCACATGATTAATGACAAAATGACTAAATGTTTGCCAAATACCTGGCCCATCCTACGTGTCGGGTAAATAGGAGGTATTCATAATAAGGTGGGTAAATATTATCCCTGTATTATAGCCTGAGGCAAATGGGCTACAATGAAGCTGAGACATTTGCCCTAAATCGCTATGATGGTTCTTCAGTGGCCAAGTTCGAGCTGATTCCCAGTTTGTCCCCTTCCGCTCTGCTGGAGGGGGCTGTACGTGCAGAATGCTTTTGCGTCATCAAGTGTGAGAAGCCCCATAAATATGAAGTGTTTGTAGTCCCAAACGTGCCAGCTCGGATCCAAGTTAAATTGACCCTGGGTAGCTCTTCCCTCAGTCCTGATTCCCACAAGGTCAAATATATATTTTCTGGGTCCCCCAGGATCTTCCATTCTGGGCCCCCGCCATCCCCAGCCCTTCATTAGCGATGCTTAGGTGTCTCCACATATTTCAAAGGGTGCCAGAAAGTCTCCAGACAAAATAAAATATGCTGTAAAACACTAAGGGCATAAAACTCTAGACACCTTGTTCTCCATGTAATGTTTCCTTTTAAAGACAAATATTTGGAAATGCCCTCTTTACTATCCTGCTGATACACACATAAGAACCAATAAAATGCACAACTCTTTTTTTTATTGTAGTAAAATATACAAAACATAAAATTTATCGTTTTAACCATTTTTAAGTATAGTTCAGTGGCATGAAGTACACTGGTGTGCAACCATCACCACCATCCAGAAATTTCCATCTCCCCACACTGAAACTCCGTACTCATTAATAACGCTAAGTCCTTATTCCCTTCCTGTCCAGGCCCTGGGAACCGCCATTGCACTTTGTATCTACTTGGAGAAGTTGACTACTCTAGGTACCATATATAAGTGGAATCATCATTATTGGTGACTGGCTTTTGTGACTGGCTTATTTCACTTAGCGTAAGTCTTCAAGGTTCATCCATGCTTGTAGCCTGTGTCAAAACTTCCTTCCTTTTTAAGGCTAAATAGTGGTTGATTGTGTGTATAGACCATGTTTCGTTGATCCATTCTTCGGCTGATGGACACTTGGGTTGTTCTGCCTGTTGGTGATTGTGAACAATGCTGCCATGAATGTGGACGTACAGATACCTGTTTGAGTCCCCACCTGCAATTCATTTGGGTATATACCGAGAAGTGGAATTGCTGGATCATGGCTAATTATGTGTTTAATTTTTTTCTTTTCTCTTTAAGTTTTATTTATTTATTTATTTAAACATGTTTTAATTTATTTGACACAGAGAGAGAGAGTACAAGCAGGAGGAGCAGCAGGTAGAGGGAAAAGCAGACTCCCTGCTGAGCAGGGAGCCCGATGTGGGGCTCGATCCGAGGACCCTGAGATCAGGACCTGAGCTGAAGGCAGACGCTTAACCGACTGAGCCACCCAGGAGCCCCTATTTATTTATTTGAGAGAGAGAGAGAGTGAGAGCGGAGGGGGGGTGCAGAAAGAAAAAAGGAGCGAATCTTAAGCAGAAACCCCATTGAGCACGTCACAGGGCCCCATCTCACAACCTTGAGATCAGGACCTGAGCCGAAATCGAAGTCTGACGCTTAACCAACTGCACCACCCAGGCGTCCTTCTGCATTTAATTTTCTGAGGAACCTCCATCTTTTCCTTAGCAGATGCCCCATTTTACATTCCCACAGGCATAACTGTTTTTATAGACAAAAATAGGAAAGCAAAATGTAATTAAGTAGTATGTAGTGTTTCAGAATGTCATCACTGGGCTGGAGTGCAGAGAGACACACGTAGCCACTGCAAGTCTGCGTGTGTGCCCCAACCGCTGCAAATGCAGACCACACACGGGTGTGAGGCAGCCCGCGCTGTTCCTTGAGTGCATTGAGGTTAGTGATTTTCCAAAAACAAAAAACAAATTAAACACTGCCATCTGCGTTTGACTCGTTACATTCTCTGTGTGTGTGTGAGTATGTGTGTGTATTAACATTTATTTATTTGAGAGAGACAGAGACAGAGCATGAGCAGGGGAAGAAGGCAGAGGGAGAGGGAGAAGCAGACTCCCCACTGAGCAGGGAGCCTGACGTGGGGCTCGATCCCAGGACCCCGAGATCAGGACCTGAGCCCAAGGCAGATACTTAATGGACTGAGCCACCCAGGCGCCCCATGTATACAGTATAGATTGAGTGTATATTAAAAATGTACAAAGAGTACGTTGGTATGTCTATGTGAAGCAAAATTATAATCAGAAAGTTATAAACAGGCTTTTCATCTACATGTCTCTCCAGTGGGACATTTAGAAGTTGTGTGGGGGAGGACTATGTTTTATTGTGAAGAACTATCCTATGCCTCACCTACTAATTTCTAGCAGCCCCTACAGATCCCCCAAGTGCCCTCTAGGGAGTGAGATGCGGCCCCCATAGAGAAAGGCTCAGTCAAGCTCATGTAGGGTTTTAACATGTAGATGGGTGATTTTGGTTGCTTGGCAGTATGAATGAGAATTGTTGGGGCAAAGGCATTTGAAAATGTCCAAGGAGTCCAAGATCTTGGTCACAAAATCAGCACGTGGAGTTTCTTCCATGAGTTTCTTCTATCCCACCGGAACTCAGTTATTCTCAGAATCTGTTTTCAGTGCCCAGCCCACACGTAAGGACGGGGGACCGGAGCACATGTGGCCTCAGCGGGAAGGAAGAGAGAGGGCAGACATGTGAGACATTTTTGAGGCTGACTCTCTAAAACTGAGGTGATAAGATGTGGGGAGTGAGGCTGGAAGACACACTCTGGCAGGCGATAGTGGACCTAAAGACAGTGGGGTATCAGTGGTTCAGAGTTTTAGCAAAGTGAGCAAGGCATTTTGGAGCAGAACCCAATTTAGGTCTCTGCTCTACCATTCGTGAGATGTAAGACCGGGACAAATTGCTTTCAAGGGCCAGTTTGCTCATCTGTAAAATGGGGCTAATGCCAGCCCCAACTTCCCTCCCAGGGACACCCGTGTGTCAGCACAGTATTACTGGTTTCACAGCCTTCCCTGAGACCCGCTGCCCCTCTCACCGCACACCTTCAGGTGTTAATAACCACCCTGTTTTTCAGACAGTGTTCTCCAGAGAAACAGAAGCAACAGAATGTACGTTCTATGTACTGAGGGATTTATTTTAAGGAATTTATTCACGTAATGTTGGAGGTTGGCAACTTTGAAGTCTGTAGGGCAGGCTGGTATGTTGGAAACTCAGGCAGGATTTCCACGTTAGTCCCGAGGCCTTGTGAGGTAGACATTATTAGCTCTACTTTGCTAAGTGTCTTGACCGTGGCCACACAGCTAATAAATAAGGGGGCTTTTATTCATTTACTTTGTACTGTGTCTCTCCCACAGAAACCTGGGACACTGGAGCCCAGTGTCTGCCTACAACTTAACCCATCAACTAGAAGTAGTGATACTTTAATAAATAAATAAATAAATAAATAAATAAATAAATAAAT
>NW_024424564.1:40407367-40417502 GCF_017311325.1 Ursus maritimus
AATAAATAAATAAATAAATAAATAAATAAATAAATAAATGTATTTCTTCATTGGCTGATTTGTTCATTTATCTTGCACGTGAATACCTCCCCAGTGCAACATTTGTTCCCTAGGGAAAGAGTTATCGGAGTCCACCAAAGAGGGAGTGAAGTGGTTCTGTGCATTTGTACGTGGCATTGTCAGGAATGTGGAGTTGGGCAGGGAGGTGCGAAAAAATGCTGACTGTGGGCTCAGCATGAAACAGCCCTTCCCCATAGCTCCCAAGTAGGAACACCAGTGTCTCGGAATGTGTTAGTCTTAAATTCCATCCCAGCTGCACGGCCCACATTGGCCCCACCCAGGCTGGCAGGGAAGGGGTGGGCTGGGGCCAGCCGCCATCTTTCCAGTCCCACTGCAGGGCACGGGGGTCAGGCAGATGTATGCGGACGTCTGTTGGAAAGTGTGACACAAGTAGGGAGAACTCTCTGGTGGTGACGGTGCCCGCCTCCAGGCCTTGGGCTCCTCTGCCTGGGTCACCCTCCCTTCTCCCTCTTGTGTGAGGGAATCTGCTCTTCAGGGCCCCGGCAAGTGATTCTGGAGCCCTGGGAGCCACACTATCGTTCTCTCTCCCTTTCCCTGAGTCAGGGACGTGATGTGGCTGCGCCGTGGTGTGCGCCTTGTTTCCTGGTGTGACTCTAAACTCCCTGTCAGGCTGCCCAAGGCCTGAGGTATCGGAGGCGCCTCTCCTGCCTCCTCCACACATTCCTCTCATGAGCACACTGCCCTGGCTTCCCTTCTCCGATTCTCCTGTCCTCATGCACCAGAACCCCCCAACTTCTTGCACCGCTGGTCCCCACACCTGCCTGCCTCTGACCCCCCCGGGGAGAGTTGTGGCCTGGGTGCCAAGGCTGCCCGATTCTGAAGGCGTAGCAGCTGAAAGCTGGCAGGCACCTGTGCCCTTGGGCAACGGTCTTCTGAAGGGAGAGGGGAGCAGCCCACCTTGCCTGCGTGACACTGGGATGCAGCCAACACTACAGATCCAGAAAGTTCCTACATACTGGTCACATGACCATAGGTAGATAAATGAGGTTTTTTGAATAGTGGCCTCTGGCTGACAGATGGATTCAATGAGGTAATGATATAAGATGCCTGTCATGGTTCAGTGGCTTAAAAAGTGAGTTCATGTCCCTTTTTGGAGTCAGTATAAAATAGGGTCTAGCAGGACAGATACTGGGTGTGGAGCACTTGGGTTCAGACCTCGTTTCTGCTCCTTGGTAGCTGTGGGGTCTTGGGCAAGTTGTCAACCTCTCCGAGACTCAGGTTTCTCCTGTGAAAAATAGAGATAATAATAGTTCTTAATCTCGGGGGGTTCTTGTGAGAATTAATGAGATAATCCATATAAAAGAGTCAAAACATAGTAGCTGTTGTTTGCCTGAATTCTGGTCAGGCTTCCCTCTTGAAGTGCCATGCACAGCAATGGCCTGCAGAGGGCAGCATCCCCGCAGTAATCCGCCTCTCCTCTGGGCCAAGGTCCTTGCACCGTTCAAGTTTAGGGCAGACAAAAACAAAGTATGCAAAATGACAAAATGTACCAGAGAGACGCCATGGCATGGGATAACGGGCAGAATTAAAAAATACATACATTTATAGGTGGGCAGCTGCAATGAAACAGAATGGAGAAACATACCCAGAATTTAAAATAAAAACCCAGGCAGAACTTTGGGTGAGCATGCAAAACAAAAGCCTCTTACTGAAAACAACACACGTGCTCTCTCTTCGGGCCTATCTTGGGGATCCCTGGAACCTGGTGACCTGTGCCTAGTTTGTTTGTACAAGTTGTGCCAGAGATCAAGACACTCTTTGAAAACACTTGGAAAGCAACTGGAAGAGCAATGATCCAGAGACAGCAAGTTGAAAGTGGAACATCTCCGGACTTAACACAGGACATCAATTCAGTGTCTGATGCCATCTCAGTTCCTGACCAGTGGGGGGACTTTAAACAACCAGTGGGACAGCTCTCTGTGGGATGAGGACTACCTTTTGAATAGTCAGGAGCCAAGGGCCAGGGTGGGATTATCATGATTCCATATTCCATGCCACCCCCACCCCCCAGTCCTTCCTGATTCGCCTCCATGTTATCCTGCAGGACATTCTTCTAGTTTCCCTAACATTGTGGACACATGGGGTCATTTTCCTATACTCCGAGCATGCCCGTGACTCTTTTTTTTTTTTTTAAAGATATTATTTATTTATTCGACAGAGATAGAGACAGCCAGCGAGAGAGGGAACACAAGCAGGGGGAGTGGGAGAGGAAGAAGCAGGCTCATAGTGGAGGAGCCTGATGCACGGCTCGATCCCATAACGCTAGGATCACGCCCTGAGCTGAAGGCAGACGCTTAACCGCTGTGCCACCCAGGCGCCCCCCATGACTCTTTTTGCTCCTGGTGACTAATTGTAACATCTACTACCTGGCCTCTTAGGAGTCTTCTGGGACCATCATTAATAATTGTTAAACCCAGAAATTCCCACAGCTATTTGCCATGGAGTCTTGCTTCATGTACAAAAGTACTGTTTTGTTTTATGTTGTTTTCAACCTAAATGTTTAAATCCCTGTCTCATTCTGTACACAGCATTCTGCAATTTGCCCTTTCTGCCCAACCCTGTACCTTAGGGAATTTCCCATGCCACATGGAAAAATTGACCCTGTTCTTTATCATGACTTGATGATAATCCATTGTATGGATACGCCAGAATTAATTTAAGAAATCGAGCATCGATGGACATTTAGACTCTGCAATTTCCCTCTTGCAAAAGCAGTGGTGCGAGACTGCTCGATGTGCGTCTTGTTGTCCATATCTGCAAGTCCTCCACTAGGATGGATGCCAAAAAATGGAACTGCCAGATTACAGGGGTGAGTGGTTAACATTTTGACAGATACTGCTGAGTTGCCTCCAAAGGCCATACCTATTTACATTCCTGTCTCTAACACGTTTTTTATTATAGCCCACGGATGACAGGTAGGTTTTAAGTCAAAAACGGATGGACTTGAGTGGAAGTAAAGCTTAGCGGTCAAGAGCCAGACACTGCATTCAAGTCTTAATTCTCCCTCACACAATTTATGTGAATTTGGCAAGTCACTTAACCTCTTGTGATCTGGTTTTCTCAAGGGTAAATGGGAATATAAATTGTACCTACATTACAGGTGGTTGTGAAAAGTAAATGAGTTCATGTAGGTAAGTGATTGAATCTTGTTACACTGGAATCATTTACGGTGTTCTCCATTCTTTGGCCTTGCTTCCCTCCTGTCTTTCTAGTGTGTCTTTGTTTTTTCCATGTTTGTCACATTGCGGTCAGTTACAAATCCAGTGTGTGTTCCCCCGCAGCTCGTTTTAGCAAGCTGAAGAAATGCCTTCAGATCTTGGCGTGGTTACTTAATAAACCCATAAACTTGCACAAGTTACCGAATCTTTTGGAGCCTCATTTACCTCAGCTAGGAAATAGGGATCATTTCCCTATCAGGTAGGAATCCTTCTCTTCCAAACAGCATTTACTGGCTCACATTAAGTGGCGAGGCTGCGGATTCCCATTTTAGGCCTATTTTGATCCATGACTAAAAGGTCATCCCACAACCCAATTTCTTCTCTTCCTTTTTGATTCCCCAGTTTTGACTCATTCTCAGACTTCAAGCGGTACCGACAAGGCTGTGGGTAGTCCAACCCCTACACAGGTTTGCATCCCAAAGGAAAGCCCGTCTTCCTCTGTCCCAGCGTTCCTGGCAAACGCTCCCTGGGTCTCCCTGAAGCTGATCGGGTCTTGCACCTGCGCCTGAGCCAATCACGAAGGGCAGCAGAGTGGGAGGTGCTGATTGGCTTAGGCTAGATCACATGACCCATCTTTGCGGCATGAGCTCCCCTGGATGCCTTACGATGAACGTGGTAGGAGCAAACTCCCGAGTGGAAACTGTTGGATGTTGCTTCGAGAAAGAGAGAATATATACATGTTGGGAGGCAAACGACAAATGTTTGCTCTCATAGCTCTTCTTCAAGAAGAGATGTGTTGTGTGGATGACGGGGGGTAATAATGACTGGCACAACTCCTGGCAAAGTGATGCACGCTGGATGATCTCTGTCAATGTGTCCTGTCTGGCGACACTTTGCATATTGCTGCTTTCTCTTTATGTTCTATTCTTTTGAGATTTTGTTCACTTTGTTACAATCCCCCAATTTATATTTTTATCCCCAGCCCTAAACTCTCCATAGATTTAGTCCCGTGTCTCCAATTGACTTTCGATCATTTTCACTTGGTTATCTCACTGCACTTTATGGTCAGCACATCAGAACCCAACTCGTCATTTCGATCCTTCAATCAGATTTAGATTCCCGTATCCCTCACTTCTGCTCTTGGGTCCCCTACATCGCTTAGGTACTAAAAATGCTTTGATTTCGTTCCTTTCCATGTTCACTTGATGTCTGGATCATTTAAACGACCTTTTCTGCGGTGTGCATGCCCACCCTTCTTGTGAATCCTGAGTCCCTGAGGACGAGACTCTCAGTCCCACTGCCGGGGCTCATAGCTTGGTTTACAAGTCTTACAAGCTGCCTGACCTTGAGTAAATAACCTTACTAAACCTCAGTTCCCTCACCTCTAAACTCTATTTTGCTTTTTCCAATGTCTATTTTTTTTATTGAAATCACATTTCTTTGATAAAGGATAAACCTTCAGAGCAGCGTATGGTCTGCTGGCTTGACTACTCTATATGGTCTTCCCTACCCCATTTTACTCTAGTTTATGATTCAGTTCACTCTTATTATTTTTTTTCTTCAGCAGCAGATATTTTTGATTTAGAGAGTGCTGGCCAACCCTACAGAAATGCTACTTTCACACCTGTGGAATATCATGTTGCCTGACATTCACTTCTGTAGCACTTCTAATCCTCACCGGCTCTGGGACATGTAATTATATACACCCCTTCCCAGCTCTGGCTGTTGCAGTCCCACTGCTGGATGGCTTGTCTGTTTCCTCCTCACCTTCCAGTGACCCCTAGAAGGGTTGTACCTGGGAGGTGGATTTCTCCAGGCACAGGCAAATGCGTTAGACACACACACAGCCTCCTCTACAGGAACCGATGGGTGTGTGGTGAGTTACATGTGGGGGTGAACTTGACTGTGAGTGGCTAAGCAACCCTGAGTGAGGTGAAGTAATGTCTGGGAGCAGAGACACAGGGAGCACACCTGGTTGCCCATGCACGACACCTGCACTGTCCAATATGACAGTCATTAGCCACAGCCGTATGTGGTGATTGACAGATGAATTAAAAATCATGAGAAATTTCTGTTCCTTAATTGTACTTACCACATTTCAAGTTCTCAATAGCCACTTGGGGCTATTGGCTTCCATTATGGGTGGCACAGATACAGAAAATCTCCCTCGCCCCAGAAAATTCTGTTGAACGGTGATACTTTGAAGTGTGGCAACAGGAGCGGGCATGCTGGGACCTTGGCCAAGGCTGTCAGGAGGGAAAGGAGAGCCTTGCCCCCTTGGCTGATAGGATGTGGGCTGAAGAAACTGGCTTGGTTTCCGAGGCGGGCCCTGGGCCTGACAGTGAATAGCATCCGAGGAGCAGACAAACCCAAGCGAAGCTCCTTTCATGCTCTGCGAGGAGGGTGGTCGAAGCTTCTCGGCCAAGCACAATCTTGAGAGACACAGGCAGATGGGAGCTCCCAGGAGACCTGTCTTGTGCTGAGCACTTTACATAGATGATTTCGTTCAACCTTAGGAGGGATAATATTACCTCCATTTCATAGATAAGGAAACTGGGCCACAGAGAAGGGAGCCTACGTGTAAGCACTTCTGTACTGCTCCATGCTGCCTCAAAGTCAGGCAGGAGGGGCCTGAGCTCTGGAGGAACGGGAGGCTGAGCTCTTGGCAGGAAGCTGGCTCGAAGCAGGCAAGCTCAGACTGGGGTTGGGGCCAGCTCTCCCGCTGTCCAAGAGAATTGGAATGTAAGGCTGAGAAGAGGAGGCGGGGAAACGTGGGAAGGGGACAGGGGATGTACCTCACTCTGGGGGTGATGCTCACGTCTGGGGGTGCATGAAGGTGCTATAGGAATGTCTTCTGTAGATCAAGAATAGAATTGCACCTCCTTCAGGGGTAGGACAATTAGGCAGCGCTGGCATGACATGGACTCTATCGGTCACACGACCCTTCTCTATGTCCCCCTTCTGCCATTGTTCCTTTGCTGTAGCTGAGGTCACCTCCCTGACTTTCAGTTTCTTGGTCTGTAAAATGAATATGGTAAGATGGCATTTACTATTATCATCATTATCTTTCTAGCCTCAGGGATGAATACCATACTTAGCACAATCTCAGTAAAAAATGGAATAGAATTGAATCCAGTTGTGAGGGCTGGAGAATGGAAGGTCTGAAACAAGATTCCACCTGCGTAGAAAGAAAGATGCCTACTCAGGTGCACACTAGGGCAATAATCACAGGAAATTACAGGATCATTTACTTCTGGCCCGATAAAGGCGTTTGTTCAGTTTTGTTACCGGGAGTCCTGGAGATGTGTTCATTCATTGTAAAATGCCCATCGAATGCTACCGTTTTATGACCATTGGCCTTGTCAATATCAGGATCTACATTTACCGGACGAATTACTTGGCTCAAGCAAGAAATTACTAAATTATTGTTGTCCTTCGAGTGGGGATGGCATGTTGTGCCTGCACGCACAAAGAAGTTTAGAACCATTTGGCTTTCTGTAGTTGAGAAATAAACTATGTTGAAAATATTCAGTTTCTAAATATTACAGCCAAATTTCAAATTAGTTTATTTGTGCCTAAGAATTGGTACATGGAGGCTTCCTCAGGGCTGGCCAGACCCACATTCTGGCTGCCTGGTGAGGCTAGTGGGCTTTTGACTTCTCCTGTGTATGTATCTTGGAGTTAAACTCAAGGTCAGACATATTGTGATCAAGGTCCCCAGCATTAACAACATTGTCAAGAAGTATTATCGGATGCCTGTTATGGATGGGTATGGACGCTAGCAATCCTTACCTACTACTACCACCTGGTCAATGTATAGGTGTAATCCTAACCCAGTTCCCAAGCTAAATACCAACTGCTTCCAGCAAACCCATATCAGGGAGTTTAGTTATTCAGCCACACAGCCTGATCGACTGAGCATTTGACCTCACACAAGGTAAGGATCCTTGCAACAAGTCCCTCAGTTGAGTTCTTCAGGCAGAAAGTTAAAGACAGAATATATAATTCCTGGATTCTGCTGTCTGGTGTGTGTGTGTGTGTGTGTGTGTGTGTGTGGTATGTATGCATGCATACACGTGCATTAGTGAGGGGGAAGGTACACCTGTCTCAGGACTCAGGCTTGGGGTTTACGTGAATTGCTGTCACATAGTCCTTTTGCCCCATGACTATGTAGACAACCTTTCATGAAGAAGCCAAAGAATTTAGAAAGCCACTTATTAGCTACCAAAGGTGCTAAACTTCTTAAAGATTTCCCAAATAGGCTTGAAAACCAAGTTTCAGTTTTCTCTCTGCTTCAAGGGATCATCTCCTTTAAGGGTTTTTGGGAAAGAAGATAGGGTGGCAATACGGATAGATTGTCCCTTATCTGCTCTGGAGTTGTCTACGGGCACCCTGTGTTCTTCTCCGGCTCCCGGTCATGCTGGCCCTGCCTGAGCAACAGGACCCAGAGCCCTCGTTAGGATGCTGCTGAGCTCTTGCAATGGCAGCAGAAGGCGAAAGTGGGTAGGCCCACTTTAGGCAAGCATATTCTTGCCCTCTCCTTTATATTAAGGCAGCCTGACCATTCGAGGCTCTACGTAAGCTTCAGACTGCAGTGTAGGATTGAGGAAAACTAAGAGGAAGACATTAGAAATTATGCACTAATTATTAATATTCCCATCCTAAGGAAAAGCCCCCAGGGAGTTCAAACTCTTTCCACGCTGTTGGTCTCTTGTGGGCATCCTTATCTGCTAACACCAGTCCTTTGTCCCAGGTCAAGTCCTCTGTGAGTACATTCTTCCTCTGTTGTGTGCTCTGTGTCTGACTTTCAGGAAAACCTCTTTCTACCCATGGGATTGATCCCTTCTCTCCAGCTGGGTCATTTCCTATGTCTAAGTTATTAAGATGAATTGACCCAGAGTGTTGCTGCTGTGGTCAGTCCGCGGTTGTCCTTCACTATTGTGTTTTTGGTATAGTCTGGGTCAGAGTAGGGTTGTAGGGTTGGCAGAATCTGGAGACTCTAAGTCTCATGGTGAGGTCCTTGGTGATGCTGGGAACCCAAGTGTAGTATTGATTCTTTCCTCCCTCTGATTGGCCAGCTGCTAATTGTTGGGACCCCCGCCCCCGCCTCCAGACACCATATACACATCCAGACATACACACGTACCCTTCCCAAGGGCCAATGTGGATTCTCAATGATGGTATAGTCAAAACTCACATGAAGTCAAAGCATCTTTCTTATGATGGCATTCCTGTCTACCTCTCTCAACTTGCTTTCAAATCATGACCCCCCTCCAGCCTATTGGAAATATGAGATATGCCTATCCCTGCACAAAGATCCAGGAAGCTTTGGAATGACCACAAACAAGGGCCCGCTAATCTTCTTAGGGGCCATTTTCCACCCCTCTCTTTCTGGTAAGAAATTCTGACTGGGTTCATTTCTCCAGCTACATAATTGTGTCCATTCACCTTTATTACCCTTGCAGATCTGATTTAAAAGAATCCTAGTATCAGTCTTATCAGAAACTTAGGTGTTTTGAGTTCATGTTCAACCATTACTAACATGACATAATTTCCCAAATTCCCCAAATTTATTAAAATAGTCATTGCATTTACCAACAAAATAGTTCATCTGAGTCTTAAGCAACATCACTGGCACCAATAGTACTTTCACATAGATTATTATCCCATTTGATTCTTATAATAATCCTGGGAGGTGGCCAGACCATGTACTTCCGTTCTCTTTTTATAGATGAAAAGCTGATGTTCAGAGAAATGGACTCTTTGGGTCTCTCAGCTAGTAAGTGATAATTTAATTGCAAATAACTGATCCAACTCTTTTGCAACTATCCTTGGAAGCATTCTCTGTTTAACCTAGAGCAAGGACCTTCCGTTTCTTCATAAAACAAACAAATTATTTTGCAAATGAGCTTAGGGAAGGTTTAAAAATGTGAAGTGTATTGTGGTGGAATTTGGTTTTTATTTTCTGCTCCATAAGACCCCCCCACTGTTCAGATTGTAAGCAGAGTGTTCAGCTGGCTGATCTGTGAGCTATTGAAGTCTCTGCTTAAAAAGGAAATCTGATCTCTGTCTAAGTGGCACTAATGTGTGGGCTGAGAGCGGCTACTGTAAATTCAGCAAGGGATTCATTAATGCCATGAGCCTCCTAGAGTGCTGTGAATGGGTGACCTCTGAAATAAAAGCATACCCAGGAAAGGTAAGGCTTCATGCATGACCTACAGGACTCTGTTTCTGGTGATCTTCAAGATATCTTAAGTCGTGAGTACTTAGGGCCAGAAAGCCAGGAGTTTGGAGGGGAGGGGGAGACCACCCAAAGATTAGATGATACCACACAATAGATTCTTGGCTTTTTGAAATTCTTTGGCTAATCTCCGCCCCCCCCCCCACTATTTTCTTTGCTGGGAATAGTTTTTGCACTTTTCTCTTTGCTGGGAAAAATAGGCTACTCTTTTTGAAATGACTAGGCTGAGTAGGGTCATGAGCTCCCGATGGGAAGATGGGCTGGAAAATATGTCAGAATCCTTCTGGGAACCCCTGTTGTTGGGGTATCACACAGCCTTGTAAGATTCTGACTTTGACATGAAGTGTGGGGTAGGGATGTAGGGGTACCAGCGGCCATGGCTCTCCTAGACTAGCCTTCCTCTTATGATACCAAAGCTATCCTGACCACGGGGCAGAACTGTTTTTATTACAAATCAATACTCTGGGTTTGGATTTCAAATCAGTTATTTAAAAAATTATGTTCCCCTCCCCAGACTACTCTAAAGGCTTTCTCAGGGTGCCGTAACAAAATACCCCAGGCTGGGTGGCTTACCCAACAGCAGTTCAGTTGCTTAGCCCTCTGGAGGCTGGAGCTCCAAGATGAAAGTGTCAGCAGCTTTGGCGTCTGGTGAGAG
>NW_024424564.1:40417507-40478948 GCF_017311325.1 Ursus maritimus
TCCCTGGCTTGCAGTTGGCCACCTTCTTGTTGTGTCCTGATGTGGCTTCTTCTGTGTTTGAGAGAGAGGAAAAGGGAGAGTAAGAGAGAGAGATCTCTGGGACTTCTTCCTTTTCTTGTAAGGACACCAGTCCTATTGGATTAGGTGCTCACCTTTATAGCCTAATTTAACCATAATTATCTCCCTAAAGGCCCTATTATCTCCAAGTACAGTCACACTGGGGGTTAGGGCTTCAGCACATGGATTTGGGGGGAGATAGTTTAGTCCACAATAACTATAAGAGGATATACTTTTTGTAAAACATTGAACAATGTTGAACTATAACAAGAAAATGTCAACTGTCTCCTCTCACTTCTGCCTGTCCAGCCAAGGGACAAATTGGTGTGTACTTCTCCACGTTGTTCCTTTCCCGATACAAGCACATGGCACACTGTATTTTTTTTTCTTTTTATAGCAGTGAGGTTATATTGTATTTACTACTTTGCGACTAACATTAAATTGATTTTTAAAAACCCTGCCAAAATTTTCCATGGATGTCTATGACTATAGAGCAAGTGTTTACAGCTAGAGTTGGGGCCTCCTAAATATCTCTGGGTTGACTTCAGGAGGTCTATGAACTTGATTGGAAAAAAAAAAATGCACCTTGACATCACTCACCTCTCACTGAAATTTAGTGAAATTAGGAGTGTAGACAACAAACCATAGTTGTATTTTCAAGAACTTTAGATGTTTTTATATCACACTTCAGTTTTGCAGATATCTCAGAATATCTTATATGCTTTATATTATTATAACAATCAAATTTATTACTGTAACGTATTATGTAATGGGTTAATAAAGATGCACTTATGTTACTATATTGAAAATTTTTAAATAAAATCTTTTTGATAATGTTTCAATATAATTGTTTTTTAAAAAAGATTTATCTATTTATTTGAGAGAGAGAGCATGCATGCATGTGAGGGGGAGGGGAAGAGGGAAGAATCTCGAGCAGACTCCCTGCTGAGCACTGAGCCCAATGTAGGGCTCCATCTCCCAACCCTGAGATCTGACCTGAGCTGAAATCAGGAGTCGGTTGCTTAACTTACCGAGCCACCCAGACCCCGCTCAATACAATTGTTTTTAAAAAAATTATCCTATGTTATTATTTTTTCTTTTTCAAGCATTTAAAAACAGGATTTTGAGAAGGGACCCATAGACCTCACTGGTTCTCAAAGCGATCCATGGCACAAAAAAGGTTGAGAGCCTCTGCTTTAGAGATATGACAGACTGAGGATGTAATATTTTACTTGGAAGCCAAAAAGGATGTGGAATGTGGAACAATATGAAGTTTTTAAATACCCAGCCAATCTGGGAGGTTTATGAAGAATAAGACACATCACATATGTGAGCACTGACTGGACAGTGATTTTTGTGTCCACTCATTTCTTTTGAGTTTTATACAAATAATAAGAATTCCAACTACCCTCAGTGAGTATCTACTGTTAAAGACGATTTTTAAAAAAGATAAAATCATGTTGTTAAGAGTTAGTCGGACAGTTAGGTAGTCAGTGACAGGGCCCCCAACAAGAAAATATGGAGTCAGGATGGCTAAGACAAAACAGCACAGACATCCTGATTTACAGCTTAGACAGGAGCACACTAGCATTCTGCTTTGCAACCTTTGCAGAAATGACTTCTGCAAAACATCCTAAAATACGACAATTAACCACAAAGCATTTGTCATCATCACAGGCAAGGGTCAATTAAGACATAAGCCCCCGGATGTCAGCAAAAAAGGCCATCAGCACATAGACATTAACCTAATAGGTAGACGGAGACATGATCAAAGCCCTGATTGGCACGACTCAGCACACCCTGGTTGCTTAAGATAGTTCTGCAACATTGCTCATAAAAACCCCTAAACTTAGGAACTCCCATGGCAACCCTCTCAGACCCCCTCCCACTTTGGGAGCTTTTTACTATTGCTCAATAAACTTTGCTTTGCTGCCCATCATTCTTCCTCTGGTCTACCTTTTCATTCTTTGAAGTGGTGTTGACCAAGAACCATGGGCACTAAAGGCAGAGAATTCCTGCAACAATGACTCCCATGTATATATAAATGCATGAAAATGCATAAAAAATGCATGAAAACTATTTTATTTAACTCATAAATCAAATAAGAGTGACAGGAGCAATGGGAGAACCGAGACCTTCTACCCTTATAGTTAGATTGGACACTGAAAACCAAAGCCACAGGTCACTGTCCGTATCAACATGACTTCGTGCTATTTCTCTCCCTTCATTAGCATGACCTATTCCCCCAGGAGTCTGCTACCCCCAAAAAAGGTTTGATTCATTGTAAGACTTCCTTAAAAACTCAGCCTAAGATTCTTTGAATTCCTTGCCTTTAAATTCTCATCTTGCTGCTTCTATCCATCCTGGACTCTTGTTTCATGATCCTTACTCAGTCCTCACCAAGACTTTGAAAGATCTGCCTTGAACCAAACTTTCAAATCTCAGTAAATTCTGACCTCACGTTTCCTCCTTTGAGACACTGCCAACGCTTTGTGAGGTGGCATTCCCTCTAAATGCAGTGAGTGGCGAGCTCAGCCTTGACGTATCAAGAGGTTGTGTTGGTGATATTTGGGGGGACAGTTTTTGACAGATTTGGAGGTCCCACTGAGATGCAGTTGGGACCATGATCTCACTGCCATGGCCAATGCCCTGGAATGGGAAACAGAATGTCCCTCTGAGGTCCTTGGGGCCTTCTGCTTGGATACGTTTTGACAGCGCTAGTAGGGTAGGTAAATAGATGTTGCATTGGTGAGAAACTTAGATCTCTTTCATTCAACTCCAAAATGCTGAGTTTATTTCATTTCCTCGGATGAAGAAACTCTTCTTAGGTGTCTACATTTTGAAAAAGTGCATATATTGTTGGTGGAAATCTTTTTTTTTTAAAGATTTTATTTACTTATTCGACAGAGATATAGACAGCCAGCGAGAGAGGGAACACAAGCAGGGGGAGTGGGAGAGGAAGAATCAGGCTCATAGCGGAGGAGCCTGACGTGGGGCTCGATCCCATAACGCCGGGACCACGCCCTGAGCCGAAGGCAGACGCCTAACCGCTGTGCCACCCAGGCGCCCCTGTTGGTGGAAATCTGTTTGTCTCTCTGTCCTTGTCATTTCTGTTGTCCATCAGTAAGAGGAAATTGATTAGGAAGAGGCCCTCAAGTAAGCTCTTTCCTCAAGCTGGCCCTGGGGATGGAGAAGTTAGTTCAAACATGGAGCAAATTTGCAACTTGCAACTGCCCTCATTTCACAACTGGCATAAAGAAGCATTCCAAAACACTCAGATTCCAAAATCTCTTCCTTAAGAGATTCTTTGGCCAAAGCCAAAGAAAAATGGAACACTGTCACCTCTTTTAGATCCTCCTCGATCATAGTGTGAGCCTTTGTCCCACTGCCTTCCCCAGTTCTGCACTCTGCCGTTCCCCCCTGCCTCTGTCCTCCCTCTGATTGGCTCCTCTTCCCTCCTGGCCTGCCACACTCCCTTAGGCTCAGTTGTCTCTTAAAATTAAACCTCCCTCAGAACAGACAAACCCCGTTCCTTTGATTTCAAGCCCTGGTCTCACTCTGAGCTGAGAGCCCAGTCAGGATAGGAGACATTTACAGAGGAACTTAGAATAATGTTATGAATGTGTAATAAAAGCAGCATTGGAAACTCGCAATAATGATTTAATGGACCCTGAATCTCATAGGAAATTTGGAGGAGTTCAGAAAAACTCTACATGTTGGATAAGGTCTTTTGGAGTCTATCCCCCAAATCTTCCTGAGGAAAGTAGTTTCAATTCCAAATCGGTCTCAAGTAAAGAAAGGATGAGAAGTGTGGAGACTCCAGGGATAGGAGTCTAACTTTAGACAGCATTCAGGAGAAGATCTAGGAGCAGGTGTGACCCTCACTTTTTATTAATGGTATTAAGCCAGGAATTGAATATTGAATACAAAAGCATGAACTAGAACAGGAAATAATCCTACTGCCAGAACTCCAACGCTTGCTGAGCATTTTGAAAAATAGGATAAAAACAAAGTAGAAACTGGAATAAATGTATAGCCTAACAGAGAAAACATCTAGATACTCCCATCTCATTCAGCTCCAAAGGAAGGGGTCCTCTGATGAAGATAGTTTTAGATATTATAAACAGAAAAGACTTTGGGGGAAAGAATTGCCCTAACTTGGCTAGGAAAACAGAGAAAATATTAACAGATGAAATGATTGATCGATGAGGGGCTCAGAGGGATCTGTGGAGCAGAAATTTCTCTAAAGTTTAAAGGAGTTCTTCTGATTGGTTTATTTCAAATAAGCGCTATATCAATTAAATATTCAAAAAATCCTAGAAATTAAGGAAATCGAACTAATACTTTTAATATGTTAAAAAGAATATTCTTATAGCAATTTAACTCAAATGGTTGAAGAGGCCAAGTTCAGATACGTTAAGTAAAATTTTGCACATGGAATTAGTTTATTATTTTTGGTTTAATAAAAAATAATTGTCTTCTCTGATTTATAGTGGTAAAGCATAATAGGAGCTTATGATTTTATTCCCCTTGGGGTATGTGCTTCCACTTACACACGTTCTCCGTACTCATCAAATAAACTAGTATAACTTCTCCTTAATGCTTATAGTTATGAAAAGTAAAACTTTGTGTTGATTTATTCTGAAAATTTAATTGCAACAGTGATTATATTTTCTAATATGTCAGCTGGAAGATTCATTTCCAAGACTTTTAGGACCGATATTAAACGGAGTTAATTAATGGGTATTCATTGGATGACTAGAGCATTTCTAAGTAAGAGGGAGTATTGAAACTGATCACTGAGCATAATTTCAAATGTGTATACTTTTGCATCTTATTTTTATATGCTGTCTTTGGGCCTGTTCACGAATGTGCTCATTTTTGCCACGTTGAGAAGCTGTATAAGGGCTGTGCGTGGCTCTAGAAAGGTGTGTTACGTGTTTTCACAAGCTCCGCCGGTCTGCTAAAATGCCGACGTGGGGTAGTCAACAATTAGCCACACTCCTCTTCCTGCTTTCGCCAGTTCTCTCTGCAAAATAGAAGTTTCTTTGGTTAAGAGTTGTAATTAAATATACCTGACGACTCTCCACTCTAGCAATTTCGGCAGAGAGGTGCAAGTTCGTATGCAGGGTAATGAGGTGTGGTTTTATTAAGGAAAAAGATTAGAGTATGCACAGACGAGTCCGAAAAGCTAGAAAATGCGTTAAAAATCTTAACAAAGTTTGCTCAGCGTTGATGGGTTTGTTTCCATGTTTTACTGTTTATTGCCTTTACTTACAATATGAAGGCTTATAATTTATTTACTGGCCATTGGCTTGTCCTCTAGGAGAAAGAGACCAGTAGATCTCTGACTACTTCAGGGGAATTCTAGATTTGACTTGCCCTAGGCCTCTTCATTTCATGCTTAATAAGAAGCTTGGGGGGAAATCCAACATGCTATGGTTCAGAGAAGAGCAGGCAATTTAGACAATGCCACTAAGACTGCTTAAAGGGATCAGACTAGGCTACCCCCAAATATGCCACTTTGGCACAAGAATAATTTTGAGCTGAAGTCAATTGAGAAACAGCAGATACTGGAAGAACTCTCTGCCCTCCCCTTTTCTGCCCCCAAACAGTGCACATATTTCCCTTTGTGAAGGGGACATACATTTTCATTTGTAGAGGTGTTTCCCTCTGCCACACCAAGAAGAGGAGACCAATTTTTATCTGTGTAACAAACCTCACTAAGCAAGCCTTATTTACCATGCATTTCCTGGTTACCTTTGCACAATTTACCACTCCTTGGAGGCCCCAACTCCCTTTCCTTTGTCCCGTCACTTCTCCATAATTTATCACCTTTTGTTAAGAGGGTACATAAGCTCCCAGGTCTAACCACTTTTTTGAGGTCTTCACTTTTCTGTGAAGACCTCCATGCATGGGGAAAAAAAGATATGTTACTATGAAATCACATTTGTATGCTTTTTTTCTTGTTAATTAGTCTTTTGTCAGTGTAATTAGCAGGCCCCCATACTACGGCTAAGAGAGTAGAGGAGAAGTTTGCTTCCCCCTACATCACAGATCTCTTCATGTAGGAGAGTTATGAAATTGCACACGTGGTGGTTTAGAACAAAGTGGCCTCAAGGAGGAATGTGTTCTGTTTTAGAGGAAAGATATCACACTTCGATCCCTGCAGACTTCTCTTAGATCTTTAATGTTACTAAAAAAGTCTGAAAAGTAAACGAAGAAATCAGATAATTAGGTCACTTGGTTAACGACTCCTTATATGGTTTTGTCGATTTTCGTATCAGGAGGTAGACTGGTCTCTTAGCTTAATCGGGGTGTCCTCGGCTCCTGGCTAAGAAGTGGATGATGAGGGGCTCCGTCAGTTGAGCGTTGGATTCTTGGTTTCTGCTCAGGTCATGATCTCATGATTCATGGGATGGAGCCCCACACCAGGCTCTGTGCTCAGCAGGCAGTCTGCTTGAAGTTTCTCTCCCTCTGCCCCTCTTCCCATTTGCATGCGTGTGTGCTCTCTCTCTCAAATAAATAAATAAATCTAAAAAAAAGAGAGAGAAGTGAAAGATGAACTCTGATCATAATCACTTCACTTAGTATTCGTCTATGTGGCAGTGTTCTGGAGTGATCTACAGAATTGTAAATGTTGTTGCCCAGTCGCCGTCCCAGCAAATGGTGTAGCAAAGGGCCAGCAGAAAGAACTGGAAAATCTGACCGTTTTAGAGATTGAAACAACCACCACAGGAAAGTTGAATGGAACTGTTGTTGGAATTTTGCGGTGCAGTCGTGACACCTCAAACAGCAATGGCAAAGATCTGGGTTATGACACCGCCAGGTATTAATGATCTACTCTTCAGTTGAGGCTGAAGCCTGTCCTCAGGGGGCGCTGAGAACCGACCCACCTATCCTCACACTCAGTAGGGGCATTGAGAACAAAACCACACCCCCTTACTCTCTCCATTAGCATGATTTCGCGCCCTTCCTCGGTCTTCGTAAGCATGACCTTGTTCTTCCAGGAGTTTGCTGCTCAGGAAAATGGTGTGACTGTTCATTACAGGACTTCCCAAAGATTCTTTGAATCTTTTGCTTTGAGGTACTCACCTTGGTGGGTCCACCAACCCTGGACTTTTGTACCACCATCTTTACCCAATACTAATCAGCCCTCACTCTGAAAACCTGCTGTACATCAAACTCCAGTTCTTTTTTTTTTTTTTAAGATTTTATTTATTTATTTGACAGAGACAGCCAGCGAGAGAGGGAACACAAGCAGGGGGAGTGGGAGAGGAAGAAGCAGGCTCCCAGCGGAGGAGCCTGATGTGGGGCTCGATCCCAGGACCCCAGGATCACGCCCTGAGCCGAAGGCAGACGCTTAACAACTGAGCCATCCAGGCGCCCCCAAACTCCAGTTCTTCATAAATGCTGACTTTCCCTTCCTTCTTCAGAGACACGGACACAGTTTTGACAGGTGGTATTCTCCCTGACTTCAGTAAGCAATACACTCAGCTTTGTCTTAGCAAGAGGTTGTGTTGGTGACATGGGGGGAGACCGCTTTCGATGGATGTTACAATTGCTTTAAAGGAGAAGTCAAAATGCAGACACTTTGACAGATTCGAAATAATGAAATGAATTTGGAACCGGCCACAGAACTGTCTTTTTAAAGGGAGGGGCCTGTTAGCCCTTCACTGGACAGAATTTATTTGCATGTCTATGGACAAAAATGACTGGCGTTGCTTTCGGTTATCTAGAACTTATAGAGCCATTAAAAAAACCTCAAAGGCAAGGAAAACTGCAGAGCCCCCAGTGAATCAGAATCCGATGACCCAGAAGGATGTGCTCTGGACAGTGCCCAGTTCTCTGCTGAAGCCCAAATTCTTCCCAATGCTGCTGGATGCTGGGTGTCTAGTGAGGTTCTTGGGCATTTCCCAGACACGATCGCACGTGATCTTTACCACACCCCTGAAAAATGAATATTACAATTTCCTCTTTTCAAGAGAGGAAACTGAGGCTCAGGAAGGTTTTTTTTCAAAAACCACAAATATGCTCACAAACACATGTCCTCAATATTAGGTTAGCGAAAACATTCTGCACCGAGAGGAGAAATTGCACAGATCTTTGAATGGTGAAGAGAAGAGGGATTCCTGGGTATCCTATGGAATGCTGAGCTCTCTCCAGCTCTTTAGTTTGAGTTCTTTAGTTTTATCCACGCTTCTCATTGTCTTTGCGTTATTTCAGAACTCTGTGAGTTGAAAAAAAGGCCCATAGTAACGTAAAGGATTCTTGTCCACATTCAGTGCAAATGAATGTCTGGGGGAGGAAGCCAGCGTTGCATCTCGGAGCAAATGCTTCTAAGCTTTTCTGAAATGCAGTCAGCCCTTCTGATTGCCTGCACATGAGTCTGCTCCTTGACTTCTCCTTTGAACCAGCTGAGCACCTGAGGCTGCCCTCCTTCATTGGTGAATCCTATAGAATCTTGGACATGTGTTCATTTTATATTTGTAGGAGAGTCATGATTTTTAGCTTTTCAGAAATACCTTTTAGCAGTTGGAAATGCGTTTAGTCTTTCATTAGCTGGCTCTGGCGGCACTTAATGTCTCAGGCCACGGAGACGATTAGCGGCTCATCTAAGGCTCTGAAATGATTCGATTTTATGACTGCATACCTGGCATTCCTCGAGCTGCATGGTAAGCCTGCTATTGTTTTCTTTCTAGAGCTATCTGATAGCACAGGCTGTCTGTTAAACACAGTCTGAGCAATTAGGCCCAGCTAACGTCTTCCTGACTAAAATGCCAGCACAAATATCTAAGGGCATCAAGTGAGTGAAAATAAATAGTGCCAATTAATAAGGACCCATTTGGTGTTACAATGGAAACAGGGGCAGCTGTGTGCGTTCTCAGTTCCAGTTAAATGTGAGTTCACTCCAAGGATGTTTGAATTTTAGATACATTTAACTGTTTGAGTCCTTGGGAACTTTCACAGACATCACTGTAGCTTTTGCGTTGTAGACCTGTCTGGATCTTCACAGGTCACCTTCGTAAGCTTTATATCCTGCTACAGTGTCCTGAGACTTGCATCATTAACTTCTCAGTATAATGTATGAAAGTTGGAGTTCTCGACTTCCAAGCATCAAAAAATTCAGTTGTGTTCAGAAGAAGGAGTTTTAGTCACGCTTTCTTTGCTGCAAGTGAAAGAAAACCCAACTCAAGCTAGTTTCGGCAAAAAAAACCACTGTTGGGTCACAGGGCAAAAGTCTTGGGGCAAGATGAGTTCAGGTACAGCTAGATCTAGGGGCTCCAAAAATGTTACTAAAACTTGGTCTTTTTCCTTTTGGTTTTTTCCTCTGGGTTCATGTCGCTGCCAGAAACCCTCCCCTTTGATGGCCTCAGGCCATTCCTGTCTTGCAGCCTCACTTACCCAAAACCAGTGAAAGAGTCTAGCTCTTGACATCTCTTTCTTGGTTGTTCAAACCGAAGTCTCAGGATGATCTCTGATTGGACTGACTGCCACAGCTTGGATCATATGCCTATCTTGGAACCAATGAGTCCGTCCAGGAAGGTGTGATGTTTTGATGGGCTGGGTTTGGGTCACGTGTTCAGTGTTGTAGCCAGGGATAGACACCCCCTTCCATGTTCTAGGGCTGCACAGGGTGCACAAAGAGTGAGAGTGGAGGGGGAGAGACACCCAGAGGAAAGTCAGGGAATTTGGCTGCTGGGAGCCCAAAACACCACACAGGAATAGTATTACATGTTGACTGATGTCCTCAGGTTAAAATACTTGTGGGCAATACTTCCTGTGGGCTCTCTCTGTGGAGCAGCTGTGTTGATAATTGGTATCTAAAAACATCCAGTCATTCTACCAATAAACACTTCTTGAACATTTACTATGATACTAGCTCTAAACTAGATGTTGGGGATATAGAAATAAAAATAGTCGTTGCTGGCAGGGAGAGTCTAACATTATTGCCATTTTGTTGTCAGGGTCCTCGGTCATTACACATCCCGCTGAGAGTGTAGTTCGGAGGAAAATCTGCTGATGGGAGGCCCTGAAGATCTTGAAGGAGATGGTGTTTAAAGCTCTTGGAGATAATCTATTCATACACCGTATTTGCATTTGCCTAATATTTTCACATTTCTCTCTTACTTAATATACCTGTAATGTCTCTCGTCGATTAGGAAGTCACTGATAGTCTATTGTGAGATTGTGGCAGAGAAATACCTCGGAGGGTTATTTTCCATCTGTCTATTGTGAGCCACACCGTCTGTTTACGTGGCGAAGAGGCAGCTGATATGACCTATTATTCGTGGTGCAACATCATAGCCGAGGCAAGCAGCCCTTGACTGCCGGGTGAATCATACCGTTGTTACTCCCTTTGCAAATTTTTCTCCATGTATTTATCATACCATCAAAAAATGGATGGTCATAAAAAAAATCCCATGAGAAGGGATTCCAGGTTCGGATGTCATTGGTATTGGATAAGGAATTGCTTTGGTAAAGGAGGAGTTGTAAGTGGTAAAACTTAGGACTTGATGCAGTAAGAGCAGGGGTGAGTGCAGGGGGCCATGCCGTTCTATCACAGGGGACCCCAAGCCAGGCTGGTGGTTGATGGGCTTCTTGAAGAAATTGAAGGTTATGTTTGAGGAATGAAGGGGAGGGGCGCCTGGGTGGCTCTGTCAGTTAAATGCCCAGCTCTTGATTTTAGCTCAGGTTGTGATCTCAGGGTCATGTGATCAAGCCCCGTGTCGGGCTCTGCACCAGCACAGTGTCTGCTTAAGATTCTCTCCCTCTTCCTCTGACCTTTCCCTCTCTCTTAAAAAAGAAAATGCACCTGATGCTGTTATGTGACTTATGTGAATTTGGTCACTTCATACTTACAGCAGCTTTGTAAATTCTGAATTATTGTTTTCACCATTTTCCAGATGAATAAATGGACCACCCCTTCAACCTCTCCTCGTGCCTCACACACACACAAAGGGTAAGTAAGTGGCTCCAAGTTGCGCCGCTAGAACAGGCCAAACCAGGATTTGAATGCAGGGGTGTTCATTACACAGTCTCCTGACTGTTGCGTACAGAAGTTTCTGGGAGAAAACATTGCCCGTGCGGTGGGAGCTCAGGGAGATAGGAGGAAAACGCTATGAGATACGGCTGGAAAAGTAGTTGGGGGCCTGGCAACGGAAGGCCTTGTAGGTGGAAGTGAGAACTGGGCCATATGAAACCTTTGAGAGGTTGTAGCAAGACCATGATGTGACCTGGTTTATGTTTTGAGAAGACTCCTCTAGCTACTGGCCAGAGAGTAAATTGTAGGATAGGACTTGAAGCAGGAAGATGTGTTAGAAGGTTGCTTTAGTGGTCCAGGTGAGAGCTGATGGCTCACTGGACCGAGGTGGTGGCAGTAAAACCAGATGTAAATGGGTGTATTCAAGACATAGATAGGGTGTAAGATTGCCTGGGTTTGGAGATTGATAATGGGGGGAAGATGGAGGGCAGTGTCATTGGCGACATTCAGGGAACTGGCTTGTGGAACTGGACTGATATTAGCACTGCTCACCGAGCTGGGGATGCAGAAGGAGACTAAGTTGTAGTGTTGCTATGGTTTACATGTTTGTGTCCCCCTCCCCCTCAATTCATATGTTGAAATTCTTACCTCCAACAGTGATGGTTTTAGTAGGCGCGGCCTCTGTATATGGTATTTTTAACATTTCCAGGAAACTGAGGAATATACTGATGTTCGTTGGTTCTTCCTAATGTCACTGACGAAGTGGTGATAGGAAAGGATCAGCTCAGGGTTTTTTGGTTTTTTTTTTAAAATTTTTTTTGTTATATTATGTTAGTACCATACAGTACATCCCTGGTTTTTGATGTAAAGTTCGATGATTCATTAGTTGCGTATAACACCCAGTGCACCATGCAATACGTGCCCTCCTTACTACCCATCACCAGTCTATCCCATTCCCCCACCCGCCTCCCCTCTGACGCCCTCAGTTTGTTTCTCAGAGTCCGTAGTCTCTCATGCTTCATTCCCCCTTCTGATTACCCCCCTTTCTTTATCCCTTTCTTCCCCTATCGATCTTCCTAGTTCTTATGTTCCATAGATGAGAGAAATCATAATTGTCTTTCTCTGCTTGACTTATTTCACTTAGCATTATCTCCTCCAGTGCCGTCATGTTGCAGCAAATGTTGAGAATTCGTTCTTTCTGATAGCTGAGTAATATTCCATTGTATATATGGACCACAACTTCTTAATCCAGTCATCTGTTGAAGGGCATCTCGGCTCCTTCCACGCTTTGGCTATTGTGGACAATGCTGCTATGAACATTGGGGTGCATATGGCCCTTCTCTTCACTACGTCTGTATCTTTGGGGTAAATACCCAGTAGTGCAATGGCTGGGTCATAGGGTAGCTCAATTTTTAACTTTTTAAGGGACCTCCACACTGTTTCCCAGAGTGGCTGAGGTGTTTGAATTCCCTCAGAGCCTCTACGTGTGCCTGATCTCCAGTAGGAGGGCTGAAATGAACAAAATTTTCGTTTCCTTTTTCCTGTGACTTTATACTCTGCTGACCCAGAGGCCTCAGTTCCACCCAGAGATAAAACGATTCCTCTAAACTGGAAGTTATAATTGCCACTGGGCCACTTTGGACTCCTGGTGCCTCTGAATCAACAGGCAAGAAAGAGAATGACTGTGCTGTTTGGTGGTTGATCCCCACTACCAAGGGGAGGTTGGATTACTGGTCCCCAGGAAAGGTAAGGAAGAGTATGTTTGGAATACAGGAGATCCCTTAGGCCATCTCCTAGTATCTCTATGTCCTGTGATTAAGTTAATCCCAAACCCAACCCAATCCAGGCAGGACTAGTAATGGCCCAGATCCTTCAAGAATGAAATTTTGGGTCATCCAACCAGGTAAAGAACCACAACCAGCCGAGGTACTTGCTGGAGGCACAGGGGATACCGAATAGATAGCAGAAGAAGGTAGTTATAGATACAAGGATTGTGATTGGTGTGAGTGTTTCCTCCTTATTTTGTGTCTATATACATATATCAAGTAATATCTTTGATCTTTTTCCTCTCTTGTTCCCTCATCATGTGACATAAGAGATACTGACTTCATATCATTGTATGTAAGTGTTACTAATTTACACCATACTAATTTAAGTTTATGGGATATCAAAAAAAGAGTAAATGTCAGTTACATTCTCTTCTGGGGAAGGGGTTTGTGGCTACACAGAACACTTGTATCACGTTAGGCAGAATTATGACCTTGTTAATGTCTTTATCTGGAGATTAAGTATAGTTTAAGGAGATGCATTCAGGAGTCATTATTTCTAAGCGTGTCTGTGAAGGTCTTTCTGAAAGAGATTAGCATTTGACTCAGTAGGTTGAGTAAAGAGATCTGTCTTCACCAAGGTGGGTGGACATCATCTAATCTGCTTGGGGCTTGAATGGAATACGAAGGCAAGGGAAGGACAAACGCACTCTCTCTTCTTGAGCTGGGATGTCCATCTTCTCCTGACCTTGCACATTGAAGCTCCTGGCTCTCAGGCCTTCAGACTGTGGCACCTATACCAGTTCTCCCCCTGAGTCCTTCCTTTCCAGTTCTTAGGCCTTTGGCCTCAGACTGAATTATATTCCCAGCTTTCTTGGTTCTCCAACTTGCAGACAGCAGATGGTGGGACTTCTTGGCTTCCAGAACCATGGGGGCCAATTCCTCTAATCAACCTCCTCAAATATATCTTTATACAGTTGACCCTCGAACAACTCAGGGTCAGGGGTGCCAACCTCCCGTGCCGTCAAAAATCCACGTGTAACTTTTGACTCTCCAGAACTTAACTACTAATAGCTTACTGTTGACTGGAAGCCTTACCAATAGCATAAACAGTCAATTAAGACATATTTTATATGTTATATGTATTCTATACTGTATTCTTACAATAAAGTAGGCTAGAGAAAAGCCGATGTTGTTTTTTTTAATTTTTAAATTTTTAATTTAAATTCAATTTCATTAACACATACTGTATTATTTTTTCAGGGGTAGAATTGGACAGCCACATGCTGAAGAATGAAACTGGACCATTTTCTTACACCAAACACAGAAATAAACTCAAAACAGACGAAAGACCTAAATGTGAGAAGGGAATCCATCAAAATCCTAGAGGACAACACAGGTCAAAGCAACCTCTTTGACCCTGGCCACAGCAACTTCTTTCTAGACACATCTCCAAAGGCAAAGAAACAAAAGCAAAAATGAACTATTGGGACTTCTTCAGCATAAAAAGCTTTCTTACAGCAAAGAAAACAGTCAACAAAACTAGAAGACAACCTACAGAGTAGAGAAGATATTTGCAAATGACTTATCAGCTAAAGAGCTAATATCCAAAATCTACAAAGAACTTACAAACTCAACACCCAAAAACAAAAAATCCAGTCAAGAAATGGGCAGAAGACACGAAAAGCAGATGTTATTAAGAAAAGCATAAGGAAGAGAAGTACATTTACAGTACTGTGTTTATAAAAAATAATCCACATATAAGTGGACCCGTGTGGTTCAAACCCATGCTGTTCACAGGTCAACTGTATATCCTATTGGTTCTATTTCTCTGGAGAGCCCTGGCTCATACAAGCGGATAAGATGTTGGATTACATCAGGGACACGTTGAATCCAGGTTCCTCTGAGACGTAATGTTGGCAGTTGTAGATACTTGTCTGGAACTCAAGGTGAGGCCAGAGAGCTTAGCTACACATTTGGGCTCTGTATTAATTTTTCGGACTGCTGTGACAAATGACCACAAACTTGGCTTCTCGAACCACAGAAGTGTATTCTCTCATAGTTCTGGAGGCCAAAAGTCCAAAATCAAGGTGTCGGCAGAGCTGGTTCCCTCTGGAGGCTCCAAGGGAGAATCTATTCCACGTCTCTCTTCTAGCTTCTAGTAGCTGCTGGCAATCCTTGGCTTAGGGCTGCATGACTACAGTCTGTCTTCGCGTGACCGTCCTCTCTGGATGGCTCTGTATCTTCTCCTTTTCTGTCACTTACAAGGTCACCCCTCATTGGATTTAGGGTCCAGACTAAATACAGGATGATCTCATCTTGAAAGCTTTACCTTGATTATATTTGCAAAGAGTCTATTTCCAAATAAGGTTACATTCATAGGTGCCAGGTGGGATTGGACATACCTTTGTGGACTAGTATTCAGTCCACGACAAGTGCTATCAATTTAGAGACCTCATCTGTTCCTTAGAGCATGCATGCCATCACCTCAAGGGAGAAGACACAGGGGGAAGAAAAAAGATGGCCCAGAGGGGAGTCAGAAAGACCTCCATGACTTAATGATTGGGTAGAAGAGGATGAGCCTACAAAGTAGAATGAAAAGAAGAAGCCAGAGGAGTAGAAGGAACACCAGGAGATAGAAGTCAGGAGAAGAGTGCATTTCAAGAAGGAGAGAGGGAGCAATGCTTTCAAACGTTTGCTGAAGAACTGCTAGGTACCTGCTTACAATAATATTCATTATTGTCCTTTAATGTTGCTAATCTTATCAGAGCTAATGTTATACATTTTTTCTAGTTTTTTTTTTTTTGGTTGCACTTTGATCAGAATGTTAAATGGAATGTTAACTTTACAGACAGTTCAGTCAGGCAAACATGTATATGGACAGAGAAATTTTCTGGACTCTCTGTTTTTCTTTTTGGTGGAGAAAATCCGTATAGCTCATCACCTGAATCTTCCCACCTAAGATTTAATGTTTATGTAGTAAGTCAATTTATCCTTCGGCTTTGGAGTGAACTAAAATACAGCCCTGAGTCTTGCTTGCAGCGACATTTTGAAACAATTCCCTTCTTCTGGTGCCTTTGCAGCACAATGGTATTATCAGGAAGAAGATACATTAAAAAATATATGGAAAAGACCAACAATTTCTAGCAATATCATTGGATTCTGAAGAAGACTTAATATCACGTTCCTTTGGAGATAGCACAGGAGGCAAAAATGCTTTGGCTAAAAATACTCCCCTGTATTTACCAAATGAAATTCCTGGCTACCGGGTGGATTGAAAATGGGGTCTAGCTTTGTGGAGGAACACTACTCTTTACAGGTATATTGGTGCTTCCTGCTTTTTGCAGAAGTGTCTTCCTGGACATGGAGGGACCGGCTAAGGGCGACGTACAGGCTAGCTGGAGCAAAGCTGGGAGCCGGGGTCTCCATGGCGTGAACGAAGGACCAGATCTGTCTGATGGTGTTTGTGTAGTGAGTGACTGGGAGAAAGCGGAGAGAGTTGTGTCAAAGTATGGAGAACCTTGAATGCCCAGCCAAGTTCAGGACCTCCCAGTGGAACAGTGGGGTCTGTCCCAGAACAGAAAAATCCTTTCTCTACTTCTGTGGCTGTGATGCATTTTTGGTTTTCAGTGCAAGTATAGTAATCCAGGGTGTAATTATTCGTGTTCTCTCTGGGCTAATTTGAGAGTTTCTCTGGACTGAGGTCAGATTTTCATAAATCGACATGGAATTCCTGTGCTAGGAACTGGGAAGAGTGGTTCAGGTAAAGGCAGCTAGGTCGGGGTCCTGTGACGCAACAGGCACCGTGGCCCTCCACCCCTGCCCCCATGGGCTTGGCATCACACAGTGTGGCCCCCATCAAATGGGCCACGGTGGTGGGGGCCCCTGGAAGCCAATCAGAAGTGACCAGCGAGGTCATGGGCATCCTCTGTGTGTTTTTACGTCCATACTTCTTTCAGCTCAGAGCAGCTCTGGAGAGATGTGTTCCTTCTGTTTTTATTAAGTTCTTCTGGTTTGAGGAGTGAAAGACAAGGGGAACGGGGAGGGGGGCTGCAGATGAGATGGCCTCCAGGCTGGGATTTATAAGAACATCCTTCCAGTGGGTGATGGCTGCATGAGGTAGCGGTATGGTTTCAATTCCGCTCTGGCAAGGCGGGCCAGCCCACGTTGCCAGCGCAGAGCTCTCTTTCAAGTCTCACACTGATTCGAGAGTTTGTAGACAACTTTGTACTTTGGCTCTCTGCCAGCTGTCCTGGAGAATACAACGGCCCTTGGCTTCACGTTCTCTAGCTCGCCCTCCCCACTCCCAACCAAAGTTAGAGAATAACAATTGTTTTCTTAGCAAACACCGCTCCTAAGTAAACCCAAGTAGGACCTAAGCAACTGTGCATTTGGGACGCGTGGAGTCTTTTTCATATTGTTGTGACTTTCCTTCTTTTGATCACAGAACAGCGCCCCCAGATTTGTACCTCCTTAGAGACCATCCGCGAGGTCATTGTACACATAGACATCAGGCCTGGGGGCAGGGAGGGTGGCTTTTTGGTTTTTGTTTTGTTTTAAACTACTAACCCTGCTGTAGTTTTTTTTTTTTTTTGTACTTGACTTGCCACCATATTTTCTGATGTATCCACGAAAGGAAAACAATGTATTTCTGTTTTGTCTCTCCTGGGCTCCAAAATGCTCTTTGTGTATTAAAAATGCAACCGGCTCTGTGGAATCTAATTTACCTGTCTGGACACCACCCAAACCATTGGCCCCCTCCTCCTCCTCCCCCTAATCTTTCTTATAGGAGGACAGTTCCCTGGGCACTGGCCCCAGCTGGGGTGTATAAAGAAGGGGAAGGTGGCCGCAGCTCTGCCCCTGTGTCAGCACCTTCTAGATCAGCTTTCAGAATCTGTGCAGAGTGCAGGTCTGAGCACAGAACCCATTAGCTTGAAACAGAGACTGGCAACATTTTCTGTAAAGAGTTGGATGTTACTTATCTTAGTCTTTGCAGGCTGTGCTGCAACGGTGTTTGTAGCGTGAAGGGTGCACAGAGCCTGTGTATGTGAGTGGCTCTGTTCCAATAAAAACGTATTTACCAAAATGAGAGGAGAGCTGATTTGGTTCAGGGCTGCAGTTTGCCAACCCCCGACTTAAAACCTTTCAGTGCTGTGCCCGTGCCCTCAGACGGAAAACTACGCTCATAGCCCGTGTGCGAGGGCCGCGTGCTTTGGTCTGCTCTCACATCTAGTGCGCTTTCTGCCTCCTGCACTGCCCTCCAGCCGCGTGGGGTTGTTCTTGGCCCTCAGACTTGTCTCACTCGCTCTCACCTCGAGAAACCTGTAGGTGCAAGTTGTTCCTTTTGCCTTAAACCATCTTCCAACCCCTTCTCTTCTCCTGCACACACTTACGTGTGATTTACTCTCCAGATTTTAGATGAAGCTTGTCTAGCACGTCTCCCTTAATCCCTGTGCCTAAGTGAGGACTCTTGACAGCAAATGGCAGCAATTAAATTTCGTTACACTGAGGCATTACAAACAAACGATGTTGTTTGGCTGAAATCAACAAACTCTGGTTGTTTGGCTGAAATCAACCAGCTCTGTAGGGCTAAGAGGAAGTGAGCTGAGGCATGACTAAAATCAGAGATGCAATGAGTGACATAGTTGATGTAAAATGTACCCATGTCATGTCTCCTAAATCTGGTGGCCTCACCGACTACAGCATAGCTGAGAAACTGAAACAAGGGCCTTTGGGCATCAAAAAGGATGGTAACAAACGCTTTGTATTAAAACAAAACAAAACCAAACCAAAAAACCCACTTAAATAACTTTAACGGTATCATAGGAGAACTTTTCGGATACTAAATCAGAGCTTATTTACTTTTGGTTATGGCACAAAAATAGCAAGTTTATTTGTCAAGTTTCCCAGGCGATAGCAGATGAGAAACAGTTTATTTATTTTGTTGTTTTATTGGGGTGGAGAGGAACTTCACCATTGACACCAACTTGGAGAGACAGTTAACTAGCAAAGAAGGTAGAGAAGGAAACTTTCAGAGAGCAGAGGGGCTGGGGCCGTTTAGTGATAAAGTACTTAATTCTTCAGTAGGTACCAAGGGCATCAGTGCTTTTCAATGATACCTAATAGCAAAATGTATCTAATATTGATTATATGCCAGGCCCTGTTCTAAGCACTTCTCGGAAATTATTTAATCTTGCAATAACTCGATCAATGAATGCTACTATCATTACCATTTTAAAAGTTATATTAGTTATCTATGACTGTGTAGCCAAAATTTCATGGCTTAAAATAACAGACATTTATTTTCTCATAGTTTTTGTGGGCTGCAGGGACCTCAAGGCTCGACTAGGGAAGAACTCGCTTCTGGCTAGGTCATGTGGCTGTTGGTAGGATGGGTTCCTTGTGGCTGTCAGACTCAGGGCCCCAGTTCCTTGCCATGTGGGTCTCTCCACAGGGATGCTCAGAATATGGCAACTTGCTTCATCAGAGCGAGTGCACTGGGAAGAGTCAGAGACTGAGCAAGATGGATCAGAAAGAACGATTACACAACATTTGCTGCAACATGGACGGCACTGGAGGAGATAATCCTAAGTGAAATAAGTCAAGCAGAGAAAGACAATTATATGATTTCTCTCATCTATGGAACATAAGAACTAGGAAGATCGTTAGGGGAAGAAAGGGTTAAAGAAAGGGGGGGTAATCAGAAGGGGGAATGAAACATGAGAGACTATGGACTCTGAGAAACAAACTGAGGGCGTCAGAGGGGAGGGGGGTCGGGGAATGGGATAGACCGGTGATGGGTAGTAAGGAGGGCACATATTGCATGGCGCACTGGGTGTTATATGCAACTAATGAATCATCGAGCTTTACATCAGAAACCGGGGATGTACTGTATGGTCACTAACATAATGTAATAAAAAAACATCAAAAAAAAAAAAAAAAAAAAGAGACTGAGCAAGATGGGAGTCACAGGCTTTTGTTACCTAAAGTTGGAGATGACATCCTATTGCTTTTGCTGTATTCTGTTCATTAGAAGCAAGATATGAAGCTTCACCCACACTCCAGGGGAGGGGATTACCAAAGAGCATGAGTATTAGGAGACAGGAACCACTGGAAACCGGGTCAGTAGCTGTCTGCCACCGAAACCAAGACACCAAAAGTCCTGGACCTGTCATAAGACCACATGGTTAATAAGCTAGAGCGCCTGGAAATGAGACCCAGGACTTATGCTTGTAAGCACCAAGCCTCCCTGGGCAATTAGATTGTATAAGCTCCCGGATGATTTTAATGTGCGGTTGAGACTGAATGACAAGTCTAAGCCTTCACAATCTTCAGTATGTGCGCGACTCATCTGTGTTCTGGTTAAAATGCTGATTCTGATTTGGGGGCTTCGGGGTGGGGCCCGAGATTGTGAATTTCTAACAAGTTGTGGGTGATGCGGCTGCTGCTGGTCCGTGGACCACACTTTGAGTAGCAAGGGCCTGAAGGAACAACTCTGGGCTGAAAGTCAGGCAATTGTTTTTCCGTTTGTTTTTCCTCACACTACTGATAAGTGGCCAGATCTTCCTGATCGCTAAAAATCATATATTCATTTTTTCGTATATGCATGCATTCATTCATTCATTCACATTTAATGTTCAATAACCATTCATCCAAAAGCAGCCAATATTAATTTTTAAGCCCTTTGTTTTATCCTGGTTATAAAAGTAACAGCAATTCTTGTCTTGTCTTGTCTTGTTTGATGGAAATGTCACTTCCTATGGAAAGCTTCCCCTACTCCCAAAGACTGCCTTCAGACGTGATTACATGGTATCTTTTGTGTCGTCATCATGACCCTTACATTGCATTATAATTGCTCATGGCCACTGTTACCCCATTTGATGGTTTTATATGAATTTTAATTTTTTTTTAAAGTAGATTCCATGCCCAATGTGGGGATTGAACTGATGACCTGAGATCAAGAGTTGCATGGTCTACCAACTGAGCCACACAGGTGCCCCCAGTTTTATATGAATTTTAAAAAGACATTCCTTTTTCAAGACCCTGTATGTTCATCTGCCGGAAAACTCCATGAAACATTGAGATCTGGGATGGATGTGATGTTGGTGATGGCTCTGAAGTTGTGCAGTGTCCCTCGCCTTTGTCCCTCCCTGTCCCCAAGCTGGATGTCAGCTCTGAGGCTGAAATTGTGTCTGTTGCATCTTCCCATACCCCAAGGCCCAGCACAATGCCTAATGTGTGGTAAGCATGCAAAAAGTATTTGTTGAACGAACAAATGTTTATTGTAGAAAATATTGAAAAGGAAAAATAAAAAAGTCAAGAACCATCCTATTTCACAGAGGTAACCTTTGCCAATGGTTCATTGTACTTCCTTCAATCTTTTTCCATTCATAAGTATGTGCGTCATCCATATCTATATTTCCATTCGTATATATTACTTTTCCTCTCTTTCTTTTGAGTGATAACAGCCAGCATTTCTGACACTGTGCTAAGTACTTGGGAAGATCCATTGTAATAAGCCCCGCTCGTTGCCACTAAGCTCCTGGGAACTTAGAGTCTGGGGACAGAGGTGGAGTCTTGGCTAACAAGGCACAGCTGTCAGGAGGCTTGACGTTTTGAGATTTAGCCTGGCATCTTCAGTATGCAGTGGGGAGAGCAGCCGGTCTGAGGGCTGCCAGGAGTGGGGGAGGGCAGACCCGAGGACCTGACCCCAGGGCTGTCCCTACTGGGACCCTCTGACAGCCAGCACCGTTTTCCGCTTGATAAGAGCAATTCTATTCTGAAAATCCCTCAGCATAGGGCACATCAACCAGGGCTGAAACACACTACTGCTTTTAGTGGGAAGGAATATTTTCATTGCAAGCCCTCAGATTGACTTCCATGCTGCTAAAAAAGCAAAACAAAAACAAATAAAACAGCACAACCACCAAATCCCATTACAATGTATGAAATTACTTCATTTGTTAATTTAGCCTGACAAAGCTTTGCCCTTCATCAATTACTCTCTATAATGTGGCCGTTTACTTACTCCCATTAATCCATTATACAGAGCATAATGAAGACTTTGCTCTTGGGGCGCCTGGGTGGCTCAGTCGTTAAGCGTCTGCCTTCGGCTCAGGGCGTGATCCCGGCGTTATGGGATCGAGCCCCACATCAGGCCCCACCGCTGGAAGCCTGCTTCTTCCTCTCCCACTCTCCCTGCTTGTGTTCCCTCTCTCACTGGCTGTCTCTCTCTGTCAAATGAATAAATAAAATCTTAAAAAAAAAAAAAAGACTTTGCTCTTGAATTATAGTTATGATACCAAATTTTTAAACAATGCAATCTTTAGTGCAAACATGTAAAGAAACTCAAACAGAGCAGTAGGGACAAAAGAAATCCATTAAAGCAAAGAACCAAACTACACTCCCTGGAGAGGTGACGGGTCATCCTTGCTCAAGGGCCATGCTGATCTTCTCTGTATCGTTCCGATGCAGTACGTGTGCTGAAGCGAGCGCGACACTCTGGAGAGGTTGATATCACCGGGCTTAAGGGACAGGACTGTGTCCTTTATAAGTGATCAGACCACCCGAATTCTGAGGGGGAAAATTTGGTGAAATGTGTGTTAATTGTACAATTGCCAAAACGGCCCCGTGATCACGCTGGACTGTGGGACGCCGCTGCCTGGGAGGTGAGCAAAGGGTCCGCGGATCTTGCACAGCGCAAAGGTCCAAGGAGCTCAAGGAAGGCTGCTGAACAAAACTGGGTTGAGAAGATGAATCTGATGTCATGCCCGTATAATTACACCCATGTTGTACCAAAGGCTCCCACATGTAATAAAACACGAGCTACTCTTTCTCTTGTGATGCTGTTACCTCCAAACCTATTCCTGTGTATTCTCCATTGCAGTAAATGGCACCGCCTTCCACCCAGTTACTCAGACTGGAAACCTAGGTGTCTTCTTTGTGATAGTTGAGTTCATGCATCAACTTGACTGGGCTGCAGGATACAAAGTTATCTGGCTAAACATGATTTCTGGGTGTTTCTGTGAGGGTGCTTTTCCAGAAGGAATCAGCATTTGAGTTGGCGTTGACTTGACCAAAGTAGATGACTCTCCCCAAAGGGGGTGGGCACCATGCCATCCTCTGAAGGCCTGAATGTTACAAAAAGTGGAGGAACGTTGAGTCTGTGCTGTGCCTGGGTACTTGAGTGGGACATTGACCTTCTCCTGCTGTCATCTCTCCTGGTTCCCAGGCCTTGAGACTCAGACTGGAATCCACACCCCAGCTCTGTGGCTCTCTGAGCTCCCAAACACACCCGTGGCTTTCCTGGGCCTCTAGCTTGTAGACAGCAGATTGTGGGACCTCTCAGCCTCCAAAGCCATGTGAGCCAATACCTTCTAATAACTCTCTTTCTATATCTCACTATATCTATAGGTCAAAATCTATCTTGTTGGTTCTGTTTTTCTGGAGAACTGAGACTTGTACAGTTTTGATTCTTTCCTTTCCCTAATCTCCTGCATCCAGTTTATCAACAGGCCCAGATAATTCTGCCAGAATATATCTTGAATGGTCCCCTCCTCTCTGTCTCTGCTGCCACCTGCCACCCTCACCTTTCTGAACGCCCTGGAGCAATGCAGTAGTCTCGCAGTTGGTCTCTTTGCTTCTTCTCTTATACCTCTCAAATCCAGTCCCCACAATGCAATGTTGTTGATGAAATGCAAATTAGATCACACCACTCCTCTGTGTAAACTGTACCTTAAATGTCCATCCAACTTCGAATAAAATCCAAACTCTTGCTGTGGCCCCCAGTCACCCTGTGATCTGGCCGTGGCTAACTGTTCTGCCTTCATTTCCCACCACTCTCTGCTGCGCTCACCACATTTGGGCGGCCATATTAGTTATCTAGCGCTGTATAATGAATTACCCGGGGCTCCCATAAATGACAGCAATCAACATTGAATGCCTCATGCAGTTTTGGTGGGTCGGGAACTGAGAAGTGACGCAGCTGGGTGGCTCTGGTTCAGGGTGTCTCATGAGGCTGCCGCCATCTGGAGGCTTGACTGGAGGATCTGGTTCCAAGGTGGCTCATTCACTTTGCCTTCCTGCCGGAGGCCTCAGGTCCTTGTCACGTGGATCACTCCATAGTGCTTCTCGAGTGATCCAAGAGAGCACCACAGAATCTGCAATGCCCTTTATGACCTAGGCTTGCAAGGTGCATTCCTTCAGTTTTGCAACATTTTGTTGGTTACATAGACCAGCCCGATTCAACGTGTGTGGCAGAGCTACATAAGGGGATGAGTTTCAGGAGGTGAGCCTCACCTGGGGCCATCTTGGGGGCTGGCTAGCCCCTCGCACTCCTCGCACACACCAGACTCTTCACACACCATGACCCTGTGGTTGCTGTCCCTCTATTCTCCTTCCTCTACGCTTTCCCAAGCCTGACATTTCCCCTCCTTGTCTACATCTGAGCTTAGTATCTCTTTCTTGGAGAACTCTTCCCCAACAACCACATCTGGAGGAGCTACTCTAGGCTCCCCCACCCCCGGTGTTTAGTTCATAGCACCAATGGTAATCCGTAATGGTATTCTTCATGCACTCTTTTGGGTAGGAAATTATTGTCTCCATCCTTACCCACTGAATGTAAACTTCAGGAAAAGCTGCAGTCTATTGTGACCCCAGCCCCTAGCACAGTATCTGGCAAATACGAAAATATCAATAAATATCTGCTGAATGAATTTCTTTTTTTTTAATTAAGGCTAAGGTAGGATCGTTTTTTTTTTCTCTCCTTGGTTTGGTCAAAAGTTTTCTCTTGCATTTAGGAAGGGGTCTGGGGATAGAGTGGGAGCAAGGGAAGGAAGCTGGGAGGTCCTGGTTGGAAGCAGATTGAGGGTTGGGCTGAGAGAAGAGGATACCAGAATGTGACTCTCTCACTTCCACCGCTGGTCCCCACAAAGGCAGGACTCAGAGCTGCCTATTTCTATAAGCCCCACCGGGCAGCACAAAGGTTTTATTCTGACTCCAGTAGAAGGGGATCTTCATTGGGATTCCAAAGGAGGTAAGAGACTTTCTAATTCTAGCTTTTGCCAGAAGGTAGCAGAATGAGAAGGTGAGACAAGGTCACATTCATCCTGAGTGGCTGGGAGGTAGTAATGGGAATGACTGGGGATGTGTGGAGGGGATGTGTGTGATGGAGACCCACATTCTCCATCCTTTTCCTGTCCTTTATCTCTAGAGTATCCCATCTGGGAGCATTCAGAGCCAGGCAGAACAATGTGAGGAAATTTGCACAGAATGTTATCTCTGTACTTTGCCAAATAATTGGTAAGCCCTAAGGGGCCGGTCCAGCCTCTGCTTTGACCTGGAGCCTCACTTGGAAGCCAGGGAGGAAAGCTCCTCAGTGGGGCTCGGGAGTCAGGTCCTAAAGCTCCCACACCGTCCGGGCCTGCGGCAAGGGGCCAGGTCCAGGGCTGCTCAGGGGCCAACTCAAATTTGAAAGGTGTTGCTGGGGTGTTTCTGTTCAGCCAGGAATCACATGGTTTCCTTAACGGCCTCGTTTGGGCCCCCCGAGAAAGCTTTGTCTCCGTGCATGGTGTTAAACTATAATTTTCAAAAGGTTAGAAAAGCATGACTCCAAAAACAAAAAAAAGGACTCCCGCAAATACAAAAGGAATACATGTCAAAGATTTTATTCAGCTCATTAATTAATTAAAGAACCAGTAATATGTTGAAATCTGTCCAAAGGGCATTTGAAAAGCTAGGGATATATACATATGTGTGTGTATAAAATATATGTATAATATATGTATATGTGTATGTATGCATATGTGTACATATGTATATAGTATATATGATATAATTATGATTATGTAATAACAGGATAGTTATATAATTACAATTATTATATAATATATAATATGTTATATATAATCATGGTAGAACATAATATGTAACAAATATATAATATATCACATATGTATGTACATATGTACCCCAGCTTCTCAAATAATAATAATAATAATATAGAATATCTAATATATGTATATTAGATATAGCATAATTATATTGTGAACACACGCACACACACACACACACTCACACACTGCTGGGTTAAAGTCTAGTAGGGCCGTATACCACAGTCTATGGGGTGTCTGCTTCCTGGACTTAAATTATTTGCACCTTCGCCAGTCAAAATTCTACAAGTTAACCTGTGCCCTTACAGAGTTGTAAAATAGCTCAGAAACTAGAAAGTCAAGACCAGCACCGCATCGAAAGAACACTCAGTTATCTCTTTTGTCTATTTCCAGGATTCGGATAATTTCTCTGATAACAGACTCCAGTGGGAGCTCACTTCCCAGGGAGATTTCACGGCAGCTGAAAGGTGTCCCCTACCAAAAGTTTATCGTGACAGCCGGTCCTTTCTGTGAGTATTTCCACGTCTGTACTACATGCAAAAATAGTTAACGTTTATTAAGCACCTACCCCGTACCAAACACGTTGCTAAGTGCATTACACGGACAGGCTTATATAATCCTCACAGCAAATCGATTATCCTTATCTTTCTTTTGCAGGTGACAAACAATGCTTAGAAAAATTCAGTAATTTGCTCAAGGTCACACAGTCATCTAGGAAATGGTGGGTCCAGGATTCAGAGGCATGCAGTCTGACTCTTGAATGGCAAGAAGTTGTCTTAGACACTGAGCGTTACCGAGAGATCCGTTATACACTGTCCCTGCTAAAATACTCTTGGAAAGGTTAGTTTCCTACCAATGCAAAGCCTCATATTTCACCTACAAAATGAGATAGTACGGATGTCTTCGCCAAGCTTACTGGGAGGATAAATGAAGTAACGTGGAAATACAACATAGACTACATCAGGCCAGGCGGGGGTTCTTACTAAGGAACCTGTTATTACCGGAGTTGTTCTTTGTGCTCTTGGTAGCCTGGATATTTCCATGGGGAAGATGGAATTTGGGTTTTCGATGAGCCAGGGTCAGTGATGAGCTGTTTCTGGTTACCACTAGGACTGGGATAAGGATGGTTCAAAATTTAAATTGGTGCCAAGAAGCGCAGTGATCAAGGTAAAAAACATTTTAATGCAGTATTTAAAAAAAAAATCAAAATTAAGGTGAAAAAGTCCATGATGAACAAAATACAAAACACTTAAATAAAACCAAGATCAGTATTAGCGATTTTCCCTTTTGCCTTGGGCTCCAGTATGACTCAGCTTGGCACAGGCTTCTTGCCTGTTTCCTGAAGGAATTCACCAAAAGGCAACATTGTGGCGTGTACCTCCGGCCTTGTTCTGGGGTGCTCTCATATATGCGTATTGGGTCCACTGGATCTTAAGTACAGGTAGAGCAATTAAAAAAAAGGTCTTTTTTATTCTTTGAAAAAAATGTTACACACAGACAGATAGATCTCATATGAGTGTATAGTTCACTGACTTTTCATTAAGTGAACCTATCCAAGGAACCAGCACCAGATAAAGAAAAAGAACATTTCGGTACTGCAGGGAGCCCTCTCTTTCTGCGTGTGATCCTTTCCAGTCATAACTTAAGAGCAATTTTCCTTGTGGGAACTCATTCATTGAGTAGTAAGTTTTGCTGGTGGAGATAGAGGCATATCTGACCTCGGAGCACAAACCAGATTCATTCTAATCCTTGGTCCATGACACACTTTCATTGTTGCCCATGTGCAAGGCCCTCTTTTGATTAAGGTAGTAATTTATTTTAAATAAGACCACAAGCATGGAAAATAGAACACCGACGGCAACCGACAGCCACTTGTATGGGCCTCCTGGTCCCCTGCCTCCCTTCATTGGGAGTAAATATTTTGTAGCCCTAGAGTATATCCTACAGGCTGTGGCATCTGCTGAATTTCTGCCATTAGACAGTCAGAGCCCTGGCCACGATAGATAGTCTGAGCATGACTGCAGAAGTCTGTCCTCTCCACTTGGGCTCCCTGAACACCTTGTTCTGCTTTGCCCTTGGGTAGAGAAGGCCTAAGAGTAGGCTCGTTCAGCCAGGCAGGCAGTCCTGGGAGCAGCCCACGGTCAGATCTGCCTGGGGTGGGCCTGGCAACTGGTTAGTGGGAGGCTGGGATTCCAGGATGGCTCGCATGAGATGTGGGGAGGATTTGTCAAGGGAGCCTGGAGGAGAGGGAGGAAGGGTATCAGCAGGGGTTGCTTTAGCAGCTGGAAGTGGGACCTAGTGGGCCACAGTTGCAGGATTCAAGTTTTTTTCCAGCGGAAAAATGCAAGGACAGAAGCGCCCGGAAGTGTGTGTTAGTGAGGAGTTCGCAAGGACAGGACGGGGTGGCCCCAATGCAATAGTTGCAATGCAGATCTGGATTCATCACTTCTTTGCATTATGGCGAGATGAGCACACATTTGGACAGTGGGTTCCAATCCTTGCTTTATTATTTGTACGCTCTCAGACAAGTCACTTCATTTTTTTTCATACTACTTGCCCCATACGATGTCATAGGATTCCAAAAAAAAAAAAAAAAAAATAAGGCCCTCAGACACAGGCACACACTAACCATGAAATACATAATAGATAAATGAATTAAGTAAAGTGGCAGGATACAAAATTAATACCCAGAAATTGGTAGCATTTCTATACACTAACCAGGAGGTCACAGAAAAAGAAATTTAAAAAAACCATTACAACTGCACCAAAAAGAATAAAATACCTAGGAATAAACTTAACCAAAGAGGTGAGACTTGTACTCTGAAAGTTATAAAACGCTGATGAAAGAAACTGAAAATGACACAAACAAATGGAAAGCTATTCCATGCTCATGGACAGGAAGAATTAATATTGTCAAAATGTCCATATTACCCAAAGTGATCTATAGATTCAATGCTATCCCTATTGACATACCAACAGTATTTTCCACCAAACTAGAACAAGTAATACTACGATTTGTATGGGACCACAGAAGACCCCCAAATAACCAAAGCAATCTTGAGAAGAAGAACAGAACTGGAGTTATCGCAATTCTGGATTTCAAGCTATATTACAAAGCTGTAGTATTCAAAACAGTATGGTACTGGCACAAAAATAGATAAATAGATCAATAAAACAGAATAGAGACCCCAGAAATAAACCCACATTTATATGGTCACTTAATCTACAATGAAGGAGGCAAGAGTATACAATGGAAAAAAGCCTTTTCAATAAATGGTGTGGGGGAAAACTGGACAGCTACTTGTAAAAATATGAAATTGGACTGCTTTCTTACACCATACATAAAAATAAACTCAAAATGGATTAAAGATCTAAGTGGGAGACCTGAAACCATAAAAATACTAGAAGAGAACATAGGCAGTAAATTCTTTTAACATTGGGCAGAGCAATATTTTTCTAGATATGTCTTCTAAAGCAGAGGAAACAAAAGCAAAAATAAACTATCAGGACTTAATCAAAATAAAAAGCTTTTGTACAGCAAAAGAAACCATCAAAACAAAAGACAACCTACTGAAAGGGGGAAGATATTTGCAAATGATATATCTGATAAGGGGTTAATATCCAAAACACAAAATGAACTTATACAACACAACACCAAAAACCCCCACACAATCTGATTAAAAAATGGCAGAGGACCTGACTAGATATTTTTCTAAAGACATATGGATGGCCAACAGACACATGAAAAGATGCTCAAACATCACTCATCATCAGAGAAATGCAAATCAAAACCACCATGAGATACCACTTTACATCTGTCAGAATGGCTAAAATCAAAATCACAAGAAACAACAAGTGTTGGCAAGGATGTGGAGAAAAAGGAACCCTTGGGAACTGTGGGTAGAAAGGTAAATTGGTGCAGCCACTGTGGAAAACAGTACGGAGTGTCTCAAAAAATTAAAAATAAAAATACCAGAGGATCCAATAATTCCACTATCGGGTATTTACCCAGGGAAAATAGAAACACTAAATTGAAAAGATATATGAGCCCCTATGTTTATTGCGGTATTATTTACAATAGCCAAGATATGGAAGCAACCTCGGTGTCTATTAATAGACAAATGGATAAGGAAAAAGTGGAACACAATGGACTATTACACAGCCATAAAAAAGATGAGCTAGTGTCATTTAAGACAACATGGGTGGACATAGAGGGTATCAACTACTTCTCTCTGTGCTCTCAAAGCTTCTCGGACTTGTCACTCACATGTTACACGAAAATAACCTGCTCAGCGTACTTCTCTCTACCACCAGACCATGAGAGCACTTCCAGGTCATGACTCCTTCTTTTTTCCACTCTACTCTTGGCCTCTTGACAGGTGATTATAACAGTAGGTGCTTAAAGAGATATTCCAATAGAGACCTTATTTGGATTTGGGGATCACAAAAGTTTTTCTCGAAGAAATAGTATCTAAAAGGTGAATTTTGCCAAAGAACCAGGTACCATCTGATTTAGTCCCCACATTTTCTTATCCCTCTCCTCAGGGGCTGGCTGGTGCTAGGTATTTATTGCAGGAGTAGATTGGCAAAGATGTTTGACAAGTAGGGAGGATGGGGCTTGGCTCTGTCCTCGCTCGTGTGGTTGGGTATAAACAACCACAGAGATCTTCCGTATTAGTTAGGATTCGAGACAGATGCATAGGAAAGAAAAGGCAGTGGTTAAAACATGAAAGTTTTTTCTTCTTGTAAGAGAAATCCAGCAATAGGTAATCCAGGACTAACATGGTCATGTCATGGTCACCAGAAATCCAGGACCTTTTATCTTTTCACTACCGTCTGCCAGCATATGACTTCCATACTCAAGGTTGCTTCATAGCCCAGGATGGCTGTTGGTACTTTGGTTATTACATGCATACATCTTCTTGGAAGAAGAAAAGAAAGCAGAAGGGCAAGAGGATAAGGGCTCCATCCCAGTTAGCTTCCTCAAAGAACGTTTCTGGAAATTCCAGTTAGCTTCTTCAATGAACATTTCTGGAAATCCCATACAACACTTTGACCAACATTTCTTGGGCTGAGGCTTAGCCATATAGGAGGATGGGTAAACTAACAATTGCAATCTCTTGCTTCCTGCCTCTGAGGGGAGCATGGATATTGGGAAGGCAACTGGCTGTCTCTTCCATACTGTTTACCCCAGGTTTTCTGGAAGGATCTTATTTCAACATTCTGCCTCATGGTTTCACAAGCCATTGAAAGATCCTGGAATATTCTCTATTGCAGTCCCAGTTACACTTCTTAGACTGCCTTTCACAATAAGAACCCTTTGCCTAAACACATGTGTGAATTTTTGGTCTTTATAACTTGACCTCTAAAACTTGACCCTGATCAAATAGGTTATGTAGACAGAACAATGTTTGGTAAATTTTTAAAAAGACCAAGGAGTCAAACCAGGCAACGTAATGACCATGGACAGATTTCACTTCTTGGGCATTTCATTCTTTTATATCGGAGCAAATAATACATCTAGGAGATGGGAAGGAGCATCTGCTGCAGTTCCTAGGAAGAGGAAGGGACACGAAGGGATGGCAGATCTTTCTGAGATGGTTGAGATGGTGGAAGTGAAGAATGCTATCCCAGAGTTAAGGATGACCACTGAGGAACTGAGAAATGACTCCGTTTGCTTCCACTGTTAGTGGTGCCAATAAAAGCCGGCTTGAATTTTGAGACTTTCCTCTGTAATTTGGTTCTCACTTGTGTTCCCAGCCTGGGGCCTCTCCCTCTTTTTGTGGGCTCCATACTCCACCAGCCTTCATGACTTTCTGTCTTCTGTACGCACCTGGCCTCTCGCTTCTGTGCTCTTGCTCATGCTATCACAAGAGCAGGTAAGCCTAGTAGTCTCACTGCCACAAGTCCACATATAATAATGTCACCAAAGGATTTTCTTGTTCCCCTGTGAGAGGCTCTCCTTGCCTTGACAATGGCTTTGCTCTGTGTGACTTGGTTTCTGTGATTCACTCCTTTGAGTTATCTCATTCAGCATGGAACTTTCGGGAGCATATCAGAACTTCTTATTGTATGCCTATGACCAGCCTTTCCTCCACTGTCAGGCTAGACTTCTGTTAGCCATCTTGTACAGTCCTCATGATCCCCATCTTTTAAAACATGAATTATGGGGTAACGCCCTTTGAGTACTTCCTATGCCAAGAGTTTTTTTCATGAATTACCTCATTTAATCCTTTCATCTATCCTTAAGAAGTAAATATTATTGGCCCCAATTCACAGATGAGAAAAGCTGAGGATCGGAAACATAAGTAAACTTGTTAACGGGTGGCCGCGGAGCCTGAGCTAGACCCCAGCATCCTGGCTCTAGCACCCATGGTTTTCACCACTTCACCTCCCTCACTCATTTCTGAGAGAAACCTGCTCTGAGGAGCCAATCCTTCCATCCCTAACTCACCTGCCATCTTCTCCACAGGGTCTTTTTGGGTTACCTCAGCTGGAAGCTCATTCCCCTCTTAACTCATGGTCCTGAGCACTTTCTCTAAACTCTCTTATAACTCTTACCACATTTTTCCATTTCCTAGAGTGGTTTGTGTATATTTCAGAAAATAGGGCCCTTGTCTAATAGAACTTCTTTTTTCAAAGCACAATGCCTTGCTTATAGAAAGGACTCAGTGTGTTTCTGTTGAATGAAGGGAATTTACTCGTTGCCCTCAGGGGCCAAGCCTTCAGCTCCTCCGTCTGTGCCTTGCTCAGTGTGGTGCAGAGAGAAAGCCACATGGTCAACACATCCTGCTGACTGACTGACCAGAACTGAGGTGCCTCCTGAGGATGGTTTTCTGGGTTTTTCTGTCTTTCATGTGTACGAGGCCCTGTTTTGTTTTGTTTTGTTTCTTTTTCTTTTTTGGTATTAAATTTCTAAATACAGAAGCTAAGAATTTTTTTTTCGTAGGGTAGGAAATACCTGATGGAAGGAAAACAGAATCTTGTCAAACCCTAAGAACGTTCTCAATAAAGCTCCCATCAGGTGTCCCAGGATCCTGCTGAAGCCCAAAGGCCCTGGGTTGAAACTGTCCAAAGAGGTCTTTCTATGGGGTCTCAGTGGGTCCACATCCCCTGCTGTGTGTGGGGTGTATTTATTTTTTTTAATAAGGAAAGCTATTGTATCTCTGATGAAGAGACAAGTTAACTAACATCTTTTTAACAGGCCACCCCAGGAGTGGTTATTTTCAACAGCAATGGGTTATGTGGGGACGTGGCAGAGTCAAGCTGAGGAACTGGGCTTTGGGGGCTGGTTTTTTTTTTTTTTTTTTTAAGATTTTATTTATTTGACAGACATAGAGACAGCCAGCGAGAGAGGGAACACAAGCAGGGGGAGTGGGAGAGGAAGAAGCAGGCTCATAGCAGAGGAGCCTGATGTGGGGCTCGATCCCATAACGCCGGGATCACGCCCTGAGCCGAAGGCAGACACTTAACCGCTGTGCCACCCAGGCGCCCCTGGGGGCTGGTTTTAAATAAGATGGAGATGTAAGTGCCACCTGACTGACACATCTGAGCTTCTTTCCGATCTCATGGCCAGTTTTGGGCCTTCCTCACCTAACCTATTGCCAATTGTCACCTCGCTGGCCCCTGCCTCCAGAGCACCATGCGAGGTACCAGAACCTTTCCTCTCGTCAGGATTTTTCTGACCCTCTTCCCTCCCTGTAGAAATGTGGACATCCTGTCCATGTTTCCTCGGGCCCGCTCTTGGAGTCTAGCTAATCTGTTCATGTGATAATGGGATGCGTGCCTTTCTTCCTACCCTAGAAAACACACTTGCATTTTATTTTTACTCAGACACAGACAAGCAGGGAGGTTGTCGGAGCAGGGCCAACGCTATCAGATAGCATCAAAGTTACTGCAGTTCAGCCTTCTTGTTATTGTTTTTGTTTTAAAAGGCAAAGAACAAGCCAACCAACAAACAAAACAGAAGCTGTTTTGCAAATTCAGGTCCAATTTATGGCTCACTGTGGCTTTGAAAAAAACAATTTTTTTTTTTTTTTTGGTTGGACTCATAGATAACGAAGCTTTCCCCAGCTTGTAGGTTGTACACCATGTTTTTTCTGGATGATTTGTGTAAATAAGAAAAAAGTTTAAAAAACAGAACTCCCTCACAGCCCCTATAAGATGCCCATTTCTCTCCATCTCCTTTGCAATAAGAGCCTTTCTCGCTGACGGAGCTCTGACAGAGGAGTGGAGACAAGGCTTCTCATTCTCACAATTCCTGAGTCCTCATCCAGCTGCCACTCCACCCTGCTTAGGATGTTCGAGATGTCCGTGCAGGGGGAGAAGCAAGGCAATGCCGGTTGCTTCTCACCAGAGCCCAAGTCCTGTTCTTCCCTGGCTTCTTTCTGACCAGGCAGCTGGGATGGGAGTGTGGAGAATTCCCTTTGCTCCTTTTCTCAGAGTCACCCAGGCGTTGTCTTCCACCTCCCGCCTTTGTCTCCCGAGATGCAGGATGCCCCTGACTAAGGGGGTTATCTCATTTCCTCAGTTACGAAGGAAAGAGAGGAAGAGCCCATCCCATGGAAGAGAACTACTCTGCTTCAGCCTCCCACTCTAGCTACACTACCTACCTCAGCAGCCCCAGTGTCAGCATTGGGTGGAAATTCCTTCCCTATTAATGATGAGCCTTGATCTTGCCCTGGACGTTGAAAAAAACAAGGTGAACACGCTATCATCTCCTCTCCAGGCACATGGCAGACATCACCAATCAATTGTAGTTTTCCACTGAGCCTTGGGCAGGGCTGGTCCCGGCAGGCATTATCAATCTATTGGAGTTTGCCTTGTAGAGCAAAGCCACTTGTCATTCCTTACACGGTGATGCTTTTGTGGTTCATGTGGGAGGGTGGAGGAAGGGGGCAGTTCTTCAGCTGTCTGTAGCTAACAAGACATGGAAGCGGGGGAGGGAGGAAAAAGCTGTTTTCTTAGGTTTCACGTGGATTGGGTTTTAAGTCCAAGAGCTTAACCTGGCTCACCTGCTCTGGGCCTAAATGTGGCCTCTCCACTCATTTTCTGGCCAGGATAGGAAACAAAAGTGCAAGAAACCAGCTCGCCTTAGGCTAGCAGCAGACTTGCTCCTTGGGAAGGAAGGTGATGCATTAAGTGACTCAGGCCGCCCGAGGGTCTCAGGAAGGGGGAGGGGTGTCAGAGGCTGGGGCCAGAGGGCCCGAGCTGGAGGTATCGAGTTCCCTGGCAGCCCAGGCGATCTTGCAGAGCAACACACATTCTCCTTGTTCGCCGCTGGTTTAGACGCCGCCGGAATGTCCTGGCAGGACTGTCTGTCCAAATCCATTCAAAATTGATTTTTGTGTCTTCGATGGGGAATTTTGGCCGGGATCCCCATTGCCCCCCATTCAGTTAGACATTCTCCTTTCCCTTTAGCTTATTAGCTGTCTCTCTGTGGGAGTCTGAGCCGGTTCAAACGATGTGGAGCTGGAGGGAGGACCGAGGTGGGTGTGCATGGCAAACCCGAAGTGCCCAGATGCATTGATTTAAGCAGCAGCCCCTCAGCAGGATTGACACAGCCCAACGCTGAGAAATTGGGTTCTTGGCCAGGACCTCCCCACTGCGCTAGAGAGCCAGGAAATGGGTAGGAAAGTCCAGTGCCAGGGCAGAGGAAAAGAAGGAGGGAGTCAGAGCAGAAAAGCAGAGGATGCATAGGAAAAGTCCTTGTAGAATCTGCGGCGAGACCAGCTCCTCGGCTCCCAGTGCCTGGATTCGGGCCCGCAGCTCGCTCACATGGGCGGCAGCGGGGGGGAGCATCAGTACATAGCAGGTGCCCTTAAGAATCCTGTCCTCCAGGAATTTACAACCGGAAGAGAGGACAAGTATATACCTAATGAAAATTAAGTTGTGGAGAAGAAGGTGGACAGCCAAGGTATGTTAGAGGAGTTCAGATGAAGGGGAACTACATTCCTCTGTAGGCTCTAAGAGCTAGACTTTTGAGGAGTGTGTGTGTGTGTGTGTGTGTGTGTGTGTGTGTAAATCAAGAGCTCTCTGTCCTCCAGACAAGTGACTGTCTTCTCAGTCTCAGCTTCTTGGCTGTGCACTGGAATCAACTGAGGAGCTCTGAGAAATACCGATGCTCGGCTCTACCCGGAGCTCTGATATGGGCCTGAGTCCACTGGGGGGTCCCATGGTGCTGGCAGTGGCATGCGGTGTGGTCACTGGCTGGGCTCTGGTGCTCATCCGCTTTGATCGATGAGCCGGAAAATGGTAACAGTGAGGGTAGCGGGTGGCTTCTGCGGGTCATGTGGGAGAAACTGCCCTTTTCCCGGGGGACAGGTGAGGAAGGATGGTCTCTGTGTTTGGGAAGTGGAACATGCACCTGTAAGAGGCAGGGCTCACCATTCAAAGAAACGCATCCTTCTATTTCTTTAACACCAATATACAGTCCCGGGCGGACTTTCCTCATTCCCTCTCTCCCTTCCTTACCTTTATCATAAATATTTATTGAGTTGGGCCATGTCCTGGTCACAGTTCTGGGGGGCCCAGCGATGAGCAACGCAGATTCGTTTTTGGTTTCGAGAGTTGACACCTTACGTGTTATCTTAAAGCAGACACAGGTGGTGGTAGAAATGCATGTGTGTTCTATACACAGGACTTTTCCTGAAGAGTTGGCAGTCGGTGCCTTGGTGCTGTATTTTGTGGCTGTCCCGGCATCTTTGGTAAGCCCGGCATCGTTTTCCCTGCCCTGATGCCAGATATGTGGGTGAGCCCTTTTGGATGTGCAGTCCAGTAGAGTTCCCAGGGGACTGAAGCCCCATCTGACATCACCGTGAGCAGAAGACCCTCCCAGCTCGCTGTGTCACTTTCACATTCAACAAAGATGCCCCCCTGTCCCTGGAAAAGATGGTGAGATAACGATGATTAGATGAGGAAAAGAATTATAACAGGCCATAGAATACCTGGGTCCAAATCATGGCTCTCTCTCTTCCTAGGTGGAATACTTTGGGCAAATTACTTAGGCAGGCTCTTTCAGGTTCAATTTTCACTAATTGTTGTAAGCAAATATTTTCCGAGAGCTTGTTGTGGGCTACTTACTAGGTTGAGAACTTTATACATGTTCTTCTAATCCTCACTTTATTCCTACGAGATAGATGCTGTTATTATAGGACTCAGGGAGATTAAAAAGCACGTCCGAGGTCGCATGGCTGGTAAGTGGCAGGACGGGAACGAAAACCCAGGCTGGGTGACTTCAGGGCCTGAGCTCTTGCCCTACATCGGAATAATAATATTTCCCCACTAGCTTGTTTCGAAGACTACCTTATTTATCGTGTGAAAGCAGAAAGCAGCCCGCTTAGGGACACACAGGAGCTTTTCATTCATTCTCTGATGATTCTGCAACGCAGGTGCTTTGTGACTCCGTATTAGCCTTTCCCTAAATCCTGGTATTACGCTAACACGAGCACGAAAGGGCCAACATACCTAACAGAGTTCTGCCATGTTCCAGCAGGGATCATGATAGATAAATCTGTATGCAGTGCTGTAATAACACGTGCATCCCGTGGCCCGAGCTTGCTTCCTGGCATCACCACGAAGCTGGGCATTCTAGAGCTGTTCATAGAAAGAGGAAAAAGTGATACAAGGATAACACTACTCTTTGCCACTATTATGATAAGATCGTTCAGATCTTCTCACTGGAGAAATTAGTAATAGTATGATTAACAGTCATGACAACCAAATCAGGGCTTTAATATTTCTGTAGCATGTTTTCATTGGGAGCTCTTCAAGCCAGATCCTTGTATTCACCCGTGTTCTCAGCCTCACTTTTCAGAGCTTATCTCGCTCTGCTTCTCTGTGGCGTTCGACGCCACTGGGTACGCCTGCCCACCTGCCTTCCAGGATATCAGCTGTCCTTGTTTGCTCACCCCTGAAACTGGTCTTCTCGGTTTGGCTGGTTCTTCTATCTCTGCCCAGCCCTTAAATGTTGGAGGTGCTACTTTTGACACAAAGGACCACTCCCTTAATTTATTCAGCCATTCGACAAAGATGTCTCAAACCCCTACTATGTGCCAGGCACTGTTCTAGGTGCTGTGGATACAACAGTGGACGGATCGGACCTTATGGAACGTCCATGCTCAAGGGGGAGACAGATGATGAAATAAATCTGAAAGTTAGATAGTGTGATAGATGATGGTAAGTAGTAAGAAGAAGAATAAGGTGGGAAAGGAGGAGGGGGTACTAGCACTTGATTCTAAATAGGTGATCAGTGCAGTTCTTACTAAGAAGATATTTACCCAAGGACTTGAAATCCGTAGGGGGGAGAGTGTCCTGTAGCATCTGGGGGGAAAAGAATTAAAAGCAGAGGGAACAGCAAGTACCAAGGCTCAGGGGATTTAAGGACTATCAGAGAGGCATGCGTGGAGTGAGTGCATGAGCAGGGGTGTGTAGAAAAGGAGGTCGTGGGAGGACACCTCCTGACACCACTCTGAGGACACTGGCTTTTAGCCATCTCAGGGCATTGAGCAGAGGAGTCGTATCTGACTTACGTTATAAAAGGATCACTTTAGGTGCTGGTGGAAAACTGACTGTGGTGGGGGTGGGGTGGCAGGAGGAGGAAGTAGGAAGGGACGTAGGAAGACCAGTTTGGAGGTTATGCTACCATCTAGGTGCAAGAAGAGCATGGGGACTTGATCTAGGGTGGCGACTTGCAGGGACAGTGGCAAATGGGGTTCATCCCAAATTGTAGTCCCAGCTCAGCTACTAATTTGTATCATAGGTCTCCCCTAAAGTTTTTGGGACTAGAGGCAAGAGTACAAATGGAGGTCCCCAAACATTTAAAAGGTTTAATCAAGCTAACAAACTTTTAATTTTTATTTTTTAGATTTTATTTATTTATTAGACAGAGAACGAGTGAGCATGCTCATGGGGGGAGGGGCAGAGGACGAGGGACAAACTGACTCCCTGCTCAACACAGGGCCAGTTAGACAGGGGGCTCGATCCCAAGACAGATCCCAGGACCCCGAGAATGTGACCTGAGCCAAAGTCAGATGCTTAACTGACTGAGCCACCCAGGCGCCCCATGCTAACGAACTTTTAAATAAATTACTTTATTCCTCCTGCCATGGCAATATACCTTCACAATGACAAAAAAAATATATTATTAGGAAGCAATCATGTTTTCCTGGAGCCAGTGAGCTGATTGCAAATCCCATAGCGTTAGGGCTGCTGCCTCCACCCTGCCTGTGAACTGCCCCAGAGCACGAGGGATGAACCCATGTGAGCCACCCTGCATGTGCGTTCTAGAGGCTTTCTCACCTTCTATCAGGATATAGACACCTCTCTTTTTTGTATGAATTCATATTTTATCCCCTCCCCCTTTTTAACATAAATTACACGTACAGCTATTTCTGCACTTGGTTTTTTTCTCTTAACAATGTATCTTGAAGATCTTTGCATGACAGTGCACAGAGAACACCCTCATTTAAAACATTTTTAATGACTGCACATTGTTTTTTCTATACGGGCAGACCGTAATTTATTTCACTAGTCTCCTACTGATGACTGCTTAGGGTGTTCCCAGACTTTTGCTTATTTATTTATTTATTTATTTATTTATTTATTTATTTATGTTAGTTTCAGAGGTAGAGCTTAGTGATTCATCAGTTGCATATAACACCCAGTGCTCATCACATCACATGCCCACCTTAATGTCCATCACCCAGCTACCCCCTCCCCCCACCCACCTCCCCTCCAGCAACCCTCAGTTTGTTTCCTAGAGTTCAGCATCTCTTGTGGTTTGTCTCCCTCTCCATTTTCATCTTATTTTATTTTTCCTTCCCTTCCCTTATGTTCATCTGTTTTGTTTCTTAAATTCCACATAGGAGTGAAATCATAGGGTCTTTCTCCGACGGACTCATATATATATATATACCACATCTTCTTCTTCTTTAATTTTTTTTTAACAAAAGTGTGTTGGGTCCAAGACATGGTTGCTGCCTTAGATCCAAATCAGAGGGGACCACGTTTATTTCCCACATTTCACAAGTGGCAAATGTTTCTCTAGACAGTGGTTCTCGTCTCCTTGCTGGGAAGAGAGGTTTTGAATGAATATGTGTTTTCATTTCTCTTGGGTATATACCTGGGAGAGAAACTGCTAAGTCAAACTGTTGCCAAACTGTTTTCCATGGCAGCTGCACCTTATACACGCCCATCAGCCACATGTGAGGGTTCCAGTTTCTCCATGTTCTCATCAACACCTGTTACCCTCTGTCTTTGACTATAGCCAACCTAGTGATTGTAAAGTGGTGTCTTGAGGTGGTTTTGATTTGCATTTCCACGATAAGTAATGATGTTGGGCATCTATTCATGTGCGTGTTGGCTACTTGCATATCTGCTTTGGAGAAATGTGTATTCAGATCCTTTGCCTGGTTTTAAAATTGGGTTGCCTTTTTATTGTTGAGTGGTAAGTGTACTTAATATGTTCTGGACACTAGTCCCTTATCATGATCTGCAAATGTTTTCTCCCATTTTATGGGGTACATTTTCACATTCTTAATTCAGCTCAGTTACTGACTTTTCTAGCTTTTGGAACACTGTCTGGGTCCTGGTACTTCCGGCCCTTATCTAGTCGCAGAACATTAGAAAAAGGAACAAACATTTATTAGGCATCCTTCATGAGTTATTCATTTTAATTTCTGCGTAGGCCAATGGTCTATCTTTGTTGGTCCCCTCGTACAGTGATAAAGCTGAAGCTCCCAAACACCTGGGCCAATGTCCCCCAACTAGTAGGAATATAAAAGGAGATTTAAACCCATAGACTTTTGGTTGTAAAGCCGTGCTTTGTACTCTAGCTAGTAGAACCCCTCCTATCGCAGTAAGTTGACACCAGATTCATCAGAATTATAAAAACAAAATACTGATATCAAAGAAACAATTAAGGGCTTGGCCTGAAAAGCCATTCACCTAACGTCACCTCCATTGAAAGGAGTGGGGATTGTGTGTATCTCGGAGCCTGGTCTGGGAATGAGAAATCTCAAGTGACGGCACGTGAGTATTGTTGGTAAGCCATTGTGTCTGTTCTTCCTTTTTGAGGGTGTTGGGGCAGCTCTGCATGGCAACTGTTTATAACTCCACTTGGCACTGCAGCCTGGGAGCTGGCAAAGTGGGGCCCCAGGGCATGCTGGGATACTCATTATTGAAGCAGATAAAGGAGCTTGAAATCAGCAGCTGGCCTGGATTTCCTGGTGAGATTAGGGGGACAGATATTGCTGGCAGGAAAAAAGGACCGTGGGTAATGTCCTGGGAGAGTGAGTGGCTGTGGAAGGCTAAGAGGGCCAGCTTCAAATAATCCTTCGTCTCTGGAACACGATGTTGGGGCATTAGATAAAATAGGATCCCAAGGCTGGAGTGACAAAGTTGTATGGAAAGGAATTCTCCTGGAAATGAGGTCCTTTACTCCAGCCCACATATTTTTTTTCTTGGAAAATTAACCATATGGTCTCTTACACGCACTTAAAACATACTCTAAGTAGGCTTTCCTAAAGCTGCCAGGTCAGTTGGAAATGACCAGTGTTGGAGAAAAGGATTCAGTAGCTGCTATTCCTTCCTACCCAAGATGCCTCCCCCTGTTTCCGGTCACTGTTTTAATCTGGCACGATCAGCAGACATCAGCAGAGCGGATGGTATGCACTGGTCAGTCGTGTGCATTTGGTGAGTGGGGTGATTTTTGAGGGAGGGTTAAAAAGCCATCAAGTGCTTTCCAAACACATGCCGAGTCTTTTCCAGCTCTGCAGTAGAGAGCCATATAGGGGTGCCAGTGACAGTAGCTTGCTAAGTTCTGATATAACTGAAGGAGTAGGGTTTGCAGGGTCTCAAGAGCCCCTGTTCGGGTGAGATATTCTAAACCACGAGTATTTTCAACAGAAGATTGTTAGGCGCGTGGTATTGCCCTGATACCAGACACCTTGTTAGGTAAATTCGAAGACATGGCCCTTACATTCATGAAGCTGACTGTGTAATGGGTGGAGGGTGCAGGGAGGGGTAAAGGAATTGACTATTACAGCTTGGTCAGGAGAGAAAGTGTTCTGCTCTCTGAGAAGGCAGATCCGAATCAAATTTGGAGGATCGGGGTGACATCCAGGAGAAACTGACTTTTTAATTTCAAGAGCTGCCTTTAGGGGCGCCTGGGTGGCTCAGTCGTTGAGCGTCTGCCTTCGGCTCAGGCTGTGATCCCAGTGTCCTGGGATCGAGCCCCACATTGGGCTCCCTGCTCGAAGGGAGGCCTGCTTCTCCCTCTCCCACTCTGCCTGCTTGTGTTCCCTCTCTTGCTCTATCGCTCTCTGTGGAAAAAAAAATCTTTAAAGAAAAGATTTAAGACATTTTCTGCCTTTAAGATATTTTCTAAACTCCATTCCATTTGTTTCTTGGAACAACAGCAACAACAAAAGTCTGGAAATCATTACACTCTTACATGTCTTGGTGGGTGTACCAAGAATGCAAGGCCCCGACTTCTCTTTACCTGGACAAATCTCAGCCTTGTGTTTGCAGTGAGTATCCTTGCGGGATGAGGTAAGAGCTCCCTCTAGGACAAAGAGCAGGCAGGCTTACTGCTTGCTATAAAAGTAGTACATTCCCCCAGGGGCGCCTGGGTGGCTCAGTCAGTTGAGCGCCTGACTCTTGTCAGCTCAGGTCACGATCTTACGGTTGTGGGATCCAGCCCTGTGTCAGGCTCCATGCTCAATGTGGGAGTCTGCTTCACATTCTCTTTCTCCCCCCTGCCCCTTCCCCTTCAAACAAACAAATAAATAAATAAATAAAATCTTTAAAAAAAGTCGTAGATTCCCTCAAGCTCAGCGTTCCTCAGCAGCAATACAGACTTGCTTTGTGCAAAGCATCCCTCTGGGCCTGATTCCATTGTCACATGGGGCCTGGGGTGAGGGGATCTGAGGCAAATGTGCTGCCACCCAAGTTGCTTGCCATGCCGTGAGTGATAACGTCCTTCGTCTCTGACCCAAGAGTTTTGTGTCTTCTGCCAGCGTCTGTGAAACAGTAACATGCTAACTTATTAGCTCGTAGACTCTGAGGCCCATGTGAGAAAATGCTCTTTCTGTGCTGTGCTTGGTGAGAAAGAAGAGAGCCCCATGGTCAGGTTGTTTGAACCCCCAAACTGTCACAGATGCATGAAAATATAGCTCTCCTCGAGTTGCTACCATCCTGGTGCTGGGGGAGAGGATCTGGAATGAAATGAGGTGAAGTTTTCTAGAGCACAGGTTCCCAAAGTTTTTCATTTTGACAGCTGAACCATTGTTTTCCCTCAAATAATGTAGAAGAGACACCAAAAATATGAGGAACACAGAAAATGACCTCTTTAAGGATATATGTTGGGTTTGAGAGCTACTTGCGTCTGCAATCTAGATGTATTTCAGTGAAGAACGTTCATAATTGTTTTGATGGGAGTTGACCTGTAAGGCAGCCCAGGTATCCCTGTGCCAGTTCAGATGCAAGGCGTGTGGCCGTGGAGGCTCTTGCCGGGAAAGGCAGCTAACTCTCCACTCACAGGCTTCATGGGGAGCCATTGATCTTTGTGCATTGCCACATTCTACTATCTGGCCTTTAGCCTTGTGGATTTAGAGACTCGATTTATCAGCTCAGCAGGAGTGACTCTGAGGGCTGACTTACATTATCTGTGCTTAGCAGGCTGATGTAAAAACCAGCATCACTTTTGTTCAAACTAGAGAAAGGTGCCCCTTCCACTTGGCCAACATAGTTCTACGCCAAGGACTCGGTGAGAGAAATGCACGGGAGTCAGCAGGACACCCCCGACTCTCCGCTGAGCCCTGGCGTAGGACACCGTCTGCACAATGCCACGCGGTGGCACGCGGCACTGCAGCTCTGGTTAATGTCTGCAGTGGGGTGCTGAGCTTCCGAGGGAGTGACTACGTCCTAGTTATTCTTTTTTAAAAAGTTTAAACATATTTGAATTTATTAAAGTATTGAAATATGATTCCATTGTTTGCAGAATTCCTGAAACAGCAACTGGATCCCAGTTTGAGATTCAGTGGTATAAAAGATTGGGCTAAAATCCATAGCACTTGGGGCGCCTGGGTGGCTCAGTCAGTTAAGTGTCTGCTTTCAGCTCACGCCACAGTCCCAGAGTCTCGGGATCAAGCCCCGCATCGGGCTCCCTGCTCAATGGGGAGTCTGCTTCTCCCTCTGCCCTCACCCTGCTCTTGTGCTCTCGCTCGCTCTCTCTCTCAAATAAATAAATAAATAAATAAATAAATAAAATCTTTTAGAAAATAAATAAAATCCATAGCCCTTGTAGGAAGATACCAAATTAAAAAATAAGACAATAATAATACTATCTCAAACTCTATACATGTTATGGTTTACATGTATTTTGACATACATTTCTCTTCTGTTCCTTGAAACTGACTAGTACAGCAGGCATTTATTTCTAAAAGAATAGAACTTTCCTGATTTAGAAAATCCTTTTACACGTATTAGCACATTTGATCTCGTATCTGTGTGTGTGATTATAACAGTCCTGTGAAGTGGATTGGTTAGGTTTTCCGTTGTTTTGTGGTTGGGAAACTGAGACTCAGAGAGGTTGTTCGACTAACTCAAGGTGACACAGCTCCTAGATTTTAAAGCTGGATTTCTAATCTTTCTCATCTTTCCTCCCCTCTGTGATGTGCGTACTCTGCCTTTTGGGGGAGAGGGCTGTTCCTCATTAAAGACTAACGGGCGGGGCGCCTGGGTGGCTCAGTCGGTAGAGCATCTAACTCTTGATCTCAGGTCTTGATCTCAGGGTTGTGAGTTCAAGGCCATGTTGGGCATGGAGCCTACTTAACAAAAAAAAGACTGATGGCTGGAGCTGTCCCAGGAAGGAGGTGGATCTTACATGTGGTTGCCCTATTAGCTCAGCTCTGCATGGCTTTTCCTGTTTAATAAACTGTGTTAACTTTACTAGCACTGTTCTTGGCCCCACTACATATCAGCGGTGTAGGCAATGTGTTGGAAAAATGCGCTAATTGCAAGCTCTGATTTTCTTCCATCTTAAAATAAATACTTAGCATTTTAGTCCTTGGAGAGAGGCATGACACAGTGTGGCTGGGGACTCACAGCGGGGGTGGCTTAAGGGACGGGCTGGAAGGTGTGGGGGCAGAAAGTACAAGGGTGGAGAAATAGAAGTTTGCAGATGGTCCTGGGGCTTGGGGTCTGTTTGGTCCGAGGGGTGTGTACATGGGTGTGTGCCAGTAGGAGGGAGAGGTGCTGTGCAGAGAGAGACAGAGGGAAGGGGTGATGGAAAGTTCTGGAATGATACTATCAATGTTCCTTGTTCCAGAAGAAGGGAGACTCTGATAGTTCAAACGGCTTGTCGCTATGTGGCAATTGTAAGTGGATAAAGCATGTGGTAATGACTTGCATAGATTACAGAATTATTCTCTCATTCAGGAAGTGGTTTTTGAGCACCTGTATGTCCCAAGCACTGTGTTCCACGCTGGGCAGACAGTGGAGACAAGGCAGACCTGATAGTGGAGTTCTGGGATACCAGAACTGGAGGGGACCTTAAAGATAATCTCTTCAACCCTTTATTTTATAGTCATAGAAACTGAGGCCCAGAGAGGGTGATGAACTGGAGTCGTGTCACTCAGCTAGTTATCGGCAGAGCCTAGATAAGACTGCACATCTCCTTTTTTCTTTTTTTAAGATTTTATTTATTTATTCGAGCGAGAGAGAGCATGAGTGGGGAGAGAGGCAGAGGGAGGGGAGCAGGGAGCCCGATGTGGGGACCCCATCCCAGGACCCGGAGGTCACAACCTGAGGTGAAGGCAGATGCTTAACCGACTGAGCTACCCACACCCCCTAAGAACTCAAGTCTTTTGATCCTGGGCCCAGATTTCTACTCAACTGCTCTTTACTGACACCAAAATGTTGCACCTGTTCACGGTGGGGAGCCATGGATCTAAGGAAGTACGCTCTGTTGTATCAGTGAGGGCAATGCTGGGGGCTATAGGAAAAAAGTGGCCCAATCAATAGAAGTTGATTTCTCCCTCGTGCCTCATCCTTGCGGCGGCTGGAGTCTGCACCATCAGATTCTGTCATCTTTAGGCCCTGGCTTTTCAGGTTATCTGGAGGACCTGGATTTCACTAAGAGGGCGGTTTCACAGATCAGGCCTGAAAGTGGCACCCCCAATCCCAATCCCTTGGCTAAACCTCACTCACACGGCAAGACCTCGCTGGAAGGCAGGCTGGGAGGTGAGTCTCGTGACCCCAGACGGAGGAGGAAGCAGGTTTGGTGGGCAGTTTGCTAGTCACTGCCTGGTACGTTACCTATGACTTTCACTGTGGGATACGAAAAGCAGAGTCACAAAGTAGTCGTCACAAAAAGGGGATGCTGGGTGTCACAGATCTGAGAATCATTTCGGCAGGGGAAAGTCCTCCAGAGGTGTTCAGGAGATACTTCCAATTTTTCCTTTCCCGTGGTTTTCTCTTCCTAATAGGATTTCCTTTGGCTTGCTGAAAGCCAGCTCAGCCTGCTTTGGAAGGGCATCAACTCCAAGGACGAGGGAGAGAAGTCGGTGGATGGGCTTTCAGGAAAGGCTCCTCATGACTTGCGTGTGTGGGGTCCTGTACCGGGCAGTGTTGAACCTGATGCCCTCAACAATCTTAATCTTAGTCCTTTGTTGATGAGATAGGAGCCTTCATAAGCCTTCATGTTTGGATAGTGCCTCCTGGTTTACAAAGAGCTTTCTAGCACATTATCTTACTTTGGCATCACATTAAGCCCCAGAGATGAAGGAGGGGGAGGAAGGAAAGGAGCTAGCAGGAACCGAGGGAGTTCAGAGACAGGGGAGGTTATTTCCAGCTGAGAGAGGGGTACAAGAGGCCTCGCTGAGGAAGTGGCATTTGAGACGGGCTTGCAGAGGACCGGATCCCAGGGGGAGGCCACGTCGTGGGCAAAGGCACAGAGGGGTGAAACACTGGTGCGTCTTTGGGACTGGGAGGTGAGGTCAGCTTGGCTGGAGCACAGACTGCATGCAGGAGAACAGTGGAAGCCGGGCAGAAAGATCGAGTGGGTGCGGAAGCACCATCGTTACTGTCTCATCCTCACTGCCCTCCCTGAAACTTCTTTCCAGATCACCTGCTAGAGGCCAGGCACTTTGCTGGGTGTGGGAGACACACACAATATCACACACGGTTCCTGCCCTTAAGGAGCTTACGGCCCCACTGAGGAGAAATCCCCACACTCGACAACCTTTAGCGAAATGTGTAGGAGCCGCTTGTAAAGTTCGCACTTCCTTTCAATGTGTGCGTGCTTTCCTGCTCAAATCAGAAAAACAGGAGCCTCCCAACGTCCCATTTCACGTGCATCTCCATCTCTCCCTTGAAAGGCCCTAGAATGGTCTCTGGGGAGGCAGACTAAGCCCAGTGGTTACAGTCTCTGGAGTCTGAAGGCCTGGGTCGAAATCCGGGTTTTACCACTGATGATATATGACCTCTGTTGGAGTCTCCCGTTTTCTAGTGTTGGTTATCTTGTCTGTAAAATGGGTGCAAACGCTACCTGGTTGATTGGGTTGTCATGAGTATCAGTTGGGACAACGCAGGGACGTTCTTAGTGCCATGCGTGGCATGCAATGAACACTCAGTATAATGCTAACAAAGAAAAAAGATACCGGGGCACGTGGGTGGCTCAGTTGGTTAAGTGTCTGCTTTCAGCTCAGGTCATGATCCCAGGGTCCTGGGATCGAGTCCTGCACCCGGCTGGCTCCTTGCTCCGCTGGAATCCTGCTTCTCCCTCTGTCTGCCGCTCCCACCCTACTTGTGCTCTCTTGCTCTCTCTCTCTGACAAATAAATAAATGAAATCTAAAAAAAAAAAAAAAAAAAAAAAAAAAAAAAAAGAAAAGAAAAGAGATAAAAGCAAAATGATGCTATTGGCAGTGGGTTTTGTAGCCTGCTGAACAGGAGTTGGGTCTCTGAGTGGGGAGAGCCCCAAGCAGAAAGCTGGTGGTCCATATCCTTGGCGACATCTCTTGGCTTGGAGAGTAGAGATTTCTTAGTAAGTCAGGTGTTTCTTGGAGACACACGCCGAACGATCACCCTCTTCGGCAGTGCCTGGAATGCAGGGAGCCTGTTTGGACTCTGTCACCACGGACTGTCACAGCCCGTTCTGGTGCGGTGTGTTTCCAGCGGCCAAGCCGATGCCAGTGTCGGGGGGAGTGCCGGGTCACTGTGCCAGGAGCCCAGCTCTGGGGCAGCAGACCCTGGATTGCTCTGAAGTGCGCGGACCTCGGCAGCGCTTCCTTCCGTTATGTGACTCTGCACACCCTCACACACAGTGCTTTTCCTCTCTCAAATATGTCAGGCCTCGAGAATCAGCCGTGTTTATCAGATAGCCTTTGTTCTCCCCTTCTCGGGTAGGAAGCTCGTTAGACACCAGCACGAACAATCACCCTTCCATCTGGAGTTTAAATCGTCCCCTGAGGACCAGGGATATGTCCTCAGGGGGTCATGTTGGGAGGTGCAGCCCTAATCAGGGTGGCTCAGCTACCAGGTCAGGTCCCAGGCGAGGCGGGGCTGACGATCAAACAACACTCTGCGTGCCAAAGACTTGGGGTTCCCCGAGGTGAATGCTTTCCCTCTGTGACCGCATTTCACAGGAGAGGAGAAGTTGGGGTTCATGCGTATATAACTGCACAGAGTGCTGCCTCGAACCCTCGATGACCCTGTCTCCTCTGACCTCTCCCGTGCCCACACCTGCAGAGGGGTCCTTGGCTTGCATGGGAGAAACAGGACGGACACAGTGAGTGGAGCCACCCCTCCCCTGGAAAAAGAGGCCCCTTTGGGGACCGCAGCAGGTGGTCCTTGGCCCTCGGGGACAACCAGTCCTGGAGTGGCTCTCTGTGGGGAATGGATGGGCATGGAACTTGAAAGAGGGACCCCGTACGCGAAGGCCTCTGGGTACTCAGGGCAAGCAGGACCCCTGCGACAGGCTCCAGTGTGACCAGGGCTGTGCTGGCCCCGAGCTCTCCTGGGCGACGGTGGTCCTTCCCGGGCGGGCCCCGGGAGCCCACAGAGACGGTGGAGGGCCTCAGGTCCCCGTGTCCCAGTGGGCTCCACTCTGCTCGGTCCCACCGCGTCTCAGCCAGGTGGCTTCGTCAGTCTACCAAGGCTATCTGGGCCTCAGCTTTCTTATTTGTAGTATTTATTTTTATGGGGCTCGGAATAACACTTAGCTTCCAGAGGCTGCCGTGAGAGCTAAGGGAAAATCACTTGTCAGGGGCGGCCCGGTGCCTCCGTCTAATGCGCGCCTGAGGAATGGTCTCTGGGTGCTTCGAACCACAAGCCGCTCTAGAGAAACGGAGACTCCGGGCCTGTCTGAGCCTCAGAACATCCCGGGGCAGAGCACCCAGAGCGCTGGGACAAGACGCTTTCACCTCCGCGGCTCCCGCCTGGCCTTCCTCTAGGGGGGCAGCCGGGTGGAGGCAGAAGAGGCGGATTTTCGGGGGGCCACCGTGCGGGAAGACGCTTGCTGTCGAATGGCCTGCTCAGGGTCCGCACGCCGGTGTGACTCCGTTGTTTACTGCGACTTCTTCTCGAGACTTGCCCTGTGCCAGGCCAGCCTCAAAGCTGTCCTGCAGGCAAAGAAATGTTTGCACCGAGTTGAGCCTGAAAATAGGAAACATGACGGTCCAGAGTAGGGGCACCACGCTGGGTGCAGATACCCTGGAGTGCTCTCCAGGGGCACAGAGAGCTGTCTCCCTCCGGCAGCTCCCTCGTCCCCAGCCACGGACTCGGAGGCCAGAGGAGCCATCGGCGTGTAGATTTCCACGCGCGGTGCCCGCTGTACGGACGCTGTGCCGAGAGGCGCTGGGCACGGTGCCATCTCTACTTCAAACGGTGTCAGACTATAGGCAGTCTTCTTCCATTTGACTTTTCTACTCAGCAACGTTCCTAAGAGTCACAAAAGGAGATGAAGGGAGCTACAATTTGTTGTACTGTCATTTGTACTGCTTGCTAGGTAAAATGGTTAAATAAATCCAACGCACTCATCACTCAACGTCACCAATTATGAATACATGATCGGTCTTGTTTCATCTACCACCTTCCCTTCTCCCACCTCAGAATTATTTTTAAGAAAATCTCCAATATTATATTATTTCATCTGCCAATGTAAATCATACCTTTAAATTTACATTTTAAACTGTTTGTTGCTGGTGTGTAGAAATGCAAATGAATTTGAAACACAAGATCTAATAACGTTGCCAATCTCTGTTTATAATGGTCTGTCTGTAGATTCAATTGAGTCTTCTGCATGGGCAATCATAATCATCTGCTAATACGGTTTTGTTTCTTTCTTTTTAATACTTGTGCCTTTTATTTATTTTTCCTGTCTTACTACTCTATGTCCTCCAGTTCAGTGTGGAAGAGAGCTGGTGATATCTTTGGGTTTTTTTTTTCCCTGTTTTAATGGGAATGATTTGAATATTTCATACGAAGAATGATGCTAATTGCAGGTTTAATGGGTTAGTACATGAGGTTATGAAAGTTTGTTCCTTGTTATCCTGGTTTCCTAAGAGGATTTAAATTCCTTTTTTAAAGATTTATTTATTCATTTTAGAGAGGGAGAGAGAGAGAGTGATCGAGGAGGAGGGGCGGAGGGAGAGGGAGAGGGAGAGGATCTCAAGAAGACTCCACACCGAGTGCGGAGCCCGGCGTGGGGCTTGATCTCACAACCCTGAGATTATGACCTGAGACAAAACCAAGAGTCTGTGGCCTAACTGACTGAGCCACCCAGGCACCCCTGTAAAATTTTTAAAATTATGAATAGTTGTTGAATTTTATCAAAGCCTTTTTCTGTTTGTACTGAAAAGATGATATGGTGCTTTGGATACTTTTTGTGCCAAATTCTCAGATTATTTCAGCTTTAACTTTCTCTTATTCCAGCCACGGCTGCAGTGATCAATTTTGTGTGAGCTCTGAACAGCCTTTTGCAGGTGCCGTGGCAGCTCCTAACCTGGGGTTCCACCGCACGTTTCTACCCTTTTTGTTGATGCCATGGTGGGAGCCAGTCTGGGAACCACTTGGCACTCACCAAAATTTATTCACTGAGACAAAAGATTTGTCTTTCTCCTGTATGGACAGTACTGAGATGCATTTTATTCGACAATTTAAAGAGTCCAGGGGGATTACGTCACCTATGCAGTGGCCAGCCTGATAACTTATCTTTTTATTAGTTCTCCTTCCCTTCTGACTTGCCTTTCTTCCTGCCCTTCGCTTCTGCTCCTTGGCTCTCTCTCACTCCTCAGAAAGTTCCTCATACCTCAGCCTTTGTTTCTAAAGAATTCAGGTTTAAGATCTGGTGTTTCTCCTTTAATCTATTAATGTGTTGAATTATACTTATAAAGTTTCTGATGTTAAATTGCCCTTGCATTTCTTTGGGTTGACCAGCCTGATCACAAAGTGATATTTTTAAAAAAAATATTTCTGGAGTCTGTTTGCTAACATTTGGATTAGAAATCTCACATCTGTATTCATGAGTAAGACTGGAGTGTATTTTTTCTTTGTTAAACTCTCCTTGTCTGGTTTTGGTGTCAGTGTTATATTAACCTCATAAAATGAGCTGTAGAGTGTTCTTTTTTTTTTTCTTTCTGTTCCCTGGGAAAGATGTTTGAAGATAAGAAAGGTCCATTCCTTGAAAGTTTGTAAAATGTACCTGTAAAATTATCTGGGCCTGGTGTTTATTCTCAGAAGGATTTCTATTGCTGATTAAATTTCCTCAGTGGTTATAAGATTATACAGGGTTTCTATTTCTCCTTGAGTCAGTTTTGGTCACTTACTTTTTCTAGGAATGTATACATTTTAATCTATACTTTCAAATTTATTAACATTAAATTTAAATTTAATTTAAAAATTTTAACATTAAATATTCACTGATAATTTTCAATTTCTGTGATAGTGCTATAGATTTCCTTTCATTCCTACTTTAATTTGCATGTTCTTTTTTCTGGTTGGTCTTGCTACTGGTTTACCTGTGTAGTCTTTTCAAAAAAGCCCCCCAAAAAACAAAAAACCCAAACTTTCAGCTTTGTTGATCCTTTCCATTATGTTTTTGTCTTACAGCCTGTCAGCGTTATTCTTCTGTTCTCTTCATCACTTTTTCAATTGGTTGCTCAACTCATTAATTTTAAATCTTTATTCTGTCCTAATATAAGTGTTTACAAGTATAAATTTCCTTTGAAGTATTGTTTTCATTGCATCTGTAAGTTTTGATATGTAGCATTATTGTTATGTTTGAGTTCTATGTATTTTTATTTTTTTATTTTTATTTTTATTTCTTTTTTTTTTTAAAGATTTTATTTATTTATTTGACAGAGATAGAGACAGCCAGTGAGAGAGGGAACACAAGCAGGGGGAGTGGGAGAGGAAGAAGCAGGCTCATAGCGGAGGAGCCTGATGTGGGGCTCGATCCCAGAACGCCGGGATCACGCCCTGAGCCGAAGGCGGACGCTTAACCGCTGTGCCACCCAGGCGCCCCAAGAGTTCTATGTATTTTTAAGTTTCCATTTGGTACCTCTTTTTCCCATGAGTAATTTATAAGTTTTTTTAAAAAAAATTCCCAGTTTGTTTTAAAAGTTATCTTTTTGTTATTGAGGCTTAACTTAATTGTGTTATAGTTAGCGAATATCTTCTCTATGACACTTTGTTGAGACTTATTCTTTAACACACATGCATGTGTGGCATTATAAAAATAAGTGTTCCATGTTTGAGACACTTATTTGCTAATTATGGGAAGCAGGTCTCTAAATATGTGTTTACATCAAGTTTGTCAATGAGTTGTTCAGATCTGCATTTTTTACTTTTTTGTTTGCTTGATCAATTAATCATTACAGGGGTGGATTTGTCAATACCTTTTGGTACTTCCATCAATTTTTGGTCTGGACAATTGATACTATTTCATTGAATAGGTACTAATTTAGTATTATGATAACACGTAGGTTGGTCAGGTTGTGTAGCAGTCTGCCCTTCACTACATTGTAGCGACACCATATAATTGCCTACCTGTGTCTATATTGCCCACAGGCTGTCAGTCCTGGGAATTCCGGCAACAATTCTGTCTGACTCACCCAGCGCAGTGCTCAATGAATAATTGTCAAATGAATGGATGCATGAATGAATTGAACTCAACCCCACCAGTATGGCAAATGATTAATACTGAGTTCTGTTTACCGGGATCTCTCGCTTTATGCCAAGTCCTAATATGTGTCAGAATGTGTCCCCAATGCATCAGAGCCTAGGCTGCAAATATCTACATCTTGGTTTAGTGATCCTCCTTATTTTACAAAGGACTAATCTGCTGAGGACTCCTGCTGGCTCTAGAATTTTGGTGGTGACTCTGTTTTCACTTGGTTGGTAATCACTCTTCCTACCCCCTTTGCTTCTGGAGACTTTTTTGCCTTGGAGAGAACACAGGGTCAACAGGTTCTCTCCTTCCCTCGAGGTAAAATCAAAGTGCTAATGAAGGAAAAGAGAGAGAGTAGCTTTTATAAGGGGCAGCAGGAAGGCCCCCTTCCCATGTGTGTCTGGAGAATCTGAGATTAGGTTGGGAGTTTGCTATGAAAGGATCTGAAAGACTTTAGTTGGCTTTAAAAGAATAAAGCCGTAAAGCTGTATTTGTTGCCAAGAGGACTGACTAAATGAAAACTCCTCCCTCAGGCTCAGCTGCAGACTCGGAGAGGTGGGCAACTATGTTCAGTCCATCAGACAAAACACTTTCATCCGGCACCTGTTGTACACCGGGCGCTGTGCTCAGCATGATGGTTGCAAAGGGGCACCTGACTCTTTAAGGCTCTGCACGTCTTTGTGGGCGACAGGCTGCAAACGGTGACTAGCGATTTTGGTGAGTCTCACGCACCCGCCCTGCGGGGGGCATTGGAGGCTCCCCTGGACGGAGGGCCAGAGCAAGCTCAACAAAAGCCGTTTCTTTTCTTATTTGCGGCATCACTCATTTACATTCATTATCTCTTTTGTTCCTCCCAACTGCCCTCAGAGTTAACGCTTACTGATCCATTTTGTTGATCAGCAAGCTGAGACTCAGAGAGGGACTCGCCACACTTACGGCTTGGCTGCAACGCGGTCAGTAAGGCGATAAAGCCATCTAGCACTCACCAGGCTCCCGCTATGTCGCAGGCGCTGTTCTAATTGTTTGAATACATCGCTGCCTTTAATTCTCCAAAAGAACCCTGCGAGTGTTGGGGACCTTTAATCCCCGCTTTGCAGATGATCAAATTGATGCACGGGGAGATTTAAAGAGGTTAGCAAGGCTCACAGAGGCTGGAGGTGGGATTTGAGCCCGCAGAGTCTGGCTCTGGGACTTACATTGTAACCCCTACAGAAGCGACTTGATTTGATACAATAATCTCGGACTTGGAACCCTACGACTCCATTTGGAGTCCCAAGTCTACCTCTGACCTTCCTGCTACTAAAGTGGCGACCGTGCACCAGCATTCGCATTGTCCGGGAGCTGCTAGAAATGCAGGATCTGAGCTCCAGGTCAGACCTATGGGGTCAGTATCCTCATTGGGCCTGAATCTACAGATGATTCATCTGCTCATCCCTTGACACTGAAGCACCGTCTTATCAGCTTGGTCCGAAAAAGATCCCACAGGATCTCTCTCGGCCTCAGTTTCTCCAACAGTAAAATGAGGGCGGCATGTGCGTCCGCTCCCTCTCAGGGCTGCTGTGCAGATCAAAAGGCAGGAGGGATGTGGAGAGGCGTTGTAAACTGCACGGCATTCTACGAAGGTCAAAGCCGAACAGTGAACCAGAGCATTAAAGCTTTAGAGACAATTCACAAACAGATAATGCCTTTTATCCGCACGGCCTGGCCGCGCAGGAACTTGCAGTGCGGCGTGTTATGCAAAATAACCAGACAGAAGAAATGCCTTTTACAAGCGGTTCCTGGAAATTTCGAGCTTTATCAAGGAATTTGGTTTCTCCAGTTCACTGCCTAGCAAAAATAGCTGAGACTTAATAGGGTCCAGATGTCGACGCAGCCACTCACCTTCCCCATTGCATGGATGCATTTCATACTGAATTTCACCTAAGGAATTTTAGACTTTAAAGATAATCAAAAACACGGCTACCTTCCCTTTGGGATTCTTGCTGATTTGGGAGATCAAAGATGTCCCAACAACACAACGAATGTCCACGAAGTTAGGTTTCTTTGCCGGCTAATGAAAAGACTAACTCAGTGTAGCAATGGTCATTTTAGCGCTTTTGTCCCAGGTCTGCTCAAAGGCTCTTCTCTTCTCACATATTTTTATAATTGGTACCCACCCCCCCCACGGCCTTCCTCCCCTCATGCTCTCAGTGAACGTGGTCGGTGTGCTAACAACATTAGCTTCTGTTTCAAATACAATTAAATGGTTGCCCTTGCTGGTTAATTCTTGGCATACCTAAAAAATACTTTCTCCGCGTCTAGGAAAAGTATGAGATGTTTAAATTCCAAACAATGAACGACTCCCAAGGGCATCTCACATGGAGTTCGGTGGGATGGGAATCTGGCCCAAAGGAAAGGCACCCCCCCTCCCGACAGTGGCCCCTCGGTTTTTCCGGAGGCGGCCTGATTTGACTTTCTGTGAGGGGCTGAGAAATAACATAACTCTTGACTTTCGAGAGAGCCCCGCACTCTCGTAGCCCCACATCCAGAGACCAGGCTGTTTTCATTACACACTCACTGGAGTGCATGGGCTCTGCGGCGGGTCTCCGGGGATCGCACAAACCCCAGAGCAGGAATGGCAGAAATTTGACTTCCAGAGCCTGCTGCCCCTCTTCTATTTGCTCTTGGACCTTTTCCCCCTTCTCTAAAGAAACTACCAAGGGAAATAGTCTCAAATCGTTTTAAAGGGCCAGGCAAGAGGGACGTAACCTCGGTGAGGCTTTCTTCCCCCTCAGGTCAGGGTATCTTGTGGGCATGGCCATTTGCCCCAAGACAGAGGCAGGAAAATGGGAAGCTTACTTACTGTTTGGGTCCGGGTTTGCTCTGCCACTTCGCTCACACCGACGCTCGGCACTACCTCAACAGCTTGCATTCTGTTTCTGCTATTGTGAATAGGGGCAGCCGCGTCTCGGAGCGTGCTCCTGCTGATGCCGCGGGCCTCTGGCTCATGCTACTGGTAATCCGAGGATTTCTCTAAAAAGACAGTGTTTCCCTCCAGGTAGGAAGCCACCACTGTCAAGCTTTATTTTGAGTTATACGATCTGGAAAATATTTAAGAAGGAAAATAAAGAGTTGGTCTATTTAAGGAGCAGGCTAGATCATGCTGAGAACCCGGGTCTGCCCCAGGAGCTGCTCTCAGTGGGAGTTTCAGACCCACTGAATTCTTTTCAACCAGTATGTACTGCATTCCGGCTCGGGCGCGCACCCGGCAGTTACAGGAGGGAACGAGCCAGACCTGTCCTTACGGCCAAGGGACTGAAGAAAGTTAGGGGGAGAAAAGCAGTAATTGAATGGAATAGGGTGATAAATGCCACGGGGAGGGAAGCATAGGTGCTCAGAACACCTGCTGAGACCTGAAATGTGGGGGAAAGTTTCCCAGAGGCAGTGATATTCAAGATGGGATCTCAGCGACAAATGAGACAGACTTGGGGACACAGGTGCAGACACCTGGAGGTGAGACCAAGCAGGACTTGTTCTGGGAGGTGAGAGAAGTGCCATGAGGTGGAGCAGGGCTTGGGGAGAGGGGACCGTGACAGCACATGAGGTCCAGGAGAGGGCAGGTCCTCTCTGAGAGGGTTGTAGCCCAGTTTAGGGAGTTTGGATAAATCTGAGGACAGTTGGGAGCCATTGAAGAATATAAAGCAGCAGAGTAACGTTATCAAGTTTCTATTTTTTTTAAAAGATTTTTTATTTATTTATTCGACAGAGATAGAGACAGCCAGCGAGAGAGGGAACACAAGCAGGGGGAGTGGGACAGGAAGAAGCAGGCTCACAGCAGAAGAGCCTGATGTGGGGCTCAATCCCATAACGCCAGGATCACGCCCTGAGCCGAAGGCAGACGCTCAACCGCTGTGCCACCCAGGCGCCCCTCAAGTTTCTATTTTACCCAGACCATGGCTTCCGTGAGCTCAGCTTACAAGAAGTTCTCCATGAGCCCCGAAAGGCCCCTCTGCTCCTAATCCCAGCTCTTATCCCCACTGGATGGCGACTGACTCTTCTCCAATTTGTATGCGTCTCAAGGCCAGGGACTGGGTCGGCTCACCCCAACCCCTCTGGCCCCAACAAAGTGCCTGCGTGAGATAGGAGTTCAATACGTGTGTTCTGAACTTTAAATTTAAAAGGAGAGAGAGAAGAGCACACAGCTCCGACAAGAGTACCAGGCATGGGTCTGAGCCCTTTGCTATCGTCACGTCCTTAAATCTCTACAACAATCCCATGAAGTAGGTACCATTTTTGCCTCTATTGACTGAGGAGAAACCAAGGCACAGAGAGGTTAAGTCACTTGCCCAGGGTCGCACAGATAGTCGATAGCTGACTTTTGGGAGCGGAGCTTACATTGCCTGGAGGTAGGGTCTGTCCTCCTCTGACGGAAGAAACTCTCACCAGGCTGCTAGCTGCTTACCGGACAAGTCACCAAGTGTCCATGCGATATTCCGAATTCTCTCTCTGCCATGCCCTCCTCCTGTCCGCGTTGAGGGCCCCCACCCCGGGCTGTCTCCGGTACCACAGGAGAGAGGGAGCCACGTGGTTCCTGGACGGGACATGGCGCCCTCAGCAAGGCCTCTCAGAGAAGCAGGGCCCCTCTCTCTGACACGCTTAAATAGAATGAAAGGCTTTTGAAGAGGGAGGTGTGAGAGGCCCTGTGCCCAGCTCTGACCTGCCGAGCAAAGCCAGCACAACCACAGACGGTAGAACTGTAGGGCTGGAAGGACCAGGCGGGAATCCCTCAAGTCCCGAGGTTATTCGAGTCCTCTGCCTCCACACAGGCAGCCTGCGATCTCCCAGGGGCCACCTCATTATTCCTCCAGGCCTCCTCTTGCACCTCCACGCCTTTGCTCATTCTGTTCCTTCTACCCGGAACACCTTCTTGCCCCGTGTGACTCATTCTTACCTGTCCTTTGAGAGTCAGTTCAAATGCTTGTTGACTCCTTCATCGTGCCACTGTCATCCCTTGCTGGGGACCCTTAATTGCCCGGGACAGCCTCCTAACTGGCTTCTCCTTTCCTCTCCTGCCCCTACACTTGACTCTCCACACGGCAGCCCAAGGGATCAACGAAGCCTCTCTCCTTGACCAAGCTCTAGCCAGGCTCCCCTCAGCCTGCTGCCCTGCCCTTGAGCTGCCGAGCCCAGTTTCAGCAAAGAATCCTGCGAAGTCAGTTCAGCAAGAGTCCTCCCACCCTTAATATCTGATCAAATTCCTCATCACCCACTCCACTCTTATCCTACCTGATCTAAGCGGTCAGGCTGCCTGGAGTGAGAATCCTGGTAGGCCACGTCAGCAAGAGTCCCCGCCGTTGACATCTCCTTCAGCGATTTCCATCCACTGACCCCCTCACTCCACTCCTCGGCTCTAAATCCCCGCTCGTCCCTGCTGTGTCTGGAGTTGAGTTCCATCCCTTCCCCTACTGCAATGGTCTTGAATAAAGTCTTCCTTATCATTTTAACAAGTATCAGAAGAATTTTTCTCTAACAGCATCCTGTTGAGATATGAAGTCAGTCCTCTGATAAAATCCAAAGTCCTTACCATGATCCCCTGAGGGCTAGTCCCCGCGAGGCCTCTGACGGCATCCTTACTCACTCGTTTCGGCCATGCTGGGCTCTGCTCTTCCTTGGGTCCTCACCTTTCCACTTTTACACTTGCCCTTGCTTCTTCCTGGAATATGCTTCTCCAGCTCTTCTCATGGTCATTCCCTCGCTTTTATTCAGGCCTCTGGTCAAATGCCACCACCTCAGAGCAGCCTTCCCTGGTTTCCCATCTCACCCAGAGCCCCTGCGACTCTCTAATCCCTTACCTCTCCTTTGTTTCCCTCACGTTACATATCTGTATCTGCATTATCTTATGGCACTGTGTTATTGTCCGTCCTCCCAGGAGGGCAGGAATTCATCTGCCTGGCTCACATGTGTATCAGTAGAGCCTAGAAAAAAATGTCTGGATTGTAGTAGATGGCCATTAAATGTGTGTTGATAAGTCATTCAACAAATGTATTTGAGCACTGCCCCAGGTAGGGAGGCGGCAGGAAACAGAATTATGTTGTACCCAGATGACTCAAACGAAGCACCTTCTAGAGGACTCTGGTTTCAAAACAGGGTGGGAGTGGAGAAGAGACACCCTGGGGTCTCCCTACTCTCTCTCTCTCTGATTACCATAGCCCTAACCCAGCCAGTGATAAAGCCCCAGCAAAGCAATCCACAGCAGTTGGTCTTCTGGAGCAAAGAGGAAGACACAGAAGGGGCGTGGGGCCTGGGGGTGAATTCAGAATAACCAGCTAAAGCACCCAGTCTATACCAGGCCCTCTGCTTGGCACTAGGGATACAGGATAGAGTAAGACACAATTTCTTCCTTCTCTTGCCTATGGGAAAGCCTCCTTTGATACATTCTGAGAAGAATTACAGACCCTTCTACAATGTTCTCAGAGCACTCAGAACATCTCCGTCAGCAGATTTTGCCTTACATACTAGATTACATCTATGTGTCTACTAGTCACATTTTCTCCAGTGTGAGCTCACTGAACTCAAGGGACTAGATTTTATTCACTGGATCAGCTGGTTACTGCCACACTCATGCTGCATAACAACCATACAGTCCGTTGAAATCTTTAATTAACCCAATAATGACCTTTCTTGAGTCAGCTGGACATCACTCACTCTGAGAATTGTCAGCAAACCCAAACCTAACACTGAAGTTTCATGTTCCTGTAAGGGTTCCACTTGCCCAGAAGTCACACCATCCAGGAGACCAATCCCTGATTGCTACATGACTCAAATAGTTCCCTTGTTCATTTTTAATTATTCTATTCCTTGTTCATTTTCTATAAAAACTTGCCATTTTTTCCCTGCTTTGTAGTTCTCTGGACCCTTGAGAATGGAGAATGCTGGCTCCATGAAATGTTAAATAAAGTTTGTTCTAGCACCTAAATAGTCATTTTTTTTTTTTTAAAGCAAGCTTCGATAACCTACAATAAGCACTTACGTAGCTCACACAGCCGGGTGTCGTCGGGGGGCTGCTCATAGAGCCTGGGCTTGGTGAGATAGCTCTGGTCTGCCCACTGTCTTTGGACCACAGACTAGCCTAGCTCTGGGATGCGCTTCTCATAGCCATGGCAGAGGTGCTGGAGGGTAAACAGAAAAACATAAGCCCCTTTAGCGCCCGGGTTTGAAACTAGCACCCCTTCACGTCTGCTGTATTTTACTGGACTTAGCAAGTCACAAGGTCAAACCCAAACTGCAGAGGCAGAAGAATCCACTCTACGTCTTGAGCAGAATGAAGCACCAAGTCACATGGCAAAGGGCAGGATGACGGGACAAATTAGGATGTGGCGGTCTCCGCCACATCAACGTTTGTCTCTACCATGCCATCTTGATGTATGTATGTATTCGGTAGTGCTGCTGGCTTGAAATGAGAAAATGAAGACAAGAATGATCAAGTCACTTGCCCAATAAGTTGACCATGATCAGTACAGGGAGACAGAAAGTGTATGGTAGGAAGGATTCAGTAAGAAGCTTAAAGCTGGAAAGTGTCTGCCCAATGGTTTAGAACGTCCTCATTCTCAGGAATCTGAGAGATGAAATCACTCACTCAGGGTCATGCCGCTCATCTGTAACAGAGTTTGCCCTCCAGCGCAAATGTCCCGAGCTCTTCTGAGCTCCTCGGGCGTGTTGGGAACCCGTGAGCTGTAGCTAGTTGAGGCTCATTATTAGTGGGATGGGGATGGGGGTTTTCCCTCTCTTCACTGTTTTTTCAGAAACTAGCATACAAACAGGGACTCAAAGTCGAAGCACTTAGATACTAAAACTCAAGCAATACGGTTAGAGGATGCCCATCTTGGCAGTGTGAAAGTCTGCTTTTCTGGAAAATGTTCCACTTACAAGATCAAAAGAACTCTTTCCCCTAGGCAGACCCCCAATATAACCCTAGTTCCACAACCTTATTGATGGAGGCTGGATCTGGCAGAGTTTATTATTAAATTCTCTTACTGTTAGTCAGCCAAGCACACTCAGAGAGTTGAGGATAATGCACAAAAGAGTCCTTTATTTTACGTTCAAGTCCCATCTTCCAGCACCCACAGAGTGCACGTGGCATGGGAGGCTTTGGAAGGGGTTCTGCTTCTTTTTCACTCTGCCTCCAACTTCCCATGGGCCTAGAAACCTTTATCTCACCTGACCAGGTGTCTTCGCTTCTCATGGGGACTAGAAGATAAAAACGTCCTTTTAAAACCTTTCCTCTCTTTAGACTTGTGGATAGAACGTTTGTCAGGCATTTATAGCATTTATGCTGATGTTATGCTGAAAAGAGTTCCTGGCTCTTCCTCTGCTTTACCAAAAGTCCTCTTTTTATTTTGGCTGTATTTAAAGGCATAACTAAGCTTTAATATCACAAGCGTAAGTGTGGGTGTGGAGCCAGGCCAGAGTGGTATTGGAAATTGTGGTGATGATGGTGATAATAATGGCAGTGGTGGTGATGGTGGGAAGTGACAGTGTGATGGTGGTGATGGTGGAGGTGATGGTGGTGATGGTGGAGTTGATGTGGTGATGGTG
>NW_024424564.1:40478958-40667754 GCF_017311325.1 Ursus maritimus
TCATTTTCTATAAAAACTTGCCATTTTTTCCCTGCTTTGTAGTTCTCTGGACCCTTGAGAATGGAGAATGCTGGCTCCATGAAATGTTAAATAAAGTTTGTTCTAGCACCTAAATAGTCATTTTTTTTTTTTTAAAGCAAGCTTCGATAACCTACAATAAGCACTTACGTAGCTCACACAGCCGGGTGTCGTCGGGGGGCTGCTCATAGAGCCTGGGCTTGGTGAGATAGCTCTGGTCTGCCCACTGTCTTTGGACCACAGACTAGCCTAGCTCTGGGATGCGCTTCTCATAGCCATGGCAGAGGTGCTGGAGGGTAAACAGAAAAACATAAGCCCCTTTAGCGCCCGGGTTTGAAACTAGCACCCCTTCACGTCTGCTGTATTTTACTGGACTTAGCAAGTCACAAGGTCAAACCCAAACTGCAGAGGCAGAAGAATCCACTCTACGTCTTGAGCAGAATGAAGCACCAAGTCACATGGCAAAGGGCAGGATGACGGGACAAATTAGGATGTGGCGGTCTCCGCCACATCAACGTTTGTCTCTACCATGCCATCTTGATGTATGTATGTATTCGGTAGTGCTGCTGGCTTGAAATGAGAAAATGAAGACAAGAATGATCAAGTCACTTGCCCAATAAGTTGACCATGATCAGTACAGGGAGACAGAAAGTGTATGGTAGGAAGGATTCAGTAAGAAGCTTAAAGCTGGAAAGTGTCTGCCCAATGGTTTAGAACGTCCTCATTCTCAGGAATCTGAGAGATGAAATCACTCACTCAGGGTCATGCCGCTCATCTGTAACAGAGTTTGCCCTCCAGCGCAAATGTCCCGAGCTCTTCTGAGCTCCTCGGGCGTGTTGGGAACCCGTGAGCTGTAGCTAGTTGAGGCTCATTATTAGTGGGATGGGGATGGGGGTTTTCCCTCTCTTCACTGTTTTTTCAGAAACTAGCATACAAACAGGGACTCAAAGTCGAAGCACTTAGATACTAAAACTCAAGCAATACGGTTAGAGGATGCCCATCTTGGCAGTGTGAAAGTCTGCTTTTCTGGAAAATGTTCCACTTACAAGATCAAAAGAACTCTTTCCCCTAGGCAGACCCCCAATATAACCCTAGTTCCACAACCTTATTGATGGAGGCTGGATCTGGCAGAGTTTATTATTAAATTCTCTTACTGTTAGTCAGCCAAGCACACTCAGAGAGTTGAGGATAATGCACAAAAGAGTCCTTTATTTTACGTTCAAGTCCCATCTTCCAGCACCCACAGAGTGCACGTGGCATGGGAGGCTTTGGAAGGGGTTCTGCTTCTTTTTCACTCTGCCTCCAACTTCCCATGGGCCTAGAAACCTTTATCTCACCTGACCAGGTGTCTTCGCTTCTCATGGGGACTAGAAGATAAAAACGTCCTTTTAAAACCTTTCCTCTCTTTAGACTTGTGGATAGAACGTTTGTCAGGCATTTATAGCATTTATGCTGATGTTATGCTGAAAAGAGTTCCTGGCTCTTCCTCTGCTTTACCAAAAGTCCTCTTTTTATTTTGGCTGTATTTAAAGGCATAACTAAGCTTTAATATCACAAGCGTAAGTGTGGGTGTGGAGCCAGGCCAGAGTGGTATTGGAAATTGTGGTGATGATGGTGATAATAATGGCAGTGGTGGTGATGGTGGGAAGTGACAGTGTGATGGTGGTGATGGTGGAGGTGATGGTGGTGATGGTGGAGTTGATGTGGTGATGGTGGAGGTGATGTGGTGATGGTGGAAAGTGATAGTGTGATGGTGGTGATGGTGAAGGTGATGGTAGTGATGGTGGAGGTGATGGTGGTGATGGTGGAGTTGATGTGGTGATGGTGATGGTGGTGATGGTGGAGTTGATGTGGTGATCGTGGAGGTGATGGTGGTGATGGTGGAGTTGATGTGGTGATGGTGGTGATGGTGGAATTGATGTGGTGATGGTGGAGGTGATGATGGTGATGGTGGAGTTGATGTGGTAATGGTGGAGGTGATGGTGGTGATGGTGGAGTTGATGTGGTGATGGTGGAGTTGATGTGGTGATGGTGGAGGTGATGTGGTGATGATGGAGGTGCTTGTGGAGGTGATGGTGGTACCAGTGGTGATGCTGGTAATGATTGGGGTTGGTTGTTGTTGGTGGTACATCTGTGTCACTAATTAGTGGGGTAACAAACGTCAACATTTTTCTACTTTTGGTGTGGATATCATGGTCTTGCTTTCACACTGTATCACTTAAAAAAGAGTCATACTCTCAATAATCATTTGTTGTTACCAGCTATGCCTTTAATTACAGTCAATTATGTCCATAAATTACTTGAAAACTTACTGGAAAGCTGCCAGTTTGGGAGAATATGCATGGGGAATCTGGTTCCTTGTTGAACATCTTTCAGTCTCTATTTCTTTATGAGCAGTCCGGCCTCATGCCTGTCAGCGCATGGAACGAACCCGACAATGTGTGTGAAAGGTCACTATTTGCTTAGCATCTACTCAGTGATTGTACTGGAAACTCACACACGTTACTGGTAATGCTAAAACAACCCTGTAGACATTGTCTTGTCCTGTTTATTTATTTTCACTTTGATTCAGAAAAGATTTTCAGTTTTACCAGTATGTTTATATTATATAAAATGGCATTGCTTTAAAGATTAGATAAAACAAAACAATGGGGTGCCTCAGTGGCTCAATCAGTTAAGTGATCAACTCTTGATTTTGGCTCAGGTCATGGTCTCTGGGTTGTGGGTTCGAGCTCTCTGTTGGGCTCCATGCTGGGTGTGGAGCCTGCTTGAGATTCTCTCTCTCTCCCCCTCGGCTCATCCCTCTTAACCTACCTGCCCCGCCACTCTTGCTATCTCTCTCTTTAATTTAAAAAAAATTAAAAATTAGGTAAACAAACACAAAACAAAACAAGAACATAGCCCGCAGTGGAGCCAGCAGAATGGCTGGAAGTCTAGCACAACAACTTCCTTGTAATTTCCTCCTCATACGTGTGTTATCCTCACATTGCCAGGGCCACAAATTGGACACGTCTTTCCAGCAGCTATTTTGGAAAGGAAGAGTTGGCTGGTGACACAATTCAATCTCCTTCAGAGAATAGCCTACTGGTTGTTTGGTAGGTCAGAAGTCCTGTAGGTACCCTGCAGGCCACCTTCCCAGTGACTGGAGAGCCAGCTGGGAACCAGAGCCTCTCTGCATATGACACCTTTGCTTGTCTCACTGCCTTGTGTTCCGTTCCTTCACTCTGTGAAGGCAGCAGCAGATGTTATGGACTGGGGCCACATGGGGCTGGTTCGAACTCACCTTTAAAAAGAGAAGCCCCTAGCCAGCTTGTGTACACAAGGCAAGCAATCTGAGACCTGTAAGAGGTTGGGTGCTTAGGATTTGTTCTCAAGCTTGGGGTAAGACACACACAGCCACCCATCCTTGTTACTGGGAGTTTGTGGTTGCCTTGAGCAGTGTCCTCGTACAGAAGCCAACTCAACTGCTAGAGAAGACTCAGGGCAGGGGGAACGTGTGGAGGGTGAGGCCGGTGAGAGGGGAGAGAGGACCTGGGTAGGGGAATAAGTGGGACTCTCCCTTCTCTCCATTCTGAGGGATACGGATGTGTAATAGCCTTTCCCACTAATCCCTAGAAATCCTAATACTTGTGGAACGAGAATTTCTCACTTATAGGAGAAACTGGAACCTTCTGGGTGATGTGTGAAGGCACATGCTAAATGATGCATTAGCAGATGAGAAAGAGATCCCAGAGGTGGGAGATGCCAGTGCTCTCTGCTTCATGTCTTCTTGTTTAGAATTCTTTTTTGGAGATATGATATGATCTCCAGGTTCTGTCAGCTCGAGATGAGGGAAATCCTTGTGTTCTCTATGCACATGGAATTTTATCCCTCTTCCCTGATGCCTTGGTCTCCCTTCTTTCTGACATGTCCACGGAGAGGTGAGTGTGCTTGGATGACAACAAGGCACTGGTGTGTACCAGAGAGTTACTCCGTGCCAGACACCACGCTGATGGCTGCATTGCGTCACCTCCTTTCTCATCCTAACAACAACCATTCTCGGGGTTCCTGGGTGGTTCAGTCATTAAGCATCTGCCTTCGGCTCAGGTCATGATCCCAGAGTCTTGGGATTGAGCCATGCATCGGTCTCCCTGCTCAGTGGGAAGCCTGCTTCTCCCTCTCCTACTCCCCCTGCTTGTGTTCCCTATCTTGCTGTCAAAGAATAAATAAAATCTTAAAAAAAAAAAACCCAGAACCATTATCATCTCCAAGTGTATATGAGCAAAGTAAGACATAGGGAGGTTGTAGAAACTGTGTAATGTCGTATGGCTTAGATGTAGCATGGCTGAGATTTGAACCCAAGACTGTCTGATTCCAGAGCTCACAGGCTGAACCACTAGTGTTTCCAGCCTCCTCTAGAAATAGAAATAGTAGGTTGGTGTAATACAGGAGTCACAACCTTGAGTTTGCTGGTGGTTCTGCCATGGACAGCTGTGAGACCCTTGGGGAGGATGCCACGTCTCTAGGACTCAAATCCCTCCACTTTAGGGGAGCACTGTTATTCTAGATATTCCCCAAGGTACCTTCCAACCATTGGTGGTTCTAGAATGATGTCTATGATCAAGAGCTAAAATAAATTATTGCCTTTTTTTAAATGGGCCTGGCTTCTTAGAAAGAAGCATTGGCTTGAGATTAGGATTGTGATCTCATTAGAAGGCTGATATTCAGCATGGCGTTTTATGGGCTTTGGAGTCTTTGGACCAAGATCCAAATCCTGGCTCCATCAGGAGTTTTCTGCAAGTCATTTTATCTCTCTAAGCCTCAGCTTCCTGACCTGTAAAAGGAGGATAATAAACCTTTCCTACAGAAGATCCGTGAATACCTCAATTATAAAAGCAAGCACAGTATTGTGTCCTCCTTGAAGGTGGGACCGTGCCTTATTTATTTTGAGGGCATGGGATTGGGGCATGGGATTGGGGTTGGATTGATTTCAAAAGGGAGAAAAAGGCAAGCCTGCCTTTTTGTGAAAGACAGAACAAAACAAAAGCAAAAACACAAACACAACAACCGAGGTGTGTGTTGCCTTTGTTGGAGGTGGGCAGGGTGCATTTCCCAGCTCCAATATCTCCTGTTGGCCAGGATTTGACTTGTCCTCAGAAGACCATCCTCAGTACATAGAACTATGTTATCTCCTGCTACACCCACTGGATCGTGCTCACGGAAAGGGACGTAGCATGCAATGTCTCTGGCTTTGATCGTGAAGGAAGGATTTGGGGTGGACTGGTCCTTCTTTGACCTTATATCTGGTGGCCATGTTGTGCTTACTAGTCTCCCTTCCACACACACATGCACACGAGTTTACTTGGGTGGGTTTTCTCCTCTGGGTTCCCCATATTGAGATGTCATCTTGGGAGACAACCTGCTCTGGAGTCAGGACGCTGTCAGTTACCAACTTTCTTTCTCAACCACAAAAGGGGGTGATGAGGGTACCTGCCTCCCAGGGCTGTTGTGACGAGTAAATGAATCCCAGTATATGGCGAGGGCCCAATAAGTGATAACTACTTTTGTTGTGGGTCCCCTCTGCCTGCCACTGGGAACTCGTCGTCACTAAGTGGATAGAGTGATGGGGAGAAAAGGAATGAGAGCTGAGGCTTTCTTTTAAGCTGCGCCAAGCACTCTGACCTAGACTTGAATTTGCAGTTTAACTTAGAAATGTTGAGCTCTGTAAATGCATCCACAACTTTTAACTGGAACCATTGGCATTTCAGACCTGGCATGGACTTAGCGATCCTATATTCTGACTTCCTTTTGGCGTTGGGGGAAGTGAGTGACAGACCAAACAATCAACAACAAAAAAACCAAAAAGAAAAAAAAAAAGAGAAAGAAAAACCCCACCAAAACCAAAACAAGTATAGTGATTTACACAAGATATGTTTGTTTGTTTGTTTTCACATGAACATCAGCAGCTCTGGGCTGAAATAATAGCTCCTTGATCATCAGTGAAATGAAGCTCCTTTCAGCATGTTGCTCTCTCATCGTCAATAAGACTTCCACTTTGGAGTCCAGAGACCACAAGATAGCTGCTCCAGCTCCAGCTATTGCACCTTTAATCCAGCCTCCAAGAAGGAAGAAAGGGAGAAAGAATGGCACAAACATTCCACTTACGTATACATCATGGATGTTACATAAGCCCTATCATATATTTATAAGGATTTCCATACATAAGGATCATGTTAAGTCATATTAACTTAAAAACATCCCATCAGTTAAACTTTGTCATATGTCTGTATCTGGCTGAAGGGAGCTTGGGAAGTGTACTATTTGTTGTGGTAATTATGTACCCAGCCAATACTTTACGGGGAAAGTTGTGGAGGAATAAAGAGAGAATGCATCCCGGGGGATAACCGGCAGAGGCTCTGACACACTAGGGTAACACACCTACTTTACAGTCCCAGTCACCCGAAGTAGCAGCCCGAACACTGGGAAAAGCCAGAGGAAGAGGATCTGGACCCAGAATCAACAAAGGGCAGAACTGTGGAGCCTTCAGTATATTTCTGTCTCTGAGACATGGTAAGGACTTGTGTGTGAGAGAGCTGTGTGTGTGTGTGAGAGAGAGAGAGAGAGAGAGAGATGGGGGAGTAGAGAGATAGACATGGGGAGGGAAAGCAGAGATAAAGGTGGGGAAGTGAGTATGAGAGAGAAAAGTAGAGGGAGGAAAGAAAAAAGAGCATTTGAGACATGATAGGAGAGAAAGGAAGAAAAGAAAGAAGGAAAGGATGGGAGGAGGGAAGGAAGGAGGAGGGAAAAAGGGAGAGAAGGAGGAGGGAGGGAGATACAGAGGGAAGGAGGAGAGGCAGAAAGGATGGAAGGAGGGAGAGAGAGAGGGAAGGGAGAGGTGTGTTCACCTGTGCGTGCACGAGGAAACAGTGCTGAGTAACACAAGGCGTCACAAGCCTCCGCTATAATTTAATATCAAAATCCAGCTTCTCCAACACAGAGCGGATCTCACGGTAGCGCCCCAGGTCCCAGGAAGCAGTGAAGGCTCACTGCAGTTTCTCCCTGCCCCCTTTCTGCTCCTCTGAGCATGGTCCTGATCCTGCATGACCCCCATCTCACCCTGTCTCCACCCCGGTGGGGTCCTGGAGCCTCTTGGGCAATCACGGAGTTGTTTCACCCATGTCATTGGCCGTGCTTTGGCCAAGGAGACCAGGGGCTTCAGGCTGCCATGTGTTTGCAGTGTGCTGGCGGCCTGAGAACACACATCTGTCAACCTTCACATCAGAGAACAAAAGCTTGGGTTTGACATGAGAAGGACAGCAAAAGAGCAGCCCTGACCTGACTGCCATGTGGCGTTCCTAAGCACGCAGAGATTCGGCCTGGAAGATCTGCACAATACTTGAAAGAAGTCTTTTATCCAGGCAAGAGGGGATAAACACATCTGTACGGCATTGATTCCCCCCACCCCCTCGCCCCGCCTTTCTTTCTGGGATTTGAGCTGGGCTGGGGGAAGGAACAATGAAAACATTTGAAACATCTGACACTGAGTTGGGGTTGTGGGTAGGCAGCATTTGGGGGGAAATGGAAGGTGAAATGCCAAATTTAGTTTGGCTCTTCTTTGTTTCTGGCGCCATTTTTCTCTCTTATATTCCACCCATGTTTTCCTTTTAGCACCGGTGGGGGGGACGTGGATCATGTAACATTCCTACTTAGCACATACATAGCTTGCCTTGTCTTGAAAGGGAAACATACACTGACAACGGAAACCTCACAACCTCCCGAGTGGAGACAGCCTTAGGATTCTGGCTTCCAGGATATTTATTTTGGTTACTGTTTAGTGCACTGAATACCAACCAGGATCCCTTGACTCACAACTGAAACGGGATCAGAATCCAAAGGCATGATGTCTCTGCTGGAAACACAAAGCTTGTAGCCATCCTAGAGCGAATGATTGTATTGAAGAAGAAACAGGTCATTTGTACAAGGATGGGGCCAAGTATATCCATGCGTCAGGAAGAGTTTGGTATGTTATATTCTGGAAGAGGTTGGGCTGTTTTATTGAGGGCCACCACACAGCCCACTGGTGCAGCGTGGGCTCTGCTGTGGTCTATCAGATGTCCCAGAAAAGGGATAAGTACAGCAGATCAGATGAGAGAAATCATGAAGTTTATCACCCGAGACTTAGAGGACTTGCCACTATTCATGTGGTTATGTGTTGAGGCAGACCTTGGTTCAAACCTGGGTATTTTATCTAGGAGCTGAATGGCATTTGAAAACTCAACCAACCTTTCTGAGTTTCTTATTCTTTGTTTTCAGAAATAGGATGCTGTGAGATATAAATGAAAATATAATATATAGGTTTAAAAAAAGTATGATACACTAGGAACTTAACAAATGCTAAATAATCTATATTTTCTTATTTCTGCTGTGTCCTCAACTAGTTCATAAGCTCCTGGAGTGTGTGCATACTCATTTTTGGAATTTCTATATAATATTTAACATTAGTGTTTTGTAAACTTCCATCAAAAATTTCTTACTAGGGGCGCCTGGGTGGCGCAATTAAGCGTCTGCCTTCAGCTCAGGGCATGATCCCAGCGTTCTGGGATCGAGCCCCACATCGGGCTTCTCCACTGGGAGCCTGCTTCTTCCTCTCCCACTCCCCCTGCTTGTGTTCCCTCTCTTGCCGGCTGTCTCTTTCTCTGTCAAATAAATAAATAAAATCTTAAAAAAAAAAAATTCTTACTAAATGTACCTTGCTGGATTGTAATAAACTTTCTTCGCTTTTAAGATAAATTTTTGGTGTCCTTTTTTGGAAAGTCCTCCTTGAGCTGCTGAAGTATTTTTCAAATAATAGTTTTTTATTTTTTTTTATTTTTTTTTTTAATAATGATTTTTTATTATATTATGTTAGTCACCATACAGTACATCCCCGGTTTTCGATGTAAGGCTCGATGATTCATTAGTTGTGTATAACACCCAGTGCACCATGCAATATGTGCCCTCCTTACTACCCATCACCGGTCTATCCCATTCCCCCACCCCCCTCCCCTCTGTAGCCCTCAGTTTGTTTCTCATAGTCCATAGTTCAAATAATAGTTTTTTTAAAAAGATTTTATTTATTTATTAGAGAGAGAGAACGAGTTGGGGGAGGGGCAGAGGGGAAAGGAGAAGCAGACTCCCCGCTGAGCAAGGACCCCAATGTGGGGCTCAATCCCAGGACCTTGAGATCATGACTTGAGCAGAAGGCAGATGCTTAACCGACTGAGCCACCCAGGCACTCCTCAAATAACAGTCTGATTGAAGTGTGGTTCATAGACCACAAAGTTTATGTTTTTAAAGCGTACATCTGGGTGGTTTTTGTATATTCACAGAGTTGTGTATCTATCACCACTATCTAATTCCAGAACATTTCATCAACCCAAATAGGAACCCTGTACCCAATAGCACTCATTCTCCATCCCCCCTTTCTCCCCTTGCAGGTCCAGGCCACCACTACTTTATTTTCTTTCTTTATATTTGCCTATTGCAGACATTTCATATAAATGAAATCATATGATATGTGGTCTTTTGTGATTGGCTTCTTTCACTTACCATCATGTTTTCAAGGTTTATCCGTGTTGTAGCATATATCAGTACTCCATTCCTTTTTATGGCTGAATAATATTCCATTATACGGATTTACCACATTTTAATTATCTGTTCATCAGTTGAACATTTGAGTTGTTTCCATTGTTGGTTATTATGGATAATTCTTCTTTGAACATTCATTTACAAGATTTTGTGTGGACATGTTTTCAATTCTTTTGGGCATACATTCAAGAATGGAATTATTAAGTCATAACTCAACTTAACTTTTTGAGGACCTGACAAACTGTTTTCCAAAGAGGCTTCATTATTTTTTTAAAGATGTATTCATCTGTCTGAGAGAGAGAGAGAACTCACACATGTGTGAGTGGAGGGAGGGGCAAAGGGGGAGGAAGAGGACGAGCACAGAGCCTGACTTGGGTCCTGACTCCACAACCCAGAGATCATGACTGGAACAAAATCAAGTACTGGGCGCTCAAGTGACGGAGCCACTCAGGCACCCTGATGCTGCACTCTTTTATATTCTTGCAAGCAATATATAAGAGTTCCAGTATCTCCACATCTTTGCCAATATTTGTTATTGTCTGTCTTTATAAATTATATCCATCCTGGTGGGTGTGAAGTGATATTTTGATGTGGTTTTGATTGCATTTCCCTGATGACTAATGATTTTGAGCATCTTTTCACATGCTTATTGGCTATTTGTATATCTTCTTTGAAGAAATGCCTCTTCAAATTCTTTGCCCATTTTTAATTAATTAATTAATTAATCAATTGATTTTAGAGAGAGATTGGGAGAGAGTGCTAGTGGAGGGGAGGGGCAGAGGGAGAGAATCTTAAGCAGACAGCACACCCAGCATGGAACCCGTTGCAGGGCTCCATCTCATAACCCTGAGACCATGACCTGAGCTGAAATCAAGAGTCAGTCGCTTAACCAACTGGGCCACTGGGCACCCCCTTTACCCATTTTTAAATTGAGTAGGCTTTTTATTATTGATTTGTGATTTTAAAAGTATATTTTGGATATAAGTCCCTTTTCAGAGATATGACTTGCAAATATTTTCTCCCATTGTATGGTTTGTCTTTTTGCTTGCTTGATAGTATCCTCTAAAGCACAAAATATTTAATTTTCATTTTAATGTGTTTTTTGTCACTTACGCTTTCTGTACATCTTTAAGAAACCATTGTCTAATCCAAGGTCATGAAGATTTACTTCTATGTTTTTTTTCTAAAAGTTTCATAAATTAAAAAATAGTTTCAGCATTTACATTTAGGTCTATGATCCATTTTCAGTTAATTTATGTATATAGTGTGAGGTAGGGATCTAATTTCATTATTTTACACATGGTGTCCAGTTGTCTCAGACCATTTGTTGAAAAGACTATGATTTCTCCATTTAATTCTCTTGGCATTCTTGTTGAAAATCAATTGATCATAAATCTAAGGATTTATCTCTAGTTTCTTAATTATGCTCTATTGATGTGTATTTCTATTTTTATGCCAGTAACAGACTGTCTCGATTACTGTACATCTGAAGTTTTAAGATCAGGAAGTATGAGCATGTCAACTTTGTTCTTTTTCAAGATTGTTTTAGCTATTCCTGGTCCTTTAAACTTTCATATGAATTTTATTATCAGCTTCTCAATTTCTGCAAAGAGGGCATTTGAGACTTTGGTAGGGATTACATTGACCCTATAGATCAACTTGGAGAATATTACCATCTTAACAATAGTAAGTCTTCCAATCTATGAACATGGTTTGTCTTCTCACTGATTTAGTTTCTTTCATTTTTTTCAGTAATGTTTTACAGTTTTCAATGTATAAGGTTTGTGCTTATTTAATTTTATTCCTAAGTATTTTATTTTTTGATGATATTATGCATGGAATTGTTTTCTCAATTTCATTTTTGGACTATATTGCAAGTTTATAGAAATGCAATAGATTTTTTTGTATACTGATGTTGTATCATATAATCTTGCTAAACTCATTTATTGGCCCTCATAGCTTTTTAGTGTATTCCTTGAGATTTTTTTATATGAAAGATCATGTCATCTGTGAATAGAAATAATTTTACTTTTTTCTTTCTGAGACAGGTTTCTTTGTTCCTTGCCTAATTGCACTGGCTAGAATCTTTAGCACAGTATTGAATAGAAATGGTGAGTTCTCATCCTTGTCTTGTTCCTAATCCTAGGGAGAAAGCATTGTTTTTCACCAGTAAGTATGATGTTAGCTGTGGGCTAGTCATAGATGCCCTTGATCAGATTGAGAAAGTTACTTTCTATTTCCAGTTTGTTAAGGGTTTTTAGCATGAAAAGGTATTGGAGTTTATCGAATACTTTTTTTCTGTGTTTATTAAGATGGCCATGTGTTTTTTCTTTGACTTAATTAATATTATGTATTTCACTGATTGATTTTCATATACAGATTTCATATGTTGAACTATTCTTGAATTACTGGGATAAACTCCACTTGGTCATGACGCATAATCCCTTTTATATGTGGCTAAATTCTATTTACTAGTATTTTCTAGAATTTTTGCCTATACTCATAAGGGATATTGGTCTATAGTTATCTGCCTTATGACACGTTTGTTTTTGGTATCAGGGTAATACTGGTCTCCTAAAGGGAGTTGAGATGTGTTTCCTCCTCTTCAAAAGAGTTTGTGAAGGATTGATATTAATTCCTTACATGTTTGGTAGAATTCACCTGTGCTGCTCTCTGGGCCTGGGCTTTTCACTGTGGGACCTTTTGATTATTACTCTAATCTCTTGTTATAGGTATATTCAAATTTCTATTTATTCTTTTTTTTTTTTTTAAGATTTTATTCATTTATTCGACAGAGACAGAGACAGCCAGCGAGAGAGGGAACACAAGCAGGGGGAGTGGGAGAGGAAGAAGCAGGCTCCTAGCGGAGGAGCCTGATGTGGGGCTCGATCCCATAACGCCAGGATCACGCCCTGAGCCGAAGGCAGACGCCCAACCGCTGTGCCACCCAGGCGACCCTCTATTTATTCTTGAGTCAGTTTCTGTAGTTGTGTCTTTCTGGGAATTAAAAAAATTTCATTTATATTATCTAATTTGTTGGCAAATAATTGTTAATATTATTACCATAGAATTCTTTTATTTTTGTAAGGTAGCTGTAGGGGGGAAAGCTGGCACAGAGAGAGTAGATCCATTGCTAGGTCTATCATCCCAGACAGCAAGAGGAAAGTGAGAATGAGAAACAAGCACTTTGCTATTTCAGTGTAGTGATGCTCTCTCCTGATACATGTAGCTCCGTGGATGTCAGGATTCACTGGTATCACCAGTCAAGTCACTTCTCTTTTCAGAACATACAAGGGTAGAGAGAAAAACTAGATGCAATCAGTCTATATGCCTCCTGCAGGGGAGCAGAGCACACATTCCCTTTTTTTTTTTTGATCAGGACTCTTTCTAGAAAATTTCCAAACTTGAACTGGCTTGAGTAAAGAGCTTATTGATCCATGTAACTGAAAAGCTCAGGAATTCTCTAGGCCATGACAACTAAATTTCTTTTCCTCTTCCTCTACCTTTAGCGTGGTGGCTTCGTTCTTGGTTCTTCATGGTGGCTTTTGGCACTCCAGCGTCACATGCTCCCAGATTCAAGTCCTGCAGAAAAGAGGATGTTTCTTTTTTGGAAGTCCCAACAAAAGACTCACTGTATTTCAGTGACTCTGATTGGGTCATATGCCCACCCCCTGAACCAATCACTACGTCCAGAGCCATATAATGACCTGAGTAGCCACCACCTCTGGATCTGGCGTGGCATCTACTCCATCCATAATGCATATGAGTGAAGTATGAGACAGGTGGCTCTGGAGAGGAATATTCAAGGGTACCATTCAGGGAAAAGAGTTATAATGGCAAAGAAAGACAGATGTTCACTGCAATGCTTGTCCCATTAACATCTTTGAGATTTATGTTGTCTAATATGATATCCATTAATCACACATGGCTTTGAACACTTGAGATGGGGCAAGGTCAAACTGAGATATAAGAGACACATCAGGTTTTGAAGACTTGGTAAGTGAAAAAAGAATGTAAAATATCTCATTAATAATTTCCTTATATAGATTACATGTTGAAATAATTTTGAATATATTGCATTAACTAAAATATATTATGAAAACTAAATCCACCTTTTCTTTTTATTTGTGTAATGTGGCTACTAGAAAATTTAAATTTACATTTGTGACTCACATTATATTTCTATTGGACTATGCTGTTCTAGATGTTTCTATTCATCTTTCAAATACCATATTAGATGTGCGTGTTATCTGTCTTAGATAATTACCCATTTTCAATAGAATGAACGCAGACTTCCTCAACAATCTGACTCCAATATTGTATTTCAAACTTATTTCCCTAGTAGGTAGGACCATATCTCCTGGGCTATGTTATACCCAAACAGCCCTCTGTCCTCTTCCCTCCCAGTCCAGCCTGCAGAGATGATGGAGCCAGGACACAGAAGAAAGAAGTGGATGAGAGGGTGTATGAAAAAGAGACAGGCTGTCATATGAAGACTCATTCATCTCTTGATGCTTAAAGCCATAGTTAGAGAACCATCATTCTCCGAAGTGCCCCAGAGTTTTAGGGAATGCCTGGGGGCATTCCCCCAAGTAATCTAGTCTTGGACTTAATCCAACTTGGACTTCCTGGAAACTTTTCTTAAGATCCATAAATAGCCTTGTTCCCCCTTTGACTTAAACTATTTCATCTGAATTTTGGCCAGTTGTTTTCATCAAGAAGCATCAGAGAAACATAGCCTTCATAGTACTATGGATGGTAAATATAAATGAAACAATTGAAAGTTTCTGTGACGTTAGTTTAGAGGGCAAAACAGATCAGGAACTAGGACCCAGATCCTTGGGCAATGCATTCAGTGCTTTTACTTTCTGTACCACACTGGGCCACAAGAGAGAAATACTAAACAAGTACCGTGCACCCTTTATAAAAGGGGATGATGTCTGCTGTCCTTCTTCAGGCAGTCTTCCTGTGGAGGGAAGTGGAAGAGATTGTGGGCACAGGGCCATGGTGTCTGTTGTGTCTGTACTTGTTCCATGAGTTTTGAGCTTTTCCCTCAGTCCCCCAGGAAGCAATGTATGCTAAAGTTTCCTGCTAATGTTTTCCCTCTTTTCAGGAAAAGTGTCTGGGAAGAGTACAATGCAGACGCTATCCTTCTTAGAAGGAGACTACGACCTTGGGCTCAGGCCTGTGGTGCTCTGTAGAACTGAGTCTGGCTCTGTCACAGAGGTCAACAGACACACCCGTAGTCTGATAGCTGTGAATCCCAATAGTAAAACCTCCGGAGTAAACTGAGTTCAGGCATAGCTTGATCCAGGTGCTCACAGGTTTTATCGGGAAGCTGCTTTTCTACACCTCTGTTTCTATCCTCTTTGGTACTGACTTCATTGTTAGGGTGGGCAGCTTTATTCTGAGTGACCTCTGGTAGCTCTAGATTTAGAGCCTCATAATTGAATGACTCTTCTTTGATCATGCCAACAACATTTCCAGAATTAACTCTCGGACCCCCTTATGCTATATTTCCACTGTTGAACTATTTCATTGGTTTGTTGTTTGTTAAACCATTCCACCAAAATACATGGATTCTTTTCTTTCTTTTTTTATTATGATATGTTAGTCACCATACAGTACATCATTAGTTTTTGATGTAGTGTTCCACGATTCATTTTTGTATATAACACCCAGTGCTCCATGTAATACGTGCCCTCCTTAATACCCATCACTGGGCTAGCCCATCCCCCAAACCCCCCCCCAAAACCCTCAGTTTGGATTATATTCTGTGTTCTAGGAGCATTTTAGGTTACTGGGGATACAACACGAAGAAGATATACAAGATCCCCGCTTTCCTTCCAGAAGTGGGAAATACACACACAGAGAGAGAAAAATGAGTGAACAATAAGAAAAGACTTCACATAATGATAAAAAGCTAGGCAGAAATTTAAAATAGAGAGATGTGACTAAAAGTGATTGCGTTTCTACTGCAGATTGGATGGTAAGGACAAGTCACCAATCACCAAGCCAGCAAATGGCATTCCCTGAATGGTAATGCTGCTGTCGCCCCCTGTATCCCAGAGGCGGGGCAGCATTCCTATGGAAACCAAGTGCCTGAGAGGGAGAGAGGGCTGGCTTCTGAGGGAAAACTGGAGTGCTAGTTCCAGAATCAGAGGGAGTGGGTGATGGGTATGGAAAAGCATAGTTGTAGACTATAAGGATAATTTCATCAAAAGATTAATGGAGTAATTTTTATGAAGAGACTTAAATATTAAAATAAATGAATACAGCAATATTTTCTTAGGACGACTTTATTTGGTAAGGTCAGTGTTATTATAGTAATGCTCTGCGAAGTCAGGCTATGAGAACAACGGCACTGCGTCGATGAACCTCGTGGAGGATCTTTGTTGAGCGGTACCACACGAAACCCAATCCCTTTTTCCTGTTGCTTGTCCTCTGCGAAGGGGACAGAAGGCCCACTGGCCACTTCCTTCTGAGCACTTGTCCATTTTCATTCTGACCCCTCTGCAAACAACTGTATGAAGGAAGAAACACCAGCTCCGAAAGAATAAAAAAAATGTTCAGCTGGGTGGTGGACAAATCTGTATGGAAAAGAAACTCTTCCGTCCGCAAAAGCAGTAACATTCACAGAGACAAAGCTCTAAGAGGCTTTGGGCTCAACGAAACAGGCTATTCAGCTCGTTTGCCGAAATGAGGTATATTTGCCCTATTGGATTCTGTCTCCTCCAAGAAATTCATGCTTTACTTCTGCATATCTAAAAGGACCCACCGATATGGTTTTCTAAAGGAAAAAAAAATCTACCAAAATGGATTAGGCGAGATCAGATTTTGGTCGGATTCTTCACCTGATGCCCTCCGCGTCCTCCAATCGTGATTCCACCTTAGTGCTCATGTTTTCATCCTTCACTACCAGCCAATGCATTGTCGGCTTCGGCTTGAACAAGTTCCTCTCCCTCCTTCGTATGTGCTGTGCCAATTCAGCCTCCACAATTTTTACTTATGCTGCGATGCCACTGGATTCCCTCTCCAGTTCTCTCCAAATCCCCTCTATCCTCCAAGGGTCTACTTAAAGTCAGCCTTGTTCAGGAAATCCTCTCAGACCAGCCCCCCGGATTTCCGTAATGGATTTGGATTTCTCTCAACCATTTGGATCTGTTATTTAAGTTGCAGATGGGAAAATGAGGTGAAATGTCTATGATCTGACTTCATTTTTCCTTAGAGAGGGAACAACTTTGACTAAAACGCCTTGATTTGTTCATTAAGGGGACAGGCATCCCAAAAGGCAGAGGATTTTGTGGGCTCATAGGCACATAGAGGGATGGCTCAGGTGCTCTATGAGAGAAAAAGAGAGGCATTTGTTTTCTGCTTCTGAGAGGGAGGGGCAGGGAAGAGAAGAGAGGTGATAGGATGGGAAGAGAGGGAGGAATCAGTGAGACCCACCAAGGTGGGGCCTCTGGGCAGTGAAGAGCTCTGCTCTGCGGTGGGTGGCAAGTGTCTTTTAGAAAGAGGAGTGTCTGATGCTCCCCCGGACGTTGTTGGTGCTATGTTGATGTAATCCCATTCTCTGCGTCCTCCACACCTGTAGGGAAGTCTGCCCCTCTCACAGAGCTTTGAGCAAGAAGGTTTTGGAGGGAATTGAAGAAAGAGCTGGGTTTTAGATCTGGGTCAACGTGGTGTGAAGCTGAAAGCCTGGGTGAAGGGAAGCAAGAACCTGGACCCTGTGAGTATGCAACGGTTTTGTAGAAATCTTTTGGGGAATCTTTTGGGAGTTCTAGCCCACCTTCGCCATATCTCGGGGGCTCACGCTGGGGCTGCTCTGATTCTAGTCTCTGTATGGTGAAGGCCCAGCGCCTTGATAATCCCCAAACCACCTGTACGGGATCTCCTACCGCAAGGTCCACTCCTCCAGCAAGCTGCTTCTCATTTTCTCACCTTCTTTCTCACTTTTGTCATGTCTTCTTTGCCCACCCTTCCCCTCTTCTGCCTCATCTGGTCTTATTTAGAACAATATGGCTTCTACCATCCTCTGTCTACTCCCTCTGGGAGCCTGAAAGAGACCTGGTAATGGGCCAAATGATCAAAAGATCAGTCCTTTTGGGATAGTGGGAGGTAGGGTATGGAAGGGGTGGATTGCAAATTTTTATAGTTTAGTACATTTTATACTTGTCTCACTGTCATATATACAAGCATATATACACATATGTCTTATCGGAATCTCTAATTTTTATATTCTATGAAAGTATGTCTTTTTCATGAGCCCTACCCAACGAATCACAGATGACCTTCAGTGAGTCACATGCCATCGATGCGAGGAGGCAGGAAGGGAATGGGAGGGCACTCGTGGATCTTCTATTACGTGCCAGGCGCCGCACAAGCCACCTGACACGTCATAGCTACAGTATATTCAGTGTCTGCTCTGCGGCCAGTACTCTGTGTGAGTTCTTATTTAATTCCCATGCTGAGCCATATTACTCACTTCTAGGGATTGTGCCAACGGTTGGCCATCCTCACGGTCACTTTATCGCCATAGATACAGTGGGAAGCATGCCACAGATGAGTTTGGGGACTCTGAGAACCATTTACTCTGCTTGAGTTTCCACAGAAGAAGTGGCAGAAACAGAACATTTGTCCTGGTCTTTTTGACTCCATGGCCCCTGTCTTTTTCTCTCCATAAAACAAATCTGTTTCAAATGTTTGAAGACAAGACAGGTAGAGACCAGGAATGAGAGGGCCTGTGCTCATCACGAAGCTGCTGTGGAGGAGGAGGAAAAGGGTGGGTAGAGGGTGACAGTGTTCCGCCTCACTCCGGCAGTGTTCCGCCGGGGGGACACTACTGACATTTTTGGCAGGACAAGTCATCATGTGGGAATGTTCTGTGAATTGCAGGGCATTTTGTGTCCTTAGTCCTTGCCCTCCATATGCCAATCGGGCCATTTCTGTTTGTGACATCCCAAAGATAAGTGCTCCCAGACGTTTCCAAATGCCCTAGGAGCAGGTGCCGCCCCTCTACGCTAAGAACCACTACAGACCAAGCTGCCTCCCTAAGTGAACTCCTAGGTCCCCTCTAGCTTTACTATTCAATCAGCAGTGTAGAAATGAATGAATGAATGAATGAATGATGAATGAATGAAGAGAGGGTCAGGAATGATCCCAGGCATTAGCTGCTCTTGCGAGGACAGGTTTGAATGGAGGTTTGGAGGACTCGGGATGACACCCAAATGCAAGTGTGATGTATGACCCAGATGTGAGATGAAAGGACCCAGAAGGCAAACTTCATCTCCTCTGCAGTTTACCTCTACCCAGACCCCTTCCGGGTGCTTTCAAGACTGTTCCGTGAAGGCTCTGCCTGCTCAGGGGCAGCCCAGAGCGGTAGCGGAGGCGGGGAAGGAGGCGCACCAGCCTCACTAGAGTAACGTGGAAAAGCATCGCTCTCGGCGCTAATGTAAACCAGCCGCCAGCCGGCCCCAGCTCGTGATAGAACAGGCGGGATTCTTGGACACTGAGTTATTCTTAGAAGCATGTGTGCAGCCCCCTGGCAGGGCTCGCTGTGAATTGGCTGTTGCCAGCCCCCTGTCAGGATGTTGTGCCAGCAGACCCAGGAGTGACTGTGCTTGCTTATGAAAAATAACTTTGGGATTTTAATTTCAAATGACTCCCAGAGCTAGGGGCCTAGATGTGCAAAGTGGTGGTAAGGGCAGAGAGGAGAGCAGGACAAAGGGAAGGGAGGAGGGACAGAAGAGCCTCATTCATTTGCTCAGCAAACATTTATGGAGTGTCCACTCTGTGCAGATATGGGCGTTCTCATCATATCCGGACTTCCATTTGATCTGGGTGACCATAGATGGGCGGTTGGTTAGACCTTGAGAATGGCCATGCCCACGTGTTTTTAGGGTCTGTGTATTATGTACTTTTTGTGGGCCAGGCTTTTTCCAAAGTAGATCTTATTCGGTCTTCACGGGATCCTTGAGGGGGAGCGGGCACCACTCCTATATTACAAGAAACTGAGTGTTAGAGAAGGAATCTGCCCAAGGCTCCACAGCTATCCAGTGGCAGAGCCAGGATCTGAACTCAGGCCAGCAGACTCCTGCTTTCCCACCTGTGTTGAACACCAACTCTGTTCCAAGGCTGAGCTAGACATTGGGACTATGAAGGCAAATAAAGAGGCTGAATTCCAGCCCTTGGGTCTCTCTGTTGCACTGTCTATGGGAGACACAGGCAGGGGGCAAGTCATGATAGCAGCAGGGTCTGTAAACAGGAGATCAGAGGTATCGAAATGTGATGGGATGCACCAGGGACAGCTTTGAGGAGGCAGGAATGGCTGAGTCTTACACGGGCACGTCCATGGAAGACAATGGAAAAGAGCACCTCCAGCCGAGGACCAGCATGTGTGGCAGCCCATGGTCGGTGGTCGCGAGATGCTCGCTGGGTTTGCAGCGCGGGGTGCACTGGAGGGAATGTAAGGTCAGTCTGGGCAGGTGAGAAAGATCTGGCCGGGCAGGGCCTTGTAGGACAGACCAAAGGGCTGGAGGAACTGACAACTCATGTATTCTTTTGTTTAGTCATTTACTCATTCAACATCGATTTAATGAATATCCAACGTACACCAGGCACTCTGCACGTAAAGAGTTTTAAGCAGGAAACAGGTGCATGTTTGTACCTTAGGAAAGAAAAGGTACCCAGATGGCAATTATTAAGGGGCTTCCAAGTGGCCCAGGTGAAAGATGATCCACTTGACAGACCTAGGGCTTTAACTGAAGCTCTCGATTTCCTCTGTAAAACACACTGATGAATGTAGGCCCACATGATGGAAAGTGCCTGTACACGTGGGCTGCTCCCCAGGACACCCCCATAAGTGTGCTGCCGTCTAGAACTGTATGTTTACCGAGGATCATTTGTGTTTGGTTCCAGCCCTACCTGTTAGTCACTGAACGCAATACCAGCCGCAAAAATAAAGTAAGTGTGAAAAAAAAAAAAGGACAACTGTTTCTGTGAATGCTGAGTTGAAAGCTTGGAAAAGACTTAGGAGCATTGCAAAGAAAAATGTGCTATGGAATTGGGCGTGGTTGAGACAATGAAAGAATTGGGGAAATCATAAAATTCTAGCAAGATTCTGCACCCCGATTGCTTTACAAGGGTCTTTAGGGTCTCGCTCTACTTCAAAGCCCCTGATGCTGAAAATTACGGGTGCGGTTTACGTAAGAAAGATGACAAGAAGCTCCAGTCAGCAGACCCATCCTCAAAGAAAAGCCTTGGTCCCACATCAAAAGGGTGGTGAATGAATGTGCATTTATATGCTTTAAGTTAAAATGAAACAGGTTTGAAGTATTATGCATCACTTTTAGCTTTAAGAAAAGTTTTGATCGAAGTGTCACATACACAGAGAAAAGAGCAGCGATCTAGGAGGACGGCGAGACGGAGTTTTACAAAGCAAACACCCAGCGTCACCGGCAACCAGCTCAGGAAACAGAACTTTGCCAGCACCCCATCTTTCCTCGTGTCTTATTCCAATCATGACACACTCTTGCCTCAAAGGTGACCACAACTCTGACTCCTATCAGCAGTGGTTACTCTGGCCTATTTTATAAATCCAGCAGAAGGTTTTTGTTTTGTGTTTTTGGCTTGACTTCTTTTGTTTGGGACTATGTTTGCAGAATCCACCGATGTTTACTGTAGCAATAGTCGGGTCAGTCTTGTCTAGTATTCCATGAGCTATAGTGGTACACAGTAAGCACTCAATAAATGGTAGCCAGCAAGAGATGCAAGTGACCTCTAGCAAAAGAAGACCACATCTGGATAGTTTTCCACCATCTGAGTTCAATGGTGCTTTGGAGGCAGTGAATAACCCTACTTACCTCTCCATTTTATTACTGGAGGGTGTTAATGTTGTTTCCCGTGTCTGGCTGCTGTGAATGGTGCTGCAATACACATTTTTATATGGGCCTGTGATGAACATATATATGCATTTCTTTTGAGCATCCTTTTAGGAGGAAAATTGCCCTAAGTCATGCTGGTATTCAGGTTTCGTAGATATGGCTGTGTTTTCCAGGGCATTTGTGTCAGTTTCTGCTTTTATCCATAGAGTACGAAAGTCCCAGTATTTCCACCATCCTTGCAAACATTTGGTGTTGTCTGTGCCATTGTGGCGTTCCTAATTTTAGCTATTCGTGTGGGGATGATGTGGCATCGTATTGTTTGAATGTTTTTAGGACTTCTTTATTGTGGAATAATTTTAGATTTACAAAAAAGTGGCAAAGACAGTACACAGAGTTCCTGTGTTGACCTCACCCAGTTCACTCCATTGTTCACATCTTACATTACCATAATATATTGGTCGAAGCTAGGAAACTGACATTGGTGCATTACTATTAAGTAAACTCCAGACTTTATTTGGATTTCATCAGTTTTTCCGTTATTTTCCTCTTTCTGTTCCAGGAGCCATTCCAGGGAACCGCATTGCACTGAATTGTCATGCCTCCCCAGCCTCCTCGGGTCTGTGACAGATTTCCAGTCTTTCCTTTGTTTTTATGACCTTGATGGTGTTGAGAAATACTGGCCAGGTATCCTGCAACCTATCCTCTAATCCGGGTCTGTCTGATGTCATTACTAGAATGGGGTTAACGATTTTTGGAAAGAGTGCCACAGGGGTGAAATGCTCTTCTCATTACAGCATAATTAAGGACTGCATACCAACCACATGACATCACCAATTAACTTTCACTTGGTTAAGACAGATAGCGTTTGCTGGGTCTCTCCACTGCCAAGTCCGCATTTTTCCCTTTCTCATTCTGTAGTTCGGAAGTGAACCACTGATGTAACCCCTCTCAAGGGCGGTGGGAAGGGAGAAGTAAGCTTCATTTGTATCTTCCTCATTCGTGCCTGGGTTCATTCATTCGTTCCTATCAGTATGGACTCGCAATTATTAGTTTTGTACTTTGGGTTATAACCCAATACTACTGTATTTTTTTGTTGCTCACATTTTCCCAGCATTGGCCATTGGGGACTCTTTCAGGGTGGCTTCCGGTCCCTTTGACATGTCCCCAGTCCCTTTGTTTTTTTAAGCACTGTTTTACTTCCTGGGACTATAAGGCGCTCCTGGGTCACATTGTATTCTCCCTGCCCCAGCCTTAGAATTACCCATTTCTCCAAGGAGCCTTGATCCCTTCTATTGGAGACTTGTATTTAGAAGCCAAGGTCCCAGTGCTCTGTGACTCATTGGGGCATTAATTTGCATTTCCATGAAGAGGAGCACATTTTTAAATGCTCATTGGCCTTTTGAATATTCTTTAGAATGAAGTGGCTATTCAAGTCATTTTTAAATTTTTCTCTTGGAACGTCAACATTGTTTCTCAGAGATTTGTAGACGTTTTTTCTTCTTCTGTATATTCTGGATTTGAGTCCTCCATTGAATGCGTGTATCACAAATATCGCCTCCCACCCTGTGGCCTGTCTTCTCATTTTCTTGGGACTGTCTTTGAAAAACAGACGTTCTTGATGTTATCACAGTACAATTAGTCATCTTTTCCCTTATGGTTCTGTTTAGGATCATAAGAATATTCTCTGAGGTTAGCTCCTAAACCTTTTATCGTTTTACCTTTCATATTTAGATCTATAATACACCTGGAATTGATTTTCATGTGTAATGTGAGGTAGGGTGAGGATGCTTTCTTTTCTTTCCTTCCCCTTTCCCTCCTTCCTTCCTTCCTTCCTTCCTTCCTTCCTTCCTTCCTTCCTTCCTTTTATATGGATGTGCAATGAGCAAGCCCCATTTATTGAAGAGACCATCCTTTCCTCCCTCATGCATTTTCATCTTTGTTCTTGGTATCTCTGTTTAATTCCATGCATTTCTTTGTCCATCACCGATACCACACTACCTTAATCATTGTAGCTTTATAATAAGGTTTGAGAGCTGGCAATGTAAGTCCTCCAATTTTTTCTTATTTTTCAGCATTATTTTGGCTATTCTTGATCTTTCTCATATAAATGTTAGAACAGCAGTTTAATTCTCTCTCTCTCTCATACACACACACAAACACACGCACACTTTCCCCTCTGATGAGAATATTATTGAATCTGTAGATCCATTTGGGAATAACCGACACTTTCAAATTATCAAGTCTTCTCTGTGACAACATAGCAGATCCTTCAACTTATCTAAGTCTTATGAAATTTCTCTCAGTAGGGCTTTCCAGTTTTTAGTGTAAAAGTCATACATATATTTTTTAAATTTTATTTGTTTATTTTAAAATTATCATGTAATGTATTATTCGTTTCAGGAATGCAGGTCTGTGACTCATCAGTCTTACACAACACCCATCACTCGCTACAACACATACCTTACCCAATGCCCATCACCCAGCCACCCTATACCCCCAACCCCCTCCCCTCCAGTAACCCTCAGTTTGTTTCCTAAGATTAAGAGTCTCTTATGGTTTGTCTCCCTCTCTGGCTTCATCTTGTTTCATTTTTTCCTACATACATGGCTTTAATTTTAAGTAGTTGGCATTTTTTGATGTTATTGTATAAAGTAGCTTTAAAATTTTCTTTTATAACTATTTATTGATAGTGTATCCAATATTATTTTTAAATATATTGATAGTAGATCTGCTTAACCCTTGCTAGCTTTCCTTATTAATTTAATCATTTGTCTTTTGGCTTTTCTATGTACACAGTCATATTGTTGGTCAATAAGGGCAATAATTTTTTCTTTTTTTTTCAATCCCTATACCTTTCATTTCTTTTTTCCTATTTATTTATTTATTCCATGACCCAGTACAATGTTGACTAAAATGCTGGGAGTGGATACTCTTGTCTCACCCTTGATCTCAGGTGGACAATTTTGATATTTCATTGTTTAGTATGTTTTCTGTAGCTTTTAAAATATATATACTTATATATATATAAGCAAGGTTTGCCAAGATTTTTAAAAATCATGAATAGATGTTGGTTTCATACATGCCTTTTATTCATTTATTGAGACAGTCCTATAATTTTTCTCCTATATCAAATTAATTGGTAAATTACATTGATTGATGAATTTTGATCATAAAACCAACCTTGCATTACTGGAATAAACCCAACTTGGTTGTCACATATCATTCTTTTTATATATGGTTAGACAACATTTGGTTACAATTTTTCTATCTATGTTTATGAGACAGATTGAGCTGTAATTTTCAATTCTTATAATGTTCTTGCTAGGTTTGTTTTCAAGATTCTGCTGACATAAGAAGATAAGCTGGGGAAAAAAAGTTTTCGTTTTTGCTTTTATTTGGAAGAGATGTTTAAGATTAGTGTTATTTCTTCTTTAAATATTTAGAAGAATTTACCAGTGAAGCCATCTGGGCCTGGAGACTTTTTTGGGGAAGGTTTTTAATTACAGATTTAATTTTTAAATTAGATATAGTACTATTTTAGGCAAACTCCAGGAATCTTTGATTCCTGAAAATATAGTTAAGCCAAAATGTGCTGAAGAGATCAAGATTAAAGTGTAGGCCACCAAGTTCATAGAGCCTAGTGGTGAAGAACACGAACTCTGGCAATCTTCTACTCTAATCCTCTTCAAAAATGAATTTTAAATGCAAACAAAACAAAATCCTTGTTTATTCGGCTTCAATATTAGAATCTTACGCAGTCAACAGAATCCTGGGTTAAAATTTTCATCATGTTTCTTCCTCCACTGCTTAAGCTTCTGGTCTGGGCAAAAGCTTTAAGGAAAAAGAGTGTTGGGCTTACTTCTCTGTGCCTTTTTTTCTCTCAGAGATCTTGGCCCCTCAATTCTTTGCTGCCTTGGAAGCCATAAACTATAACTTTTTATCTTTCCAGCTCTGTGAGATTTTTGAAAGCTTTCCTGGCATCTCTGCCCTTAGCAGTTGTCCTCTACCCGGACACCTTGCAAATGCCATGAGGGGAAAGAGAGAGGGATTGTTGGCTCACCTGCCTGTGGTCACCTGCTCTCCAGGATCTTGACTTCTCCTGTACTGGCTGCACCGGCAACTTTCTGGTGACTTTGAACAGATCTGAGTTTGCATTTTAATTGGGCTTTCTTAGTTTTTTCTTGTCATAAATGGTCTGCTGCCAGCTACCCAGTAAAGGCAGAATTAGAAGTTTGAATACCTTTATTATTATTATTATTATTATTATTATTATTATTAATTTCTCACTTGATTTGACTTTTTAACTTAATCAGTCAACTAAGGGTCTTGGGTAGTAAGAGATCTACTACTATGATGACGATATTAATGTTAACTAATATCAATATTAATCAATTAACTGTAATAATAATAGTAATAATAGCAGCTGAGATCACTGGGTGCAAGACTCTATGTTAATTATTTCTATGTATTTGCTCATTTAATCTTTCCCAAAACCCTGGAGGTAGGTACTATTATCTTCATTTTTTTGGGAGAAAAACTGAACTCAGAGTAATGAACTCATACTCATGAGACTAATGAATGGTGACAATAAAATACGAGGCAATTCTACTTCATACCAGAGGCCACACCCTTACAAAGACTGTTTAGAATGCGTTTACCTTACAGTTGATGTGTTTGGGCTAGAAGGACATGAGGGTAACTGGAGCAGGGTAGAGTATTTGGAAGTCTAGAATAGGATAGAAGAAAGCCAGTCTAGAGGGGCAAACGGGGCAGATTCCTGCCATGTGGGAGATTGATTTCTTGCCTAGAAAAAAGGGAGAGTCTAGTTCCAAAATACCCTATTTCCCTCAATCTGAAATTCAGTATTTCACATGTTCTATGTTCTTATGAAAAGGAGATGCGTCTTATAATAGATGTCAAAAGAAACTTGTCAGCTACCCAGCCCCAGAATCAACTGCAACAGGCAGTCATCTCCAGCACATCTCCAGCACACAGCGCGACCTGCCACTCTTCGTCTGATTGTCGTTTCAATCAGATGAATCAGAAATAACTTGAGTTATTTAACTTGGTAGCACTTTACAGAGCTGATTATAACTTAATGTTGTCCCCTTCATGAAACGTCTTCAAAAAAGTTATACTAGGATGAAACATTGTTGAAGTAAGAACTGTGGAATTCACAGGTTCTCATCGTATTTCAGGAAATGCCATTAATGCAGTTGAAATTGCCAAATGTTTTGGAATTCGGCATAGACCTCCAAAGCCAACGGTGGTTGGTGTGACTGACTCACGTGTCATGAAGAACACCAAGCACCCAGTGCCTAGCTGTCAAAGGCTTCCCGCTGACTTTCAAGGGAAGAAACTCTTTAACTTCCAGGAATGTGCACTTCAATGAAGGAAAAAACAGAACAATTAATTTGACCGAATCGGAAGTGCAAACAAACTCCAGCATTCTTTGAAATGCCTGGAAATTACTCTGTAAGTCAAAGGTTCCAAAAAGGTCAAGATCAAAGATCTGATCCTGAGCGGAACTACAGCCTATTGTTAAAATGCACCCCTGCCTTTCAGTAGCTAGGGAGCTGGGGACACCTGTCTTGGCCTCCATGCCCTCAGCACAGGGAAAAAACAGCACCCGCCTAAGACAGTTGTCATGAGAATCAAACATAACATAACATCAACATAAGCACTAAAAAGGATGTTTGGCAAGTGGCAAGTGCTCCTTGGGTGTTAGTTACTAGGATAAGCTGCACATCCCTGATCCGCCCCATGCTGCGCTTGACTGCTCCTGGCCAAACGTGATTCAGAAAAATATTTAGATTTGAGATTAAAAGAAGCCTTAGGGGCCAATTTTGAATTCGATCTCCCTGAAGTAGGGGGTATTGAAGTACATGGATCCATGTCATGGATAAAAGCACAAGGATAATTGTCAGCCACTAAGGGTTTTATTTGTTGTTACTGGTTTTGCTTACACGTAATGTAGTGTTTCTTTTAGTTTCTCACCCAGCGGCTGTTAGATTGCAGTTTCAGGAAGTGGAATCAATAATCCACTCTCCATCCCCGCCCAGTCGTCCATGTCTGTTGGAGCTGCCTCTTAGCTGCTCTCCCGTGCTTTCCTTTGCTTCTTTGCAATCTTGGAAATGCACAAACGGCAGAGACCACTAACACAAGTTGGATTGTGTGGCTGTCTGTGCAAAAGCATCCAGGGGCTCCCCACGGCTCTCCGAATAAATCCAGAATCCTTCCGATGGTCCCCCGAAACTTTCCCAGTATGCCACCTTTCTGGTCTTATTGTGCGCCTGTGCTGCTTCTCACTTGCTGTCCCCTCCCCCACACACCTCCCCCCTCCCCGGGCTGTCTGTCCCTCCCAAGGGCCAAGCACGTCTTGCTCAGAACCTTTGCTGTGCTCTTCTCTCTGGCCCAAGGCTTATGGGCTGACTTTCACCCACTCTGCAGACGTCGGCTGAAGCCTCACTTCCTCACAGAAGCCTTCTCGGATGCTAGGTCTAAGTCAGACCTCATGTTAGAGTCTCCCCGCTTTCCTTTTATAGCACTTAACCACGATTTGTTATTCTTTATTGCTTTGGGGATTATTTGCTTAATGTTTTTTCCTCCACTGGCTCCTAAATTCCACAAGGGCATGGATTGTGCAATTTTTAAAGTGTCAAATCCCTAGTTCCTGGCACATTTGTGTGGACTTTCTGTGTGTGTGTGTGTGTATACACACACACGTATATACATATATATGTATATATAGATACATATATCCTATACATTTCTTATTAAAATATAATATACGTAAAGTAAACTTACACTGTACGGGATGATATGAAACTAATATTACACTGTTTGTTAATTGGAATTTAAATAAAGACTTTAAAGAAATGTTGAAGCTTCTTCGAACAGGACAGCTCTAAGTTAAATTCAAACGCTTCCTGTTTTGCCTTGAACTATGAATACCTCAGAACCAATTTGTTTGGGTCTGGCTTCATTCAATTGTAAGGGAAGCCTGTAATAAACAGAAGAATATAACACAAAAACAAAAAGCAAAGTCACAAAAATGTACAGGTTGATGAATTTTTACAAAGAAATACTTTCATATTCCCAGCACCCAAATCAAGAAACAGAACGCTATGAATGCCCAGAAGTTTCTCTTCTGCCCCTTCTAGTCACTCCCCAAAGGCAACCACCATTTGCACTTTCATCATCAGAGATGAATTTTGCGTGTTTCTGAGCTTTATATAAATGAAATTGTAAGTATGTACTCTTACGTCTGGCTTCTTGTGCTCGACATGTGTGTGTGATGTTTATCCATGTCATGCGGGTTCTAATAGCTCTGTTTTTTCATGGCTATATTCTGGTCTATTGTCTGAATATACCACAATTTATTAAACCATTATGCTTTGATAGACAGCTGCATTGTTTCCAGTGTTGGGGGCTAGCGTATAACGAATAATGCTGGTAAGAATGTTCTTTTGCATGCCTTCTGGCAGACATCAGCACTGATTTCTCATGGGTTTGTGACCTGGAGTGCAATTTCGGCCACCCCAGCAATTTGGCAACTATGTATTTGACAAAACATATGTTTTCTCATATGTTTGTTATATGTTTTGTCAAATACATAGTTGCCAAATTTTACAAAACTGCAAGAATTCATGGAGTATGGTGGGAAGCCCTTGCCTCTATTTCTGATGGGGATTCTGCCAGAGTTCCAGCCTTCACCTTAGGCTTCTTTTCACCAAGCGTTTATGGACCGCGAAGAGTCGCAATGACAGGTGGCTAGAAACTGCCTGTCAGAGGCTTGGAGCGCGTTTACGGGGGGAGAGGTGTGCAGAGGTGCAGATTTCTTCCGCTGCCCTGCGGAGAAGTGCTGACCTCAGCGCTGTATTCTTCTGGGCTGGGTCCCACCAGCTGCCCCACCCATCCACTCCCTTCTCGCTCCTTCTTGGCCTTGTACTTTTCGATTGTTCTCACTTTCTGGAGGAAATGGGTCCCAGGGATGAGTTTGCAAACATCTCAATCATTTGTCTCCTGGGACTGAAGTTTGTTTCTCCCCCCAGACCCTGCTGCCGTTGCATCAGCAGGCTGGGGAGCTGACAGACACACTCACAAGGGGCTGTCTGTTATGTAAAGTTGAGGCCGGCAGCCAGGACTGTGCTGATTTGGAGTTAGGGTTTGGGTAGCAGCAGAAAGATTGCTCCACTCAATCCTTTCTTCTCCTTTGGTGTGACAGTGACAAACTCCACCGTGACTTATCTCGCCTTTGATTAAGCAGCAGTCTTGCTATCACACCCAACGTTGGCTGCCAAGGTCTCACTAACACTGGAGCACAGGGATCGTAAATGCCCCCCAGATGACCCACACCAGTGGGTCCTGAATGTTTTACTATGGAGATAGCTCTGTCTTCTAGGTGGGAAGCTCCGGGGGTGTGCTAGCTGAGGACGGAGTGGCTGGTGGAAACTAACAGAACCCCGTGACAAGGTTCCGGTTGCGGTCAATGGGGACTGAGACTTGGGTCCGGAGGGGAGCTGGGAGAAGCATCCACCCCAGGGAGCGAACCTGAGCTGGGTGTGGATGGGAGGGCGGCATGCAAAACCAGAGATCAAGATGCAGGGACTCAGCATCCGACGCGGGTTCTTTGGGCTGGACCCTCACCAGTGTCGCTTGACTGCTGGGATATGGGCTGAGATCGAGACAGGGCATGGAAGGGGGCAGTCCGAGTGCCTTGCAGATGTGCTGATTTCAAGATGTGCATGTGCACGTATGTGTGCACGCACGTGTGTGTGTGTGTGTTTGTGTGTGTGTGTTTGGAGACTGTGGCAGGTATTTGTCTATCTGGAGACGTGCAGCTGCCCCTCATCCGCAGTCTGGTGGGGGGCTCGGGGCCTTTTCTGCCCATGCCCACGAGAGCCCCCTGCTGCCTCGCCAGCAAGCCTGCTGAGCAGCGTGTGCTGGGGGTTGAGGGGGTGTCAGCCGTCACCCCCGGCTGGGGCAACCGCACATTCTTAGACGCTCTATGTCATGGAAAGAAAGGTGACGTGCTCCGTCTGCTCTGCTCTGCTCTCCCCAAACATTAGCACTCCAGCAACAAAGGGGGCCGTGTGGTGAGAAACTCTCGCTCTCCTCTCGGAGGGCGGGGACAGTCGGATCCTGGAGTCCATGGTGATATTAAGTTTGAGGAATTTTTCAAATCATTGTCCCGCAGAAGCAGCTGCTAACCACCCTTCTGCACCTGGTACTCAGGGACACTTCGTCCCAGGACAGGGACGCTGTGGTAGCGGCGACACGCTTTCTCTCCCATAGCTGTTGGCTTCAAGCGATGAATGCATGCAAATATCCAGCCCTGCTGTGTGCCTCTGTCCTCACTGGCTGACAGCCTGGCAGGCCCCGTGGGGGTGCAGGGAGGGACTCCAGGGGCAGGGGAGCCATGGCTTCCGAGGTCCGAGTAGGACTTCTCTGTGCCCATGCCCTTTACAGAATGGCCATCTCCATCTATTCTCTTTCTCAGAACCCTGCTCTTGCCACGTGAACACACTTGGCCTCGTCTCATAGCGGAGAAGAGCTCATGTGTCCAAGTGAAAGCCCTTCCAGACCAGATGACAGCCAGCTGATTCCAAAACACACGAGGGAGTCCGGCCTCGGCTGACCACCGACATGTGACCAAGCTCCGCCGAGAGCACTGGGACCACTCGGCTTCCTTAGAGACGCATGAGCCAAAAGAAAACTTTATGTTTTGAACCTCTGAGTTTGAAGGTATTTCTTACGCAGCAAATGCTGACTGATGCAGCATGGAGGGCGCATGTCCTGCCGTCTAGTGACTGCCCAGAAACCACTGCGTTCCTTAGAGAGATGTGACTTGGCTAGAAGCAGGACGGCACAAGGGCTAAAGCCATGTAGAACTGAGTTTGAATCCTGGTTTTGCCACCTTTCAATTGTGTGAACTCAGGCTCAGTTTCCTCATCTGGAAATGGATGTGATGACAGTGTCTACACGGGCTTTCTGTCTACATCGGCTCTCAGCTTCCAACTAATCCTTCTGTACTCTCTTCTGTATATTAGCCCTGGAACCCAGAGAATTCCTCTTCCTAGAGTCCCTTGCCACCGCTGGCTTCCTGTTGGGGGTCTGCCAATGGGACCCAGGGGTGGGAAGCTAGAGGCAGGAGAAGCACGTTCGTCTGTCCCCCGCAGGGCCTCCAGCAGCAGTGGTGGGCTCCTGAGGCCACTGACTGTGGGCATCCGTGACTCCACTGGCACTTGCCAGCCGTTCCAGCAGTGTTGGTGGGGTTGTGACACCAGTGACAGGGTTAGCCACATCTTCTCTGCTCCCCTGGCTCTTCCAGCCCTCCAACACCTTTGTAACCAGTTTCCTACATTAATTTGCTTTGTATTAGAAATGCTTAAAGTAGTTTCTGAAAAAGACCCACAAAAACCCCCTGAAAGGGCAAAGCACTCAACCAGTGGGAGGTGAGATAGGGAGCAGACTCGAGCCCAAAGAGAACGGGTCATGGATCATGGAGCTCTAGGGTACTGATATTCTTACTGTGAGGTTGGAAGCCTGTCTATGGTAGGAAATATTGGGACTGAAGGAAATTGTATGGAAAATAAAGCCCCAGGGTGAGTTGGGTCAGGCACTAGCCCTGTCCTCTTGTGCTTGGAGCCCATCTCCTCACCTGGCTGAGTCTAGCTCCTCCTACCCGATCCTACTGCTCAAGGATTGGGGCCCATGCATGGAAACAAAAGCCCATCTTAATGGTTGACTATGTCCTTGTTGGGCTGTTGAGGCTTTGTCACCCCTGTTGAGGTGGTGGCTAGAAATCAGGAGGTGGGCCGCACCTGCTGGTTTAGAGAAGAGCTTCAGTTTGGAGCAGGGAGGGAAGGTCTTGGGGAGGAGCGCAGAGAAGCTATTGCACCAAAAGCTGGGAAGACTTAAATCCATTCTGGTGCGTCTTTCTTAGTGCACTGTAATTTCTAGTACATTCTAGTACATTCTAGTACATTCTAGAGCATTCTAGAGCAGCTGGGGCATCTTTATCTTTGTCTCTTGTCTTTCATTTTAGCATGTGGTTCTGTTGATGGAGGAGATCCGATGGGTGGTTAGTGTGTCTTTCCCTTCTGTGCCAATGGTCAAAAAGCTGTTGGATTTTGGCTAAAGACCTTGATTTTGGCTGTATTGTGGATTGTCTTGGTGTAGACAGAGATGAGTTGAGGCTCAGGCGCCAGACCTCAAGCACTTTGAAATAACTATCCTTCTCAACCTGCACATTACTGCACATTATAATTGCTTGAAATAGAAAAATCCAGACTCAAGCACAGCCCCAGAGATTCAGTCAGTCAGGCATGGAGTCTGGCTCCAGGAATAAAAAAATCCACCCGAGGGGATATTAATGTGCTGGTGGGGTCAGAGCTAATATGCTAAACCTTGACCCTTATTCTCATTTTAGGAATGAGTGGCTGAAGCCAGTTTCCCTTCTCCCCGCTGAGCAAGATGGAACTTTCCTTGGAAGACCAGCCTCACCTTGCTTCACCTTCCTCAGGTGCTTCCAACTTCCTAAAATACCTCGTCTCCAGAAACTCTGCCAAAAGCCCCATGATGACAACTTGCCCCCAAATAAATGATGTCTTTTACTTTCCAGTTAGTAATACTAATAATAGCTAACGTTACCGAGTGCGCTCCATGTACCAGGCTTGGTTTCAAGCGCTTTCTGTGTATTAATCCGTTTGACCCGCACGGCAGCCCTATAGATGTCTCTGCTAGAGGGAGGTTGTAGATGCAGGCTCTGGAACCCCAAGTCCTGCATGTGAGTCCTGACTTTGCCCATGTACCTTCTGTGTGACCTTGGGCATGTCACTTACCCTCTCTGTGCCTCAGGCCCCTACGGATAATAAAAGCATCCACTTTCGAGAGTTGTCGTAAGGAGTAAATGAATTATGTCTGAAAGTCTTCAGAAACATGCCTGAACACCTGACCCACAGAAAGTGCAATATAACTGTTAGTATTTCCGCTCCTATTTTGAAGATGAATTCATGGAGGTGTTGAGAGACTAAGGAACTTTCCCAGCGTTCTACGGCTAGTAAATAATGGTGACCCTCTTTGTAGAGCCCACACATCACAGTTAAAATCTTGTCTTGACTGCTGCTCGGAGCACCCTGCTGAGGTAAGTTACCTTCCTCACACGGGTGAGGAACCTGAGACTCCGAGGGGGGAATTAACTTGCTCAGGGTCGTAGAGCCGACTTGTGGCAGAGCCGGATGTCTTATCTGGCAGGGTTTCTTTACATGGTGGGGCTGACTGCACCCCTCCCCCCAGAGCTGCCACTGTGGCAGCCCGGCATTTCTGTGGTTGCTAGGGGCTGCCTGGGTGGAGTTCTATGTTAGAAAGGACCCCGAGGCCATGTCTCGGCTCGGTGGCAGAGCACTGTGATGGATGTACCGTGTCTGCCATGGGTGCAGGAAAGGGGAGGGGCAGCGTGCCTGGCATGTGTGTTTGCCACTGATTTCCTACCCTGCATTAGTTCAGTGTGAGACACGGAGCACCTGTGCTTACTCAGGCTCTTCCTCTAGGTCTAAGCTTTTGTGTCACATCTTCCAGGAAGCCCTCCCTGGTCTTCTGAGTCCAGCGAAATCCCCGGGGTCTGTGCTCCTGCAGCTGTAACTGGCTGCCTGTGTGTATTTGCTCTTGACCTGTAGCTCTGTGAGCAGAGACCGTAAGCAGCTGCTTCGTTGTTGTATTCCCCACACCCTAGAATTGTGCACAGCAAATTCTAAGCGTTAAATCAATGGATGATGAACGGATGCATGCATGGATGAATGAATAATGCAGTGGAGTTTGGTACTGCTTTCCATGCCTCTGTCTGAGGCTTGGTTTCTCACTGAGCGAGGTTCTCTGTGTTCACTGTTGGCCAGCGCAAGGCTCCTGACTTTCTGGAGGATCGGGAAGCACCTTGTCCCCAAAGTAGCTCCTTGGGGCAGTCTTTTCTCTCTTCATCCACCCTCCCATCCCCCAGTTCAAGCCATCATCTATTTGAGGCAGCAAAAATGACTGTAATCATGTTATAACATTTCACAAACCATTTTACAAGGAGGAGAACAACATAGGGATGTCTGTACCACGGATATTTATTTTCCCAAGAACACTTACCGGAGGTTAGTTGTGGAAAGAGCGAGTCTGCTGGACAGCTCTGCAGCTGGGGGAGAGGGGAGAATCCCGAGAAAGATCTAATGAAGAGAGAGAAGCAAGGCACTTCTCATTTCTTGCAGAGGGGAGGGATGGGAGTAGAGGAAGGATATAGGTATTTCCAGATAGAGATTTGATGGAGCGGTTCAGAGATTAGTGCATCTGAATATTCACTCATTCATTTCTTTGTTCACCGTCTTGCCATCTTTTTTGAGCATCCACTCTGTTCTGGGCACCTGCTAAGCCCTGCTGTTACCATGGGGAACAAGACGAGCATAGTTTCTGCCCCATGCAGCTTGCACTCCAGACAGGTGAACGTCACTGTGAAGGATGGATGTGGTGAGGATTCTCCCAGGAGACATATGGGTGGACAGGGTGGGTACCAGGGAGTGTGGGGCCGGAGGCTCGGCAGCAGCTGTGGCCAGCTCTGGCGGCTCAACATCCTTTCCCCCACTTCTAGCTGGAGCACTCTGATTCCCTGCGGGGGAATCGTCTCTCCCTGCCCTTGTGCAGTCATGGTGAGTTAAATCAAAGTGTCTGCTTCTCCTCAGCCACTCAGTTCCCCTCTCTCCCCCGGGACTTTGAATCTGAACTCAGTGATGTAAAAAATATAACCCAGCAGTTGGGGTGCCTTCACGTCAGTAGGAGAGGCCTGCTGAGGCTCTGAGTCATTTTTGCCATTTAGAGCCCTGCCACTGTCTCGGCTGCTGCCCTCTTCTGAGAGCAAATCCCCAGTGTTTCCTTTGATTCTGTGAATTATCTGATAAACTTCAGACACATTCCCTTCCTGTGTTTGCCAGCCACAGTCACCGTCCGTTGCTTGCCACCAAAGACCTCTACTCCGTTCAGTCGCCTTCCTGGGCTCTGCTCAGCTGCACCATGTGTCAGTGTCAATGACTCTGGCAATGCTGGCCCCGAGCTGGGCTTCTAAACGTTCCTATCACTTCTCTCAATACGTGTTTCGAAAACTCCATACACTTCTCATACAATGATTTTCTTCCCCCTGAATTGTGCTTTAGTGCAAGGATTAGCAAAAATGTTTCTGTAAAGGGCCTGAGGGTACATATTTCAGGTTGTGTGAGCTATATGGTATATTAATTTTCTGTGCTGAGGAACAGTTTATCACAAACGTAGCAGCTTTAAACAACACGCATTTACCGTCTCCCCAGGGGAGCAGGGTCTGGGCACCGCTTAGCGGGATCCTCGGGGGGGGGGGGTCTCACGAAGCTGCAGTCGGGTGGGGGGCTGGGCCGCATCCTCATCTAGAATCACAACTTGGGAAGAAGCCACACCCGAGTTCGTGTGGTTGTTGGCAGAATTAAGTTCCTTGCAGTCATAGGACTGAGGCCTCGGGTCCTAAGACCACTGGTAGTTCCCTGTCGCGTGGCCCTCTTCATAGGCAGCTCACGTCACTGCAGCTTGCCTCTTCAAGGCTGCTAGGAGAGTCTCTCCAGTCTGCTAAAACAGTCTTAAAGTAAAGCAACCAAGGGAGTGAGATCCTACCCCTTTGCTGTAGGCTACTGGTCGAAAACAAACCATGGGTTCCACTCAGATTCAAGGACAGGGTATTATACGAGGTTATAACTCCCGGGGGGGGGGGGGGGGTGTCAGGTGTGTTGGTTTTGTAAAGCCCGTTGCAGCTGTTAAACCCTGCCTCTGTCGTGCAGAAGCAGCTGTAAAGCAACGAGCAGAGCTGTGTTCCAATAAAACTTTATTTTACAAAAACAGATTGAGGTTAGGTTTGGCTCATGGATTATAGTTTGCCAACCCCTAATTTTTAGAGTAATACTGTTGGCCTGCACCAGAAGACTTTTATAAAGGTATTATTCACTACCTCATTTAACATCCTCTTTGTGATAAATCTTGGAATAAATTTATTTCTGGTAGCTGTGTTTTTCTTGAGCAACTGGCCCGTTTTAATCTCACGAACACTATTATTTGTAAAAAAAAAATCTATTGAAGTAACACATACTGATAAAAAATGTTTTGAATATAGTGGCTTATATATTTGATTAGGTTTCCTTCTTCACTTTGGTTGCTAGGAATCTCAGAGCCAAAGTACAACCATCCCTACCGAGCGTAAAGGACTCCACAGTAAGCATTTTCTGTATTTGCTTCATTCCTGGTTCCATTCAATGTTCTAATCTTGATTCCTCTTCTTTCATGCTGACATGATTCATGTCATCTTGCTGCATTGGGTGTCTAAATCCTCTCTGTACAAGGTGGGGAAAATGTTTTATAAAGGAATAAATAATTGTCCTCTAGGATGTATGGTGCATTGGAATAGGAGTAACCCTTATTCAAAGTAGGGCGAATAGTAACTCAGTGGACGAACGTTCAAGTTCTCTTATGTTATTAAACCTGAGGAGAGAGTTGAAAATTTCTTCTACAGGGAATATTGTGGGTTTCTTTTAGTTTATTCCAAGCTTGGGCTTAGAGGAGAATATTAACACCAGCTCACGGGCATTGTAGGTTGTATTGGGTGCACCTGGGTGGGGCTGGGCTGCGGCAGGGATTCTGGCTCAGCATTTCTGGACCCGTGAGATCACAAGCTACATCCTACAAAGGGTGCCATTGTGTGTGGCTCGATGCTGGTGATTTCACTGCGGGGCGGTCCCCCTCCAAGATTTCTTATGGCCTGGGGAAGGCAGCTGCAGAATGGTTCTCCAGGGAAATCATCAGGTCCACACTGCAAGTGCCAGGCTCACCCTATACATTCAGGTCCCAGCCTCATCTCCTGGGGTGGAGGTGGTAAGGGGCAAGCAGGCTGCTTTAGTCAGCAGTGCTGATGCTGGGAAGCTGGCCCAAAAGGTCTGAGGTCGCTTAGCTCAGATGATCTTCCCAGAGAAACCTGGCCCTTTCCATGGAGCTGAATCATAAGACCAGCTTTCTGAGGCCAAAGGACTTTAACTGCCCTTCTCCTTCTAAGCTATGGATGCCCTGGAATCTGGGGATTTTTCTTGGGGGTAATGTGTGCATGACCGAAATGTCTCCTGAAGTGTCTAGCACAGGAATGAATCCCAATAAACTAATTTAGGGAAGCATATATTATATGGCTCCTAGCAGATAGTTTCTTTTGTCCAGCAAGTATGTACTATTTTGCCTAGAGAGCCAGTATAGCATAATGGTTAAGAGCGAGAGCTCTGGAGCCAGGCTGCCTGGTTCAAGTCTTGCCTCTGACACTAACTAGCTGTGTGATCCTGGACAGATAACCTGACTTCTCTGTGTTTTCTTGTATATAAAATGGGGATTGAAGCATATGTGGATTCTCTATTATGTCCCTGCTTTTTCTCTTAATTTGCTCTCTGTGGGAGAAGCTGGCTGCCATGTCGTGAAGACACTCAAGCAGCCTAATGAAGACACGCATGTGGAAAATCTGAGGCCTTCTGCCAACAGCTGTGTGAGTGAACCATCTTGGAAGTGGATCCTCCAGCCCTGGTCAAGCCTTTATTTTATTTTATTTTATTTTTAAAGATTTTATTTTTATTTATTTGAAGAGATAGAGACAGCCAGCGAGAGAGGGAACACGAGCAGGGGGAGTGGGAGAGAAAGAAGCAGGCTCATAGCGGAGGAGCCTGATGTGGGGCTCGATCCCATAACGCTAGGATCACGCCCTGAGCCGAAGGCAGATGCTTAATGACTGCGCCACCCAGGCGCCCCCGGGTCAAGCCTTTAGATGACCAGCAATTGGATTATAAACTCATGAGAGACTCTGAGCTAGATTGTACAGTTAACATACTCCTGGTTTCCTGATGCTCAGAAACCGTGTGAGATGATAAATGTTGTTTTAGGCCACAACACTTTAGAGTAATTTGACACGCAGCAATAGATAACTAATCCAGACCTTTTTTCTATGTACAAGACAGACATGGTTTTGGCCACCATGGAGGTTACATTCCAGTGGAGCCAGAAACGAGTGAGCCAACAACTACAATAGAATGGGAAAAGTGCTCGGGGAAAAGGACAGAGCGTGCTGGGAGGATACGCGAAGGATACTGGATGTGGTAGCGGTCAGGAGGGCTACCTACAGTCAGTAATGTTTAAGTTGCATCTGGAAAGATGAGCAGAGCTAGTTAAGCAGGCAAAGGAAGTAGAGAAGGGTAGTTTAGGAGAAGGTATCGCATGTACAAAGTCCTGAAGGTGAGAGATGGCAAGTGGGGGCGGGCGTTGGAAAGGGGCCAGATGATATTGGCCTTTGGGCTCTGTCATAAAGGAATTTGGACTTTGAAGGGTTTCAGGCAGGATGGATAAGACTTACATTGTGGAAATATCAATCAGATTATGCATTGGAGTAGGACTAGAAACAAAAAAGAACCTATTTATTTATATTTATTTGTTCTATGATGATACCATATTACATTACCAGATATATGCAGACTTTTTTTTATTATGCTCAATTAGCCAACATATAATACATCATTAGCTTTTGATGTAGTGTTCAACGATTCTTTAGTTGTGTGTAACACCCAGTGCTCATCACCACATGTGCCCTCATTAATACCCATCACCTGGGTACCCCAATCCTCCCTCTCCCTTCTGTAACCCTGTTTGGTTCCCAGATTCCAAAGTCTCTCAAGGTTTGTCTCCCTCTCTGATTTCTTCCCATTCAGTTTTCCCTCCCTTCCCCTGTGGTCCTCCATGCTATTCCTCATGTTCCACGTACGAGTGAAACCATATGATAATTGTCTTTCTCTGCTTCACTTATTTCACTTAGAATAACCCCCTCCAGTTCCATCCATGTCAGTGCAAATGGTAAGTGCTCACCCTTTCTGATGGCTGAATAATATTCCATTGTACATGTGGACCACATCTTCTTTATCCAGTCATCTGTTGAAGGGCATCTCAGCTCCTTCCACAGTTTTCTTGTTGTAGACATTGCTGCTATGAACATTGGGGTGCTTGTGCCCCTTCTTTTCACTACATCTGTATCTTTGGGGTAAATACCCAGTAGTGCAATGGCTGGGTCATAGGGTAACTCTATTTTTAACATCTTGAGGAATCTCCATACTGTTTTCCAGAGTGGCTTGTACCAGCTTGCATTCCCACCAACAGTATAACAGGGTTCCCTTTTCTCCACATCCTCACCAACACTTGTTGTTTCCTTTCCTGTTAATTTTGGCCATTCTAACTGGTGTAAGGTGGTATCTCACTGTGGTTTTGATTTGAATTTCCCTGATGGCTTGTGATGTTGAACATTTTTTCATGTGTCTGTTGGCCATTTGAATGTCTTCTTTGGAGAAGTGTCTGTGCTTGCCTTCTTCCCATTTATTGACTGGATTATTTGGTTTTTGGGTGTTGAGTTTGAGAAGTTCTTTATAGATCTTGGATACTAGTCCTTTCTTCCTAATGTCATTTGCAAATATCTTCTCCCATTCCATGGGTTGCCTCTTAGTTTTGTTGACTGTTTCCTTTGCTGTGCAAAAGGTATTTATCTTGATGAGGTCCCAAAAGTTCATTTTTGCTTTTGTTTTTAAAAAATAGAAGTCACTCTGCATATACTGAATATACTTGTTTTAAAATACTTTTAGGTTATAAAGATTTTCTCATATTATTATTGTTAAATAAAGCCTAACATGATGGCATAGTATATTTGAATGCACCACAATTGATTTAACCACTCTCCTATTGGATGGTTAGATTATTTTTTATTTTTCACACTTACGCATACTACAGGGTAAATGTGAGAGGGTCTCTAAGAATCTTGTATGGTGAGTTTTGTTTTCTCGTGGTTTCGAGTAGGAAGTCGANNGGCGTGTAGGGACAGGAGTATGTGGAAGAGGCGGTAGATCGTGCCCTAACTACCTGGCGTATTGGTGACATCATCCCCGGTATTTTCTGAGACACTCCTGATTTGGAACATTCCACTTCACTGGGGCTATATATCCTGAGTTTTGTTTGGAAAATATGATCACCCCTCCACGCCATGAACTTCACGCTTCAGCAGCATGGACTTGCTTTTCACACCCCACACCTGCTATGCTGTTCTCACTTCCTTTGCTTAGGCTGACCCCTCTGCCTGGAATGTCTCCCTCTCCACTTCACCTGTCTACCTCCTTTTCACCATCTTTTGACTCATCAGAAACATCTCCTTCAGCAGGTTTTCCTCATCTTGTTCTACCCCAGACTGGGTTGGGCTCTTCTTCTCCATGTATCCATAGTGTCCCATGCTTACTTCTTTCAATGAGCTCAGCATTTGATGGCTCTTGCCCACTCGGCCATGAGGTCCTCAAGAGCAGATGATCATGGATTTCAAAAACAGAACAAAATATTACTTTATGTGATGACTGAATACTTTGGGCATTGAGAAAAATTTTAGTGCAAGGGTAAATGAATCAATGAACCCCAGTGGAAAAGGTGAGTAGTTGGACTGTCCTAGGGCTGGGGTTTTGCTAGAGAAAGCTAGCTTATCTGGGCAAGGAAATTTCTACTGCGTCACGCTGTCTGTAGGGAGGGGGGCTTTCCAGGATGGAGACACAATAAGGAGACTTGCTTGGCACCCATCATTAGTGGCACCCAGGCAGTTTGAGGGCATTGGTGTCTACAAATATTTTCAGGGGTACTTTTCATTGTAGGCACTAAAAGGCTTTTTTTTTTTTTTTTAAATGCTCTTGACTCAGGTCAAGATCAGAGCTAACAGACCTTGTAATAGGCCAGATCAAAGTCATGATCAAATGGCGAATTGGTGCAAACATTAGGACGCCTTGCCACTGAAAGACTCTTATTCTCTCTTTAATTGCATTAAACTAGGCAATTCTCTCTATTATTTGTTTTCCTTTCCTCCATTCCTTTATTGGACATAAAGTAACAATGTATGTGCACAAACATTGCATTTTTAAAAACTAAGTGGCCAATGGTATGTTTTGATTGACATCAAATGGAGATACCTGAGGGAAAATGCTGATTCTGCAAGAATACCCCCTTTCTCCATTCGTGGCATGCTCATTCAGCTCTTATCTTTATATTCCAGTAGGTTGTTTTGCTCTCACTGCTTAACAAAGAAAAAACAACATAAAAATCCTTGCATACCTTGTTCAATTGGAGAATTTTAATGTTTTTCATTTATCATATAAAGCCAAGGACAATTTTATAATTTTTTTGTACATAGCTGTTACATGGAGGGTGATCTGTCTTCAAGTAGGGATAAATTTACTCTAAGAGAAATGAATCCTAGATAGTTTTCCCTGCAAGTCAAGCATCTTGTTGTTTAAATAAACTTCTTGTTTAAAAAAATAAAAACTGACTTGTAAGCTATATCCTGAATCTATCCGCTTCTCTGTTGCCATGATTCCCACTCTGGTCCACACCACCATCTCCTTCCCCTGCAGCCTCCTCTGAAGGAGCTGCGGTCGTGATCTCCATTTTAAAGACGAGGGACCGGAAGTAAGTGTGTATCTGGCATATCCCAGGGATTAATTAAATATTTATTCCATGCGGAGATCTTTTGGGGAAGAGACTTTTTATTAGTGCCAGGGCGCAGCCTGCTATCTGGTATGCAATAGGTGCTCAGTAAATTTTTATTGTCGAGTAAATGAAATAGATCAGAGCTTGATCTATCCTGTGAGGGCCCCGTAGTAAATATGTTGGGCTTTGTGTTCCATACAGTCTCTGTTGCAACTTCTCAAAACTTCTGTCGTTGGGCACCAGCTGCCATAGATAGGCTGGAAATGCGTGAGTGTGGCCGTGTTCTGATGAAATTATTTCCGAAAACTGGTGGCAGGCCCGATTTGGCTGTGGGCTGAAGTTTGCCCAGTCCTCCTATACATGCTGCTACTGATAGATGGTACCACTTACTTCAAGGCATACTCTGGGCTAGGAACAGTTCTAAGTACTTTAGGCATCATCTCCTGAGATACGGACAAGGAAAGTGTGCTCATCCTACGTTTAAATATCTTGTCCAAGTCTGCAAACCTGCAGAGCCTTGACTAAGGAGATCATGGTTAAGATTTTGAACGTTTTCCAGATGAGTGGATGAATTATGTCTAGATCCTTGATACTCAATGTCTAGTCCGTGGCCCAGAGGCATCAGCGTCATCTGGGAGCTTGTTAAAAATGCAGACTGTTGGGGTCCTCCCCGGACCTCCTAAATCAGAATCTATATTTTCACAAGACTCTCAAGTGCTTCTCATGCACATTAAAATTTGAGAAGCAAAACAAAACAAAACGAAAGACCAAATAGTGTTGGGGACCCTGAAATTTTTAGCTATTGTGAATAATTTGGTTAATACTAATAGTAAGGCTAAGCTTTTCATTCATCTTGTGGGTGTGAACCCATTGATAGCGTGTTGCTGGAGAAGCAGGAGAGGAGGAACACCTCTCACCTGAGGAAAGATAAGTATAATCGCCAAATAGAAGCTTTGCGGTCTAATAACCTTTGGAGACTACTTGGAAAATGCAGCCACAGACATAATAATTTTTAACATAAAGGCATTCGGAATATACGACGGGAGCGGGCAGTTTCACCAACGGGAGTCAGAATTCCGTTGTTTGTGCAGAGATTAAAACCCGGTTCGAATTTTTTCAGAAGCTCCCAGTCGGAGCCACGAAGACCGATGTTCCATGTGGCTTCTTTCCGGTGACAGGACCCGGCACGGTAGCCCCTGCCACAGCGTCTCCTCGCTGTGGCTTTAATCTGATTGACAATCAGATCAGCACACAAAGGGCAGTGAAGAATCGCTCTGCTGACAAGCTCCTTGCCCTCCAGTCTCTGGAAGAATGTTGACTGACAGGCACACAATTAAAAGGGGATTGATTTATTGAGCTGGAATGCTCTGGCCCCCCTAATCTCAGCAGCATCTCTCTGCTTGCAATCAGCACTCCCAAACAAGAGTCAGCCTACACAAACGACACTCTCAACTCTCGTGATCACCAGGGAGCCAAAGACGCTCTTAGTTTACCAAAGGTAGCTCAGCCTTGGAAGCCCATAAAGAAAAACCACATAAAAGAAGTCCTTTCCTGCACTAGGGCCCGGATAAGGATCTGGAATTCAGTAGGGAAGGTCGATCTAAACAAAAAGCCAGCAACGGTAATGAAAACTGCTAACCTTGGCTCTGGGGGGCGGCGGGGAAGGGTTGAGAAGAGTAAATGGGCAAGGAGCCCTATATTTGTCTTTTAGATAATGAAACTATAAATTTCTGCTGGAAATCCCAGGGTCAGCGAGCACCCGGAATGTTGACAGGCATGCCGGTGGGATTCAAGGGAAGAAAAAAGCCTGTGGATTTGAATTCAATGCTTCCTTTGAACTGTTTCATTGAACTGATGCAGTTGAATCTCAGCGATGTGTATGCAAATAATTATTTATAATTGTCGGGATTGGAGGGGCACCCCAGCATCAGCGCCTCTCTTGTTCACCACGTATGAACTGATGAAGAAGTAAAACAGAAGATTCGGCAGCTGGGGATGGAACTGGGGTCCCATCTTTGTTCCTCATAAAGTAGAAAACGTAGACTAGATTTTTCGCTTCTGCAATCTGAGCCGTCAACCTGACAAGACTTACCTTCCCGAGTCATTGCAGCTCTGGACGGGCCCATGTGACACACCCTGGGGCGGGGCGGAGCCGAACACGCTCCCTGCAGACAGGTTCGCTCCCCGGAGAAGGAGAAAAGAAAGGAGCCGGGGCAGCATGTGCCTGATGTCTCTTTCCAAACTCACCAGAATAAAAATATCACTTTCTCCCCTGGGGCTCAGGGAAGGAGGGGACGGAGAGAAATCGGGGTGACGTGGGATCTTTCCCACATGGAAGCCATCATCATCATCACCATCATCGAGGAAGAAGCACCCTCCACATGAAAAAATAAACAGAAATAGTAAGACTAATAATGGCAGGAGTTACAGTTTGTGAAACATTTACCCTGTTCAGGCTTTGGGCAGAATACTCTGCCTCCTCCAACCCTCACGACGACTCATGGAGATGGCTTTTTACTGTCTCTCGGCAACACAGGAGAGAACAGAGTCTCCAGAGAGGTCGTGTCACCTGTCCGCAGGCACACAGCTAGCGAGGGGAACTACGGGGCAAGCCTGGCTCTCCCTGGCCCCGGAGCCTGCGATAGGAACAGGGTCTGCTTTTATGTGGAATGAACGAAGGGAATGAAGGGATGAGTGAATGAGGTGAAATTTGAGGGAGACCGGGTGAGAAGCTAGGCCAGCCTGGAACAAGCCTGTGGCACTGTGGGTCCGGCCGTCTTTGCCCTAACGCAGGGGCTGGGCCTACATCCCTCCCCCTGGGTGTTCTGCCCTGCCAACCCAGGCCTGATAGGGCCCCCACGTGAGCTGGGGAGCTGGTCCTGCCGCCCCAGGGGCCCGGTGTCAGGATGTGCTGGGTGGAGAGCCCCGGGTGTCCGCTTGTACACTAGGCCAACATGGTCCCCTTGGCTGGGTCTTCGGTTTTATTCTAGATTGCCAGCAGATCTGCTCCGACTGGCCTTCCAGATGGCCAGTGGCCTGAACGCCAGTGGCCAGAGGAGCAGTTGGACAAAGCCCCCCTCCTCAAAGGGAGTGGGCTAACCCATCCCTGCCCAAGTAGAAGTCCCACTCACAGACGAGGCCAAAGCCCGGCCTCCCACGCTGACACTCAGCTCCCCCTCTCCTGGTGGAATTGGGCGGTCTCCTGTGCATCTGGGCCCCACATTTCCAGACATCCTCTCCATGGGGTATTCCCAGAAACAGAGCCCCCGATACCTCGTTCTCCCCCGCTAGCCCTTCACGCCTCGAGATTTCTCTGGAATCCTTGGAGCAGCCCTAGCTAGCATCGGTGTTACCTCCCTCCAGAAGAGGACCTGGAATCTGTTTCCTGCTCATCAGTCTGGCCACCTCGTTCACGGTCAGGCTAGCCCTGGCCTCGGCTGCTGTTATCTTCATCTTTTTCTCTGGAAACTTCCGTCACTTCCAATTTTCCCTAGTTTTCTCCCCCTACCTCAGCCTTTTTTTTTTTTTTTCCCCAGGCACACTTCACCTTCTCAGCTTTCTTTTCAAAGATGTTGTATTTCTTTTTCTCCTTATTTGGTCCAATGTGACCTGATAGGGTGGCTGAAGCAGCATATTGGGGATAGAAATATGTACTAGTTTTCCACAGATTTTTTTTTTCAAATGGGGCATTTGCAATCAATTTATATAATTTAGCCAAAAACTTGAGAATTTTCCATTTAAGAATCAACCTCCCTAAATGAAAGATTTTGATGCTTTCTTTCCTTTCTTTTCTTCCTTCCTTCCTTCCTTTCTTTCTTTCTTTCTTTTTCTTTCTTTCTTTCTTTCTTTCTTTCTTTCTTTCTTTCTTTCTTTCTTTCTTTCTTTTTTCCACTGTAGTCAGGTCTCCACATGCCCCCATGCATAGAGGCTGTTCTGGAAAGGGCTTCCTGAGGAATCCCTGTCAAGTGTGCACCACTACTACTCATGCCTCAGGAATGCTGATTTTGTGGACAGCGAGGAGCATGTGGTTCTTTTGTCTTTTTTAGGATTTTCTCTCAGAGAAGGGATGCCACAATGAGGTGGTGCTGACGGTGCAGCACGTGGAGAAGAAACTAGGGTGGGGTCAGGTCAGGGGTTCGTTTGTACTTGAACCCCTCCAGGATTGGTGTCTATGGAGATAAATGTTCACAGAACAAAAGAAGATCAAGCAGCCCTGAATTGTTTGCTGAGACCCTGACTCTAAACCTAGTTGCAAACTTCAGGAGATCCAGACTCTACACCACAGACATTTCTTTTCTTAAGCTAATTGGTCCCAAGGAGTCTAGAGTGGGTGCCATTCCTATTCCCACCCAGATCCCCGTTACCAGGCTGGTGTACCCATACTCCAGTTGCCTAAAGATTCTGACATGTGAATTCCTGTTGGGTAAAACCCATATTTGCTGAGAACGTGTCTTGGTACCTTCTCTTCAGCAGCAGATGCTGAGCCCAGAAGGGCTGAGGGGGGCTGGGACACTTGATGTAACACAAGGAGATGACTGGTTGTAGCAGGGGGAATGTGGAAGGGCAACCAGAACATGGCGGAAAACTACTGCCCCACACAGTGTTTCCTCTCCCTGAGGTTTTCCAGATCTTTAGTACAGAGGACATTCTAGAGGCAAGAGGCATTTCTGTGGAACCGGGGACTATGCTCGCTCCTAGATCCATGGCATCCCAGGTGACCCAGGAGTGGGTGGGCCAAAGTAGCATGAAGAACTCACTGTCAGTAACTTGCAAAAAATTATGCAGGGGGTTTGGTGCCATGAAAAGCATGGAGTGTGGTTTCTGGCTAGTTCAAGCTCATTTTTTTGGTGAGGTGACTTGAGGGGGATAAATTTCTTATCCTGCCTGAGAGATTCTTTGGGGCAGAGCCCTAAAATCCTTCTTTTTCATGTCTCTAATTCAATGTTGGTACAACAATCGTTGATTTAAATTGAGATACACAGAAGTAGGTGGTGAGTTCTTCGTGGAGGAGCGGGTCCTACAGGCCATTTTGCTTCTCCTACTTGGAATGACGCAATATGCTTTTTCTTCCATGTTTGCATTTGATCTTCACCTTGGAAGACAAACTTTGATAAACTTGTAGACAGATAGAGAAACTGGGGCTCAGAGAAGGTGAATGACTTCCTAAAGCTCACACAGCCAGAAAGTGGCAGAGCTTGAACTGGAGCTCCTGGCTCCAAGTCCAGTGCTTACTTCGTCTCTGACACGATGCACCCCGCGCACTCTTACAACTCATCGGGCTGAGCAGGGAGAACCTGGGAAGCTGGGTTGCAGAGCTTTCTATATTAACTCTTGAGGAAAAATGATATATTTTGAGAGTATGAGCTGATGCCAGGACCTGCTCCGTTTTTTCTGAAACGATCTTCATGAAACGTTTTGGTCATGCACAGAAGAGCTAAGAATCACCAGACTCGCTTCCAAGGCAATTCCAGGATCCCAAAGCTTGGAAACACCAGAAACCATCAATCACCTGGGCCACCGAACCAGAGAATGCCAGTCTCTCTGAAATTGGAAGGATTCTTCTATGGGGGTCCACCCCCGTAGGAAGAGAGCCGTTGCTGGTGGTCAGGTGTGATCTACAATTTGTTGCCCTCTCTACTGTCAGGCACTGATCCCTGTATCACAACCCATGTGGGATATGTGAGATTTCCTCCTGGTGACAAATGAGAAAATGAGGCTCAGGTTAAATTACTTTCTGAGTTCATGCAGCTAGAAAGGGTGAGACGTGGAATACAGATTTGTAGTCTTCGTCCCCACACTGTGATCTCAGCCACGGTGCTCTCGTGCCTCCAAGTAGACATTTGATTGAACGGGGTTGAACAGGAATCTAGGAGCAAGTGTGGCTAAGTGCCAAAGGGCTAGTGCAGAGGGACTCGCTGTAGCCATTGAGAAAGAGGGAGACAGTCTCTGAGACGCTATTGGTGCCTCTTAGGGTCTGTCAGGTGGCCTGGCCACTGGGTCAAGCAAGCAGCTGCTGGCAGGGAGGCCTTTCTGGGCAGCCCGAGAAGGATGAGACCTCATAGGAAAGCGGTGCCAGCAATGGCTACTCCGTCACCAGCCCCCTCTTAGGTCATATTTCAAAGACTGGCTCAGGGCCACTGGCTGGGGCCCATGACTGTGAGATCATGGCTGAGCAATCTGACTCTGAAAAATATAAGCACCAACTTGGGAGTTTTATCGCATTTCTGCCGCCCAGGCATGAAGTCAGCTGGACTGCGCGTGACGGGGAGCGATCGTCTTGTAATTAGCCGGGGTGTTTTTCTTTCATGTTCTGCCTAAATTCGGTGTGCTGCGAGCGCGTCCGCTCCCTCCGAGCCACCCCACAGCAGGAGCGGAGGTGAGTCATGGCCATAAAATTTGGAAAGCTCGTGGGGGGATGGAGGGTGGTGGAGAAATATAAATTATTGTTATCATCTTTCAGGCGCAGTCGACTTCATTATTGCACTTTGGCCAGCTGCATCGTGCCTCCGCTAACCCGAGCCAGAAACGATGCTTTTAGCGGGAAAGGACTAGATGCCCTACTGGGGCGGCCACCCTGGAAGCCCCTTGCTCTTTTGGGGGAGGATGGGGCATGTTAAAGTCCCAACACCGCCGCTCCCCAGCTGGGACCTGTGTGGATTGGCTCCCAGACACTTGGGTGTGAGCAGGGTCACGTTTTCTTTATTTTTTCTAGAGCGAGTAAGTCTGGCTTGGTTCTGCACCTGCCAGGACTGCTGGGAAACCCGTTCTTAGTTATGTCTTTTTTGGAGGGGTGGTTGGTGAGGGTTTTTTTTTTTCCCTCTCTTCCTTGAGAATTAGGTAATTCAGCAAGATTGAGGGCAAGTTTCTAGGGATGGGTCCACTGTGGAGAAATCCTTCCTCATGGTCTGCAAGCGCCATTTTGAAGCGAGTCTCCTAATTCCTTCCATCCCAAGCCTGGTCAGGGGGCCTCACGTTTTCCTCATGTTTTCCCTAGAGGATCCCTCAGTTCCTCTCCTCCCCACCCGGTGCTGCAGATCTCTGCCCTCAGAGGCTCTCAAACCACTGTCCTTCTGCCACGTCAGGGGAGACACAAAGCACCTCAGGTTCAGCTACCTCCCCTCTGTCTTCCTACCCTCAGGCAGTGAAATCACCTCATCTCTTTCAGCCTTTCTTCAAACAAAACAGACAAACAAACAAAGGTAAATTATGTTAGGTTTTCTCTTTGGCTAATTGCTCAGAAAAGGAGAAAAATGACCTTTCGGTTCTCGAGTCTCCTCTAGGAGAAAAAGATAGAGCCACTTCTCCGTGAGTTTGTCATCACTCCAGCTCCTCCATCTTGAGCCTCTCTGAGGCTCAGTTTCTCCTTTAAAGGTGGGATACACAGCCCCTTAGGGCAGTGATGCTGTGAGGATGGAGTGGTCTATGACAATGACATGTGTCAGGCACTTTGTGTACAGCCTTCCTGGAGCTGGCTCCCAAAGCATGGCTGTTGCTAGAAAACCGTGAGCTCTGGGACGATGCCCGTAGCTTCCTCATCCCTGAGGACAGGGCTGGAGGGTCTGGACCCGTACCTGGCACTCAGTAGACATCCAAACACATCTGGTTAACAAAATGATTGTAAAAGGCCAGGATTTAGGAGCAGCTGAGAGCACCAAGCCTCCTTTTGCAATGCCGACCAACTGGCCTTCATGTCGTGCATCCATAGGATACACGCATCCTGGTCATGTGCGGTGTGTGATGCAGTGAGACATACCCATGCCAGGAAAACGGAATATTTGGTCTTCTCACTGTGGTCACCGAACACTTAACTGTGATAGATAACGAGACTGTGCTCATTTTGGGCGTGTGCTATTATTATTATTATCTCTTAACAGAAATATGTTTTCCCATTGCCCACTTCTGGGGCTTTCCCTCCCACCTGCTCTTGGCTTCAGTGGGGTTTATAAGTAGCTTGGGTCATAGATAAAAATGGGGGTATGCTTCAAGAAAAGTTTGATGGGGCTCAGGTAAATCTCAGGTCACAGGCAGGCGACTTGCTTCTGGATGACCAATGGACAACGTGCAGACACCACATGGACACGAATAGCCGAGGTGGTTCCTTTATCCATTCAGCGTGGGAGGCTCACTTACATGGTGGCCTCCGGTCTGCAGGCCTGGCTGAGGTCCTTCCGGGCACAGGCCAGACACTCTGACGCTTCCCCTTTCTCCCTACCTGACCCACTTTTGTCCTTTTCATTTCTGTGTTCCCCACCCATCCCCCTCTCCTGCGATGCCCCTCCTCGGATCCAGGGATGTTCTCCCATGCCAGGTAACCCTCACGTAGGGGTAGGCTTGCCTTTTCTCCTATTTCCTTCCCAGTTTTATGGCTACAGCTTATACTCTGCACTCTTCCTCCTTCAGGCCTTCCTTTTGAATCTTGAAAAACTGCATTACTGATATCTCACCTAATCTGCATGAGAAACTGATGGGTTAGGGTGGTCCTGTGTCTGAGGATCCCCTGGACCTCTTCTCTCTGCTCCTATCTTTGCTTTCATCTTTGATGGTTGCTTCCTCCATTTCCAATAGGGAAAGAAGAATGCCAGGGACCCCTGGGAGAGGATGGACTGGGATGCTTAGGTGGTAGAGACCCTAGGAAATTTCTAGAGGAGGGGACCTCATGCGGCCTCCAGCCCTTTGCTCAGCATTTTCAAAGTCTCAGCAGCTGATCCAAGGGACATGGCCTCTAACCATTGCTACAGGAAGTCTCCTCACTCAGGGCCACTTTAGGACTTTTGTGAGTTTGAGGCATTCTTGCGTTTGGGGCAACTTCCTTCATAAAAACACATGAAAACTATGTAATGGATTTTCAAGAGTCCTAAATATTTCATTTTTTTCCCCCGATGTAAGAAACAAATTAAAACATCTTATTCAATCTTAAAAGTTCATAACTTTGCATCAGAAACCAGGGATGTACTGTATGGTGACTAACATAATAAAAAATTTTTTTTAAAAAGTTCATATGTTTTTTTCTTTGAATTTTAAAGATAATATAGATAGTATATATTATCTATATAGATAGTATATACATATACTATCTATGTATAGATATATATAGATATATATCTATATATAGATATCTATATATAGATAATATAGATAGTATATATTATATACATATAGTATATATATACAATATATACTATATATATATGTGTATATATATATATATATAAAAGATAATATAATAAAGATAAAAATAAAATATCTTTCTGGGTCCCTGAAGGTATGGTGGGCGCCTACCCGCGCCGATGGAGAAGCCAGCCCAGTCCTCACAGCTGAAGAGGAGGCATCAGAAGGCCAGCTGGAACCTGCTCAGGGGTGTTGATTTGTTGGTGCCTATATTTAGAAGGAGCCTCACAGAGTTGGGAGCAGAGTGACGGTGGTGGAGTGGCCCGTAGCGAGGGTAGGCGCCAGGGCCTGCTTGGACTGTACAGGGCCTGCGGAAGCCCTGTCCTTAGAAGCCCCCCAGCCCTTCCCAGCCGGTGCACCTCAGAACCTCTCCATCAGCGCTTCCCTCCCTTCACTGTTCAATCGGCCTTTGAGGAGTCATTTCTCCAGTCAGGACATATCAGCGTGTCCGCTGGGAGACTTCCGTGGCACCCCGGGGGACCCCGTGCTTTTTTTAGGGTGAACCCTGTGAAATTGCCAGTTGGTGAGTCGAGTTGCTACGGATCATTCTATATGGTTCAACCCGGTGCATCAGTTATCCAGTCCCGTGTGCGGGTCTCACCGTCAGGGTGTAAGTTCCTCGTGCACAGAGACTGTGATTTGAATGTGGCTGTGTCCCCAGCAGCCGGCTCACTGTATTCTAAGTGTTTCTGGAATGAATGGATGATTCAGCCGAAGGGAAGATCATCCGTATTGCCGCTCTCTGCCCTACTCCTAGAGCTCTAGGGTTCTCAAACTTGAACAGGCATCAGAGTTTTCTGCGGGACTTGTTGAAACGCAGATCACTGGGCCCCATCCCAGAGTTTCTGATGCTGGAGGCCTGATAATTAGCCTTTCTAACTAGTTACCAGGAGATGCTGGTCCTGGACACCATGCTTTGAGAACCACTGTTTTAGATTAATAGTTGTCTCCTGAGGATGGGAGGAAGATTAGTCATAAGTATTTTTAAAAGATTCCCCCCTGTACTGGGTTGAATAGTGTCCCACCCCCAAATTCATGTCCACCCAGCAACTCTGAATGTGATGTTATTTGAAATAAGATCTCTGCAGATGTGATCAGGTTGAGGTCATATTGGATTAGGGTGGACCCTAAATCCATTATGATTAGTGTCCTTCAAAGCAGAGCAAACTCTGACACACAGACACAGAGACCCGTGGGGGAGAATGCCATATGAAGATGGAGACGGAAGGGGGAGTGATACATCTGCCAGCTTAGGAGTACCAAGGACTGCCAACACCCACCAGGAGCTAGCAGAGAAGTGTGGGGCAGATTCTCCATCAGAACCCCCAGAAGGAACCCATCCTCCTGACACCGTGATTTCAAACGCCATGGCCTCCAGAACTGTGAGAGAATAAATTTATTTTGTTTTAAGCCATTTCAGTTGGTGATAATTTTTTACAACCCTAAGAAACTAATATATCCACTAAAATGTGAAAAAAAAAAGGCCCACAAAAACCACACAAAAACCCCCCAAGCAGTGATTTTTAAAAAGCTTTTTTTTTTTTTCATGAGAGAATTTAGAAGGTATTGGGAATTCCCAGCGCCTGCAGGCTATTCCCACTGGGCAAAGGGGGTCCATCCTGCTCTAAGCCACGCAGTCCTAGGGCCACATCCATTTAGGGGTCCCACACAGGGCAGCTCTACGGGGCAGCAGGTTGAAGGAGACATTCCTAGGTTCCAACCCCAAGAGCCTGCTTTTGTGGTTCGGATGTGTGTCCTGGAAATCTACATTTTAACAAGATTCCCAGGGAGTTCATCGATGGCCCAAGACTGCGTTTAATGAACTATAGGTTGGAGGGGTGGAGTACGGATAACTTTAAAGTTGGCAAACCATACCTTTGGCTTTTGAAGCAAGGACTTATTTTTTCTGTGCCATTGACCCTTTGGTAATTTGTTGAAGCCTGTAGATGCCTCTCAGAATAGAATATGACTCCTAAATGCATAAAGCAAAGCACAGAGGATTATAGAAAAAGCCAATAAGAATATTTAAAATTCCCAACTTTTTTCTATGTTACCCTTCTTTATTAACATATTACGTAATGAGAATTAGCAGTGCATCTAATAACTACTGTAATTTCAAAGTGGCAATGAATCTAAATCACGTTTTGAAAAGCAGTGACACCTATAAAATGATAAGAAAAAGCTGTCATCTGACTTCATTCAAAGTCACAGGAATGCTCAGACTCCTGTGGTATAAGGTCCACATTCATAATTGAATACATTCCAGTTGGAATTAGTAGAAATTAGAATTCGTAGAAATAAAGATGCAAATGTCCTGCAACTGCACGGTCCCCTAAACTCTGCCCACAGATCCTTTGAAAACCCATGACTTTAAGTTAACAATCTCTGAGGGGCCGCTCTTCATCTTGTTGCTTTCTCAGTGGTGACCCCATCCCTCTGCAAGCCCACAGCAAATTCAGATTTTCCTCTTCTCGGCCACATAAAAATCTCCCCTAGAGGCTGTACAGTAAGCTGGACCATACATGGGCATTGGAGCCAGAAGCTCCATGGGTTCAAATACCTCTCTTCCAATTTATTAGCAGGTGACTTTCATCCTCTGAGCCCCGGGGGCTACATTTACAATACCCACTTTGTAAGGCTACGGTGAGGATTTGAAATATCATATATAAAGTACTTGCGACACAGTAGGTGCCTGATACAGACTGAATGTCAGTTACTGCAAGCTATAAATAAAAGATTAAAAAAACCCTTTTTTAGTGTTCCTCCAGTTAGGAGATATTTAAATTTCGACGAGGATTTGTAGCATTTCAGGCATCGGTTGGAAAAAGAGTGGATGGGAGGAATGAGAATTCCTCAAATCACTCCATGTTGGAGCTGGGTAGACTCATTCACCCAACCAACAGTCTTTCAAAGACAATGTTGAGCCCTGAACCTACTGTGTGCACAGCTAGAGCCAGGGGAGCATCCAGAAGATGCTGCTGGAATCTGGGCCAGGTTATAGACTTTCAGGCCTCCTGCTGTTTAGCCAGCTGGGTTGTGACCGTGGCAATGACTGGGCCAGGCAGAAGGCAGATGGGGCTTGCAGTGGCTTGATCACTCCTGGAACACAGCTTGTGACTTGGGTGGTGGGGGGCCAGGGGATTGAGAGGCAGGGAGATAGGTGGGGAAAGTTTCTACCATACTGACCCAGCCTGCCCTCCCAGGGGCCTGCTCCTTGTAAAGCCCACGTGTGTGTGAGGGCCTCTGACAGATGTAATGGGGGCCTCTGCTTGCCAAAATTTGCTCCACTGGCCAGTGGGGGCCCAAGCCCTCCTGCACTCAATTCTTCTCATCTCTGTGAGGTTAGAGCTAGTATTCGAGGTCTTGGGAGAGGCACACCTCTAGTCCTGAGGGAAGGAGAGAGTGGTGGGTTTGCAATTTTCCTGCTGTCCTCCAGGGTCTGGCCATAATAGTCAGGCCAAGGTGGGGGAGACAGGGAGCCAATCCTGTGCCTTGGCTCCTGCTATCCAAAAGATGAGCTCCCCAAAAGTAGCACCAGCCCCAACTTCCACCTTATCGAGGAGTGACAGTAATCTTTGTGCAGTAGCATCAAGATACAGGGATGCAAGAGATTTAAGGTCAAGTATCCTGGCTTTGGGCAAGGCACTTAACCTTTCTGAGCCTCAGTTTCTTCATAGAGTAAGCCCAGATGGAAGCTGGGGCCACCCTGTCAATGAGATAGTAGAAAAGCAGGCTTAAAGCTCTCCCCTCTCCTTCCACAGCCCCCCCCCCCTGCCAACTGTCTGAATTCTGGGCTCCAGCTTCCTCATACACTGACTCTGCTCTGTGCCACGTCAACCCAACGTGAAGTTGGGTCCCTTCTGAGAGTTCCAAAAAAGCCCCCTTACAAAGTAGCAACAGTAAGATTAGTAGAATCAACCCAAATTTTTCTTCTGTTTTTATTTTGGTTTTGGATTTGTCAGGGAGGGGAGAGATGAAGGGTAGCCATGCCAGAAATTTCATCAACTTCAAAAAGGTAGCAGGCCTCAGACTGTCTCTAAGATGCCTTTTAGCCATCCACCCCATTACAAGGGTCTCGCTGGCTCTTTGCCTCCCCTAGGCCTAGTCCTCCTCTCTTAGTGAGTCCTCCCACTCTTTCCTCCAGTTCCTCTTCTCTTCACTCATTCCCTTGTCTCGTGTCCAAGGTCAAGATGCTGCCCCTTCTCTGTTGTTGGGGTCAACAGCTCTCCCTTCAAGAATCTCCACTTAACCTCAAGCATCTCAAAGCGTTTTCCACAAAAGACCATTACATCTCCGAGTAGAATTTGTAAACTTGTTGTGGATAATAATAATTCACTAAATCACATGAAGTTTACACAAAATTATGTAAATGAAAGTGTTTTTGAAATGCAAGGTATCGCACAAAATTCATTCTTCCATCCATCCGTTTCTGCAACAGACATTTGTGAAGCCTTTACTAGGTGCTGGAGATGACTTCAAGGATTTCACAGCCTAATGAGATGCTAGAAAATAACTAGAATAAAGTGTAATAAGTGCCATAATTGTGCAACATCTCATGTGTAGTGGCACAGTAAAGAAGGGAGTGGTGTTACTGTAAATATAATGTAGAATATATAATATAATATAATATAATATAATATAATATAATATAATATAATATAAGATTCTATTATAACATAGTAGAATATAACATAGACAAAACAAGCTCAAAGTGCTCTTCCAAACATTTTGGAGACAAGCTTTCTGTTTGACTAATCTAGTCCCTGGAATTATATTGACAACTATCTGCACCTTCGTTATGTGTCTGTAAAGTCAGATCTGTATTCAAGGTCTGGAACTTTATCCTTGGGACAGGTTATTTGACTTCTTAAAGTCTCAGTTTTCTCATCTGTCAAACTGTATGATAATCCCTCATAGGTTTGCCATAGAGACTGAAAGAGATTCATTAACTTGTTTGTTTGACAAATAGTTCTTGAGCAACCTCTATGTGCTGGATACTGATTGGAGCACTGGGGTTTTTATAGGGAATGAGACAGTGAATGGGTTCTTGTCCTCTCAGAATGAACGTCCTACTAGGGAGATGAGATAATATTGGTGTGCAGCCCTGTTAATTGGCACCTGGAAGCTATGTAACATCTTCACTGCAGCCTTTCCTTTCAGGTCGTCTTCATTTTTCAATTCCCCTGCACTTTGCCTCAAAATTCTGTTGCCTTGGAACCCTTCAGATAGAGGCTGTGTAAGGGAAGTCACGGGAGTCTGGGAGGAGGAGGTAATCTCAGCTCATGGGCCTGCAGGCTGAGCTGGTGAGCATCTTAGTTCAGCCTGTTATAACAAGCTACCACAGACTGGGTGCTTAAACAGCACACATTTGTTTCCCACAGTGTCAGAGCTGGGAAGTCCAAGATCAAGTTGCTGGTAGATTTGGTGTCTGGTGAGGAAGGATGTGCCATTATGCCCTCACGTGGCTAGGGGAGAGACCATCTCTCTCACTGAATTCTTTCACCCTCATGACGCAATCACCTCTCAAAGTCCCCCACCTCCAAATACCACCACATTGGAAGTTAGGCTTCAACATATGAGTTTGGGGAGGGGGCACAAACAGCTCATTGTAGGGAGAAAAAGTAGGGAGCAAATTAAAGATGTTTAAACCAACAAGCAAATATCTCCTTCTCTTTGCTGCTTTCTGGGACTAGCCCAACTTTTTTAATGACTTCTCTTCTTTGGTTTAGGATTTATTATAAATGTGCTTCCTCTGTTTCTCCTATAATCATGTCATTGAGTGGCCCAGAGATAAATGTCAACGATGCAGCCCTTAAGGAGTCCTGGTGGTGGGGAGAGGGAGGGAGCTGAGTAGGAGGCTGGCAGGCTCAGCAGAGGACACATTTATTAAACGGTGGGAGGAGTGGGGTCATCCTCCAAGTCCTGGGTCTGGCAGAGTTTACAACCAAGCCATAGGGAATAGAGCACTTTTGAGCCTCAGGGAAGCTTCTCCTCAGCTATTGGGCTGTTGTTCCCTGGCTCCTTTGTCAAGCCTGGGCTCTTCATTTTTAACATTTGTTTTTCCTTTTGGACTTTTCCTCTCATTACAAATAGGTGTTGTGAATTCAAGCCTTGAGAAAGACAGTTGCGTTTTAGGCATGGAGCATTAGCTATATATGGCACTTGGGAAAGGAATCCCATGCCCGGGACTCACAGAGGCAAGGTTTGATGGGAGAATAGGGTCGGATAGGTCAACCATTTGGGAATAGGACTGGGTTTCTTGATTACCAGGTGGGGCTGCCATACAACTGCAAAGGGCTCGGCTCACAGAGAAACAGCATAGCTTGTGCTCTGGACATAGCCATCAAATCCCTTCTTTCCATTCCCCTTTCTCTCTCTGCCTTCCTAGTTTTTAAGTGATTGGACTAAGTGCCAATTTCCTTAAGAGCTGGGACTGGATCCAAGAAAGGCACTCTTGGGGCTGGGGGAGTTCATCAGGAATTCTGTTGTGGAGATACGCATATGGGAGCCTGGAGTCAGAACATTCACTGCAAGTTTGGAAGAGGAACTCTGCTTAAAGGGGCACTGGGTGGGGCCCCTTCTTAGGATTGGGTAAGGAAATCGGGGGAGACCTTGCCGCTGTTCCTTGAGGATGTCTTTATTTACCATTCCCCTTTCCTCGTTCCCCTCCTCACTCGTTTCTCCTTGTAGGTTTCCCATGTCCCGGTGCTGGTGTTTCAATAATGTAAGGATGGGAGTCTGGAGTGAAGTGTAGGTGTGTGAACTTCATTGTTCCCTTGTATGTGCCTTGGCTTAGAGATCAGAACTCTCCAGCGACAAGCACTGGAAGGAAACAAAATACTGCTCTAGTAAGAGTTGGGCAAGCACCCCACAGCCCCCTCCTCTGTCTACTGCCCCCATCCCTGATGCCATTGCAGAGCTTTCTGGAGAGCTGTGCTGGGTACAAGACTGAGACCTGGAAGCCTAAGCAAGCCTCTATTGCCTCCTCCCAAAGCCCAGAAGATCTATGAAAGAAGTCTGTGTATTTATCCATCCAGTGGTAGATGTTAAGTTGGAACAGAGCTGATGAGATGGATTTGGCTTGGTTGAATGCATAGGAAGCACCGGAGAGCATGCCTGGCATACGTCCTGTCCTTGAGCACACACGGTGGCACTGCCCACAAGAAACCACAGCCTAGGGATTCTCGTCCCTGGTATCACAAACTGGAAACCAACCTGATTCTTTTTTTCCATCTTAGTTCCTCATCCATCTGTTCACCAAGTCCTAGCAATTGTAACTTTAAAATACCTTGGGGGTCCATCTGCTTCTCTGCACCCCTCTGCTAACTTCCTAGCCCAGGCCACTGTAGCCTGACTTCCAGCACAGCAAGTGTATCTTCCTAGGTCTCCTCACACCCCCACCCCTCCCATCATTGGTGGTCCATATTGCTGCCAGGGAAGTGTCTATCTGTTTAAGAAACACCCCTACTGAAAATCTTCAATGTCATCTCTTTGCCCTCAGGGGGAAAAAAGAAAAAGCTTTTTAAATGTTTCTGACCATTTAAGAATCCCTGTTTATACTTCCAATATCACCTTTCCCCTTGCCTATTCCAGACACAGTGAGTTGCTTTTCTTTTCCCCAAATGGGCCACCCTCTTTCTTGCCTTGTCTCAAGCTCTTCCCTCTGTCAGGTACTTTTGCCCCACCCCCACCCCCTTTTCAACCAACTCCTATGCAATCTTCACATTATTTTTTAATCGTCACTTTCTCCAGGAAGCCCTCCTTCCTTTGTATGGGTCGGTGGTCCCTTCACAGGCTCTGCAGCCACCTAGCCCTTTCTGATGATGTATTGTCATGGTCTGTTTATTTGAAATTCCCGCTGGCTGCTAGAGCAACCTCTGTCACCAACAGGCACCTCCTTAGCTTCTGCTAGGCCACACACACAGAGTCTCCCTTCCGTTTCACACCATGTGGCTTCACTTCATCTCCTCATGAGTTTGCCTTAAGCAGAAGAAGAGGGACACTAGACATCGGAATGGATGATGTTCACAAGAGCAATAATTTCTTTTAATATGGAGACATTCCACACATTGTTGGTTGTTTTATTGACTCTCAAAAAAGCCAAGGGTGAAATATGTCAGCTCTTCAAGTAGTGGTTCTGTGGGGTAGCGGGGTAGGGACGGCTTTCGAGGTTATGTCTGAAAACTCCCAGATGGGATGCAACTTCACCTCCTCTCTTCTTTGTTATGGTAGAAACTTTGGAGACGACTTGGTAAATATTTTTTCCATCTGGAACCTCGATAGTTCAGCCAGGGGTTCGTCAGGAGCCATATGTCAGAGGACTCAGTGTGGAGCCACGGGGCAGGCCCTGAGATGATGTGCTATTGCCCAGGAGAGGACGCATACAGTCTAGATGGCGAGATGCTTCTCTCCTACAACCAGTACTTCCTGAGCACCTCTCCCGGGCCAGGCTCTGCTGGGTACTGGGGTACAAGGTGACCCCCTGCCCTTGAAAATCTCACTAGTCACTAAGTTTTATAGGAATGGCTCAGATGACATGGTAGGAGTCGAGAGAAGTGAGGGAGCACAGAGACACACCAAATAAATGAGCAAGAATGGTGCAGTCCTCTTTATGCAGGTAAACTTTAAGAATGACAGCATGTAACTGCCTTGGAAGGTGTCCCTCAGGCAGTGGCAATGCCAAGGGCCAGGGTGGCATTGGGAGACTTTAGGTTCTCCCATAATTTCCATCAGCACCCTACATTTTTGTGCAATCACTTCTTCCTTAATGCTAAAGTGTTACATAAACACATCCTCAATCCCATCGGCAGATTGCTGCCCAAGCCTGACACTGGACGTTCTGTGGCTTTGCTTCCTTTCTCCAGTTCCTTGCTGATTCACAAATTGCTGATAGTTGGTTCTTAGTTGGAAAGTGAGGCACACTGGGCTTGTCAAAGATCTGGGCACAGACATATGCAGACGCCTGGGCTTGTGCAGACAAGCATACACTTTTATGTGCATACACACACTTATTTCCATATACACTGTGACACCATATTGTTGTCCAATTCCCTTATGTCATTGGGTAGGAATGTGTGCCAACACTCCAGGGACTGAGCAGACTTGTGGGTAAGACCCTTCCTCCTCCTGGAGGCTTGGCAGACTTCTGCAAAGCTGACCTAACAAGGCCCTGGCTCAAGACAGCAGGACAATGAGGACTTCAACATTATTTATGACAGCCTCTTTTGTATTGTAAGTGACCTAGGTACCCTGTTTCTGAGAGAAGAGTTTACCCCCTGAGAAGACAGGAAGATACGTTGGTGTGGAGTGATGCATGAGGTGTTTGGGGATAAGAAGTGCAGAGGGGCTGGAGTGAGGGGACAGGTGCTGATCTTGAGGCCGCTAGCTGTGGTATTGGGACATCTCTGACTAAACCAACAGAGATGGAAATCCTAAGTTTTCATTGTTAATAAATCTGCCTCAGAAACAAGAAAATAATAATATCGATAATAGCCATCAGTGTGATAGCTAGGATTTTGAAGGGGTACAATCAATATCACCTCTTCCCCTCTGATTCAAAAGCAAGAAAAAATCTGAGGCAGATGGGACCAAACTGTCACTTTTATGACTGGAGTCAGTACTTCCAATGAGAGCCCAAATGGGCTTCTCAACTCCCTGACCCAAGACCGAACTCCAGAGCAACCGACCTGAGAGCAAATTGGTGTCTGCAATACAACATTTGCTAGGTAGGGAAGGAGGGAGAAGAAAAGCCAAAAGCCCTCTCCTGGGGATCTTTGCTAGATTAGCACCATCCATTCAAGAAATAAAGACATTTGCTCTTTTTCGCCAACCAGGTAACTCACTGTCTCACCAGGGAGTAAGGAGAGGCAGGCCAAGAAGGCCAGGTGTGGTCAGGGAGATCACCCTCATTGCTTTGAACATCTAGTGTCAGGAGAACTTGTCCCCCTGAATGTTCCCATGCTTTTGTCATAGCCAACTATAGTCAGGGTAATGGGGGTTCTGTCCCCTTAGGGAAGAGGAGTCCTTTGTCAGGACACCTCTGCTCCCCCTTTGAGAGGCTGTCCTTCCCATAAGCCCCTGCTCCTATGGTGTTCTCCTTGGGCTACTGGCGGGCAGGGTAGACTTCGCCCTCAGAGGTTCTGAAATGAAGCAAATCATATGTTAATTGAATCACTACCATGGACATTCTGTTCAAAGCTAAAAAGGTATTCCATTTTTTACTTCCTACCCCAAATTATGTCTAGCTATGTTGTCTAATATAGCTCCAAAGAGGTTATTGTCCAGTGGAAAAACGAGTGATTAAAAAGGATCTGTCAGGACAAAGCCTGACTGACACAGAGCCTCTGAAGCTGGGGGGAGGATTAGTGCTGTGAGGGGCTTGTTGAAAGGGCACCAGCTGCTTCCAGAGAGGAGCTGCTGATGTGGATTTGGGGACTCGTGGACGGCATTCAGACAGGAGTGAGGATATGAATGAGGGCAAAGCTCTCTTCTCTCCACCCCCAACCTCTCTCTTCCACACTCTTCCTGAATTAATAACCCCACCAAGACTTCCTGAGAAAAACAACCAAGTCAGAAAGCCAGAAATCACCCCACCTCTCTGACAGCCCAGCCCAGCCCCACAAACCCATATCTCTCGGGCAGTTACTCCCTCATGTCACCCAGGCCACGGAGAGACTTCCTGTTCATTCCACTGTCAGGGACATTCGTTGTTAGCACTTTTTGGCAAGGGATCTTGACAATCACCTTGAAAAGGAAAACAGTACCACGGAAAGAATGTGACTTTGGAGCCAGGCAGCCGTGGGCTCTACTCCCAGCTCTGCCACTTAATGGCTGTGTAAGCCTCGGTGCGCCACTTAACCCCTTTGACTTTGTTTCCTCGTCTGCAAAACAAAGACACAAGGATGATAACAGTGATGCTCCAGACTAGTTTTGAAAGGCGAGATCCAGTACATGAAAATATGCCTGCGAGACACCGGGTAGATGGGTTTGATGTTTTAGGAAGCTTCCACTGAAGGCTAATCTTCCTCTTGATAAATAGCAGAGCTTACGCGAAGACTCTGAAATTACAGAAATCCTTCGGCATTTGCTCCACATAAGAAGTTCTTCTGAAGCAGTCTTCATTAGGCTTTCTAAGGAATTACCTTTTTTTCTGCTGTAAGTCCAGGCCTGTTTTCTCTCAGCAGTAGCTTCTCATTAAAATAATTCTGTAAGTACATTTTCCACAGTATCCTCTCAGCCATTCCCTTACAACATTGGCCCTGGTTTATAATGAATTGTGTATTGAGGTTGCCTATATGTGGCCACGAAATTTATAGTGTGGACTGAAGGCCACAGGCCACAGGAGACTGGCTGGCCCATGTCCCTGTGGCCTTTGTTATGGGCCTGGCCTGCAGGTGATTCGAAGCTCCTTTGTCCTTCCAGACTTTGGAGCTTGGATGGAGCCCAAGCAGGACCAGTCTAGCCATACATAAATCCTGCTCTGAGACTGAGTGTGTTAGAAGGTCTCAGCAGGTGACGTGGATGTTTCCCTATGGGTATCACTCAGGATTATTAGATGCAAGTGACAGATATTTCACAGAAAATGCATGTAGTGAAAAGATATTGAATAGTTTCCAATATTTATGGAAGACTAGAGAACCAAGTTTAAAAAATGTGTGTATTCCAGGGAGATTAGGCCACAGCTGAAGTTCCTTGTTGGCATGGAACCACTCTCTTGCCACTGCTGCCACTGCTGGACACTGAGGCTTCCAGCACCTAACCTCGATGCCACTGGATTAAAACTCTCTGTCTCTGTGTCATTGGATTGCCTGCTCAATACTCACACGTCGGAGTTGGAACACCCCATTGATTGGTCCTAGGTGCTGTGCCTGGTTCCAGGGACCAGATAACAGGGAGAGTCCCCTTTGGCTTTCCTCATGGGATCACATAGTAGGGAGTGCCTCCAAAAGTAGGAAGGTGTTTTAAAATTTCATTTTTAGTATGCTAGAAAACTAGGTAGCTTTAATTTAATGTCACGACTTTTGGTTCAATAAACAAAAATATAATTGAAATATGCTCCTTACCCCCACAACTTGGGTAGAGCAAAAAAAGTACCAACTTGGACTCAACTTCTCTGACCCTTGGTTTCTTCTTCTATGAAATGGGAATGAAAATAACTATCTTCAAGCCTCTTTCAAGTTTGTCGTGAAGATCAAATAGAATAATATAAATACGAAGCAAACTGTTAAATGTTACATCAAAGGAGCAGATGGTATGAAATTTCCCTTTACTATCTGATAAACCATTGGCAAACAATAGCATCTATAATACGGGCTATTTGTTGTCTGGAGTGTGGTGATGTGTCCAAGAGCATGGAAAATCTCATTCTGCAATTAAGGCATCCAAAGCTCAGGAACATGAAATGTTGAGTGAGTCCCCTGAAGTCATATAGCTGGTAAGTGGCAGAGCCAGGACTGACACCCAGGTCTGTCTGATTCTGAGTTCTGTCTTCTTTCCAGGAGGCCTGGTTCTCATTCCTGGAGTTGGCTGAATTGACTGGAAGCTCAGGAAGGAGGTTTCTCTTTAGGAAAGAAATGGAAGGCTACGAGGGAGAAATGGAAGCCCATTTCCTGAGTTCTTAGAATGATGATTATTCCATAAGAACACACTGAGATATCAAAGCTGGAAGGCCCCAGTGAAAACCACAATGAACGTTCTCAACAAGCTCGTGAGCGATTGCACTGAATGGTTTTCCTTTTGTAGATGAAGGAACTGAAACTGAAAGAAGTTAAGTAAGTTGCCCGGAGACCCTCAGCCAATATCTTCAGGGTTTGAGATTTAACTCAAGCATATTTATTGCTTCGGATTCTTAGTTGGAAACAACAGAACCCAATATTGGTTAGTTTAAACAAGGAAGTAATTTCATAAAAGATATTGAGTGGCCCTGGCAAACCAGGCATGGAACCATATCCTAAATCACACCACTGACTTCACTGAATTAATTCAGCAGCTTATACTGCTAATGTCACCGTGAGGTTGCTCATGGTAGAACATTTCCTACTGTAGATTCCAGGAGCTGGATGCAGCTGCCACTACTCTCGCTTAAACAAATTCTTCCTGGTGCCCCTTCCCCCCGCATTAAATGGTTTACAGACATTTCTGACGGTCTGAGCCCAGGTTATGTGCCTGCAACTTAGCCACAAGGGAGTTCAAGAAAGTGAATATATGGCTTCTACAGAGGGAGGAAATTTCTTCCTCCTGTTAAGGTGGGGGAAAATCTCAAACACGGCAAAGGGTTCCAAGATGCTGGAGGTGCAGAGACTTTGCTTGTTCTCAGCTGAATTCCCAATGCCCGGAACACTGCTTAGCACATAGTAGATGTTACGGACTGAATGTTTATATCTTCTCCCAAATTCCTATGTTGAAGCCCTAACCCCCAGTGTGATGGCGTTTGGGAGGTGGGGCCTTTAGGAGGCAATTAGGCTTAGATGAGGTCCTTAGGATGGGGCATCCATGTTGGGATCAGTGCTTGTGTAAGGGGAAGAGACACCAGGGCTCTTTCTCTTCACCATGTGAGGACACAGCAAGAAGGTAGCCATCTGCAAACCGGGAAGTGGGCTCTCACCAGGAGCTGAATCAGCTGACCCCTTGACCTTGGACTGTCCACGGTGAGAAATAAATGCCTGTTGTTTAAGATACCCCGTCTATGGTATGTTGTTACAGTAGTCAGAGCAGACTAAAACTATAGGTGTGTAATAAGTATTTATCAACTAATTGACCAAATGAGTCTGTCTGATTTTCAAGTCCATGCCCATAGCCACTACACTCTCCCTCTCTATAGGTGGTCCCTTGACAAGATCTAGTACAAAATATGCAATTGCACAACAGTGAAATTATGTAAAGTCCCTATACTATATAAAACTACCTGCATATATACATAGTACTCATTCATTCAATACCATGTCCTATGGTGGTTTATGACTATGAGCTCTAGGAAGGAAGGACCATATCTCTCGTGTTCAATATCATATCATCCATTTTTCATACAGTGCTGCAAAATAAGCAATTGTTAAAGAAGCAAGAGGGCTCACGAATGAATGACTGTAAGAAGTGAAGTTGTCAGCACTTGGGATGAATGGATCTGATAGGTAGGGAGAGAGGGGCTGTCAAGGAGAGCTTTTTGGCTTGAACACCTGGTTGGATGGTGACTGCCGTTTACTGAGATAAGGAGCACGGGAGGATGAGCAGGCTTCAGAAGGAAAATCAGGAATTTAGTTTTGAACTTGCTGAGTTGTGTGTCTGTGAGACATGAAAGTAGGGGTGTTGAGTGGGCTGCTGGATATATGGGTCTGGAACTTAAAAGCAATGTCTGGAATGGAGATATAAATTTGGGAGTTGCCAGCATAGCTAGTAACTGAAGTTATGGGCACAGACATGATATGCAGAAGACATAAAACTCCTCATAAATGTACAGATATTAAATAGGAAATTAGATATATGTGTAGCTGCGCATACAATGGAATGAAGTTATTGGTAATATTCAGTAATAAAAAATACATAGTATCAGCCTGAGAAGCTGATTACCAATCAAGGTTCAGTGGACACCAAAATGACAGAAACCGTGTATGGAGGTTGGAATAGTTTAATTCCAAGTTGGTCTGTCTACAAGGACAATATGAATATTGTGAATATGAATATCAGTGATGCGTCCGTGTCTCAGAGCTGCTCCTGCTGTTCCCGGACACAGAATGTTAGATATGTTAGATGTTAGCCATGGCGCAGGCATTCCCTCCGTGTCAAGCCTAAGAACATTCTGCAGGAGGAGCACAAAGACACGGCAACGGGAATGTCAGGCTCAGACAGGGCTGGGGGCCCGCGAAGAGCTCTAAGGGACTGAGTCTTAGGAGTTTTGACTGAAGAGAATACCCCATATTTTTTCTTCTCTCTGTGAAAGGTATTTTCGAAAGGCAAGGCGATCATGAGATGAACACTGGCCCTTCCTCAGCTCCCAGTCTGGAAACGGGTTAAGGGTACTTGTGTTAGGAGATCCCTGTACTCTGTAGTTCGGCGATCGCAATGCACGATCTGTCACTCTGATGAAGAGCGAGTGTTATGGAATCGGGGAGTTCAAGTGTCACTTCTGCTACGAATTTGCTGGGCAGTCTTTGGTAGGTTACTCATTCTCTCTGAACCTCAGTTTTCTCACCCTCTGAGACAGGAATGATGGTGTAAGACACAGGGAACTTTGGATGTAGTGACTATTCAAACAAATTCTTATTGATGACAAATACGAATCTGCCACCTTGTTAGATATGTAGCCTCTGGTGGGTTTTAGAGAGGGAGGTGATGGGGTCTGCTTAACCACCTAGAAAGATACCTCTCGTGCTATATAGGAAGGCAGAGAGGGCACTAGGGGACGAAATAATAGACTACTGAATTAGTCCAAGCATGGAGTGATGTTAGTTTGGGTCAGGGTAATAGGGACTTAGGAGGCGGGGTGATGGATTTCCAGGTTTTTGTAAAGATTAGTTGTTTATTAGGAGCTTAACAAATGATAGTTAATGATTGTGAATAAGGTTACTACCCTCATTCTTAATAACATCAATCAATTGCAGATAATTTGGAGATATGTCAAAAACATGTACATTCTAGTTATTTTATTGCTTTTGTATTAAATAAACTCCTATGTACTGCTTATTATGTACCTGGAACTGTACTATGCTCTTTACATACAGTAGCTTATTTAATATGCCTAACACTTATATTATCCCCGTTTTACAGAAGAGGAAACAGCCTCAGAAGAGTCACATCGCTAGGAAGTGGTAGAGCTGTTTCAACTCCATGTAGTCCGGATTAACATTTAACTTAAAAAAAAAAAAAGATGATTCTTAGAATTAGTTTGGGATCAACTCTGTATTTATACCTGCAAGCAGTAACTGGCTGGGACTCTCTTGCCGGAGAATTTGAACAAAGATACTCCACAGAATTCAGCTGTCACTGCCTGCACGTCAGGGCCACTTAGGACACACCCATCTTAATAATGAGTATATGAACACATAACTAGTGGGCATCTGGGTTGAAAGTCTCCCTTGGAAAACTTCTTGTAGTTCTCTGGAGTGTATGATTTCACCTCCAACCAAAAATTAATAATTAAACAAAATAAAATGAAATGATTTAAAAAATTGCCTGGCTGTTGAACTGCCAAGAGCCCAATTAGTCAGAGCAGACCTTACAATAATACCAAATCTGGGAGGAAGTCCGATAAGAAAACATCGCCTAAGATGATTTTTAATTGGCAGCGAGAAAATAACTTGAGAACAATAGCTTAATGATGCCAATTCCCTTTCACATTTCTCACTAAATCAGTCTTTTCCTCATCCGGAATGCTCTACCCTCCTCTTGACCCACCCATTTACATAATTACCTTTGGGACTTGGCTGAAAATTTAGCTCCTGCTAAATGTGTTTCCCACCTAGCATCGGCTTGCTTGGCTCTGATGGATTACATCATGAATCCCTCACTCACTCAGTGAGGGCTTTCTGGGTCTTAGATACCTCTCTGCTAAGAACACAGTGGTCACCCGGGCACCACCATTCCTGGCCTCTCAGAGTTCAGAACTTTCTTTGATGATGGAAATAGTCTATGTTCACATTTCCCAATACCATAGCTATTAGCTATGCATGGCCTCGGAGTGCTGGGAAAACAACAGGTGCAACTGGAGTACTGAAGTCTTAAATGTTATTTAATTTTGATTAATTTCAATGTAAATAGCCACATGTGACAGCATAAGTCTAAAGCGAATGGCTGATAATAAGATAGGATTGCAACAAAGTTTTCAGAGGCTGTGAGAGAAATCTGTAAGAGTTGGAGGGAGGAAGCCAGAGTGAGGTTGGTCAGCTCTCCTGGGCAGAGTCAGGAGTGGTTAACCCTGGTTCGAGTTCAGGTGTTTTCCACCTGTTATCTCCGTGATTACAGGCAAGTTACTAAAGAAAACTACTGTTCTATAAGGGAGGAATTTGAGGGTGAACTAGGGCAGAGGTGAGTGGAGCCAGGGGGAAGGTAGATGATTCGAGATCTGGTCAATCTCACCAGTACTCTCTTCCTCAGCATGCATGACAAGGCTCATGAACCATTACTTTACAGGGCTATTCTTGCTGAGAATTACATTCCAGTTACGCACCTTGCGTGGGTCATTCCTCTTGCTCACTCACTCGCATGCTTGCTCCAAAATGAAGTCACTGTATTTTTTTGCTTGATTCCAAAACAAGTTCTTTCTCTCTATCAGAAAAGTACAGAATCATGGGAAATTATAAGGAAGAAATCAGAAATCCCAGAATTTCAGGAATTGGGTGGATGTGCCAATGTCCCTATACAGAGATATTAAATTTATAGAACTGGGAATGCACTGTACCCTATATTCTGTAATTGCTACTTTATCATTAATTGACTGTGAACATTTTAATAGGCAGCTCACAACATGGCCAGTTGCTTTCTGGAAGGCCGGCAGGAGAGTGTCTGAGAGGCACTGCTTCTGTAGGAAGTGCCTGAGTGTCCATATGTTGGACATAGGAATCAGCCTCAGTTTACTTGAGTGTCTGTAACAAGAAGAACTGGATTAGCTCACCAGTCATTCTCCAGTATTCTGTGATTCCAAGATCCAGTCCAACCATTCAATTTACAGTTAGGAAAGTGGCTCAAAATATGAGTGATTTCCAAATATTTGGTGGAGCAGAGGAGCTGCTGCCCCACTTTTCCCCCACTACAGCTCTGGGGCACATTCTGGCAGCCAGTCAACCATTCATTGGTTCCTTTTCTCTTCCAAACCCCAGGATGTCTGAGTGAGAGTCCCCATCTACAAATGGATTGGCTCTTCAGCCAAGATGACTGTCCGAGTGTGGACGCAGCCTTTGGATGGTTTTTGTTGGCCAACTCCATGTGATCTACTCAGTGAAGAAAGACAGTCCCTCCTCCCTGTTGGCAGCCAATTGGGTGATATTGTGGGAAGACGTTGTGGTGTGCTGGCAGCCTCAGGAGAGGACTGCTTTGTCATTGTCTACACTGGGAATGTGTCAGCTTCCTTGCTGGACAGCTGTTATTGTTCATTGGCCTACAACGGACACCGAGCAGCAGACCACCCGAACAGAGGCCTGTTTCCTATTTGTTTGTCGCCACACGGCCTGTCCACCTCAGCTGTGTGAGGAGTGCCAGATGCCTGGAAGGGATCTAGAGACAGAGAGAAGCGTTTCTCCTCTGGATTATTCTCTTTGGCTTTGAATTACTGATAGAGTTGGGAGAGGAACAAAAGATCAGGATGATGCTTGGTGTCACGTGACCTGTACAGGAATCCGGATGTGTCAAAGGAGGCACCAGATTCTCAAGGGAGGGAAACAACCTTGTAAGAAAATCAGGAAGCAAGAAACCCAGGTGTGCCTGTCTTGATGCCATGTGGTGTTCCAAGACAGGAATGCAGGCCAGGTTTTCTATGCAAAGGGGCTACTGGGAGTCTGACTTCTGGTAGCTCTGAATCTTTAAAGCTAGAAGCAGGAACAATATTTTAAAGCTGCCACCAGTTATTTTCCCTGTAAGGGTAGAAGCAGAATGCATCTCTGGAGTAAGGCTGGTCTTTTATTTTGTGAAAAACACAAAATTTTGGAGTACACAAAGGCCACGTTAAAATCCTACTCTGGAGCGGACAAGTTTGAGACCCAGAGAAGCTCAAGAAAATAGCTAAACTATTCTGCATAGCTGTGTCAAATGATGTAACAAGTTGCAACTCTGGAAAGTTTTACATGTCTGAGGCGAGTTGGGGTTTGAGTTTCAGGATGTTGGTGACGGTGGGAGGGGGGGCTGCCCCTCAACATGGCAGAGGGCAGAGGAGTGCTTCAGTCAGGAGTGGGATGCTGGCAGGAGGGCACGGTTGAGGGACCCCAGGAGCGATGATATCTGATACCCACTTTAAAATGTACTCCTGTCCCACAGCGTGTGAATCAGTGAAGTTTCTTTAATTGTCGGTAAAGAACCCAATGCTGTCTAATCGAAGAAAAACGTTCTGGACACGTGTTGGGAAGCTCACAGGAGTGGCGGAATACATAGACAATCAAGAATCAGAAAAGCGGAAACAAGCACATCCTGTGAAATACGGAAGCAGGATTTATGTTCCTTCTCTCTTGGATGGGCTCTTCATGTGACCCGGTGCCCCGATTCTGCGTCTCTGTTTAAGCTTCCAGTTCCAGGTAGACAGAAGGTGATTCCCCTGGCTTGGTAAGGTATTTCTATCCCTGGGTCAGTTGGCGGTGATGGGGACAGGGAGCGGCACAGATATGGTTGCTGAGGCATTGTCGTAAGCTGGCAGCTGCCTCAATGTGGTTTCCCAACGGCAAGTCATCAGGAACTTTGTTTAAAAATGACCCTCCTCCACTACTGTGTGAAAACAAGGAAAGAACAAGTGCCTGCTGACAAAAGCTCTCCAAATCTTTACAATGACATGATTTAACTATTTTTTAGGTTTGTTCTTATAGAATGAAACCGAACTTTAAAAGTTTTTCTTTTTTTTAAAAAAAAGGCGTGGTGGCTGATGCAGGGCTCGATCTCATGACCCGGAGATCCTGACCCTGAGCCAAAACCAAGAGTCCGGCGCTTAACTGACTGCACCACCCAGGCACCCCTTCAAAAACTTTTTTTAAGTTCGGTTACTTTTACAGACCATAGTGCATTTACATTATGTGTTAAATATGAAGACATGCATTTTGTTTATTGTTAGCTCATCTTAATCAATTCAATAAAGTTTATTTTATATATCTTATATACCTACTTTATGCAAAAGAGTGTAAGATTCTCGTTATATTGTACTTTAAACCTGCAAAAATGACTATTTTTTTTAAAAGATTTTATTTATTTATTCGACAGAGATAGAGACAGCCAGCGAGAGAGGGAACACAAGCAAGGGGGAGTGGGAGAGGAAGAAGCAGGCTCACAGCGGAGGAGCCTGATGTGGGGCTCGATCCCATAATGCCGGGATCATGCCCTGAGCCGAAGGCAGTAACCGCTGTGCCACCCAGGTGCCCCAAAAATGACTATTTTTACATTAGTCAGTACTTTTCTGGAAGTAAGTGACAAAATCTAAGATTTGGCTTAAGCCAAAATCAGTGTTTATTGGCTCACATAAGTGGGAAGGAAGTCCAGAGGTGGTCGGCTTTAGGCACAGCTAGATTCAGGAACTTAGAAAATGATATCGGGGCTCTATTTTTTTCTTCATTCTTGCTCTGATTTCCTTTGTGTGTTAGTTTCATTTTGTAGACACACCATCGCTAATAATGGGGCAGGATGCTACTAAGAGGCCCCCATGCACATCCTTCCACCATAGAAGTCCCAAGCAAAAAAAATAGCTTCTGTGTTCCAACATGTATAAATAAACTAAGGGAAGAATCTGGATTGGGTCTTGGTCCCGTCTCTGACCAATCACTGTTGTGGGAAGGTGGAACACCCGTGTCTCTCCTGGGCCACCTGCCTGCTTCTGTGGTGGTGAAAGGTTGGGGCTGGGTGCCATAAATCCTAATGATTCCCAGCCCATCAGAGCCATGGGAATGGAAGGAGTACCATTCCCCAGTAGAAAATAGGGTCTGGGAAGGTAAACCCCGCAGATTTCCACTTCAGTTATATTCGTAATTCCTGAATTACATGTTCGGAAGGAATCTTAGAAATCACTTATCTGCCACCTCATTTTTTTAAAAATCAGGAAACAGACCCAATACAATCGAAGAGACACTACTTAGTTATTCATTTGACAATGCTATGCTTTGCAGATAGAACTACGGCCAAGACAATTATAGTCCCTACCTCCAAGAAACATTTTGTCCAGTAGGAAATATATATGGACAAGTAAAGTGTCTCTTACAATACCGCATGGTAGGTGTTACTGACAAAGTAAGAACGGTTGGTATGGTATGGGCGCATATAAGAGGGGCCAGTAACCCGGTTTGAGGGATCGTCTATAAGGAAGAGATATCAATGCCAAGACCGAAAGAATGGGCAGATTAGCTAAGATAATGCTGGCTGCTGTAACACACAAACCCCCACACTTCAGTGACAGCACGATAGAAGTTTGCTTTCCATCCATGGAACTGCCAATGTGATTGGTCTGTGGGTGAGCTCCCTCACTGAGATTCAGGGATCCAGACTCCTTTTATCTTGCAGTTCCACCATCTCCTAGGACTTGGAGTCCTTTGCTTCTAGTTGTCAGATGAGAAAATAAGGAGGAAAAGATACATCTTCTTCTTACCCACTTTGGCCCAGAAGTGACATGCATGTTTATTCTCACATTTCAGAGGTAAGATCTAGTCACAGGCCCCCCTACCCCGATGCAGGGGGCTTAGAAATATAGTTACTGACTTGGTAGCCACAGCCCAGCAAAAAAGGTACAGTATGAAGGTGAACATGAAGCTTTGGTGTCCTTAACTCAGTGAATTAGCCAAACAGTGACAGAGAAAAGGTTTGGTGTCATAGCTAAAGGATGATGCATTTTTTTAAAAAAGTAGGCTCCACACCCAGCATGGAGCCCAACATGGGGCCTGAACTCATGACCCTGAGATCGAGACCTGAGCTGAAATCAAGAGTCGGAAACTTGCTGACTAAGCCACCCAGGAGCCCCAGGATGGTACATTTTTAAAAGGCCCAGAGGTAAGGAAAATCAGGATGCAACTGGAGTAGGGCTGCCAGATTTAGCAAATAAAAAGGGACATTTTCCAGTTAATTTTGAATGTCAGATAAACAACAAACATTATTTTAGGGTAAGTATGTCTCAAATATGCTTGGGATATACTTATATTAAAAGTCAGTCATTGTCTTTGTGAAATTTACATTTAACCCAGCATCACATATTTTATCTGGCAATTCTACACCTGGGGAAAGAGCAGATGATTCAGAATGACTGGAGTATAGGGTGGGTGGGTGGGAAACGGGGATTGTGAAGCTAGAGAAGAAGGCATAGGGCAGGTTTGTGATGGTCCTTATAAGCAAATGTGACAAATTTCTCCTGAGAGCAGAGGAGAGTTATCAAAGAGTTTTAAGCAGGGGAGAAGGTGTGAGACCTGCTCAGATCTGCATTTTGGGAAATTCTAGTGGTGGTGAAGAATGAGGATTACATGGAGCTTACGGGGGCCGGGGGGGGGGGATGGTGGCCAGAGGCAAGGAGGTGGTGGCCAACATGGACCAAATGCAGGTTTCTTGTCAGAGTCCACCTGCTCATGATCTGCAGGGTTCTTAGACAGCAGTTTAGAATAGTGGAAATAGGGGCGCCTGGGTGGCGCAGTCGTTAAGCGTCTGCGTTCGGCTCAGGGTGTGATCCCAGCGTTCTGGGATCGAGCCCCACATCAGGCTCCTCTGCTAGGAGTCTGCTTCTTCCTCTCCCACTCCCCCTGCTTGTGTTCCCTCTCTCGCTGGCTGTCTCTGTCAAATAAATAAATAAAATCTTAAAAAAAAAAAAAAAGAATAGTGGAAATAGCACGGGCAGGCGACCTGAGGTCCACTCATGAACAGCTGGGTAGTCACTAGAACTTTCTAGACCCCCGTGGGTCCCCATCTCTCACTTCCTCTGGAGCTCCAGGATTCCACCTATTCTGTAGATGAATCTCTTCCAACTCTGTGTTCCAGTTCCTCCCACACCCCCAAACACCGAAGGGCTGAGTGCCTCACAGTCAAAAGTCAGACCCTGCCTGGCTCTTGCACTTATATAACTGTCAGAATCTCCACCATGTTTTATTTCCATCAACAGTTTGGTGCTATCAGCTCCAGCTGCCATTGGCAAATCCATCACGTTAAGCCGCAAGAAGTCACACCTGTCAGGCCCAAGCTGTTTATCTCAATAATTCCCCTGCATAAAGCACAAACAGGGGACTATTTATTTTCCTTCCTGACATACATAAGGCTGTTAAAAGTCTGAGCGTGCTGGCAGTTTACATGAAGCTAACCTTAATTGCATACTAGAGCGCCATAAAAGGAAGATCGGGCCTCATTAGCTAGGGACCAATTTTACATTTTTTTCCTCTGACCGAAACTGTTTAAAAAGTGTGGGGTACTATCTCCTCCCAGCCAGACATAAATTTCAGAGCTGTCAAAATGCCCTTTGCTGATTCCAACTTTTCTCATGCTTAAAAATGTTCAGTGTGTCAACTTGGGCTGCGGAAAAGAAATGTTATACCTTCCTTGGTTTCCCCCCAAATGAATGAAAATCTCTCATAGTCACAGTGCAGACTCAGTTACCCAGAGGGCAGGACCCTGACCAAAATTGTTTTTCATGATTCAGAATCAATCAAAATACTTTCAGGCCTCTTCATGGAAAGTTTTCCGGCCCTTCCTATTGTTTATGGGGGCACCTGTGCTGTGACAGGGACACTGATAAATCCTTGCATTAGGTCAGTATCCTCCGCATCAGGCCACATGTCTACCGCCTCCATATCCCTCCCCTGCCTGATGGTGGGACAGACCTCAAAGCCCCCAAGGTCACTGTGTGATCTCCTCTCTCTCTGCTCCTTCTCTGCTTTTCATGGGCCAGTGCCTGCTCAGCCACAGGAAAATTCTACAACGGTCACCACCATTGCCTGGGTCCGCCCTACTTCCGGCTGCTCCCACGAGGGAGCTGAGTTATTTTTGCAGAGTCCTTCTCCCTAGAGAAACCTCCTCCCCAACTCTGTGCCTCACTTTGCGACAGGGCGCCTCAAAGCAGCTCCGCGCATGCCCAGTGTCTAAGTCCCCGGCCGCCAGACTAGCGCGTCTAGTGTGAAAGCTGTTTTCCAGTTTCTCCGCACACTTCTCCGGTCTCGTTCCCCTTCCTCACTTCCAACGAGCTTCTCCTGCCTTTTATGGTATATGGAAAACGGAAGCCATGAAACTCGAGATCTTTACGGTGATAAACTAAGGCTTCTGTCTACCTGAATGGGCTGTGTCTCCAACAGCTAACACACACGGAGCGCGTGTGCCAGGCGCTGCCCTCAGTGTCTCTCATACAACAGCTCATTTAGCTTTCGCAACAGAACCAGGAGGTAGGCCTTATTGTTATCTCTTTTTATAGATAAGGAAACCTAAGGTAGAAAGATGTAAGTCATCCGGCTGGGAAGTGGTGGTCCGTGATAAACACCATGCTTTACTGCGTCTCAGATAATAGGATATGTGTGTATCTGGAGTATTCTCTGTCCTAATAAATCTCAGCCAGCAGGTCGTACCAGAGTTCTTGAGAGAGGTAATACCATCCCCTTGGTCCTGGGGAAGTAACTGAAGCACGGCAAGATTAACCTCAAAGTCAGCCTGCCCCATGCGAGGCGAGCGGGACTCAGTGGGGCATGTCCGTTCTCCAAAGCTGAGGTCTTTGGGGTGCGTCCACCGCTTCCGTTCCAAAAGCAGATCCTTCGATGCTCCTACTATTGCACGCTGTTTGGCGTAGACTTGCAGCTGAAGGACCAGTCTACTTGGACAGTAGACTTGCCGCTGAAGGACTGGCTTTGAGACCTCACTTTATGCCTGATTTGCTGTGCACCTTCGGGCGAGTGCCTCAGCCTTCTGGTTCTCATTTGGCAAATGGACATTTGTTCATTTGCCAGAGGCAAAGGAGAGAGAAATTGTATAGTGTTAGGAAAGTGGATTCTGGAGTCCAACTCCCTGGACTTAAATCCTGGTCTGGCACTTGTAAGAAGAGCTGGTACCCTTGTAGGTCACCGAATTCTCTCAAGCCTCAGTTTCTTCTTTTGTAAACGGAGGGTGATGTGAATGCAGCAGACGGAGGTCAAGCCCTCAGCTCCAGTGCTTAGTCAGCAACGGACAAAGGGCAGCTAGTTTTGTTAATTCAACCTCCATTCTTGGGGGCCTGCTACATGTTAGGCTCTGCATCCAGAACACTTGCCAAGACAAACGAGGACACAGTCCTGTCCCATCAGCCCCTCTACCTCTCGAGAGGGCTGACATAATTAGTGGAGATAGTATTTTATGCAGTGTGGAGCTGCATGGGTGTGGGTCAAAGTTTTCACTGTTTCACAGGGCTGTGGGTCCAATGCAAACGTGGAGTGGAGTGGCATAGAAAGAATGTACTAGAAGGAGCACTGCATGGCTGGCCAGTAAGATCCTGTGGCCTAGGCAAGTCACTTCTTTTCCTTGCCTCTAAGATGATGGGTTGTACAAGAAACACTTCTGGGGTCTTTTTCAGCTATAATCAGTTTTGATGTTGTACATTCACCCAAATAGGGTCTTTGGATGAATCTCTAACATGAATTATTATTATTATAATTTTTGAAGGGTTGCTTTTCTGTTCATGCAGAGGATTGCACAGGGGCCCAGGAATCGGAGGTTTCTCACTGGTGGGTTGCAGTAAACTAGGGTTTTGCTTTGTGTTCGTTGGTACGTGACCTGATCTTGGGAGAGGGGACTTAGCCTTGCCTCGAATTTTTCTTACTTTTCAAAAGATGGGCTCATTAATCCTTTTTGTTATTCCCAATCATGTCTTCCAAGCAATTAATGAGGCTCTAACACCCCAAGGGCTCAAGGTTTTAGAAGCTTGCCCTAGTGTTCTCCACAGGGAAGCTGTTTTGGGCCTCAGAACACTACCCAGTTCGTCTGCTCCAACACACCCATAGCCTCAAGCGCTACTTGGCAGTCTTCTGGCCCTTGGATCTTAATCTGCTGATCCATGCTCTGCTCTGTGAGCCTAGGGGGGCTGCGGGGCTGGCTCTGAGGGCCTAGATGTGGGAGTCCACATGGCAGGATCCCTGGGAAGCTCCTTTCTCTCCTTTTTCCTTTCTCATTTCCCATCTTTCCATTTCTCTGTGTGCCTTTCTCCCTTCTCCACTCCTTTTTATAGTCAAATTGTTTGGTTTCACATCCATAAATATGAAACATCTGTGGAGGAACAGTGGAATAGTGCTTTTCTCTGTCCCCAGAGGGTCTGAATTATGAGGTATCTTCTTTCCTGTATATTCTAATTTCTCCTCTTTCTTTCTTTCTTTTTTTTAAATCTACAGAGTATAAGGAATACAGGCACCAAAGTCAGAGACCTTCATTCTGAGTTCTGAGAGTTGTGTGCTGTGTGACCCTGGTAAGTTACTTAACCTCTCTGAACCTTACTTTTCTCAGACGACGCCTACACTAACTCACATTGTGGTGATTACTTTCTAACTTGCCCTCTTCCAAGCCACTTTTCTAGGGCAGGTAGATGGAGTTTTATAAAATGTAAAGCAGATCTTTTCATTGCCCTGTTCAGTATCCACCTGTGGCTTCCCAAAGCATTTGGAATAAATTCCAAGCTCCTTGTCTAGGTCTGTGAAGGCTTGCAAGGCCTTACTCTGCACTAGGTGGTTCTCATTCACTAGGCTTCCCCTGCCACATAATTACTGCCCCAGGGCCCTTGCATATGCCATTCTTCCATTCAGGATAGCTTCTCTCTATTCTTTACCTAGAAGATCCTTCTGATTCCCAAGTCTTAATTTGAATGTCATTTCCTGAAATAGACCTTCCTTGACTCCCTCCCCAATCTAATTTGGGGCTTATGGTTACATTCTTTTAGAAATTTATCTATCTCTTAGATGCCTAACAAAAAATTCACAATCTTAACCTTTTTTTTTTTTTTAATTTAGAGAGGGGTGGGGAGGAGTGGAGGGAGAGGAAGAGAATCTCAAGTAACCCTGCTGAGCGCGGAGCCTGATGCAGGGCTCGATCCTGAGATCGTAAGATCATGACCTGAGCCAAAATCAAGAGCCACCCAGGTGCCCCAGCATCTTAACCACTTTTAAGTGTGCATTTCAGTGGCATTAAATACATTCACACTGTTGTGCAGCCCTCGCCATCATCCATCTCCAGAAATTTTTCGTCTTCTAAAATGGAGACTTTATACTCATTAAACAATGACTCACCATTCCCATTTACCCCCCAGCCCCTGACAACCACCATTATACTTTTTGTCTCTAAGAATTTGACAGCTCTATTCTCATATAAGTTGAGTCATACAGTGGTGGTCCTTATGTGACTGGCTTATTTTAATTAGCATAATGTCTTCAAGGTTCATCCATTTTGCAGCATTTTTCAGAGTTTCCTTCCTTTTTAAAGCTGAATGATGTTGGACTGTATGTGTAGACCACTTGCTTTATCCGTTCATTCATGGGTGGATTCTTGCATTGCTTTCATCTCTTGGCTATTGTGGATACTGCTTTGAACATGACTACTTGGTTCTATTCTTTTATAGCACCTTGTACTTTTCCTTCAGATCTTGTGCATTTATTCATTTATATTCGTAGTATTCTGGTAAACTTTAAGCTATGTGAAAGCAGGAACCGTTACCTATTTTTTTACTATGGCATATCACTTTCACAGTGTCTGGCATGCAGTATTATGACGGAGAACTCCAGAGCTAGCTTGTTTGTGTGCAGATCCTACCTCTACCACTTAATTGCTGTGTAACTGTAAGCAAATGACTGAACCTCTCTGTGCCTCAGTTTCAATGGGAATAAAGAGAGTACTTGCCTCCTCGGGTTATTGGAGGGAATATGTGTAAAGGTTTTATTTATTTATTTTTTTTAAGATTTTTTTATTATTATTTATTTATGTGACAGAGAGACAGCCAGCGAGAGAGGGAACACAGCAGGGGAGTGGGAGAGGAAGAAGCAGGCTCCCAGCAGAGGAGCCTGATGTGGGGCTCGATCCCGGAACGCCAGGATCACGCCCTGAGCCAAAGGCAGACGCTTAACGACTGCGCTACCCAGGCGCCCCATGTGTAAAGGTTTTAGATGAGAGCCTGACCTATAGCAAATGTTCAATAAATGTGCACCATTATTATCATAGTTGATGCTCAAATATTTATAGATCAGTATGTGAAACAAATGAGATGGCCCTGGAGACGAATTTGTCTGTTTCCCTCCTCACCTCTGTCTTTCATATGCATCCTCATCTTCCTGCTCTTCACACTACGAGCAGATGCTAATGGAAGGTAATTTTCCGACATCTCCGATGCTCATTAGTATGCCGTTAGCAGGGCCTCTCTCTGAAGCCAGGGTTCTCAGCCTCCCTGCACATTAGAATGACCTGGGGAGCTTTAAAAAAAATCCTGATGCCTAGATTGCCTCTACACCAGTTAAATAAATAACTGGGGGTTAAGTCCCAGGCTTCAGTATTTTTAAAGCTCCCTGGGTTGTTGTAATGTGTAGCCAAGGCTGAGAACCGCTGATCTAGAGCCCGAGCAAAGCCGGGAGGTACCACCGGAGGGCTGGATGCATGGGCTCAGCTGTTGAGAATCTAAGCACCCCTGACTTGGGGGGACGCTTCTATAGTCTTAAAGAGGAGATCTGTCATTCACAAAAGAACCACACATGGCTGATAGTCATATGAAAACCCTTTCAACCTTACTAGAAAATCAAAGAAAGGCAGATTAACAACTGGGGTGAGTATTCATTTGCTTCTCCTCAAATTGGTACAGATTAAAAAAACCACAATAATACCTAATATTTAAGGTTATGAGGAAGTGGGCCCTATCACACACTGCCGGTGACTGTATAGTTGGGACAGTCCGTCTGAAGGACACCGTGGCCTTAAATATCAAAACCTTTACAGGTTTCTATATCTTAGACCCAGCAGTTACCTAGCTGGGAAATTATCCTGAGGAAATACCTAGCTGGGAAATATCCTGCCCACAGATATTGACAAACGTTTATCTGTGAGAATGACCATTGCTTCATTCTATGCGATGGAAATATCAATATCCATTCAGTGGTATTGGTTTACTAGATTATGCGGCCTCTACCCCATCATAGAGTGCTGACTAGTATAGGTTGAGTCTGTGCACTTCGGATTCAGAACACTTGGATTTGCTTTCTGGGTTTGCTGTTCATTAGCAAATAGCAAACCTGACTGTGCCTCGGTTTCTTCATCTCATTAAAAGAATAATAACATCACATGCTCGGTAGTGTGAGAATTAGATAACAGTCTATATGGAGTGGGTAGGACAAGGTCTGGCACACAGGAAGCCGTTGATGTCAATGTATGTTAGCTGTTTATCAGTGGTAGTTACGTGTTAGTCATTAAGTCAATTCTGTGGGATTAAATGGCATGGCAAATATTTATGATATAACACATTTCCTAGATTTCTGAGATGCCTATTTAACAAATTTGACATCTCTGTCATTGGAATGCCTCTGACAGTTGACAGTGTCTTATAATTGCCAGAGGCCTGGCTGTAGCCAAAATGCAGCTCTTCATTGCCTATGTACAGGCAAATCTCAAAAGTGCCAGTGTTAGAACTGGCAGAATGGATGTTAGGGGTGGGGGTGGAAGAAAATCGTGGTGATAACACTGCAGCATTCTTTTAACCCCCAGCAACGAAATGGGTGGATGTGATGAATCAAAGAAAAATAAAAAATAGGCTAGGTCTATATAATTGTATAGCGGGTTAAAGAACCCAGAATCAATGTGTCTTGGATTCTTGTAAGAAATGCAATGCTACCAATGTTTTTGATGCCACAGAGCATGAAAATGTTTGGGAAAACACTGACATTGATAACTGAGACAAAAAGTCACATAGGCAAGTTGAACTCCAAATGAAAAATGTCAGGAATAACTATTTTCCTTTTTATATGTGTGCAAAGGTAATATGTAACAATCTAAGTCTGTATGAGCCCTTTCAGTAAATTATGAAGTGATTGCAAGTGATATGTATTCCGTCACAGTTAATAGACAGCACTGCTATTTCTTAGTGATCCATAAAATAATGGCATGTCTTAGCATTGATGGTGTTTCAGAAATAATGAAACGTAGTGCTAAGTGGCAAGAGATGTAGGTCACAGAACAGTATATGTAGCATCTGTGATATCTTAAGATACATGCAAGTGCCCGTATACCTGTTGTGGATGGTGCTGTTAGAGCATTTGGATGGAAATTATTAAATGGTAAATTGGTGATATTCAACTGAAGTATAGGAGATACGTCACTCATCTGTTTATTTAATAAACCTTTCTTGAGTGGCGACTCTGAGCTGGTTCCTGTGCTGGTTCTAGGGCTTATCGAGATGAAACATATCACATCTGCCAGGAAGGAGTTGGATCCCAGTGGGAAACAGCCAGAAGTCAACATGCAGTTATAAGCCAGTGGTAGATGTGCCACCACCCAGGTAATCACAAGAGGAAGGTCTTGGACGTGGCAGTTTTGGGGGTCATTTGCAGAGAGAAAAGAGCTAAAGCTGTGGGAGGGGATAATGTTATCAAAGAGTGATGGGCTTTGCCCAATCCTTTGAAAAACACTTGTGTTTAGGGACTGAGCGGGGGAGAGAAGGATAAGGGGCTAACATTTGCTGGGACCCTTCTAGTGCCAAGTGTCATGCTGTTGATGACACGTTATCCCATTTAATGCTCACAACTCACGAGGAAGAACTACTGGTTCTTTATTTTGTAAATGGGAAAACCGAGCCCCTCAGAGTTTAAGAAATGTGCTGAAGGATGTTGCTTAAATTTTGTCTTTTCCGTGAGACCTTCCCTGATCATCCTTTTTAGAATTGCATCTCGCCCCTGCCTCCACGACACCCCATCCACTTTCCCTTCTGTTTCAGGGAAGAGAGCATTTCTCACTATATGATGTATTGAATTATTTCAATTATTTATTGTTTGCAATCTGTTTCTCCTGCTAAAACTCCAATGAAGGGCAGGGATTGTTTTTTTCCTCTGTTTTGTTTAATTGTAGAATACCTACCACTTAGAACAGCATTCTATCACATAGTAGGGCCTCAATATTTTCTTTCTTTTTTTAAGATTTATTTAATTTAATTAAATAATTAGTGTGGGGGGGAGGGGCAGAGGGAGAGAATCTCAAGCAGACTTCCTGCTGAGCAGGGAGCCTGCTGCAGAACTTGATCCCATGACCCATGAGAGATCATGGCCTGGGCCAAAACTAAGAGTTGGATGCCTAACCGACTGAGCCACCCAAGTGCACCAGGGCCTCAATATTTTCTAAGTGAATTAATATAGCTGAAGGGCCAGCACAGGATTTGAATCCCCAGTTCCCTCATGCCTAAGGTTGTGAACTCCAAGCACTGAAGATGAAAGAGACCAAGAAGAGGTTAAAAAGGCAGCAGAAAGGTCAGTGTGGGGGAGCGCCACAAAATGGTCACACAAGAAGTAGGTAGACAAGCAGCAGTGACTCAAGAGGAAAGAAGACTGAGAGCTTTGAGGTCACTGGTGGTCTGGGGGAGCCTATTTTAGGGGAGGAAACAAGTGTGCAGAGAGTTACATTGTGGAGAAATAGCAGTAGGAGCCCTGAAGTTGTTAGCTGGGCTTGACCTTGAGAAGAAGGTGCTAAGAGCTGCGGTGAGTAAGATCCACTTTTCCCAGAGCTTTCACTATGGCATTCCTGACCCAGGACAAGTGCTACACCATCTCACTGTTAATTCTGACGACAGCCCTGTGACATACAACCATGTCACCCTTTTGCAGATGAGTAAACTGAGGTTGAATAATTTACCCGGCGTCATACAGTAAGTAGAAGGGCTTATATTCAAACTCATGTCCGTTCAACCTGAGGGCCCCTGCTTGTACTCACTGCATTATACTATTAATACACTTTAGTGGCATTTTGAGTTGTTCCCCCCCCCCCCCACAAGAGATTCAAACATTCATCTCTCATCTCCACCCTCCAGGCTGGGTGAGAGTTTCAAATGTATGTACTGTCAAATGTCAATGTCTGGGGAAGGCTGGAACCTCAAATCTGATGCTGCCTAATCCCTTTTTACCTTAAGAGCATGTGGGGTACTTGATTAGGACTCCTATCTCTCTTCTCTTCCCTGGATAAATGATCCATGCTCTTCCCACCTTTCCTTAGAAAACCTATTGAAGGAAAAAGATTATGGGGCCATGACTCTGACCTCTTTCTGGGTAACTAAGATGCGATCCGTGTTGTAGAGGGATCAGAATATCCCTAGGGTTAGCTAAGCCCATTACCTGGTACTTTTCACACCTGACAGAGATTCTGCCTCAGAAGCTTTGACCTGAATCATCTGGAGCAGGGCCTTCTGGGAAGCTGGTAACTGCATGTAGAACCCCTCAGTTTGGGTTGTCACAATATTGGGTTGCTGCCCAGAGAAAAGGAAGAGTTCCTAGCTATGCTTGCATTTGACCTTGACTGAGCTCTGTTTGCCTTGCCAATAGAGACTTTTGGGAAGGCCTGGTGGTTATGTGACATTCAGAGTTAAAATTTATCAGCTGGCTTATGGCCACCAATACTGGAATATTGTTAGCTTTTGCTTGGGGTTGATGGAAACTTCAAAACTCAATCACTTATTATATAACTAAAAGTTATCGTTAACATTAGTGGTATTCATATGGCAAAAATCAGATGCTTCATATATGAATAAACAAAACAATTGGCTTGAATTGAAAAAAATTATCTTTTTCTGATTATATAATTTACATATGTTCATTATAAATAAAAATGTTACCATGACCTATGACTCCCCCTCCCATCTGTCTAACATTGGCTAACATTTTGGTGTCTTGTTTTTCAGATACTTTTATACACATATTTATGAATTTTTAAGAAAATGCAAGCATATTATGACCTCAATTTTATAAATTGCTGTTTTTCTTCCACTTTGTATATCATATTTCATACACCGTTTGTGCCAAATAAATATTTCTTGTCTGCTTAAGTGGATTAATATTCTCCAACAATGTAATTTTTAATAGCTTGAGAGGATTTGATTTTTTATGATGTTCCATAATTTCACTAATCCCATATTTTTGGTTATTTCTATTACAAATTACTTGGCAATTAATACTTGTCTTAGTCCATCCAGGCTGCTGTCAGAGAATACCATAGACCGGGTGGCTTATTAATAAAAGAAATATATTTCTTATAGGTCTGGAGGCTGGAAGTCCAAGATCAAAGTGTCAGCTTGGTTGAGTTCTAGTGAGAGCTTCTACTGGAGTGTGAACTGCTAACTTTTCCTTGTGTCTTCACCTGGTGGAAGGGACAAGGGAGCTCTCTTGGGTCATTTTTATAAGGACACTAATCCCAACATGAGAACCCTACCCTCATGACCTAATCATCTCCCAAAGACCCCACCCACAAACACCATTGCAAAAGGGATTAGGATTTCAACATATGAATTTTGGGAGGACACAAACATCTGGTCTATAGCAGTGCTCCTGTAGATAAATCTTTGGTATGCTCAGATATATCCTTAGTATAAATTCTGAGTATAAAGTAGAATTACTCGAGGGCACCTGGGTGGCTCAGTTGGTTAAGCTTCCACCTCTTGATCTCAGGTCATGATCTCAGAGTGGTGAGATCAAGCCCCAGCATTGGGCTCCGCACTGGGCACAGAGCCTGCTGAAGTTTCTCTTTCCCTCTCCCTCTGCCCCTCCTCCCCTGCTCACATGTTCGTGCTCTGTTTCTCCAAAAGAAAAAAAAATAAAGTAGAATTATTGGGATAAAGAATATTTACCTTCATAAGGCCTGTTTGTGTCTTAGCTTTCAAAGCCTTTTTTCCCCAAAGCTTTTTTTTTTTAAGTGTGCTAATAGTAACTAGTAGTGATATTCTATGATATAAGTAAATTGTAAGTAGAAGTGGCAAAGAAGGCAGAAACAGTTAAAGTCAGGCTTAATCCAATCGTTAGTTAATCATAGTATTATTAGCTAGTTGCTATATTTTAGGGACAACATGTACACCTTTGTGTGTGTGTGTGTGTGACACACACACATGCGTGTACTTCTGAGCATACATGTCTTGCTGATTCTCCCATGTAGGCAAACAAAAGCTAACAGTCTCTGATTCTAAGGAGGCTCCTTTCTTAGTCTTGACCTTCCATTTTGCCCTCTGCTGGCCTTGACTTCCTTGGGACATGCCCAGCTGGGCTTCATCCTAGCCCCTCTTCTCCCCCAATCCAGTAAGTGGAATTTCGGCTCTAGGGAGGGGTGTCACTGGAAGATCTCGGAACTGGGGTAGGAGGCACCTCCACCCAGATGCAACAAAAAAGGGACATTTTTCTCCTCATCAGTAGGAGAGTGCCTTCCCAGTGCTTTCTGGAAGTCACTTTTCTGCCTTTCTTCCTCCCTCCCTCTGTCTCTTTGTTCTTCTTTCTCTTCACACTGAAGCATTTTACAGTCAAGAAAATGGAGGATTATAAGAAGGAGAAAAAGGCAAAATTTAATGCTGAAAAACAGGGATAAAGTCACACTCTGCAGCAAAAAGGCCCTAAAGCTCTTCTAACATCTATTTCCTGGGCAATGGAGAGGCCCTGTTTGCAGCTTAAACCCAAATCATCTTCAGGAGCTGCTGGGGAGTCAGAAGCTAGAATAATGAGATCCACAAGGGCTTTGGCAGAAAGTTGGGATCTAAGTGGCAGCTCCTGCTGTAATTACTCACGAAAAGCCAGATACAATGGCAAGTTATTTATTTGATTTTTAATCGTAAAAGGCCTCTCTAGGTTAGTTGATTTGGAGACCAGAGATAAAGCTGGCTTTCTTGTAAAATGACTGTAAAAACACTCATGGAAAATCACTCTATTCTAACCTGGAGGCTGGTTGGAAGGGCCTTTATCAAAATGTTATTCTTTTCCAAAAGGCATTCATCATTTTCAACAAGGCTTCGTCTTGGTGTCGTAAAGTGAAGTCTTGCCTTGGGCAGGTTAAACTAGCAGCATTGAGGAAAAAAAATAATCCTTTTGACTGCATCCAGGGAGCTGTCACTATGATTAATTAGCCCCCCCATTCCCAGGTGGGTGATAAGGACCAACGCATTCTCACCTACTGTTTGCACTTAGTCAATGACACAGGCTTGGGCTCAGGTCCCCAGCATGTCATCCTCGTTCTGCGGAAATGGCTGCCCTCATTCCTATCTTAGGGGAGTCAATAGGCAGGTTTTAGTTTAAAACCTGGAGAGGCTGGAGCCTCGACTGGCTCTGTGCCTAGTCTGCTCAGCTCCCTTGAGCAAGTTTCTTGGTATGCTTTGGCGCTCAGTTTTCTCAAACTTAACATGGCTCCTAAAGTCCCTTAATAGTGGGCCACTGCCTGCCTCTCCAACTTCATCTCCCCTTTGCCCCCTGAATAGCACACTATACCCCAGCCTTATAGAGCGTCTTTCAGCTCTTTCAACTTTCCCATCTTCCTCTTGCCTCTAGCCATTATCCAAGTCCTTCCCTGATCTACTATAGTATATTCTTTCCTTTCCTTCTTTGCTTGGCTAATGCCCGCATATCCTTCAAGCCTGAGCTTAAATGTAGCTCTCTTTGTGAAATCTTGCTGGATCCTCCTCTGGTTAGTTAGGTTGCCCTGATAATTGCTCCCTTAGTGCTCGATATTTCCTTAAAGTGGTGCTTACTACTCATATGGTGATGGCTTAATTCACGGCGTGCTAGCTAGCTTTTGTCTTTCTTGAAATCAGGGAAAATGTCTGTATTTCTCATAACAGTAGGTGTGGCAACTAAGTACATTGCGTGGCACATGGGAGAGGCTCAAAAAATAACAAGGGGCTGAGTAAAGATATTAGATAAAATAAGGGGAAGAGTATTGGATGAATGGCACACTTTGTTTTGAGTATCAACACTATATTAGCATCCTAAAATTTGCATTATTATCCCCCATCCCCACCTCCACTCACATGTCCAGGAGTTGCTGGACATTTGATACTCATGGACTGGTACATAGGAAATGACAGAGGTCACTATGAATTAGCAATGTCTTTAAATTAATTTGTATTTTATTAATCACCATAGTAGCATCAACATATATTTGAAAATACTCATACGTACAAAAACTAAAACTTGTGCTTTAAAAATTATTTCTCAGTGTGATAGGTGTCATAATATTGCTCTTGGAAGCATTGAAAGTGGTACCTCCTGCACACCTCCGTTCTCTCCCCACCCAATTCTTCCTGTTGCATTGGGTATGGAAATCTCACACCCACTTGGAAAGTTTCTCTTGGAAGAATACACCACTTTTAAGTCACCAAGAACTATTATTATTATTATTATTATTATTATTAGCAGTAGTAGTAGAGTGTCATGATTATTATTACTCACATAGAAGGGTGATATACAGCCCCACAATTTGGGGAAAAGAGTGTTTTGAAGGTGTAAAGAAAAGGTGCTTGACCCCGGAGGGAAAAGAGACAGCGGGTCTGGGTGCAAGAGCTGGCAGGCATCATAGGCCATCCTGACTCACTGCTTCTGGAAGGGCTTAGACTTCAAATACGTCAGAAAAGCTGAGGGTCTGAACTCCCATTATGTAAATAAGCATTTCAGAGCTGTATCTTGAGTGGCCAGGATCATCGTGGTCCAGGAACCACTGTGAACATACTGACCTGTCATAGCTGCCAGGTGTTGGGTCCTCAGGGCCAGTCTTCAATGACAACATAGTGGCTGATCGGTCTCTTGTTCCTTCTGTCCCCTTGGGTGGGAAACCAGATTAATGCCCTTTGGACTGTGAAAGTCTCTGGGGTTCTTGGACAATGTAAGGGAGGGAATTGCTAAATGGAAGAGAATGGATTTGCTGCTAATTTCATAGGGTTTGCTCATGAAAAATTAGCGAGAAGGAGTTTTTAGGTGGTGAAAATACCTTGCACAAAGGCAAAGAGCTGAGAAAATGTGGGGTTGATGGGGGAATGAGAGTAGCTCAGTTAGTTGAATTCATAAGGAAGAAATAAACATGTAAGAGTTGAGAGATTGGATTTTGGAGTCGAACAGACTTGAGGCCTTTTTGCTTTCTCTGTGCATGCTGATCTCTTAATTTCCCCCCACTGTTTTTTTTATAAAATGTATCAAACATACTGAAAAGTTGAAGTTATTTTACAGTGAACATATATCACTAAATTCTAGAATTGACAATTTAGTTCTTTTACCATTTACCTCTCTGTCTATCCACCGATCATTTTTAAACGCATCATGGTAAGTTGCACATATCAGTACGATCTCCCCTAAATCCTCTGCATGCATGCCATTAACTAGAGTTTGATATTTGTGATTCTTTTGAGAATTTTCCATTTGAGATAAAATTTATATACAATGAAATGCATAAATCTTAAGTGTACCATTCAGTGGGCTTTGGTGAATGTGTCATTCATTGCCCTATCAAGATATAAAACATTACCATCACCCTAGAAAATTCTGTCTTGACTATTCCCAACCATTTCCTGCTCTTGCACCTTCAGAAGCATCCATTGTTCTGATTTTTCTCCACCATAGATAGTATTGCCTGTTCTAGTCTGATCTTTTCTCCACCATGGATTAGTTTTGCCTGTTCTGGAATTTTTAGAAGTAGATTTTTATGTTTTATACTCTGTTGTGTAAGGTTTCTTTCAATGTTTTTGAGATTTACCCATATTATTGCTTGCATTGGTATTTCATTTCATGTTATCACTGAGCAGTATCCTTTTATATGCATATACCCTTTGTATGCACATGCTTCAAATCTTTTAAAACATCATATGTGTTTTTTTCTCCTTTATTCTTTTAATATGTTGAATTGCATTGATTTTAAATGTTAAAACCTGGCATTTCTAGGATACATTCAACTTGGGCGTAATGTATTATCCTTTTCCTGTACATTGCTGGGTTCAATTTGAGAGTATTTGGTTAAGGATTTCACATCTGTGCTCATGAGGAATATGGGTCTGTAACTTTTTCTTTTGTAAGATCTTTGTCAGGTTTTGCTTTAGAGTTATGTTGGTCTCATGAAACGACTTAAGTATGCATTCTTCCTCAATTCTATGAAAAAGTTCAGATAGTGCTTTTTTTCCCCTTAAATGTTTGATGTATTGCATCATTAAAACCGTGGATTGGAGTTCCATTTGTTGGGAGTTCTCTGATAATGAGTTTAATTTCTTCAATAGGTCTGTGACTCTGTAGATTTTCTGTTTCTTCTTGTGTCAGTTTCCAGTCATATTTTTAAAGAAATTTGTCCATTTCATTTAAGCTGTCATTTTTTTATGCAGTGATGCTCATAGAATTCCATTATTATCATTTTTATGTCCGTAAGCTCTGTAATGCTAATCCTTATCTTGCACTTCTTCTTTTTTTTTTTTTTTTTTAAAGATTTTATTTATTTATTTGACAGAGATAGAGACAGCCAGCGAGAGAGGGAACACAAGCAGGGGGAGTGGGAGAGGAAGAAGCAGGCTCCCAGCAGAGGAGCCTGATGTGGGGCTCGATCCCAGAACGCCAGGATCACGCCCTGAGCCGAAGGCAGACGCTTAACCGCTGTGCCACTCAGGCGCCCCCAAAAGTTGAGTTCTTGACAAGGCTTTCAAACATTGATAAATTCCTAGCAAGACTGACCTGGACAGAAAAGAAAGAGAACACCAAGTACTAATATCAGAAATGCAGGGGCGCCTGGGTGGCACAGCGGTTGGGCGTCTGCCTTCAGGCTCAGGGCGTGATCCTGGAGTTGTGGGATCGAGCCCCACATCAGGCTCCTCCGCTATGAGCCTGCTTCTTCCTCTCCCACTCCCCCTGCTTGTGTTCCCTCTCTCACTGGCTGTCTCTCTCTCTCAAATAAATAAATAAATAAAATCTTTAAAAAAAAAAACAAAAAAAACTCAACTTTTGGCCTTGTTAATTTTCTCTGTTGCTTGTGGTTTTTAAAAGTGGATTTTAAGAAATCTTTATTCTTTCCTTTCTTCTAAGTTTATTCTTTTTATTTATTATTATGATTATATTTTACTCTTTAGTTTCTTACCTTGGAACATTGGGTCATTGATTTCTGACCTTTCATCCTGGGCTGAATTGTCTCCCTTTATGCATATGTTGGAGTCCTAACCCCCAGTACTTTAGTATTTGGAGATGTGTGGGTAAGGTTAAATGGGTAACTAGGGTGGACTGTAATCCAATATGACCATTGTCTTTGTAAGAGAAGGAAATGAGGACACGGATGCGGAGGAAAGATTGTGTGAAAACAGATAAAATGCCATCTATACACTAAGGAGAGAGGTCCCAGAAGAAGCCAAACCTGCTGCCACTTTAATCTTGGAATTCCAGCCTCTAAAATCATAAGAAAATAAATTTCTCCTGTTTAAACCACCCAGTCTGTGGACTTCGTTATAGCAATCCTAACAAACTAATACTTTTTTTTTTCTTTTACACTATAAGCATTTACATCTATAAACCTTTCTCTGGGCCACAACCATCAAATTTGAATATGTTGTTTTTCATTCAATTCAACATATTTACTCACTTCCCATATCACAGGATTTGTTCTTTAACTCATGGGGTATTGGAAGTTAATTAATTTTCAAGTATTTGGAATTTTTCTCTATATCTTATTGTTTTGGCTCTCTGGTTTTATTTCATTGTTGTTAGAAAACCTACTATGCATTATTTCAGTCATTTTACATGTATTGAGACCTGTTCATGGCCTCATCTGTGACCTGTCTTGTGAACATACCACATGCACTTAAGAAGCATATGCATGCTTCTGTTGCTGGTGTTGTGTTCTATAAATTATCAATTAGGTTAAGTTGGCTGGTAGTGTTGTTCATATCTTCTATGTCTTTACCTATTTTTTATCTAGTTCTATCAATTTCTGGAAAGGGTATGTTAAAATCTCTAACTCTGGTTGTGGAGTTGCATATCCCTTTGCTCCTATCAATTTTTGCTTTATGTAGTTTGAAACTCTGTTATGAGGCACACACACATTGATGATTTTCATGTCATCCTGAAAAATTGAACATCTCAACATTTTCAAATGTTCCTCTTCAACTCTATCATCCCCTCTGTCTTGAGGTCAAATTTATCTAATAGTGCTGCCGTTCCAACATTCTTATGCTTACTATTTGCATGGCAAGTATATTCCAGTCTCTCTACTTCATTCTATCTGTGGCTTCGTATTTAAGTTTATCTCTTGTAGACTGCATATGGCTGGGTCTTGCATTTTAAATTTGTTCTAGCAATCTCTGCCCTTTAATTGGGGTCTTTAGTTCATTAATATTTAATTTAATTTTTGATATGGTTGAATTTGGTACTGCAATATTACTAGTTGTTCTCCATTTGTGCCTTTTGGTTTTTGTTCCTATGTTCTTCTTTTCCTGATTTCTATTGGATTAACTGATTTTTTTTTTTTAGAATACCATTTTATCTATTGGCTATTTAGCTATATTTCTTTGCATTTTTTTTAGTGATTTCTTTAGGAATTACAACTGCACATCCCTAAATTTTAACAATATAATTAGAATTAATATTGTTACATTTCATAACTTTCCCATCCTTCATACTATACTCCTCATGCATTATATCTACATATGTTATGAGCCCCACAATACAATATTATTTTTTGCTTTAAACAATCATATGTCCTAAACAAATTAAGAGGAGAAAAATAGCCCTTTGTCTTTACCCACATATTTACCCCTCTGATTCTATTCATTCTTCCCTGAAGATCATTTGGTGTCATTTCCTTTCAGCCTGAAGGACTTCTGTAGCTTTTTGTTTGTTTGTTTTTGCAGTGCAAGTCTCCTGGCAATGAATTTTCTTATATCTGAAAATGTCTCTATTTAGCCCTCATTGTTGAAGTCTATTTTTGGTAGATATAGAAATCTGGTTGAGAGTAGTTTTCTTTGAATACTTAAATGATTTTATTTCACTGTCTTCTGGCTTTTGATGAAAAGTTAGTGCTCAGTTAATTACAGTAATGTGGCGTTTTTCTTTGGCTGCTTTCAAGGTTTTCTCTTTATATTTGGTCTCATCAGTCTCACTATGATGTTCCTACGCATGTGTTTCTCTGTATTTACTTGCTTGGTGTTCATGGAGATTCCTGACTCTGTAGTTCATGTCTTTCACAAATTTGGGAAATTTTTAGTCATTATCTCTTAAATCTTTTTTTCCTGTCTATTCTTTTCTTCTTTTTTGACTTCACTCTATTCGTGTAAGACAGTTTGATATTGTCTATAGAACCTTAAGATTCTCTCTCTCTCCTTTTTAAAAAATTCTTTTTTGTTGTTCTTTATATTGCAATTACTGCCATTGATCTATTTTTATATTCATCATCCACTGCTGTCATATCCAGGGAATTTTTTATTTCAGGTATTTATTTTTCAGTTTTAGAATTTCCATTCGGTTGTGTTACATTTTCTGCTTCTGTACTGAGTTTACTACCTTCTTATCCAGTATGATATATTTTTTCTTCATATTCTTAAATATAGTTAAATAGCTGCTTTAAAAGCCTTATCTGCTAATTCCAATATGTGGGTCATTTCAGGGTGGTCTTCATTAATTGCCTGTTCTCTTAAAAATACATCACGTTTTCTTATTTCTTTGTATATTGATCAATTTTGGATTGTGTCCTGGACTCTGTGAATGCTATGTTGTAGAGAGTTTGAGTCTGGGTATGTTCTTCCAAAAAGTGATTTTATTGTTGTTTTCCTGGTGGGGACCTAACGGGGCTGCACTCCAGCTGCAAACATTAGTTCCTCTATGGTGGGTGGAAGCTTTAATGTCAACTGAATCTTTTATTCTTCACTGATCTGCTTGGAGTATGCTTCATGTATTCATGATTTAGGGCTTAGCCAGAGATTTGGACATGATATATCATAGAAATTAGGGCTCTCTCTTTCTGGCTTTCTCCTTCCTGGGATTATCCCCCATACTTTTCAGTGTCTGGAATTGCCTTAAAATCTGTTCTTTGGTTCTTCAACCCAGTAAGACTGGGCTTTCCAATGGAATTTAATTTAATTTAATTTAATTTAATTTAATTTAATTTAATTTAATTTAATTTTTTCTAAGCAGGATCCACACCCAGTGTGGAGCCCAATGTAGGGCTTGAACTCATGACTGTCAGATCAAGACCGTAGCAGAGATCAAGAGTCAGACGCTTAACTGGCTGAGCCACCCAGGCACCCTTCTACTAGAATTTTAGCCTGTCCTGAATATCAGTTCCCCTCTCCTACAATGTTTTTTTGCTTTTAATTATTCTATATTGCTTTCAAATATTTGTTGTTTTTTAAAATTTTTATTTATTTATTTATTTATTTATTTATTTATTTATTATATTATGTTAGTCACCATACAGTGCATCCCTGGTTTTTGATGTAAAGTTCGATGATTCATTAGTTGCGTATAACACCCAGTGCACCATGCAATACGTGCCCTCCTTACTACCCATCACCAGTCTATCCCATTCCCCCACCCCTCCCCTCTGAAGCCCTGTTTGTTTCTCAGAGTCCATAGTCTCTCATGCTTCTTTCCCCCTTCTGATTACCCCCCCCTTTCTTTATCCCTTTCTTATTTGTTTTTAAATTTTACAGAGATTTTAGTTGTATTGTGTGAGAGTATTAGTCCTAGAGGAGTTACTTGGTTATATTGTAGGCTAGACTTGAGTTTGATTCTCAGATCCGCCGCTTACAAATATCTTGACTTCAGACAAGTTGACTGATCTCTGGAACCCTAAGCGTTCTCATCTATAAATGAGGGTGATGATGATAATGATGATGATGACGATGATGAATCACATAAAATTAGTCTGAGGATTAAATGAGATAATGTAAAGTCTTTAGCAAAATGCCTGGCACATAGCAAATGCTCAGTAAGTGGTAGTCATTATTGATAATTATACAGATAGGTGCATAAAGCTGTGGAGGAAGTATGATGAGTTGTATAATGGACTAAGAAATCTGAGTTTTACTTGAAAGGCATGATAATCTACAGAGTGATGAATTTTCCTACTTAGTTTAGATCTCCATAATCAATTTCTTTTTTTTTTAAAGATTTTATTTATTTATTTGACAGAGAGAGACAGCCAGCGAGAGAGGGAACACAAGCAGGGGGAGTGGAAGAGGAAGAAGCAGGCTCCCAGAGAAGCAAGGAGCCTGATGTGGGGCTCAATCCCAGGACCCTGGGATCACGCCCTGAGCCAAAGGCAGATGCTTAACAACTGAGCCACCCAGACGCCCCTCCATGATCAATTTCTTTAGAGCTAAAACGCCCCTCAACTTCAGATGTGATATTGTCCTTGGTGAGGTTTGGGTGGAGGTGACAATTTCTGGATATCATTCTATGCATCTCCTCCTCCTGACACAAGCAGTGCTACCTTTAAAACTTGTCTCTGCAGCGTGAGCAACCATTTCTTTGTCTTCAGACATGCTTCCTGTGTTGGCATACCTGTTATACTCTAGGGGTCTCAGGCTGAGTGGTTGAGAGATTTAGTGTGCATTGCAGAGCACAGAGCTTCCAAAGGTTGTACTAGATCCCTAGCTTGGAGGCCTAGTTGCAGCTTTCCATTATAAACTTCATGCAGACTAAGGAAACTCAACATCCAGGTCTTATTTCCCATCCATGAGAAACCAAGGAAGACTATCTGCATCCAGTGGGTCACCAAATTGCGTCAGTTCTACATTCCAAATATCCCTCAAATCTTGCTCTTTGACTCCATCTAGACATTGATATTACTCTAGCTCAAGTTCCTTTAGCTCTCCTCGGGACATTTTCAGTTGCCTTTTTCTCCCTTTCTCTAACACCTCATTTCTCCATCCTCTTGTCCCTTTTCTCTTCCCTCCATGTCACTGTTAAAACTGTCTCTAGGTATATAAAGGTTTCCATTGCTCAAAACACTTTAAATGTTGCAGACTGTAAATTTACAAACTCAGAGCATTGTACTTAAGATCCTTCATTATCTGGCCACTTAATTGTTCATTTACTAATCCACCAGGCAGAGTCTCTTCCCATATGATGTCTTCCTGTGTCATTTCTTCACTTTACCTAATAATAATAGTGATAATTAATAATAATAATTTCTTGAATATTCAAGTGTCACTTATTATAAAATTCACTTTCAACTTAATAACAGCTTGCAAGAACAAAAGAAACACTACTACATTAAATAAATGAACATTTTCATTGTAAGGTGCATTGCAATTGTAGAAACATCAAGGTGCGAACAAGTTGCAGGTGTGAGCTTTGAAGACACACCCTAATTGGTACTATTTACTAAGCATCAACAAAGGGCTCAGCACTGATTTAGCTAAAGAATATTTTCTTGCATATCTGCCTCCAAGGAGCTTTCAAACATGTAGTTCTGCCCCTTTGTACACTTTCTAGGCTATTTTTTTGTGCTAGAATCAAAATTCACAGAATCTATGTGGTCCAAGCTTGTTGGGCCTGCAAAGAGAGTAAGTGGTTTGCCTACTAACTGTATAATATTGGCTATATTTTAAGGAAAAACTGCTGTTGAAAATAGGAAAAAAAAAAAGGAATAGCCCCCAAATATATATTCTATATTGCTGGCAGCTGAGAATTAATTTTGTTTCCTGGAAAGGGTATAGAGGGTGAAAGTGAGAGGATTTTCTCTTTTTGCCCAAAAGCATAATCTTCTCTTTTTCAAGATATTACCAATGTACTTATTACATCAAGGTAAACTAAATACTTGGGTCCCAGGCTACAGTTTCTCTCAGCTTATTTTTTTTTTAAATCACTTTTGTCCTCTTCATATTTGACCAGAGTTTGAGTTCAGATTAAGCAGTCACAGATCTTGATTTGGTAAGGGAAAGAAAATTAAAATGGACAAAAAGAATTGAGACTAATTGGCATTTCCAAATAATTTTCCCTTTGCAACTGGGGAAAGAAAATCTCAGGAGGGAGAGTGGTGTTTGCTTTCTCCTTGCAGCCTTCTTTGTGTGTGTGCCCGTGAGACCCCTCAGTCTCTCCATTCTCCGGCTTTAAGTGAGGCGGGCTTTGTTGCGAGCGTCTATACACATTTAATGAGACTTCTGTTGTCTGTGCTCAGAGGATTCCAGACCCTCCACTACATTTCATTTGGAATTCATCCGACGTGGGCTGTTCTCCAGGCTTAATGGCTGAGAGGTCCTTTCCAAAGGGGAAGGAATTCAGGGATAGAATTTAATAAAGTTTAGTATGAAAGCTAATTCTTCATAAAACCCTAAAAAATTTTCCCTAAAGTCCAGACACCAAAACTATCGTGTACCTCACGATCTCATCTCTGTGCTCCTCTCTTGGGGCAATGAATCGGCATTTGTAAATAAGGAATAACTTCATGACAGTTTAATGGGTTTGGGAAAAATAATTGCCGTTCTTTTTTTTTTGTTTTTTGAAAGTGGCTCTTCCTATCGTGTCCTGCTATGGTGACCCGTGATGGTGGGTTTACTAGAGATAAAATCCTTAAAGTGAGACTAAAATAAACACAAAGATAATCTTATTCCATTTCTGGGCTTAAACTGTCTACCGAAGAGAAGCACGTTCATTATAAAAATGAACAGGATTCCTAGGGAAGCAGTCTGAGAGGCAGAGCTGTGGGAGCTGGGCCAGAGGCCTCCGAAGAAGCAATTAGCTTGGGGCTGTTGTTGATGTAGCCTCCTCTGGCCTCCATGGCCTCCTCACTGGCCCCTTATGCATTCCCACCTCCTCTTGTTTCAGCCTCACTCAAGCTCAGAGTCATCCTCAGTGCTATCATTTTAAATTTGCTTTTGAGGGTCAATATCCTTTCTCGTGTCTTTGCTTTGCTGATCTCTACCCAGCCTTCAAGAATCATCTCTCTGGGAAGTCTTCCAGTTGCCCTCTCTCTGTTCTCTCCTAGCACTTTGCTCAGGTGCTGTTTGGGCTTGTTGACGGTGTTGATAGCATTGTTTGTTCACATGAAAGACTTTCACCCTAGACTCTGAGCCAACCGAGGTCAGGCATGAAGTGTATTCATTCACTTAGTCATTTGCTGATACACTCATTGAATCACTGAATCACATGCACTGTGCTAGAGATACAAGGGAGAGCTCAACAGACATGTCCTCTGTTTCAGTCCAGCGAGGGAGACAGGACACAGAGTAAGCAAAAAATAAATGCTGTGAAGGAATCCCATTTGGGCTGTCAAGAGAAAGAACTGGGAGGGCTACTATATTGTAAATGGGGTCATGAAGAAGCTTCTCGGGGGTTGTGAAATCTAAGTTAAGATCTGAAGAAAGAGAAACTAGCTTTAGGACAAATCATATTGGCAGCTCAATGATTCATTGAATCAAAGAACTTAAAGGGGAGGTCCTCAAGCTTTACTGTGCTCAGTTAAAAACTCCATTGTGAGAATGGAGTTGGTGAGTATTTCCAATGTGGTGCTGGGAAGGCTTTTCAGGTGCTGTCTCTGATCTATTGGCAGTGGTTGCTTGGAGTGCAGTTTTGAGGAGGACTGTGGTTGTATCCAAGCCCAGTGGGAAAGAGCACCAAGATTAGTGAGATAGTTCGCCATGGGTGCAGAGACAATGGTGTCCTTTCTATACCTGTCGAATGGACTGACTGGCAGTAGAGACCATTTATCATTTCTTACTTCTAATCTCTCCTCTTTTCAATCTTGATTCTTCTCCCAAACTTCAACTTATCTCTTCTTCATTCAATCAGCTATGATATTATCATACTTTAAGATTCCCCATATATATATATATATATATATATATCCCCAACTATATTACGCACACACATGTGAATGTATTTATGTGTCCATATATAAAAACATATGCATATGAATGTGTACATGTGTATATGTCATGTGCACACCGGCACATTCACAGCTATCTATCTATCTATCTATCTATCTATCTACCCAACTATATTATACACACATATGTGAATGTATTTATGTGTCCATATATAAAAACATATGCATATGAATGTGTACATGTGTATATATCATGTGCACACCGGCACATTCACATGTGTTCCCAATCAATTCCATCTCACTTCATGTAAATATGAATATTCACTAGCACTGCCCCATCTGATAATCAAACTCACTCTAGTCTTAGCTAGAGCAAATATTTTACCTGATCTGTGTATAACTGCTTCAAGCAGCCTGGTGAACCCTAAGGAAATAGGATTTAGGTTTAAAAGATCTAAATCTAAATCTTAGCTCCTCTGCTTATTGGTAATAAGTCTCGCGAGCTTTAAATGTAAAATGTAGGTTTAATAATAATAATAGGTATCACATACTCCTCACAAAAATGTCAGAAGTTCAAATGAAACAATGCATGTGAGTACATTTGAAAAACATGCAGGTATTTAGGAATATAATATCCACAAGTGTGTTTCAATTACGTATTTCATTTGTTTGGTACTTCTTTGTACCTGGTACTCCCATATGAAAGATCTGAGGGGTGGGACTCCTTTGATTTATCTTGAAAATCATGATGTATAAGTTGGTATTTATTAAGTGCATTCTGCTCTAAAGAAAAATGGCTCCATACACTTTAGTTTTTCCTCTTGGTAACTGAAGAAATAAACTTTAACATGGTTTTAAAACTTTTTGATCTGCTGGTTTTCAAAGTGAAGTTCTATTAGACTACAGTTTTTCTCATGCTAGGTCCCCTTTACAGAACCTAATTATTTTCATGTAGAGAAGAGAGAGTGCATCTCATTTTAAGGTTACTATTAATTTGATGCAAATTAAGTGCTTTAAAGTCAGGTCTTGTTTCCAAGGGAAATAGACTAATGGAGAGAATGACCCAAACTTCCTAACTGGGAAATGCCAGCTGTGAGAAAGCACATCAGCTAATATGAGAAATGCAATGTGAGCTTGGCCTGCCTTGGTGTAGGGTAGAAATACAAGAGAGTCAAAGAGAAGTGGTTCCAAATTCTGACTCCTAAGACCCAATGGCTGCATGACTTGGGAAGAGTGCACCTCTCTGAGCCTCACAGGGCAGAGCCAGGCTCTTTTCTAGGCACTAAGGATGCAACAATGAAAGTAACAGAGAACATTCTGGGAAGGAGCTCAGCACAATAAAATAGGATAAAATCAATAGAAATTGCATCTGGGTACATCATAGTCAAACAGTAGAAAAGAAAAGATAAAAAAGAAATCCTAAAATTAGCACAAAAAAAAGGCACATTATGTAGATGAGAAAATGTTTCATTTGACTGTAGACACGTCATCAGAAACCATGGATGCCAAAAGCCAGTGCAAGAACACTTTTAAAGCATTAAGAGAAAAAAAATATCTGTCAATCTTGAATTCTATAACCTGCAAATATATCCTTCAATAATGTAGGCAGAACAAAGACATTTTGAGATAAAAATAAGCTAAGCTATGTCATTGCCACCAGACCTGCATTACAAGAAATGCAAAATGAAGTTATTCAATGTGAAGGGAAAGGAGTCCCAGAAAGAAAAAGAAATGGACACACAGATCTTGAGGAATGGATGAGAAGTACCAGAAATGGTAACTATCTGAAGTTCACTGCAGCCTGATAAAGTCATCATTCACATTCACACTCAGATTCACACAGAAGGAAAACATGGCAGATAGAGGTTTAAAGACTTAACCATAACTGATACCTGTAGAAATAGCAGAGCTTGCATTTGAAAAACTCTCATTTCTTTATTCCTTTGACTACAGCAACATCCATCTCAAAAGTGATTTTAGAAGGGGAAGTAAAAGATTTAGAAGGAAGGCCCACCCTTGTCCTCTCCTCTCTTCCCTGCATGAAAATATCACAAAAATCAGTGGAGAACATGGCCTTGCAGAGGAGGACGGAAAGCTGATAGATGCAGAATGGGAGGGGCAATTGCTGGAGAGTGAGTTTTTCCCCTTCCATGGTTCCAAGAGACTGTTTAGTGGGCAGCGACTCTGTGTGGGGCTGATTGCTGGGACAATCAACAGGGAAATAATACTGCCTTTGTCATTGATGAGCACAGTCACTGACCGCAGTGAGTTTGCTTGAATCTGCACGGAAGGGCAGCTGGGTTGGGGCAGCCTGGTCTAACAACACTCTGGAGAAACTACTTGTTTTGACTCAAGGCTCTCTCTGTCTAACTCATCATCCACTTTCAGGTAATGTTGGCCGTCTGTCCTAGCCACTTCTCCTTGCCACCACTTACTGGACTGGATTCTACTAATTTTTTGTGTTTGTATCCTACTCTTTCCTCAGCCTGGGTCTCTAACAGTAGGACTAAACCTTATTTACCCTTGGCCCACTTTCTATCCTCCTTTCCCTTACCTTTACCCCACCCTAACTTGGACCCGACACTCAGCAATTGTCTCAATTTGAATTCTTTTTGGTCTTCAAGGACCAAATCCTGTCTCACTTCCTCCAGGCAGCCTTCCTTGACCTTCCTAGCCCCAGAGCACCTGGGACTCATGGGGTGTGATATCTTCTAGAAAAATCCCCTGCACCAATTCTTTCTTTTCTTCTTCTTTGCCTCCCTCTCATGATAGCTAACATGTATTAATGACCTACTATGTGCCAGGCACCACACTAAATTATTTTGTACATTATTTTTTTTAATCTTCATACCAAGCCCACATTGTCCTTTCCATTTCACAGATAAAGAAATCAAGATTCATTGAGAATCAAAGCCTCACCCAAGCATCCCAGTTGTCTACTGGGCTTATTAGGCAATACTGTCTCTTATAACATTTTACTGCATCTCAGATCCTTTGGGTGAAAGTAAAAGAGTCATTTCCAAGAAAAATTCACACATGCACTGACACACAAATCTGCATTCATTTTTTTTCTAGCTCTGCTGTCCTCCCTTAAGGGCCTGGATCCTGTCTCAGTCAGGTCTTGTGTCTGCTCAGAACAATAACTCCAGTAAATATGCTGATTGGCTGAGCAATGGAAGTTTGGTGTTCCCATGGTGAGGCTGATTAAAAACAAACAAGTAGCTGGTCAATGGTTTGAGGTTATTTGCAAAAGTGAAATATACCTAATCAACCCCAGCAGTTGTGGCCAAAATTCTAATCAAGAATGCAAAATTCAGTGGAGCCTTGTACCCCGTGTTCGTGCTGCACACCCTCCCACACCCCCTCTTAGTTCTATTACAAAGATGGAGGCAAACCTCTAACTGCTCTAAACGTCTGAGGGGAGAAATGTGAACTGATTTTTCATGCAGCAGATGAGGCCAGGACAACCAAAACTGAAAGGAGGATTTTGCAAACATGAAGAAGTTTATTAGTCTGGGCAGAAAGTCAAAAATCACTAATTTTTCCTGCAGAGATGTCTTGTGCCTCATTCTTGCCCTCTTGGGCTCTGGTGCACATTGACCTCCGCAGAGGTCAGTGTGAGAGTCGTTAATTGAATTTTGCATGATGGAGATTGTGGCTCCAGGTTCTTTCTTCACTGGTCATGTTTCAGGGGTATCGTAGCCTCATTGCCCCCAAAATGTAGCCACTGCCCTCCACTTGCCCTCTCCCCATCCAAAAATGTATATGCACGGATGGCTGAGGAGCTGTGCCACCTTACAAATGATCCATTCAGACTGTCAAGCATCTTTTGTTTGGAAGGAAAGGAGATGTGACAAATGTAAACACTGGAGGATGGGACCTGGTGCAGAGGACGGATGCCATGTCAAACCTGATAAAAGCTGATGATGCATTCCTTTGCTTTTAGTCAGCAGCCAGCTCCTTCCAGCTCCTCTCAGCCCCGTTTTGCTCTACTGTGATATTTTCTTTCATTTGGACCCTGTAGGCATGCTCTAGAAGCAAGGTTCTGATTAGTCTAAAACTGCCTACCTTATGTTTTTATTTTCACCCATGTTTCTAGTTTGATGCCAGCCCGTGGGATACAGATACAGATCAAATTAGATGAGGGCCTGTTGTTTCCTAGGACACGAGGCAAAGAGGATTCCTTTCTGTCACCCAGAGTGGAAGGACCATCTGGTTCAAATGCCGATGGAGGCTGTGCCTTCCATTGTTCAGGTCCTGGTTTCATAACATTTCCTGAGGCAGAGGTGCACATGGGAAAGCCTGGGAAACAAAGGAAAGGAGTAGCCCTTGGCAAGTTGTGAAAACCAAATCAGCATCTTACTCCAACTCCATCCCTAAGACATGACTAAATTAGCTCCTAGCACGATGAAAGTTGCACTAAAGTTGGACATGGCTGCTGGGGATAGTGCCTCTCCGAGTGGCTGGCCAGGTGTGGGATATCAGTTGCTATCTCTGGCTGTGTTAGGACATCTGATGTCTTCTCCATTTGTACAGCTCTCGCCTCAGATAAGCCACAGTATAAAGTAGTGGTTAAGAGAACAGGTGTTGGAGTCAGATTTTGGCTCATGTTCCAGGTGCATCTTTTCACTCTTAGTCAACTAAGATTGCATTTGATTGCAGGCAAGAGAAATGCTAACCCGTGAATAACCGGGGAGTTATGCATCCTATACAACCAGAAGTCCAGGGGGAGGCAGGCCAGGGCCGTCACAGTGGCTCAGGGATTCCATTGTGGATCGGCTCCTTTCAGCTTCCTGTCCTGCATCCTTAGGGGGTTATTGTGGGACAAAAATATAACCCCAAAGATCTCTATGGAATGTAGTTTATTTTCAGGAAAAGATGCAATAAGGGTGAGATAAATAAGTGAAATCCCTCAGTGTATCTCAGGGTTCCCAGGAGAGAGATTGCTCTCCATTTTAGCTAGAACTTCCTGAAGTTGTTCCAAAGCAGAGGCTGCATAGGGTGAAGACCTCCAAAATCCTCTCCTGGGTCTTGTCAACTAGCAAGCTCACATGCATCAACATAACTGATGTCTTTTGTCCTCTTGTTATGCTCACTTATTTAAGAATGACTCAACTCTGAGCAGACTTTCTAGACTTAACTTTACAACTTTTTTACTACTGCACAATCATGAGCCTGAGCCAACGTGGTGATATGGGGGCCAGAAGGAGGGTAGTGGTGGTGGGCTTAGAGAAGAAAGAATCTGTGAATGAGACACTCTTCCTGGTTGGAGAGTGATTGGATGTGGAGGGGCCCAAGTTGACTCTGGGTTCTTCAGTTGGAAGAGCTGGGAGGATGGTGAGGCCATGAATAGAAATGAGAAAGTCAACAGGAAGAATCTGTTCAGGACGGAAACAGAGAAGTTCAGTCTGGGACACAGAGGTTCTGGGCTTATACAAAAGCATATCCAGGGGAAGATACTCAAGCCACAGCTGGAGATCCAGACCTGGAATTCAAGAGCTAGGTCGGTAGAGTTAAAATGCAGGAACTATTTAATGATATTAATGAGAGAAGATAGAATTTTTAAGTTTTGGACTGAAATGGTGGGGTACTTTCCCATTAGTTATGGGCATCCATCCTGCGATGGAATCCACAAGCTGAATAAAACGAAGTCTGCAATTATCTGGTGAATATGATCTTTGCGGAGAGCCTGTTGAGGGGAAAAACACAAACCTCTGATTCCCCATAACTGCAGGAAAAGTGGGGAAGGGTGGGTATTTCTGAGTTCACAGGAATAAAGAATTCCTTGTGTTATGTAAGTTTTATGGGCTTTTTCACACATCAGCTCATTTGAGGTTCACAAGAACCCTGTGAAGAAACCAGGGGAGAGCTTTGCTTCATTGATAAGCGAGGAAGGAGAGATGTAGGCAAAGCCCATGATGTGTCCAGGCTCAAATGGCTGAGCTCACAACAGACACCAGAGCCCGCATCGGCTGGCCCAGTGCGATTTACACGGCCTGATAGCTCCCCCCTCTTGGCAGGTGCCCAGATATGACTACTTAAAAGCACTTTACAATACCATCCACTCTTTGGTGACTTTGTAGTGAATTAGGTAAATGATCCTTACACTTCAGTTCACTTGGAGAACTTATAAAATACAGATATTTGAGCCTCCGCCTAAAAGATTCCACTTCACTATGTGTACTAGTCAGTGTTCTTCAGAGAAATAGAACCAATGGGTTATATATCCTCTATGTATCTATGTATCTATGTATCTATCTATCTATCTATCTATCTATCATCTATAGAGGGAGAGAGAGATTTATTGGCAGATGCAGATATAGATACAACTGCATTATGAGGAATTGGCTCACATGATTATGGAGACCAAGAAGCCCCACCATCGCCATCTATAAGCTGGAGAGCCAGGAAACCCATGGTATAGTTTCAGTCTGAGTCCAACTGCCTGAGAACCAGGAGTGCCAATGGTATAAGTCCTAGTCTGAGGCTTGGAGGAAACTGATGTCCCAGCTCAGAGAGATGCTCAGTCAGACAGCAAAAGAGAAGTCCCCCCTTCCTCTGCCTTTTTGTTCTATTCAGTTCCTCAAAGGATTGGATGATGCCCACACACACTGAAGAGGGCAAACTGCTTTACTCAGTCTGCTGATTCAAATGTTAATCTCTTCTAGAAACACTTTCACAGACACACTCAGAAATCATGCTTAAACAGATATGTGGGCATCCCATAGCTCAGTCAAGTCGATGGATAATGTTCACCATCACAGTATGTCTGCTTAGAGTCCAGGAATCTGCATTTTTGCAAACATCCCAAATGAGTCTGATGTGGATGGTTCACCCTCCACATTTTGAGAATCACTGAAACAGGTGGACTGAAGGTGGGGGAAGGATGTGTTAGTCCCCATTCCTTTCCCACCCCTCACCCATTCTCTAGATGAGGGGACATCGCTTATCTGATCAGCCAGATTGCAGGACAGAGACCAGGCTATATTTACTAATGGAAATGATCATTATATTTTAAAATGTCAAGTAGGTGCATTTCTTATCCTCTCTTCTACTTTTTGTAGCTGCTTTGATGGGACATCACTAAGCTAAGCCAAGATCCCTTAATGTCTACTTTATTGTCTTTTGCTTTATTTGCATGCTTCTTAAATGTCATGAATACTGGTCCCTTGGATGGTATGGCCCAGCAAGAAGGTGATAATACCCAAGAGTTGTAGTTGGGATGTAGGGTGTTTTTGGCAATTAGACTAATTTGCAAGCTTCCCTTGGTCTTAACCAGAGCACTACATTGGATATACCAGGTATTAGTCCCAATAAAAAATATTTTACCTTGTATACATTTGGTTTTGTTTTCTATGTGTATAGCATCCTCAGGACTAAGAGCTAGCATTTACTAAGTGCATACTATGTGCCAAACAGTGAGTGTTTTACATAAAGTAACTCATTTTGTTTTCATAATGACCCTGCGAGAAGGTACTATTTTTATTCCTTTTTTTTTTTTTTCCAATTTTTTCCAAAAAGTGCCCAAGGTTTTCTGACTGGTGAGTGAGCAAGATTTGAACCTAGGGCACCCGCCTTTAATTGCACATACCTTGTCATTCCCTCTCTCCTCTTACCTACTATACTTTATCATCTTAAGAAACTGCCTGGGGTGGGGGATGGGTGATAAGGTAGAATGTTGGAATCCTAGGGTCTCCTGCACATATACCATCTTAGTATCATCAAAACTCTGCCTCGAACCCCTGAGGGAGGCCAATTCAAAGTCAAAAAGAAAGAAGAATGCAAAGCCATTATTTGTGTGACCAGAATCAAAACTCTATTTTGAGTTGCATTAACTAGACAGGTTTTTTTCCCATAGCTTGCTGACTCCTCTGAATGGGCACTTAGCTCTGGCCCCTCTTAGCTGCTGTTGAAATTTCTATAACCTCAGTGGTTCTGGGATCAACAGATGATGAAACTTTTTAGCAGATCCACTCTCTCTGAGCCAGTTGACAAGTACAGGGCTGGTATCCCCTATCTTAGAACAAACTATTAATCAGAAAGAAAGGCCACAACCATAAATCGACATGAATTGGGTACTGTCGTCCCCGAATGACTTTGCCCTGCCAAAAGTGTTTTTGGCTTGATAACATTGGTCGACACTGGCCCTAGCCCAGCGGTTTTCAGTTTTTCTTTATGGAGTCGAATAGACTAAACTCAGCACTTTCTCAGTCTCTCAAATAAGTGCACTGACATCATTTGGAAATTATAAGAATCCACATATCAGGCCAAATTCCACCCTGGGTTCAACATCCGCTCCCCCCCCCCAGCCCCAAGATCAACCCCCAAGAGTATGGTTAAGTGAGGGTAGAACTTGGCCGGAAGCTTGTTATTTCTGCAGTTTTAATTACACATACCTCATCCATTTGACCAAATTAGGAGCGAAGGTTCATGGAGGGAACCTTCGCCTATTGGCTTGCTTCAATGTCTGGTTCTTCAAGTACCTAACTTGGGAATTCCAGGAAAATAGTCAAGAATTGACATTTTACATTTTTAGGGCTGGAAAGAACTTGGCTCATTAGTATCTAATCCAAACCCTATGGTTTTGTAGACCAAAAAAACAAAAACAAAAACAAAAAAAGCCCCTGAGATTTAGAAAGGAAAAGTGCTCAAGGTCATATGAAAGGTATGGTGAGCCAGGCCAAAAAGAAAACAAAAAAAAGAAGAAGGAAAAAAAAAATCCAGGAATCCATTTCTCTTGTTTAGTGTGCTTTCCACACACCCAGCTAGAACAGGGTGATTTATCACAGAAATTTGCTCCTGCTGTATTCAGTAGTGGGAAGGACCTAGGTTTTAGAGCCAGAGAATGGTAGGAGTAAATCCAAGTTCAAGTACCTCCTAGTCATGGGTGCCTAGTTTCTTAACTTCTCTGGGTCTTAGTTTTCCTACTTATCAAATGGCGAAGACTGAGACATACTTCCTAAGGATTTTGTGACCATGAAGTGAAATGATATTTCCCAGGCCAGGGAGGCACAGGAGCTATTTGGTGTCCTCCTTAGGGCTCCTGGATTATAAATGACAGAAACTCAAACTGGCTTGGGCATAAATGGGAATTTTTTAGGCTACCTGTATGATTTTGAGTGGATTTTGGCTCAAGAGAGGCTGGTTCTATAGGCCTAAATGTTATCATTAGAAATTACAGTTTTCTTCTGTGACCCTCTCAGGCCAGCTCCATGTTGGTGTGACAGGATGGCTATCAGCAGCTCCGGGCTTCTATCTTACAAGGTTCCAGTCCAGAAAAGGAAAAACTTTTCTTTCCCAATATTTTTTGCTGGAGGTCCCAGAATTAAATCATACCCCTAACTCTGATAAAATATAGAATGGAACAAATCAGGTGCAACACCATTCACTGTGCTATACAGCTGGGTGATACATTAGAAGGTCAGGGGGAGGTCATATGTCCGCTCGTGGAGCTTGGAGGTAATGGTGAGAGAGGATGGGGTGAACCTCCAGGACCAGGTTGCGAGTGGGGCAGGACTACTTCTCCATAAAACAACTCAAATGCTCTCAACAAGATAAAAGTGAGTGGACACCAGAGAAGCAAGATAAGTTTCACTTCCCTTCTTTCTCCTTGCTCCAGGTTTGTCAACACTCAGGAGGGTGTTTGTTCTCTCCAATTTGTGATACAATTTATCTGTGCAAGAAGGAAATAGGTAGTACTGAAGTTAGTGCCTCTTGGGCTGAGTAATTAGACTTTTAGGGTTAAAAACAAAGAGTTGGTCAGAGGCAGTTATTATTTTCTGCTAGCTATGCTTTACCTTTCTTTATAAAATCAAAACAGCAAATAATGCTTGCAAATAGGGATACCACATACCACCCATCATGAAACGTGAGTCGTCACACTCTAGCACTATGTCCAATTGAGATGTAATGTTGCTTATTAAAACAAAAATTATTTAATAAACATATAATGTGTGCTAGGCACTGTGCTTGAATTAATTACAGACGATACAACAAGCACGTTAAAAATAGTTTTGAAGGTAATATACCTAAAGATTCAGTAAATGAAAAAGTGTTTATTGAGGCCTAGCCATGTGTTGACCATCTTTCTAGGCAGTACAGGAAGTAAAAAAAATTAGAAGCCAGAAGACCATAGTGATTAAATACACAGGGCTTTGAAGAGAGATGGCTATGTGTTCAAAATTTGGCTCCATCCCAAATCCACTGCATGACCTTGAGGAGCCTATCATTGAACTCAAGTTCTGTAAAGTGAGCCTAAGAATCACATTTATATTTCAGGGTAATTGTGAGCATTAAAAGTCATAACGTATTTCAAGTTACGTGGCACACGTCACAAGGTAGGTTACAAAATGGTAGTCTGTATAGAAATTTTTGCCATGATTTGCTGCCACCCACATCCAAGCCCCAGTATGCATATGTGTGCCCCCCCGCCACGGAACCACTGATGTAGTAGAAGCTGGGGCTAAATATATATGCTGTGATCACACGGGTCCAGAACCTGAAAGAATTTTGTAACCTCTAGTTGTTCAGGTCATTTTGCTACCAGTGCACTGCCTGCAGCTGCCTCCATGGCACACATGGCCACACACATGCGAACTGTGAATTGTTGATGATACATGAGAAACCAAGCAGGCAAAACACATGGGTCCCCACGTGGTACATAGTTGTGATTCTCATACAGCAGTTAGCCTGTTTACGGTGAGGCCGGCCCAACTGCTAATTGTGTGACAAAGGCAGTGGGAAGGGGGCTTCCCCCTGAAATAGCAATGATAGGGCTTCTGCCTCTGGTCACAATGCACTAATGGGTACTGGATTTACTTTCTCTTGCTGAACAACTACATACCAGACATAAGTATGAAACGGACACAGTATGTGACGTGGGGCAGCTGGCAACTCAGGACAGTGATTCCTGAGAGAAGAGCAATCAATGCTTGCCCCAGATTACTGCCTGGAGAAAGGGGCCCAGGAGCCTCCTTGATTCGAGGTTGGAGCTCAGGGAGGCCAACACAGATGGAATTCTGAAGTGAAAACTGCATAGTTTGAATCTGCTCTTTTTTTCCCTTCTTTTTCTAGTTTTCCCAGAATGGTAGCTTAGACACTTGATTTTCAGATTTTTCATCTTATACAGGTATCCGGTGCTGTAAATATTTTTCCAAGCACTTTTCTCTGCATCTCACAAATTTTGATAAGTTGTATTTTTATTTAGTTCAAAATATTTTTAAATTCTCTTGAGATTTCTTCTTTGACCTATGTGTTATTTATTTATTTTCCAGAGGACATTATATTTTATTGTATGAATGTCAAGTGTTTTCCAGTACTTATTTACTATATTTTATATATTCTGCAAAATAACCATTATTTTAAAGTATACTGGAATTCATAACAGAAGGAATGCAAAGAATAGATGCTCCAAATACACCCAGTATCATCCAGTCCTTTAGATAAGAAATGTTTCTAGTGTTATGGGCAAACTTGATCTTCTTTGAAATGTGTTGTCCCCCACTTTTCTGTTTCCGTCACAGTAGGTATAAGTAGTTATTGAAGGATGTACTCGTCTAAATTCCAATCAATAAGAACCCATCGATTTGTTGTCTCAGCATCTTCTTTCCAACTCACTGGTTTTCTCCAGATTACAGAGCTCGTGGACAGCTTGGACGATCATTGGTTTTGGTTTGTCTTTGATCACCACCAGCCCCATGTAGTCATTGCCCTTATTTCTCACATTCTTCTCCCACAGAAGATTCTGAATAAATACAGTTCGACTTTCTTCCTTCATGTTTCCTGGTACTTAAATGTGACTGTGATAACGCTCTGATCAGGGTGAGGTTGTGTGGTTGGTAAGTGTTGGAGTTTTTTCTGCAAACGTATTCCAGAGAGACTGTCAAAGGCATGGAGATCCAGTACATTAGAGAGATCAGCTCTTGATCTTTGTGTTTTTAAAAATTTTTCCCAGTCCATTTATTGATCTAATGGTCATTCTTAATTTGCATAAATCCTCTTGTGAAACCCAGTCTGATTAATGATGATGATATCTACCAAAGCAGCTTGCCTAGAAGCCTCATGGCTAAGGCCATCAGGTTTTTCTTCTGCTAAATGTTTTAATCCGTATTTTGAATCTGTAAGAGTTATGGTCCCAGCAAGATAAATATCAATCCCTAATTCATCATCAGCTCAAAACAGAGAAGTTATAGCCCAGGATCTGCTAATCCAGTGGTCTCTAATGGCATATCATCAGATTTTCCTTTCTGCATTTGTAAGTTCCAACCTTTCTTGGTAGAGTGCTCCACTTTGGCTGACAGCTAAGGATTTCTCCACTGTACTTCCTTCCCCAAATTTGTTTAAAATAACTACTCCTCTTTTACTATGTTGCTCTGTCAAGATAGAGTTCAAAAGTATTGTCTTCCTAGCACCTGAATACCTGGTGATTATTGTGACTGGGATCTTAACAGTAGGGCCACACTTTTCCTCCTCCTCTCTTTCCTTTGTCTCAGTGGGGACCAATCCAGGATGGTTCTTCTCTGCCTGCTCCTCTTCCTCATCCACAGATCCAATAGCCTGTAACATCCCAGCCAGCCACACAGCATGCCTCTCCCTTAGCTCAAGAGCTGGGACCCCCATGTGTTATTTAGAAGTGTATTGTTTAATCTCCAAGTATTTTGGGATTTTTCCAGCTATATTTTTGTTACTGATTTCTAGTTTAATTCCACTGGGGTCTGAGAGCAGACATTGTATGCTTTCTATTCCACCAATTTTGTTAAGGTGTGTTTTATGGCCCAGAGTGTGGTCTATCTTGGTGAATGTTCCATGTGAGCTTAAGGATCAACTGATGGCACTGTTGAGTTCAACTATTATGAATTATGAATCTTTACTGATTTCTGCCTGCTGGATCTATTTCTGATAGAAGAGTATTAAAGTCTCCAACTATAATAGTGGATTCTTCTATTTCTCTTTGCAGTTGTATCAATTTTTGCCTTGTGTTGTTAGGTGCATACACATTCAGGACTGTTATTTCTTCTTAGAGAATTGACCCCTTCATCATTATATAATGCCTTTCTTTATCCTTGATAAAGTGAGAAAGAAGAGGACAGTGGGTCAATACAAGAATATTACTCTGTTGGGAGTTATTTTCCATTGTGGAAAATAACAACCCTGCTTTCTCGTGAAGAATCAGGGTTTCTTAGAAACTATCACAGAAACTCTGTGTTGCATTGATGGTACTTGTGTCCATGGCTTAGTACCTTTGAGCTAAAACACCATCTAGAAAGTGACAGATCTCCTGTCAATGATTCAGTTCCTCAGGAGACTCTATTTTGAGGAAAAGATTTATTGAGTGGTATAACTGTCTCATGAATAACCTTCAAAGAGCACATTCTGGGCTGCCTGAGGGAAGATCATGGTCAGGGGCGTTGCTTGGAGAAGATGGATGAAGGGAAGGGAACTAATATAAGTTGAAGGCCCATTATGAATCAGGCACGATAACAGGTGCTTTGACATATATTTTCACTCAATAATATAACAATATTTATTCACTGCTTACCATTTTCCGGTTATCTCTTTTAACCTTCAAAACATGCTGATGAATTGGGTCAATGAGTGTAGAATATTGGTTAAAACCATGGGTCAGACTGCCTGTATTTTGATTCTGGTTCTGCTCCTGGTGTGTTACCTTGGGTGAATTACTTACCTGATAAAGTGTCGTCATCTGTGAAATGAAGGCAGTAGGAGCTCCTCCTCATAACTCCTTCACAGGGTGGCAGATACAACGAGCTCTGTCATCGTAGGCCATTACTACCATTATTAGCCATAGTACAGGTCAGAAAACTAAAGCTTGAAGAGTCATGTCTGGGGCCACACAACCAGGAATTTGTTGCCTTGGGGGTGGAGTGGTAAGCAATGAAAGAAAATTTGAGTTGGATGAGCAGATGCAGCAGGGAGTGCGCGGAAGTGCAAGACAGGAAGATGGTTGAGGACAGCCTGTGGGGAGCTTAGATATTGTAAACAAGAGTAGTGGAGATGGAGTTTTCCCCAAATGAATATTTTCCTAATTTGTTTTCCTACAGAGGCATCCCTACAGATTGCTTTTTTATTGGCAAACATGCAGGATGTGTTCTCCTGGGAAGATAAGTAGGGAAGCCCCCCTCCCCACAGGTCCCCCCCAAGTTCACATGATGAGTCATGGACTATTTTGGTTCAGGTTTAGGAGGATAACCTGGTGAAATTCCAAGGCTGGCTGGTGGAAAGAGCTTTCTTTTTTGCTTTCCTTAAAGAGTTAGTCTTTGTCAACAGAGTTTCCCAGACAGGAAGAGGAAACTGGGTTCCAGTAAAAACAAGTCACTTGAGGAGAGACGGGAAGGAAGTTGTGCGGTTGTTTGGTGCTACTCGCTTTGGTTCTGGATGGTCTTTTAGTCCCTTCCCAGTGGCCAAGGAATTTAACCAACACTTTGGAATAAAGCCGAGAAAGACCCTGCAGCCTTCTAGAACCCCACCTTTGATGACTTGGTGGGGGCATCCCATTGTGCCTGAAGCCTCCTGGGCTTGCTATTCCTACCAGCTAAGGAATTTAAAACCCTTTCTGATGTCTGGGTTCTATATAATGTTTAATTTCTTCAAAATCTTCTGTTGTTGTCTCTAGGATTCACAACAACCAAGCTGTGGTAACTGGGACAGGAGGGATTATTCCCATTTTGCAGATGAGAAAACAGTTTCTAGGAGAACATGTTTCCTGCCTGAGGTCACTTAGCTGGCGAGTGGTAGTGCTGAGGCTGAACTCAAAGCTTCATAAAGAGCCTATTAAACTGGTGGCAGGGGGCAAGTGTTTGTGGGAGGGGGAGCCGGTGCAGCTGCGGGGAGTGAGGCTGGACTCCGAGGGGTGTGAACACAGGGGTGCAGTTTTCTGCACCTTTACAGCCTGCTGCCTAGCCCTGTGTCAGCCTGTCACAGGAGGTCTCAGATAGTTGTTAAAACGCGTCATCTGTGGAAAGGAAACCACCAGAAGTCAGGATTGTCTTGGCGCTGCGGGAGGGCTAAGCAGGAGTCCTGGTTGGGGAGAGTCCAGGGGACTGACATGGGGGTCTGGTGCACTGTACGGCTTTAATGAAAGACTGCCTGAGGCATGTGCTGGTCAACTACGCTGTGCAACAGCAATACACTATGTCCATCTGCCCTGTTCCGGTCAGAAAAGAAGGGCCAGGGACCCGGAAGCAGAATGAGATGCCTTTCTCTGGCTCCATGTTGCCTTGATGTGTTGTCAAACAGCACCCCTTTGGCACCTCTCTTTATCTTTCCTGCTTGCCCCATCCACCCTACCTTCCCGCCTGACACCCCAAGTCCTCCAGGTACAATCATTTTCCCCCACAAGGTGAGAATCTTTGGATAGAGTTTAAGAAAGACAAATCACCCCCCCTCCAAAAAAGACAAATGGGCCCCCTTCATCCTTACTGATGGCAGGGTAGGGAGGCAAGAAAACTTTGCAGTCAGGTCGCCTTGGGGTCTTCTATACTAAGGTCTCCCGGGCCTTATGGTAGCTCCCCCTCCTTTGCCCTCCCATGTCCCAAACCACAAGCCCAGGTGTGCAGCTCAGGTGAGTCATATTTGGCTCTTCAGAGAACACGCAGGGAAAACAGTCTGCTCCCGGGATGCTGAGAGAGGGCCCTGAAAGAGCTTATTGCTCATAGATTGGAAGAAGAAACATAGTTAAAATGTCTGTGCTACCCAGAGCAATCTACACTTTCAATGCCATCCCGATCAAGATACCAATGACATTTTTCAAAGAACTGGAACAAACAGCCCTTAAATTTGTGTGGAACCAGAAAAGACCCCGAATCGCCGAGGAAATGTTGAAAAGGAAAAACAAAGCTGGGGCATCACGTTGCCTGATTTCAAGCTATACTACAAAGCTGTAATCACAAAGACAGCATGGTACTGGCACAAAAACAGACACATAGACCAATGGAACAGAATAGAGAACCCAGAAATGGACCCTCGGCTGTATGGACAACTAATCTTTGACAAAGCAGGAAAAAACTCCCAGTGGAAAAAAGACAGTCTGTTCAATAAATGGTGCTGGGAAAATTGGACAGCTATATACAAAAGAATGAAACTTGACCACTCTCTCACACCATACACAAAGATAAACTCCAAATGGATGAAAGACCTCAATGTGAGACAGGAATCCATCAAAATCATAAAGGAGAACATAGGCTGTAACCTCTTTGACATCGGCCACAGCAACTTCTTTCATAACACATCTCCAAAGGCAAGAGAAACAAAAGAAAAAAATGAACTTATGGGACTTCATCACGATAAAAAGCTTCTGCACAGCCAAGGAAACAGTCAAAAAAACTAAGAGGCAGCCCACGGAATGGGAGAGGTTATTTGCAAATGACACTACAGATAAAAGACTGGTATCCAAGATCTATGTGGAGAAAGGGGATCCCTCCTACATTGTTGGTGGGAATGCAAGTTGGTACAGCCACTCTGGAAAACAGTGTGGAGGTCCCTTAAAAAGTTAAAAATTGAGCTACCCTATGACCCAGCCATTGCACTACTGGGTATTTACCCCAAAGATACAGACCTAGTGAAGAGAAGGGCCATATGCATCCCAATGTTCATAGCAGCATTGTCCACAATAGCCAAAGCGTGGAAGGAACCGAGATGCCCTTTAACAGATGACTGGATTAAGAAGCTGTGGTCCATATATACAATGGAATATTACTCAGCCATCAGAAAGAACGATTACCCAACATTTGCAGCAACATGGACGGGACTGGAGATTATGCTAAGTGAAATAAGTCAAGCAGAGAAAGACAATTATCATATGGTTTCACTCAGTTATGGAACATAAGAAATAGCAGGGAGAATGATAGGAGAAGGAAGGGAAGAATGAATGGGGGGGTAAACAGAAGGGGGAATGAACCATAAGAGACTATGGACTCTGGGAAACAAAATGAGGGCTTCAGAGGGGAAGGGGGTGGAGGGTTGGGATAGGCCGTTGATGGGTATTAAGGATGGCACATATTGCATGGAGCACGGGGTGTTATATGCAAACAATGAATCATGGAACACTACATCAAAAACTAAGGATGTACTGTGTGGTGACTAACATAACATAATAAAAAATTAAAAAAAAAAAAGCTTATTAGGTGTGGAATCCCAGGCAGCAGTGCCCCAGGGCTGTCAAAGAGGGTGCTTTGTTCTTCTTTCCCTCCACCTGGCTCAGGTGGGCCGTCTTCTGCTCATTCACATGGAGGGATGCCAGCTTCTCAGCTGCTTCTTGGGACTGCCAGACTTTCACTAAGGGACATCATTGCTGTTTCTGCAAGTGCACATGGTTTGTTTCTGGGAAGACTCTTTCCAGTTTTGAATAGTTGGCCTGGGAAGAACCTACCCTGGTTGAGAGTGTTTGCCATGCTGAGCAAGTACCAGTGAACAACAGCAGTAATGATGATGGTAATAACAATTGTGTGCTTTAACAAACACCTACTATGTGCCAGGCACTGTTTTAATTGCATCACATGCATTATTTTGCTTAGTCCTCACAGGAAAATGAGGTAGGTATGATCATAATATTTTAAGATGAAAAAGCTGAGACTCAGAGAGGTTATATAATTTTCTCAGGGACAAAGTATGTGTGGCAAGTACATGATAGAACCTGGCTTATGTCATAGGAATTTCTGACTTCCCAGTCCATCCTGGTTACCACTATGTCTCAAATTTCATTTGTGCGTGTGGATATTACATGATGGCCTTTGCTGGTGTGTCCTCTCCCCCAGATGGAGTTCAGTGAGGCTGGTTTGAGGGGGCATGCATACTCCTCTACCACCCATGCAGTGGGCCATGCCTCCAAGCCCATGAACCTTCATTAGCGTGCTCTGGGGACCCCTGACCTCACCTCCTGCCATCATTCTACCCCCTCCTGTTCTGGCTTCACTGACTTCTTCACCATTCCTCAGACACATCAAGCATTCCGCTGTCTGAGGGACTTTGTGCTTCCTGTTCTTTCATTCTGGAATATTCTTCCCCCTGACTTCATGCAAGACTGCTCAAATATCACCTTAGCTAAGAGGCTGTCTCTAACTTTGTGTATAAAATAGCATCCCTTTCCTCCCCCTCCATCGTGGGCTTCTATTCCTTTCCATTGTTTTGAGTTTCTTCATAGCTCTTTCCACCACCTGGCAGAGTATACAAGTGGACGGCTTGGCCAGTGTTGTTCCCTGCATGTCCTCCACATTTAGAACATTACATAGCCCATGATATACTCAATAAATAGCTGTTGAATGACTATACTGGTGAATGAAATGGCCCAGGCACACCACTCCAGATTATGAAGCCAATCTCACATTACAACTTAAGGCAAATGTTGACATATCAAAGTAGAAACTGATAAAAAAAAAAATCCAATGGGTTGTTATTAAAAACAGCAGCTGAAAATAGTACAAAGACTTTTTTAAAAAATAAGAAAAATGTTTTTCTTATGTTCATATACAGATTATGTACTTAAAATTATTGCATGAAAATTTAGAATTTTGGACTTGATCCCAGCAAGAAAGAGTTACTTGTTATTGTATAAATGAATGTGTGCATTGAGAACTCCATGTAGAAATTATATGTGCCTTCTCCCTTCTCCATGAAGTCTGTAAGAATCAATACCTATGCCTTGAAGATGCCAGAACACTTTATCCATACCTCTCTAATAAATAAGGCAGCTAAGCCAAAGTGATTCAAATAAACACTGGATATGAAGTCTAGCAAATACGAGTTTAAATCTTTCTTTGAAATTCCATGGCTAGATGACTGGATAGTCCGCATAACCACTCTCAACTTCTGTTTCCATGTGGGTGAAATAATGCAGTTAATATTTCATTCAGTCAACAAATATTTATTAAGTATTTACTATGTGTGAGGAATTTTCTCTGTGATATACCCTAGAACAAAAGGTACAACAGATCTCTGAGCTCATGGAGTTTGTATTCAAGTGATAATGGGTATGAAAAGAGTTGCATAACATCAAATGCCAGGTTGACATTAAATAAATGATTGCTGCCCTCCAACCATCTACTTTCCCTTTGCCCCGAGTTCTAGAACCTCAATTAGGTTTTGGTGTCTACCCCTTCCACATATTTCTGGGAACACTGACCACAATCATAGACTCAGGAATAAATCCTTATTATGGTCCCATACTCTTTTCGCCAGTGGTTGGGGTAGAGATAGGAATGTGACTCAGGTCTGTACAATGATAGGAGAGGGGGTTTACAAAGGAGAAAACAGAAGAGATAGCCTCATTTTGCCTCTGGAAATTGTCATGTCCAGATGTTTATATGTGGAACTGGCACATAAGAATAAAGTAATTTCCTAAACGGAAGAAGAAGGCAGCGCTGAAGACACAGAGCAGAGAAATGGAAAATACCCGGATTCTTGATGAAATTGCCAGCCACAAACTCACCCAATTCTAAAACCTACCCCACCCTTGGACTTGCTGCTACATTTCTGAATTACTAAAGCCAGTATGAATTAGTGTTGTTATTTGCACCCAAAGATACTCTAATTGATATGAATTATCGTTATGATACCATTTCTCCTGCTTGTCAGTGAGATCATTGAGAGTTGGGTCTGTTTCATGTTTATGTTTGCATTTATACTACTTGGTGTACATAGCGCCATGTTTAATATAAAGTATATTTCAATGAAAATGTATCTACAACCATATATTTGTAGCTTTGTATATATACGACTCTTTAGACTTTTTGCAGGTCTTGGGTGCAGTGCTCTATGCAGTTATATAAGAGAATGATAAATAACAACTTCCAAATGTTTGGGTATGGCAGATACAAAATTTTAAAATCCATGTACTCTAAGTCTAGATTCTGAGATTCAGTATATCTGAGGTGGGTTTACTTGAAGCAATGGCCTTCAGTACCAGTCAACACAAATATCTCTTATAAAACCCTTGAGTGTGGCTGAGCTTGCAACTCCACTGCATAAGCAAGGACAGTCCAAGCCCTGATGTCGGCTGTGTGTTCATGCCAGTGAGCTACAGTGAGGGTGGGGTCCACCCTGCCCCATGATTTTGTTCAGTGAGGTCATGGGAACTGGACAAGGTTTGCCCTGGGTTCTGAGCTGACAGCCTGAGGTTTAGTGATGTAGTGTTTCATGTCATGGGGCAATTACTCTGCTTTTGCAGGTGGAGAAACTGAGCTGAAAATAGCAGAAAGACAACTGGTCTACCTCAAGGGAACAGGGGATTTATGGGGAGAATTCTCACTGTTCTCCAAGTATACTCCCCTCCACAGAGAGGGCCCTTCAATTAAATTCTGCTTCATGTTCAGCACCTATTCCACGTTAGGCACTGTAAGGGATATAAAGATAAGAAAGATACAATCTTCCCTCAAGGGACTAAGCATCTGGTAGAGAATATTGCAAGTAATATAATTCATTCATACATATGTTCTTTCATTCATTCATTCATTCATTCACTAGTCAACCAACTTCTAGAAACTTGAAATAAAGCATCGAGTAATGCAGAAGTGGTCTCTGCTTCAATGGAGCTTGTATTCTACCAGAGAAGACATATATGAAAGTGTTAACTACTTAATCTGTGACTTAACTACATTGGTGATCTGTGCTACAAAGGAAAGAAGCACATAAAATACCATGAAAGCATTAACAAGGGATCTGATCCAGATTGGGAATACTATTACCTCCACTTTACAGGTGAGAAACTGCATGAAGAAGTAAGTAACTTGCTCAAGATCACCCAGTTAGGCAGGATGGAGCCGGATTGGCCCTCCCCAGAGTTCCTAACCATTCTACTCCACAGGAAGATATCATGAGCTCTGGAACAGACAGTTGGATAAATAAGCCTGGACCCTGGAAGAAGCTTCTGGGCAGGGGCTGTACCATGAACGAGAATGCAGTGAATGCCAGTGGAGAAGTACACTGTGCTCAAGAGGGACCTTGACTGCATCTATCTGACGGAAGAATAATTGACTTCCTGGGGAGGTTGCCTTACCTTTAGAGCCTAAAAGAAATACATAAGAGTTTCTGCAGTGAGACTGAGATCAAGGGTAAAAAGGGCATTCCAGGCAGAGAAAGGAATGTGAAAAAGAAGTCAGTAGAGGCAGAGTGGTTACTTAAGAGGACCCTGCCAGCTCTTTCTTGTGCTTTACCTATTGCTTCCAGACGTCTGTAATAGCACATGGGGCATTTGCAGGCATGTCTGCACACACTGTATTGTAGCTAGTCATTGAATATTCATTAGAGCTCCCATTTCTACAATCATTGAACAGGAAAGGACCAAACTCAGCATCTATCCCAACACGGGAACAGTGTGTCTCTTGCTGGCCTCCTGGTCCATTCCTAGTCCTAGTTTGAAGAATGGGACTCTGGAAGGAGACTAGTTTAAGACACAGGTGTGCAGCAGTGATCTAAACACAGGGACCTGGGTGCCTGGCTGGCTCAGTTAGTGGAGCATGCAACTCTTGATCTTGGAGTTGTGGGTTTGAACCCCACGTTAGGTGTAGAGATTACTTAAAAATAAAATCTTAAGAAAGGGGACAGAACTTACGTGCCATCCCCTGGAATTCAGGAAACCCTCAGCCCACTGTGATCTCTGGCTAACACATTCCCAGACTTTTAGAGCTGAAAGGGACCCAGAGATCATGCAGTCCCAAACTCCCATTTTACTGCCTATGATTTGAGGCTCAAGAAGGGAAGAGGCCACCCCAAAGTCATGCAGCCCTTTACTCAGGAATTTTATTCCCTCCCCCAGCCTCCTCCTTTGTTCTTCCAACTCAACAGCTCCAGTAAATTTCTCTACCCTCAGACACATATCCCATTTATTATCTCACTATACGGCTTTGTACTGTGCATCTATCCTCCTTACCCTGCCCCCCACTTTTGGTTTTTGTATGTTTGTTTTGCCGTGTTTTACTTTGTTTCAACCATTTATGGAGCATCACTGTGGCCCAGAAGACCCTGCTAATTGATTTATATGCATTATCTTTTGTATCCTATAGTCGTCCTGTAAATTATAGATATTCTTATGCCCTTCTTACAGATGCAAAAACAGAGACCTTGGGAGATTAAAGTGCTCTTCTCCAGCTCACATAGTGGGTATTTATTTGAGCCATGATTTTAACCCTTGTCTACCTGACTCAAAGCCTGTGCTCACATCCAGGCAGCTACAGTGTCTCTACCCACTGCTTCTCCTTCACAGAAGCCTGATTTCTTTTAGGCTAGAAGCATTGAGTGGTTGGCAGTCTATATTCTCCTTGAGACATGGGTGTCCCTTTACACAAGTAACAGGTTTTTCTTTCATAAGTGTGCTTTTTATTGCTTCTTGGCCTTTTGGTTAAAATCAAGTATAAAAGTGTATTTCTCCCATGTGCCATCTATTTTAACAACAGCTGGTATTTTCAGGCAAGATTGAAATAGAAATTCATGATGTATTGTAATGGCTTTTCTTCTTCACCTAGGGAAATACTGTGATTTTTAAATATGATTTTTTGTTGATTTCTTATCTAATCCTCAGAACTTTGGAGGAGGGGAAAAGCATGGCTACCTTGACTGTCAATTTTGGATAAGCACTCAATTTCCATAGTTTATGTATAGCTCTTTGGGAAAGATAGAATCAATTTTATCTGGTACCCAAAAGGATATGATGCCACATCTCATTGTTTTCTATGTCCTTCTGGTGGAGTGTCAGCAACTGCTCTTATTATGGATCCATTTAGCCTGGCCCGTAACTAGAGAACATTATCTCCCTTCCCAGAATGCTCTTGGAGGAGCCTACATATCAAATTACCACACATCACGCAGGAATCTCAGGACTCTTGCCACTTACTGTGAATTTACAGTTCTTCATCCTCTTCCAAACTCCTAGCGTTTCTTTTGATGTGAAAAAGCAATTTTAAAATGTACCATATCTAATATAACACATGGACATATTCACCACACACATTCTTTTAATTAAAAGAATCGGTACACTGCCTTTTGCTGACAGTTAACACCAATGCTTTAATGCCATTTTCTATTATTGATTTATGAGGTGCATACTCAAAGCAAATTAGGGAATAAATCATCGATGACATTGATTTGCTTACCAGCTCTCTAATAAATGTGTATAATTAATTGTGGGTGTGCTACCTGCCCCTGCTTGTTGAGACCTTCCCACAGTTTTGGCCTCTTCTCTCTGGTACACTGCTGGGCTTAATGGAGAAGGATTGGTGGTATACCTGAAGGTCTAGTGCAGGTGAGAGCTTAAGCCATCAGTATATGTGAGACTCTGAGTTGGAAAAGGAATTTTCGCACATTTCTTATGAAGAGATGGGTGGGGAGGGAGTTTCTGCTTGTGTGAGGCAGCTCCTTATTTCGAAGGATTTGCTTGGGTCCCAGTAACACCTCTGGAACCAGTTATTTCTCAATCAGGATGGCCATAGAATCAAGTGGCTTTTACTTTCAAGGTCATGCTGGGGAAGGGCCTTGGTCTGCAGGTGTCAGGTAAGAGGAGCAGGTGGACATGCTTTTGTTTCATTGGTCAAAGAATCTGCTCTTAAAAAAGCAAGGTTCTTTTTGTTTGTTTTTGTTTTTGTTTCTGAATGCAGGAGGGGAGCTCAGTACCCTTCAGGGGGCGGTAGGGTGCAGTGGGAAGTGTACTTCCTTTAGGGTGAGCGTGATTCAAATCCCAGCAACGTGACTTACTCTCACACTTCAGTGTACCTTTGGCAAGTTATTTAACTTCTTGGTCACTATTTCCTTGTCTACAAAGAAGGAAATAATAATTGTAGCTACCTCTTAGGGTTGCTCTAAGGATTAAATGAGATAATTTGTGTGAAGTGTTTAGACCAGAGCCTGGCACATAGTTGACATTACATGGTCACCATTATTATTTATTATTCTGGAATCCATGGATGGGCTTTTGTGTGTCTGTAAATCTGAAGGTCTGTGAAAACTTTGTGTGTGTACACGTTTCTGGGGAGTGGGTCCATGATATTCATCGGAATCTCAGAGGGATCCCAGACATCCCAAGCGTTGAAGACTTTCTGCCCAAGGGGATCTCCTTCCCAGTTTTGGAGCATTCCTAACTTGGGGTCTCCTTCTTGCTTTGAACATGCTATTCCACCTGCATGGACTATACTGACACAAATCCTCTCCCTCCTTGCCAGTAATAATACTACTACTAACGATGACAGTAAAAGCCCAATGTTTACAGAGCTTTTACTATGTGGTCAGGTCTCAACTTACATAAAGAACTAATTTTTCTCTGAGCCTCATTTTCACATCTTGTAGGGCTATTGTGAAAATTAAATGAGAAAATGTGGGCATAGGAGCTGATACTCTATTGGTATATAGGATGTAATCAGTATACCCTCTTCATTTTCCTATTTTGCATATATATATATATATATATATATTTTTTTTTTTTTGCAATCCTCAATGGATAACAAGCATTAGGATAATAAGCCTTTGTTGTTTTAAAACATTAAGTTCTTGGATTGTTTGTTACTGGAACATGATGTAGCCCATTCTGACAGATACATTACTGTATCCCTCAGTGCCCAGGATAATCAGGCATGTAATTAAATATTCAATAATTACATGTTGACTTACTCAGTGAGGGAAAGAAGAAAAGAAGGGTGGGAAGAGGAGAGGAGGAAAAATGTTGGAGAGAGTTAGGACAAAGTTAACTAAAGTGACTCATAATGGGTCATCTTCTCTAGAGGTGGCCTAACCAATAAATACTCTTCCATCTATAAAAATAAAGATTTTTCTAAAGCCTCCAAAAGACTGAGATTTAATTATAAAGGGAGAGAACATTTTGAGTTTGTGATGGGATCCAGGAGTCGTGGCGCATCCTGCTCTTTTTTGGGTGGTCCTCAGGTTAATCACTGTGATATTTCCAATCCTCCTTGGTACCTGTGGTCTCCTGAGAAGGATGAGACCAGAAGAAGTTTTAGACAAGAGCCTGGCACATAGTTGGCATTATGGTCACCATTATTATTTATTATTCTGGAATCCATGGATGGGCTTTTGTGTGTCTGTGAATCTGAAAGTTTGTAGGATGATCTGCAAGAAGATTCTATTGCATGTAGGCCTTTGATCCAGCATTACCGTCCTGATCTTTCACAGAAATACCCTCTTCCTTACCAGCTCTGTGTTGACCAAATCCCAGTTCTCATTGGAGTGAGGCTCATACCTCTGTGTGTCTGGCTGCAGAGGCTCTCAGTCATGTACACTGGGTCTCAGCATACTCCTGGCTGCATGGCCACACAGAATAAAGAATAAGACCAATTAAAAACAGATGCTTTGCACAACCACCAGGACCTCTCTCTATTTTAATCTCCTGAAGCACTGTTTCTCAGAGCTCAGGAAGACTCTGGCTGGTGACATAGCCGTGTGAAGGACTGATGAATTGTTGGCATTCTTTTGTTCTGAGGAGAATAAACTAGTTTCAGTTAAAATAAGAACCAGATTGCCCAAAAAAATGTCTAAGTCTTGGGACTTGCCAGTTCAAAACAACTTCTAGAGTGTTTGAATGAGAACTTTTCCCGAGGATGGCTTTGGTGAAGGAGGAGAGGCTGCCAGACACTGCATCATTAACTAAATACCACAGAAAATGGCTCTATGTTTTATTGCCGTGTGTGTTAAACTATGGAGAACAAGAAATTGGAAAGCCCAGTTGTATTCAAAGAATGGAGAACAAAATGCTCCAGCTGTTCTGTTTGGGGAAGGATAATTCATAAACAGAGAAACAGGCAACACATTTTTGGATATGACTCAACAACTAGTTGGAGGCCATCATGGTGGCAGAACTCTTTTGGCCACCAAGCACCACTCCCCACCTTCTCCCCTCAGATGTGTCTGAAGACATGTCTTAATTCGATCCTGGAGGAAGTCACGTAGCATGCGTGAGCCTGTCAAATTACCTTGGTCCTTCTGGTGACTGTTTTTTGCTTATATGGGCCTTGCAAAGTGATGTACGACCTAACACAATACCAGGGCAGCTGCTGTTGCTCCTGAGTTTGGGTTTAAAAAGAGAAAAAGTAAGAAAGAAAGTGGCAGAAATGTACCACCCACTGTCTCCTGTTAGAATCATATTAGAGCTTCCATTCAAGTCTGGAAAAATTCATCCGATGACATCTGCTTGACCTCCTGGGAAATAGAGGAGGGGTGGGGCTTGCCAACAAGATAACTTCCTCCTTCCTTCACTTCCTGCAGCCTCCCGCTCCAGCAGCGCCCATGGCTGCCTTCCAGCTGGGCCTGGATCCTCTGCTATCATGGACCCCACCCTGCACGTTCATGTCTGCATCTGGAGGCCCCACGTCCTCTGGCTGGTGGCCTACTAGAGCAAGGCAGACTTTCTCAGCCCAGCAAAGACGTTGGCTCTGGAGACAAGAAGTTAGAGAGGGCTCAAGAAGCCAATGGGTAAGAAATTCCAAGGTCTTTGTGGAGCTTCCAGTGAAAAATAGAGGTCAACCCTCCTTCAGGAATGTTGGACTCTGTTATTCCGTTTGAGCAAAAACATGAATAAGATAAGGAAAGTCCATTTCATTCAATTGTTTGTAGATTAATTCCTACCATTCAACTGTTCTTGAGCTACGAAACTGGTGTTTTCATATGGTTCTACCTACTACATTATTTCAAGATTGTTCTGGGTACTGTGAATAAAAAGAATAGTAGAGAAGTTCCTTCAGGGGACATAGCATCCAATAAGGGAGATTGGCTTATAAGTGTATGTCACAGAACATTGTGAATAGTCTAATTGTAGAGGGTGTGGCAAATCCTGCTTGACCAGAATGGAAGATTGCCAGAGTCAGTTCTTAGTTATTGCATACATGTGAGCTTCTTTGTTTAAGCCTTGTTAGTAACTCTCTAACAGCTCTTAGAATCGGGAGAAGGAGGTGTGTAACATTCTTTTTTCATTCAACTTGTTATTTTTGATTAATTTGGGGTTTATAGAAAAGTTGCAGCGATAGTACAGAGTTCCCGTATACCCATCACCCCGTTTCCCCTAATATCTTACAGTTCCATGGTAATTTGTTAAAACTAAGAAATTAGCATTGACACATTACTATTAACCATACTCTAGACTTAAGTTAATTTCATGTTTTTCCACAGTTGTCCTTTTTCTATCCACATTGCATTTAAATAGGGGTGGTTTTAAAATGTGTTTGCAAATTTTTTGACTTTCCTCCCATGGAAAGTGGGGTCTACGTTCCCTGAAAACTGGACAGTCTTTGGCGACTGTCTTGGCCAATGTAGAGTGGAAGTGACAATGCATGACTTTCCAAGTGTAGGTCATAAGTGGTGATTCTCTTGAATACTCCAGTCTTTATGTAAGTAGGCCAACTGCTCTGAGCTGCCATGTTGGGAGGAAGCTCAAGGTAGCCCATGCAGAGAGGCCACACGGAGAGTCCTTGAGACAACATGGGAAGAAATACCCAGTCACACTCCAGCCTCCTAACCCCCAGCTCCTCCACACAGTTCCAACTTTAACTATTGTCAGACTGCAACTGAGTGAATGACCCTGAGCCAGAGCTTGCCAGTCAAGTATTTCCTGAATTCCTAACTCAGAGATGCTATGAGAGGTATTACAATGATTGCTGTTTTAAGCTACTCTGTGTTGGGCTATGTTAAGCTACTCTGAATATCATTTTGTAGCACTAAATAAATGGACTAAGATGGCTCTCCCAGCAGGTCTTAAATAAGGTATGAAACTCATTCACACATAATAACCTCCCAGACATTCCACTATTTCATTTTTCACACATTCACTGAGCACCTACTATGTGCCAGGTACTGTACTAGGTGCTAGGAAATTAGGTGCCTGAGATAGTTTCTGACCTTGAATAAAGAAAAGCAGATGGTTAAACCAATGGCCCGAGTATGATATGTTAAGGCAGTGTCATGAGATGAGAGAAAAAGGACAAATTTCCCAGGAGATGTGTTGAAATACCCTTTGCATGGGCCAGAATTTGAAGGATGAATCAGAGTTCCCATTGGAGAAGCGAATGAGAGTGCATGGTGTGTTTGGAGAACCCAGAAGAGCTCTGTGTAGCTGGAAACACAGGGTTTATTTGCATAAGTTGTGTTTGGGGTTGGGGGTGGAGTGAGGCATGGAATAGGAAGTAAAAGTGAAAAAAACTGAACAGGGAGATTAAGGTCAAGTTTCCAGAGTGAAATCTGAGGTGAGAAGTAGAATGTCATATCTTTTAGCCTGGATCTGATTCTCCTTCTAGAAACTTCTCAAGAAGATATTTATTTATTTATTTATAAAAAATTTATTTATTTATTTTAGAGAGAGAGGGAGTGCATGAGTGGGAGGAGGGGCAGAGGGAGAGAATCTTCAAGCAGACTCCACACTCAGTGTGGAGCCGGATACAGGGCCCAATTCCACGACCCTGAGATCATGACCTGAGCTAAAATCAAGAGACAGCTGCTTAACCAACTGAGCCAGCCAGGCATCCCAAGAAGATAACATTTAAATGTTTGTCACTAGTGCCCTCAGGAATTTGGGCTCAAAATATACATCCACCGTATGTAGCTTGACCTCCTGGAAGACTAAATTTTGGAAATGAGTAGAAGTTAGGTTCCAAACCTCTGAGCAAGTCTGTCAAAATGCTGGTCAAGGGATTTATGAGGTTTTTATTTCCATGGGTTGTCTTTTCCATGGAGCCAAGTTTGTGTTTGTGTGTGGGGCGTGGGGATAAAACATGTATTTAAAAAGTAAACAGAGCTTAAGTAAAAGGAAATCAAATAAACTCTGTGAAGGCAGCAACCGAGGACGAACTGGGAAGAAGGGTAGAAGGAGAGTGAACTCACGATGGCAGGGGAGAAGGGGCAGTCAGAGCCCAGAGGAGAGGGGCAGTCGAGGGGGTGGATAGAGCCTGCTCTTCTGGAACTTGGCTCCTGCTTGGGCCACTGCGATTCCTTCTTTTGTTTAATCTAGTGTGCGTTTGTTTCTTGCCCCTTTGAAACGCAAGGGTCTTGACTAATTTTAGGCTTATATATACTTCCTCATTTGTTTCCCCCAAAATGTGGATTCTCAACGAGATGAAATAATTTGCCTAAGGTCACACTGCAGGTAAGTGACAGAGCTGGATTTGAACTGATTGTCTGACTCCAGCGTTGGTGTTCTTTCCAGAAACCGAAGCAATGCTTCACACCGACCGCCCTTATTTTACTCTCTGTCTGACAGCTTCCCAGCCTCTGCTGGCAAAAGATGGCCGATGCCCCAGAAGCTTGCATGGGCCCTTATGAACTCCAAGTTATTAGAAGGACTATCATTGTAGAAGGTCATATCACTGCTCTCCCCTCTCATTTTATTTCCTCAACTTCGAAACAGAGAGAGAGAGGATATGCCTCCCAGTTGCCACTCAAAGCAAGGCAAGTGCGTTAGTCTGCTCAGGCTGCCATGACAAAATATCACAGACCCGATGGCTTAACCCTCAGACATTTTCCCTGCAGCCTGGAGGCCACAAGTCCCAGAGCAGTGTGCAGCACGGTGGGGTTCTGGCTCGCAGACTGCTGCCTTCTTGCTGTGTCCATACATGACCTGTTCTCCGTGCAGTCCCTCTCTTCACCTTGTCATAAGGCCACCAGTGTGATCGAATCAGGGCCTCTGCTTATGACCTCATGTAACTTTAATTACCTCCTACCTACCCCATCTCCAAATATATATGAAGGGTTAGGGCTTCAACATATGAATTTTGGGGAGATACAATCTAGTCCATAGCAGTAAGGAAGGTAATATTGCTATAATTTCACAGATTAGGGAGCTGAGGTTCAAAGAAGATGTCCAATGGCTGGGAGCAGCTGACGGGGAACTTGAGACCAGGTCTCTGACTCCAAAATCCATGACCTCCTTTCCCAGAACTTTTGATGCATTCTTATCATTACTGATGATAAAGCAGTACAATTAGCTAATACACACACCGTGCGTACTGTGTACCAGGCACTGTTCTAGTACTTTTGGTTATGCACTCATTTTTATCTTGGAGACTGTCCCATGTTGTATTCTGTAGGTGGGGAATACAAATGCAGAAGTTACTGGAAATGAGTCTTCAGAGTAGGTGACCCTTCACTTTGGCATCTTACCTTATTCTTTCCTTTCACACCTTTGTGCATCCTGCTTGTGCTTGAGGGGGGTTTTATGGTGCTTGTCTGGGTAAGAAGTGGGGGTTTGGGTGAGTGATGAAGAGTCCTTTATCCCCTCAGATAAAGATCTGTGATTTGCTTTCTTGCACCCTTCCGGGTTTGTGGCTTCTATGCACACCTCCCCATTTCTTAGAGTTTCTGGCCAGGGCAGGGAGGGAGGTCTTTTCCATTCGGGTCTCATTTTCCACCTCCCTTCCTGCCTCCTTCTGGCAAAGACTGATCTGTCTCTTTGACAGCTGGACACCTGTTGCCAGAAGAAATAATCCCCATGTGTGCAGGGTGTTACCAAAGGGAACAGGGTGGAGAGAGGAGGGAAGGGCTTCCTGCCAGCAGCCCAATAGACAAGGGAGAGATGTGGGAAGGCCGCACTGGCCCTGGAGGGTGAGGCAGATGTTTGCAGGGAGAGGATCTGCCTGGGAAGGAGCGGGGTCCAGGGGCAGCTGGGAAATAACAAGGGATGGGAGAAGCCAGGAGGCAGAGGGGAGTCAGAGGCAGCTTGCAACTGGAAAGGGAAGGAGGGGGTGGCTGGAGGCTGAGGAAGCACATGGGGTGGGGAGGTGCTGGTGGAGGAGTCAGGCGTGGGCGGTGGTAGCAGCTCACTATTGTATGGCATTTCACTGCTTACATAGCATTTTGACCTACATTGTTGTACGTGTATAACATGTTAACCTTAGCGAAAGTCTCTGGGTCTTGGCTCCCTTGTTTGTAAAATGACTATAGCAGCACCTAGCAGGCAGGCCTCCTGAGGCTACGCATTCTGCTGAAAAGTAAGGCAAGGCTCACATCATAAGTGGGTAATGCTAATGCTTACTGGGTACTCACTAGGTGTCAGGGAATATCCTGGGTGCTTTTACGTCTGTGAACTGAGACAATTCTCAAAGGCAGGTAGACGAAGCTGCTCTTTTGTAGACAAAGAAACAGGCTTCAGTTAATTCCTGAGATACATACTAGCCAGTACCAGTTTCCAGGAGGCATGCAGAGGCTGGAGGCAAAAATCAGTGGAAACACTTCGCTTGGGCCAGGACTGTTCCACGGGCTTTGTGTACTGACTTCCATGCATTTTCACAACCGGGAGATAAGCATGCTATTATTATCATTCCCTTTTTACAGATGGAGAAACTGAGTCACAGGCAAAGTGGCGGGGAGGTAGGTTGTGAGTGAAATTTGAACTGAGGCAGTGTGGTTCTAGAGTCTACGGATTCGTCTACCGTTTTCTACAGCAGTGAGTGAAAGAAATGTGGCTTTGTTCTGAATTTCAGGTGACTGACTCCAAATCCTGTGTCCTTCCCACTAAACCAGACTGCCTTTTGGACTTCACTGAAGGGACAATATATATGTCCTAAGAGTAGTGAAAGGGAATTGTCATGCAACACATGCCAGGATGAGCTGAACAGATGGCCCTCTTCCCTACCTGCCAGGTACAATCTGACTCGAGGACCCCACACCAGGATCCTAACAAACAAATATGTCGATGAAAATGCCATGGTTTCTGGTTCCTTGCAGATCAACCAGGTTTCATGCACTTGGGTGACATCCAGCTCCAGAATAATCTCTACACACAGGGAAGTAGGATATTCAAGTGGTTTAAATGCCAGGCTCAGGTGACAGACCTGGCTTCACGTCTCTGTTCTGCCATTTGCTGGTGTGGGACCTCCATCTCATTGCTTCATTCCCTTGAACCTTAGTTTTCTGCTGTAAAGTGGGTTGGAACAGTACCGATTTTTTAAGGCCATTGTCAGGATTAAGTGAGATCATGCTTGCAAAGGGCTGCACCCTCTACTTGGTGCATGGTCAGGTGTGAAGTAAATGTTAGCATTGGGGTTAAGAGCGTAAGGCCTGGCCAAAAGTACTTAGGTGTAAGCCCAGGCTCTGATATTGACTCTTTGTGTGGCCTCAGCAAGTCAGCAAAGGCCTCTGGGTCTTGGTTCCCTTGGTAAACTGGAGATGGCAGCATCTACCACACAGGATGGCTATGAGTGTTGAGTGAGTGACCTGAAGCAGGAACAGCACGGCAGCTAAATGATTCAAGAGCTCTTACAACTCCCAGAAATTAGGAAGTGACCACTGGGCTGCTTCTCTCAGTCTCACTTTGTCTTGCCCACTATTTCAGGGCACTTTCCCCTACCGGCCAAAGTCTCGAGAAGTGGCCATCACTCATGATGGCCTAGAAACTCATGAAATTGGGAAGATTTCACTAGAGTATAGTTTTATGAAACCTTTATCATTGTGTGGAACACGCCTGTGCTAGGGGCTGCGGGGTATGCAGAAATGTCAAGATAGGACCCTTTGCATGGGCTTTGCATTCAGGCAGTTCTAGGTTTCAGACTGGGTAGGCTGCTCTGCCTTTCTCAATTGCCATTTCCTCTTCTGTAAAATGGAAACAATAATTTTTTACCTTGCATGCATTACTGGATGATGAAATAGAAGGGCACAGGACTTTGCCCAGCACCTAACAAGCTTCAAGCAACTGATGATTGTTATTCTTGACCATACGGGTCCAGTTTTTTTTTTTTTTAGAATAGGTGATAATTAATGGAAAGGCCCTGCTGTTTTTCGATAAGAAATATCTTATACAATATCATCTTTATATCTTTAATAACTCGTATTTTAGGAAGAATATCTTCAATAACTGTTAAGGAAGAAAGGGAAGAAGGGAAGGAAGGAAGGAAAGAAGGAAAGGGGAGGAAGGGAGGAATTCAAAATTAGAGCTACCATAAGTCCTGCCTTAATTTCATATTCCTTGCTCTGTACTATCTATCTGTCCTTTCTCTGATGCCCACCCTCACCCCTCCTTTAAAGCTATTTATACATTCCGTCGGACACTTGTTTTGTGTGAAGAAGTGATCTAGTTAAATAGTTCCTGTACACTGAGTCAGTTTAAGATCAAAATGTAATAATTACAAACATATAAATATAGCAACTCATATTTACAGAGAGAAAAGAGAGAGTGAGTTTCTACAGAAAAGCTAACTATAGGGTATGTTTACTTTCCCCCCACAACCTTCTGAACTGGTTTTAACAAAGTCAACTTCTGAAGGGTTTCCATTTATATGATTCATCTAAGACATCCTCTATGGACTCAGTTCCTTCCAGGACCTGCATTCCAGGCAGAAGTCTGGGACAGGAATGTTTGTGTGTGTCTGTGCTTACGTTTCAAAAGCCAGATGGAATTTTATGCCTCCTTTTTTTCTACCCTGAAAGCTTGCACTCACTTTGGCTTCTTGAAATCATGTTCAGTAGTGTAATTCCAAAGCTATCTCCTTCTCACTTTCTTTATTTCTTTTGTTAATGTCAATCTCTACTAAGAAATCAATGAATTTCTAGAAGGTTATGGCAGCTACAAAAGATACTAATCTGGACTTTATCTGGGTTCTCTTCATTATTCATCACCCTTTTTACCTGTATTGTCTTCTGAGCTACATTAACATCCATTACTAGTTTCCACCCCAAATTATATTACAAAGCTATAGTAATTAAAATAGTATAGTACTGGCATAAAAACAGACACATAGATCAATGGAACAGTATAGAAAGCACAGAAATAAAGCCACTCATATGTGGTTAACTAATTTTCAACATAAGTGCCAAGAATACACAATGGGGAAAGGATTGCTTCTTCAATAAATAATGCTGGGAAAATTAGATATCCATATGCAAAAGAATGAAATTGGATCCTTACCTTATACCATATATAAAAGTCAACTCAAAATAGACTAAAGAGTTAAATGTAAGACCTAAAAACATAACATACCTACAAGAAAGCATGGGGAGAAGCTCCTTGGCATTGGTCTTAGCAATGATATTTTGGATTGGACACTGAAATCACAGGCAACAAAAGTAAAAATAAATAAGTGAGACCACATCAAACTAAAATATTTCTGCTCAGCAAAGGAAACCATCATTAAAATGAAAGGGCAAACTCCAGAGCGGGAGAAAATATTTGCAAAGTGTGTGTCTGCTAAGGGGTTAATGTCCAAAATACTTAAGGAACTCATACAACTCAATAGCAAAAAACCCAAATAACCTAATTAAAAAATGGGCAAAGGAGTCAAATAGAGATTTTCTCAAAGAAGACATACTAATGGTTACAGGTGTATGAAAAGATGTTCAACATGACTGATCATCAGGGAAATGCAAGTCAAAACCATAATGACATGGCTATCACCTCACACCTATTAGAATGGCTATTATTTCAAGTGAAAAGATAGCATGTGTTAGTAAGGATGTGGAGAAAAAGAGCACTCCTGTACACTGTTGGTGGAAATATAAATTGGTACAGTCATTAAAGAAAACAGAATAAATATGGAGGTTCCCTTAAAATTAAAAATAGAATTACTATGTGATCCAGCAATCTCACTTCTGGGTACATATCCAAAGGAAGTAAAAATAACTGTCTTGAAGAGATATCTACATTCTCATGTGCATTGCAGCATTATTCAAATAGCCAACACATGGAAACAACCTAAGTGTCCATTGACAGGTGAATGAATATACAAAATGTGGTATATGATTCAACTGAAGGGAATATTATTCAGCCTTAAAAAGAAAGGAATTCCTGCCATTTGCAACAACATGGATGAACCTGGAGAACATTAAGCTAAGTGAAATAAGCCAGACACAGAGACAAATACTGCATGATCTCACTTATATGTGGAATCTATGAAACTTAATAAAGAAAAAATGTTGAACTCATAATAACAGAATAGAAGGGTTGTTACCAGATATGAGGGTTGCAGGAAAAGGGAAATACCGATCAAAGAGTACAAACTTTCAGTTATAAGATGAATAAGCTCTGAAGACCAAATGGACAGCTTGATGGCTATCATTAATAATAACGTATTGTTTCTTTGAAATTTGCTAAGAGAGTAGATCTCAAGTGTTCTCGCCACACACACACACACAAGGTAGCTATGTGAACTGATGGATATGTCTTTAAAAATTGCCAAGTAATTGCTCCTCAGCAACCCCTGATGGTCCTTAGTAGTGTCTTTCTTGCTGATATTATCATTAGGGATTCAGTAAATATGAACAGAAAATTTATAAAAGAGGAAGTTAATAGAGGAAAACTGCAATAAATTAGCACATAAGTGATTAATGTAAAAGAAGCCAAGAAAGGGGATAAAAAGGAATATTTTTGTGAGAAGTAGAATAAAGTGACTTATTAGCAATCACACAAAATGTAAATAGACTATTCCAATTAAAATAGAAAGTTTATCAGACTGCATGCAAGAATAAAGAAAGGTTGAAAGTATATATACCATCTAAAGACTAACCTAAAATAGACTTTAAGCCAAAAAAATTACTAGAGATAAAAATGTACATTTCAGTTATAAAAGGTTTATTTCACCTGAAATTTATAATAATTCTAACTTTGAGGGTATTTAATGAGAATATCAAAAATAAAGATTGTGAGAAATAGAAGACAAAACAGATTAATTCACAATCACAGTTAAGATATTTTAACGTATCTCTCATAGTAATTGATAGAAGACCAAAGGAGAAATCTGTAAGATATAGAAGATTTGAACATAATTAACAAACATATGCAGAATACTGTACCTCAAAACCAAAGAACGTACTTTCTGTTCAGATGTACATGGAACATTTACCATTTGCTGAACTATAAAGCAAAGCTCAATAAATTTGAAAGAAGTCAAATTACCTAGAGACTGTTTTCTAACTACAGTAGAATTAAGCTAGAAATTTAAAGGTACCCAGAGAAGCAGCCCTATGTATACTTCGAAACCATCCAAGGGTCAATTAAAAAAAAAAAAGTTTGGAAATTAGAAGATGTTTTAAATTTAATAATAAAATATGGGATGTCCACCTGCCCCTCATTTGTTCACTGGATATTTCCTCTAATAATTTACAAATTTTTAAACCCGGGAAAGGACTAGGCCAGCTGGATCCAGAAAACAGATCTGCATGAAGCCCTTCTTCTCAGAAGGTGGGGGAGGAAACAGGGAAGACTGGTGGAACTCTGTAGGAGGGCCTCAGAGACTGTGTGACCTTAGGAAACAGAGCACTGAGAACATTTCCATCATGAAAAGCACTCCTCCTTACCCTTCTCTCTAAGAAAAAAAAAAGGGGGGGGAGGGTTCTGCTAAAGCAGAGGAGAAAACTAGAGCCTTAAATACATATATGATAAAAGAAGAAAGGCCAAAAATCAGTGGTTAAATATCTGTCATAAAAGTTGGCAGAAGAGCAGCAAATTAAATCCAAAGAAAGTAGAAGGAAGGAAATAATAAAGATAAGGGGGAAAATTAATGAAATAGAAAATAAATATTCAAAAGAAAATAATCATCAAAACCAAAATTTGTTTTCTTGCAAAAACTAATAAAATTGATAACCCCCAGGAAAAAATAATTAAAAGAAAAAGAAAAAAATACAGAAAACTAGTATAAACAAAGGGGAAAGATATTTAAAAAAGGATCACAGGTTATTATAAACATTTTTTGGAATAAACCTTGTCAGCTGAGAGAAAATGGATAAATTCTTAGTAAACACAAGATATAAACTTTTAAATAATTCTATATCTATTAAAAATAGTAAAACCATAATTTGAATCTTCCTATGAATAAAAATACAGGCCCAGATAATTTCACTGATGAATTCTTCCAAACATTTAAAGAAGAAATGATAGTAATCTTAGAAACTTCCTCAGAGAAGCAGAATGGATACTTCTCAACTTCACTAGGCCAGCAAACCTTGATATTGACAAGGATATTACAAGAAAGGATTCAATCTTTCTCATGAATATATATGATGATATTTTTAACAAAATATGTAATATGAGATATACAAAAAAGGTATATATCATGACCAAGTCAGGTTTTTTCCCCAACAAGCCACAGCTGATTTAACACTAGTATAATTTCACCAGTATAATGCAGTAAACTAATAGAAAAGGGAAGAGAAATAAGATTGATAATTATATTGTTAGGTGCAGAAAAATATTTGATAATTCATTATCCATACATGACTTAAAAATAATCATGGCAACTAGAAATAGAGGGAATTTTCTTAATTTGATAAATGTCAGTAGAAACTTACAGCAAACTTTGTATTTGATGATGAACCATTAAAAATTTTCTTCCTGAGATTGGAATTGAGGAAGAAATGGTGGAGATCACCATTATATATCACCATTATATCACCACTACTCAACATTGTATTGGAGGGCCTACCATTTGCAATAAAGCAAGAACAAGAAATAAAATGAATAAGAAATGAAAACGAAGAAGCTATCATTATTTATGTGTGATATAATTGTGTATCTAGAAAATCCAAAATAATCTATAAATAATAATTACAATTAATAACTAAAGCAATAAGAAATAGGAAGATCTGTAGGAGAAGGAAGGGAAGAATGAAGGGGGGGTAAACAGAAGGGGGAATGAACCATGAGAGACTGTGGACTCTGGGAAACAAAGTGAGGGCTTCAGAGGGGAGGAGGGTGGGGGATTGGGATAGGCTGGTGATGGGTATTAAGGAGGGCACGTATTGCATGGGGGCACTGGGTGTTATACACAAATAATCATGCAACACTACATCAAAAACTAAGGATATACTGTATGGTGACTAACATAATAAAAAATTATTATAAAAAAATAAAATATAATAAAGAAAAAACAAAACAAAAGTAACTGAAGCAAAACTATAAAACATTATCAAGAAAAATTAGGCAAGATCTAAAAAAAGAGAGAAATATATTATATGGTTTCTCTCCAAATTGATCTATAGATTTAAGGCACTCTTAATATCTGGTAGCATTTCTTTGAAATTATCAAGTAGATGTCTAAAATTTATACATAAATGCAAAAGTCACAGAGGCAATTTTGAGGAGGAAAAACAAGTTTGGACCCCATATATTACTGGATATTAAGAGTTATATAGCTATAGTAATTAAAACAGCAGGGTATTATTGGCATAAGAATAAACAGAACAATGGAGTAAAATAAGTCCAGATAGAAACCCAAACATATTTATATATATATTTGATTTATGACAAAGGGAACATGGTAAAGCAGTGGAGTGAGGATGATCTTGGAAAAATGATATTGACCCCGTCTCACATCCTACTAAAAAAAAAAAAAATCAATTTCAGATGGACTGTAGATCTCAATTTGAAAAAAAATAGCGTTTCTGGGAGATAATCTAGAGAATATCTTCATGATTTGGGGGTAAACAAAGATTTTTGAAACAACATAAAACTACTAAAAGTAATGAAATTTTTGGTTGATCAACTGGAATATATTAAAATTAAGAACTTATGTTCCCCAAAGGGCACCATTCAGGGAGTGAAAATGCAAACCACAGAGTGGGAGATGTTTTAAATATAACCAACAAAGAATTCATATTCAATCTTAAGAATCAGTTTTTAAAGACAGAAAAGCCAATTTAAAAATGGGCAAAATACTTAAACATGTCATATCTAAATAGTGAATAAGCCCATGAAAAGGTGCTCAAAATCATCAGAGGAAGGCAAATTAAAACCACAGCCCAATACCATTACAATGCTACAATGTTTGATGATGAACCATTGTTTGATGATGAACCATCATGTCTAAAAAGACAATTTTAAATGTTGACAAAGATGTTAAGCCGTTGGAACACATATGCTGTTGGCAGGGGTATGAACTGGTGCAGCCACTCAAGAAAGCTGAACATTTGTATACCCTAGGACTCAGCAATCCTAGTTTTAGGTATGTACCCAAGATAAATGCTTACACCTGTTCACCAAAAGTATCTGCAGAAGATGCAATGTCATATAAAGTTCATTGCATCACCAGTGAAGAAGTCTACCCAAAATAGTTAACCTGAATCTATTCAAGCTTTTAAGTTTAATTTCCAATTTACAGTCAATGCAGGGTAAAGGGAAACCATGTTATCAACAGACAACACTCAGATAAATCCAGAGTACTAAGGAATGTATAGAATGGTCTGAAGTCTTTAAAAAGTCTCTATCAAAGAGAAAAAAAAGCAAAACAAAACAAAGGTGAGCCAAAAATATAAAATACCAAATGCAATACATGGACCAGGACTGGATGTTGGTTGATTAAAAAACAACCCATACATGACAATCTTGTGACAGCTGGGGAAATTCGAAGGGTGCATATTAGATGTTATTGTGAAGTTATCATTATTTTTCATTGTGTGTGATGATATAGAGGCATGTTCTTATCCTCAAGAGGTACACGCTATGTATTTAGGGGGAAGTGTTATGTTGTCTGCAATTTATTTTCCAATATTTAGCAAAAATAAGTATAGCTAGATGATAGCTGAATGGATATAGTTGTAGATCTGTATACATCATGAGAAGGAAGGCAGATACGGCAGTAGATTAACAAGTTGTTTAATTTAGGCTGTGGATGTTTTCATTTTTATTATGCCACTCTTTCAATCTGTCTATTAAAATTTCAATAACAAATTCCTAGAATATATATTTTTAAATGGAATTTTGCACCTTTATTTCTTTGGAAGGGCAATTAAATTCTTTTCTACTTTAAGAGAATAGAAACCAGAATTCCTAACATATATGTTATGGATGTAGTTTATGTTAGAAATAATGTTGGAACTCCAATCAGAGAACTTAAGGTCAAAGAAAATGCCTTGGCTTTACACCAAAAGTTTGGTTCATGAATGTACATTGATATGTTTTAGGTTAAAATAAAATGCTTAATGTATGTATATATCACCTTTTAATGATTCCCAGCTTTAGCCATGTTTTTTCCAATGAGCCAACTAACCACAAGTGCCAAGTAATGCCAGGTAAGAGGGCATCCTCTGTAATACTTCAGTATGGAAAGAATGTAGAACCCAGATCATAGCTGGTTTAGTGATTAGGATTGGGCTAACCATCTGCTGTTGGGACTTCCCAGAGAAAATAAGATGAGTGAAGATGGTCCTGGTGTTCTGGGGGACCATATGTAACATAATACTTCAAACGCTGGACTCCTTGCCATCATTGTGCATGCATGGCATACATTAAATATACACATAGACCAAATCAGCAACTCATTGCTCTAGGACTCTTATAATAAGGGGGAGGAGATGTAGAGCTGATTTCTGGGCTTCCTTACATACCCCTTAAGCAGCAAGTTACCTCTTCCTCTCTTCTTTTTCTATTTGCCACTGCCCTTAAGGCCATTATTTCGTGGTTTTGCTGCAGGGACTTGCTATGGCCAGAAAAAGGTGGGACCCTGGTCCTCTTGCTGCCTGAATTGTCCTGGCCAGTGAGCTAGCTTTATGCACAGCGGTTGTTCTCTATCTTGGCTGCACTTTAGAATGACCTGAGGCTCAGCCCCCATCCTAGACAAATTAAATCAGAATCACTGGACTTGAGATCCAGATATTGGTATTTTTCAAAAGCTCCCCAAGTGATTCTGCTATGTTGTAAAGTTGAGAACCATTGGCAAACAATAATATGGATAGTTCTAAAACTTTCAATGTTGAGTGCAAAAGGTGGAAAGTGATTTATAGCACAGTACCGTTTAAGGATATCAAAATTTGGGGCGCCTGGGTGGCACAACGGTTAAGCGTCTGCCTTCGGCTCAGGACGTGATCCTGGCGTTATGGGATCGAGCCCCATATCAGGCTCCTCTGCTATGAGCCTGCTTCTTCCTCTCCCACTCCCCCTGCTTGTGTTCCCTCTCTCGCTGGCTGTCTCTGTCGGATAAATAAATAAAATCTTAAAAAAAAAAAAAGGATATCAAAATTTAACACATACACAAAAAAGCTATGTTTTTCAAAGACACACAAAAATCTAAGGACATATCTGAAAACTCAGGAAGGAGGATAAGGGAGGGGGTAGGAGTGGAATGGAGAATAAATGGGAAAATGTAAAATAAATCAAGAGACAGGCCTTGCACAGACCTTAAAGCCATACACTAAGGAGTGTGGTTCCTTATTATAATTAATATAAATAGAACATATACATGCGCCAGACACAGTGGTAATTGCTTTACATGTGTCATTTCTTTTAATCCTCATAGTAATTACAAGGCCAATATTATTATACAGAGTCAATTTATAGGTGAGGAAACTATGGCTTAGAGTTCAAGAATATTAACTAAGGTCATTCAATTAGTATATGGCAGAGTTGGGAATAAGCCTTATCTGTCTGACCAGAGTTGAGGCTCTCTTTGTTCTATTCATGGCCTGCCTTGGATCTTCTTGAACATCTGCTGGAAGGAAAGCTTCCTTCTTCCAGAACCCTCCTCACTTCACCCCACCCCTTGCCAAGGATGGCACTTACAATGGCCATTCAGAGTTCTGTGTCTACATGCAATCTTCCTCACCTGGAAACATGCAGGACCAGCCTCCGTTTCCTCATGAGGACCAGCCGTGGCTGTTGGGTTCAAGGAACAGAAAGAAGCCTCATATGATAGAATAGAGAAGGAAGGATGAGGGCTATGATGGAGGAGAGGGGAGCTCAGATCTCATTTAACATTTTCAACTTAATGTAATATATTTGACAAGAGCAGGTATTTCCTTTCCCTATGCAGACTCAGATTGTGGAAGACTTTTGTGCAACTTCATATCCATTGCTCACATCTGTCTCTGAGGACACCAATCTCACGACCCTTAGAAATTAATTATAATAATAATAATGTACTTATTGAGGCAGACACAAATATTAGTCCTCATTTTCCTCATAGGAAATGGAGGCACAGAGGGGCAACTTGAATAAGACTTGCCAGCTTGAAAGTGATGAGGCAGGAGAGACAGGAAGTGTACTCTATTATCTGGGTTGGCACCCCCTAGAGGTGAGTTGAGTCTCTGATTGCTCTTCTCCCCTCCCAACTGGATGTCCAAGTCCTAGAGGTAGAACTCTTTATCCCAGAAGCCAGACCCACCAGTCTGCGCTTTACCCTTGGGGTGCACTCCTAGGGCTGGAACAGAGAAGGCGGACCCTTTGTCTTGGTGGCACATGCAGCTACCTCTGTAGGAAAAATCAAGGGGCACTGGAGACTCCTCTTCTCCCACTTATTTCTAGCACTGCCACAATATCAAAAGTCATCCCATTGGTTTATGGAATTAAAAGGCTTTTTGTTAAAATATAATCTGAAAGGTGTGCAAAAATAAGGAAAGTTGCTCAAACTTTACTGTGTCTAAAAACCCAACTTGAAAATTGAAAATGCAGATTCTTGGGTCCCAGTAGCAAAGATTTTGATTGAACAGATACAGAGCGGGGCTTGGAAATCTGATTTTAATAACACTTGCCATCCTTCTGGAGATGGTGTTCCCTGAAGCTCACTTTGAGAAGCACTGTGTTAATATGCACTCTTCCGCTTTAATTGGTTAACGAGACTCTTGGCCCAGAGGTCAGCTGAGTCTGTGCTGGCCACTTCTCTGAGGAGGCAAGAGATCAATCCACAGCTGCTGCTCATTTGACTTACTCTCTCTGCGCAGGTCGGGGCTGTGTTCTACTCAACGCTGAGACTGAGCTTTTGAGGCCCTAACTCAGAACCCCAATCTGAGGCTTACCAGGCTTTGCCTAGACACAATTTGGGGGTAGCGAAGACCTGGTGCCATCCCAGGACCTCACACAGTGGTTCTCTGCCGCATGGTTCCAGCTCAGAAGTGGAGGTGGAAAGAGAAGAGTGATATTTTGAATTGCGGTGACCTGATGTTTAAACATACTCCTGTATCTTTCCCAAGTCTTGAGTGGTATTACAACAGAATGTCACATGAGGGCGCTCTAGCGAATCAATGGGAGCTAATTCCACTGAAAATGGGGAGGAGGGGGATTTGTGTTAATGATAGATTTCACCTTTTGGGTGTGATGGAGCCTTCTAACCTGGGAGGGCCCACTGAGCTTTCAACTATGCATTCATGCCCGCTGGTGCTCAGTGCGCGCACGTGTGTGTGTGTGTGTGTTGCACACCTAAGGGGGGGCGGGGTAGGGAGTATGAGGAATAGAAGCTGACAAAGGACCAAAGGGAGAGAAATTGAAAAGAATGAGCTTTCAGATACCACCTTCTTTGTGATTTGAGAGACAGTTTTCTGCACTGTTATGAAATACCCCATCCTTTTCCTTCAAGGGGAGAAATACCAGATCTCACAGAGGTCCTTGAGAGGAAGGGAGCACGTGGAAAAAAGTGCCAGAAGAAAATGCACACAGAGAGGGGCTTGTCAGTATAGGCACGTGTCTTGGGATCTGCTTTTGCTGGGACCATATCGGCCTCCCTACCCCGGCCCTCGGCCGTCACAGGCTGACATGGGGGGCAGCCGGCACTCTCTCGGGCAGCTGCCCATGTGAGGCTCATGCCCCAGAAAAAGGAGCTCTGGTTACACTTCAGTCACAAAAAAAAAAAAAAAAAAAAAAAAAAAAAAATCAAAGGCAGCAAAAGGCCTGAAAGGGCTTCATTTTCTCAATTTAATTACAGGACCGGAGGATCCATTTAGATCTGGAAGGAGCCTGATTTCAACTCGTTATAAAACAGTTGAATAGAGTACTGGATATGATTTTTATTCCCTACTTTCCCAGCTTTCCCTCCCCTCACCTTCCCTCCCCACCCTCAATGCAAGCTCTTAATGGCCTCTTGGGCCCTTTTCAGTCCCTCCCCGTAGACCCATGATAAGGAACATAAATGAAAAACCACATTTGCTCCCCTTTCACCTGGGAAAGTCTACTCAAGAGGCTGAAGCCAATTAGAGCCAGCAGTGAAGGCCCTTAGACTATCCTGGGCCCCCGAAAGGAATGACAGCAGGTGAGTGATGAGGGGACCTCCCCCTCTGGGCAAGTGCAGTGGTCTCATTGAGAAGGTATTTGGTTATCTGAGAAAAAAAGGGGCCCATGGCTGTTGGATCAGATGACAGCGCTCCAAATGCTTTTGCGGTTACAAGTTGTTTTACTGGGGAGTGGAAGATGTAGATCAAAGCTTAGTTTCAGGTACACATGCTGGGCTTCTCCCTTGCCCCCACTCCCTTGAACACAAGCATGTGCACATACGCGCATACTTGCACACATACCCGACGCTCCTGGCCCAAAGCGAGGCCTTGAACTTTAAAAGGCAAGCTGAAAAAAACAGATTGGGGGATGAGTTATCATCTTAGAGACTGGCTGGTTTTTATACTTATGAAGTGACAAAGTATAACGAAGTTGTAGCTTCGTGAGGATAAGGCCACCAGGTTATTTGAAGAACAATGATGAGACCATCCTTTCTGGGTCATTCATTGTACGTAAAGGATTCCGTTATGACCACGTGGAGGCTAAAATTATCTAAAGCTTGGGTTGGCATCACAGAGGCAGGTGGGGGCTGAAAGGGGTGCAGTTTTCCCCCCACTTCTGGTACTTACTTTCTATGACTCGAGTTTGGGAGGGGGCCTCCTCTGGGCTCATGTTCTTTCTGTACCTGGTGACTTCTCTCTCTCTGGATCTTCCAAGCTCCAAGGTTCCAGGAGCCCAGGCCTCTCTCTGAGGCTCAAACATCTGTGTGCAACATTTGTAGGAGATTTCTACTCTTTCTATGTACGTTGCTTTGAGATTTGCTTGGAATTTTACTTATTCTCTTCCAGGTTTAACTCGAATGCTAGGGGAGACTTTTTCTTACCTCCCAAGAATTAACCCACAGTGGATATTATAGCAGGAAATAGATGGGTCAGTTAAGCATGGAAGATTTTGACTTCTCTTTCTTTGGACCTCTTTGCCTGTCCATATTAAAGCCCAGCTCTGTCTCTCTTCCTTCACATTCCTATTTACAAGCTGTATAGGACAAAGATCTCCAGGCAAGGTCTAACTTGGTTTTTCCTCATCTAAAATTTGAGTGAGCTCTTCCTTGTAAAACGTATTCACCTTTTTAAAAAAAATTTAATGTGGCTAAGCTGGGAAGCAATAAGGACACAATCTAACAACAAAGCACAATTTCATTGGTATCTTCTCTTAACCAAAAGTGACAGGTGCCTTTACAAATTATATCCGTACAGATGCCATATGGAAGCAAAGTCCATGCTGATTTCACACTGAGGTTGAAATGTACATACTCCAAACTGGTAAGAAGCCACGCGTAAAAGTAATTTATGCCTTATATTTTATATGATAGACTTGGCAGCATAAATAATCACATCTGAAGGCTTGTGATTAGCATTGGCAAACAAGAACACAGACTATGTGTAGGCAAGAGTGGATGGAAAGAATTTTCTCCTTATAATTCCCTGTTATTGACTAAGGATTTTACCTTGAAGCTGGATTCACAAAGGTTTTAGTGACGTTTAATATTTGTGCATTTTTCCAAAAAAGGTACAAAAAGTAGAAGACAAGTCTTCATTTTCTAATATCCAGATTCACTCCTGGTTTGATTCAATGGTGCTTTTAGTGGGCATTAGACTCACTGGAGAACATGTTTACAATGTTGATTCTCAGACTTCACTCCTCAGGGTGTTTGATTCTATAAGCTGAGTTGAATGCAAAAATCTGGATTTTAGCAGGATTCCTCGATGATTCATATGCTTCTAATCCAGGGAGATTGTGCTTTCAGACACACTGGTTTTGAAGAATTGAATTTTGTCCAATTAGGATTTTTCATTTTTATTTAACTACACACTCAAAGGCTTAGTGGTGTCATTAGTACTGTAGTTGAACTTATTTGATAGCATTTTATAGATTGCAAGACATTTTATAGATTGCTAGGTAGATGCCATGTCTTATTCATCTTTCTTGTTCCGGAGCTTAATACAATGCCTGCAGGACAGGAGACTCTCAAAATGTGTTGATGCATTTCACCAAATCAAAGGCATCGCTGTGATTTAACATAGCTGCAATCTCGGATCTTCAGCACACTGCCTCAAGCTCTGGAAGACAAAGCAGAACCATTATCTGACCTCCAAAGAGGCCAAATCTTAGTATCTTTACACTAACACATGCCCTCCGCCATAGATGTTTTACTATCATTTAAGGGGGGTCTGTAACAAGCTTGCTTATCTTGTTTCCTAGCCTAAAGGAAATAAAAAATTAGGAGAAGCACCTTCACTTGGCATCACACAGGTCCCACGTTCTCCCGGGTTGCTTTCTCCGACTCCGTGCCTGTCTGCAACATACGCGTCACACAAGGCTTAGCTCAAGCCTCGCTGGGACGCCGTCTCATTATTTTCACTTTCTCTTCTGATCTTCTGTGGCCTTTGGGTGTCCGGCAGCCGCTCTAAACCAGTGGTCATGTCGACCAAGCAAATCTTTATTACTTTTCCTGGCTGCTCTGCTCTCTCACTGCTCACCTTACAGACGCTGATGGGAGCTGGAATCCTACTTTCCCCTCCCCAGCTTTTCTTCCTACATTTTTGAGATCTGCAGTAGAAAAGGTAAATGGCTTCCAACTCCACAGTGTAGTGTTGAAGATCTTTAGCTTGTACCTCTGATTACAACTTGAACATTCCCTGCTTAGATTCTTGTTTGTCTTTTCATATAGATGGAATCCACTGCAAATCCTGTCACTTTCAACTCCTAAAAAGTCTCACAAACTGACCACCTTCTCCATCTCCACCACTGCTTCTCTAACTAGTACAAGTTACCATCTTCTCTCATTTAGGCTTTTGTCCTCATTTTCTGCTTGGTGTTCCCACAGCCCATCTGTCCTCCTCACTGCAGCCAGAGTGATCTCAGAATGTGAAATGATCTTATCTCTCCCTGGCTTAAATGCTGCATAGTTTCTCATTGCTTTTAAGAGAGATAAAGCTTTTCAACAGGAATTACAAAGCCCTGCTTGGTATGGCCCTTGCCCACTTCTCCAGCCTGGTCTTCCCACAAGCTCACCCCAGCCACTCTAGCCTTCTTTCAGTTTTCTGTATTTTCTAGATTGCCTTCTGCCACAGGGCCTTTGCACACACCATTCCCGCTGCTTGATCTTCTCTCACCTCTTTATCCAAGTAACTGCTATTTATAGTGCATAACTCAGCTCAGATCTTTCCTTGATTTTCTTGGCTAGGTCAAACCTCATTCTCATAATACCATAGATCTTCCTTGAGAATGCTTCATGCAGCTTTATTTTTACAGATATTGTGTTTGCTTGATATCTGTTTCTGCCATTGAGTGCAACCTTCATGAGGACAGGGGTCATACCTAGTTCTGTTCAACACTGTGTCACAAGTATTTAGTACAAATGGCAGGTACTCGGTAGCTATGTGTTGGATGATGAAGGTTTAATAAATTTATTCAACAACGCTAAATGTGTTGTTTACTGGGGATGTGAATGTACGTTTGATATTGCCCTTTATATTTACAATCCCATCCTCTATTGAAGAAAACGGACTTGAAAGCTTTTAATTTCAAGACGGTAATAGAGGGATGACCGCAGAGCTTGGGATCCAAAAGAAAGAGTAAGTAAATCCACCCGAAGGAATCTGTAGAGACTTCACAGAAAATGCAAATTGGTCTGTGTCTTGAAAGACACAGTCTTTCAAGTTTAAGAAAGTTTAGAAAGTAGGGGCGCCTGGGTGGCGCAGTCGTTAAGCGTCTGCCTTCGGCTCAGGGCGTGATCCCGGCGTTCTGGGATCGAGCCCCACATCAGGCTCCTCCGCTGGGAGCGGGCTTCTTCCTCTCCCACTCCCCCTGCTGTGTTCCCTCTCTCGCTGGCTGTCTCTCTCTGTCAAATAAATAAAGAAAATCTTTTTTTAAAAAAAAAAAAGTTTAGAAAGTAAGAAAGTTAAGAAAGTCTTAAACATGAGTTTACCAAATGGTGAAACATCCCAAACAGAAGGAAAGCATGTGCAGGTTCCTGAAGGTATATGATAGCTGGGTGGTAGGTAGATAGAGTTCGAGAATGGTGTTGGGTTGAAGTGACGGGCTTGGATGTGGAATGGATGCAGATGGAGGTAAAGGTCTTGCTGAGGACACTGAACTATAAGAGACAGAGTCAATGGGAGTATAGATAAATTTAAGGATGCTTGCATGTTGGGAAGGTCACTCAGACTGGAGTCGGGAGTCCTGGGAGGGAAAGACAAACAAGTTAGGGAGAATAAAGAAAAGGCAACTTCAGCAGCTCATATGGAAAAAAACTAGATTGACACAAGGCAGTGATAGAAGAGAAGGTGGGAGGTAACTCAGAGCTGTTCCAGGAGAAAAGTCAAGACTACAAGACTCAATGATCAACTGAATGTGGGGTTTGAGGAAGAGAGGAAAGAATAAGGTAGTTCAATTAGGTAGACTAGCAAAATGCAGAATTGTTAATTTGCATTAAAAATACTCCTGGAAGAATGGGTTTGGAAATGAGGGAAGAGATAAATTGCTCATTTTGAACCAGGCTGTTTTAGTTGCCAGTGGGGCATCTGGTGGAAATGATCAGGAGAGGGTTAGACAATTCCAGTGGGGTTCCTATGACCACCTGTTACTTGGATTTGTTTCTGCCTGGAGCCAGGTAGGTCATTACCAGGGCAATGTATTGCTCAAACAATAGTGTAATTGAGGGAGAACCATCATATGCTGTCTGAATAACTGAAGAGGCACCTCTAGTATCTAATGGAGCTTTAGTTTGGAATTAACCATCAACAGATGGATGCCAGCTAGCTGAGTATGTGGAATGGAACTCTTTTAAGATTTGATATTATCATGGTAGAGCACGAAAGACACCAATAAAGGATCATTACTTTCAACTGTATCATCTTCATCTACGGAGGCCACACGGTGCCCTCTGGTTTGGCTTGGGGGAGGGTAGCCATCTCGCCTGGGCTCCCATTTACTCCAAACTGCTTATTTACTTCTTCATCCGTGTCATGGTCAAGGTATCTGGGTTCAAAATCTCTTGGCAAAAGGTGAAGATAGCAATTTTGATACTTGATCTTGGGTTCAGCAGGTGAGATCCAGAGATGGAGAGCTTTGGGCTCAAATCTTGCCCCTTTCACATATTGACTGCATGATTAATTTTGTTTTCTGTGTCTCAGTTTTACTTTCTGTGAAAGAGAAATAATAACAGTGGTTATTTTAGGAATTTTGTGATGATTGAGTGATTCAGTATAGGTGAATTTCTCAAAGGAGTGCCTAGCACGTAGGACGTGTTCAATAAATGTTAGCTTTATTACAGGATCTGGAAGTTCCAGGATTGCAAAGTGAGGTGTTTTGTTTGATAATCAGTGGCTTAAAAAATAAATGCAAAGGACTTTAAAGGAGCAGGTACTATCCAGTTCCTTGGGTCCCACTAATCCCCACAGCCACTCATCCCATTCGCACGTTTTTGTTCACTTCCTGGACCCTGTACTCTTTGGAATCCGGACACCCTAACACAGCTCAAAGTAAGAAAGCACTTTGGATTATGGCCTAATGAGGGAGGGAGGACAATTTTCCCTACCTTTACTAACAAGAACAATTTGTCCTAGATGTGGGCAGGATAAGCATTTTTTACCTTGTGTAATTAGAAAAGGCTAAGAAAATCTTGTTGATTCCCAAATCCCATCATTGACAAATATTTCCTACAGATGAAGCAGCATAGGGTTGGGGATACCCCTGAGACCCAGGGGCTGGTAATGTTAGTTTTAGGTATGAGCGACACTTTGAAGCCTGGAGATAAAGTCCACATGGATTTCTCCCCCAAATTAAAGAATTGCATTGATAATTGAGCCTGGTGGAAAATGAATCTTGATTCTAATCAAGTGTGCCCTCAAATGGGCTCTAGGTGGGCCGGTGCTCTTTAATGTGACAGGCAGTGTATGTGGTGCTTTATCCTGGGAACCCTTCTCTTCTTCAGCTACCTTGTGTTTGTCATGGTTGGCTTTGCAAAACATCAGACTTGCGGGTAGGCAGAAATGACAAGGAAGGTGCTCATTCCTGCATTTCCCCTTCTCCCCATCATTCGCACATAGCCAAAGGTGTTAATTTCTGGGAAGCAAGAGATACGGAAAAAGTAAATTCACGAACGAGGCTAATTGCATTCAATGGCAAAGCTAACACCGAGTTGCTTTTAAGCATAAGTTCAGTCACTCAGGTCACACTACTGATTTCAGCAGCAAGAGAGCAGGGAGTCCTCTGAAAGCCACTCACAGCTGTTACAGTTCACTCCAGCCCCTCCTGGAAAATTCCAAACAGAGAACTTATTCCCTGGAAACTGCCTGACTAGTATAGTCCCGATGTTCATCTCTGGAGAAAAAACTTGATTGCATTCAATGACAAAGCTGTCAACAAGCTGTTTTAAGTGAAACTTTCCTTGTTAAGAAACTATCTGTTGGGGGCACCTGGGTGGCACTGCGGTTAAGCGTCTGCCTTCGGCTCAGGGCGTGATCCCGGCGTTGTGGGATCGAGCCCCACATCAGGCTCCTCCGCTGTGAGCCTGCTTCTTCCTCTCCCACTCCCCCTGCTTGTGTTCCCTCTCTCGCTGGCTGTCTCTGTCTCTGTCGAATGAATAAATAAATAAAACCTTTAAAAAAAAAAAAAAAGAAACTATCTGTTGCCCATGGCTTTTGAACTTGGACAAATTTATATGACCCATTAAAAAGCAGCCTCATTCATCTTTTGTTTGTTTATTTGTTGCTTTGCCTTGTTTTGCTTTTCGTTCCCTTATATAGAGAGAGAACTTGGGGCAAAATTGGGAAGAAGAGGAAGTGTGCCTTTACCGTCCTTTCTATTATTTCCTCCTCTTTTAATGGACCAACATCTAACGGACTAGATTCTTGATTAGTAATGGTTCAGCCACTAACCGATTGAGCTGGAGAACTCTAGCAAGTTACTTGTCCTCATTGGCCATTGATAAAATAGAGAGTTGCACCTGTCGATCTAGCACCAATTTATATGCCATTAATCTCTGCTGAACCCCTTGCCCTAGAACAGGGTTTGCTAATTCTTGGACCTTGATGTGCCCACTTTCCCTTCCTATGGTTAAGGCAGACATCACTTATCAATCATAGTCCTCCTTCTGACTGAGCCTGGATTCAGCCACCTGGCTCCTTTCCAAACACCACGCAAACAGAAGAGGAGTGGGAGATACAGGCTTCCAAGTTATGGAATGAATAAGTCATGGGGATGAAAGGTACAGCATAAGGAATATAGTCAATGATATTGTAATAGCATTGTATGGTGACAGATGGTAGCTACACTTGTGGTAAGCTTAGCAGGACATATAGAGGTCTTGACTCTCTATGTAATATACCTGAAACCAATGGAACATAATGTGTCAACTACACTTATAAAAATTTTTTTAATTAAAAAAAAAAAGATTTCCAAGAATTAAGAATTTTAATAAATGTAATTAAGACTACTAGAAGTAATAAGGGAAACAATTCCATGCAAGGAAAGTAAGATATGTGTTTATGTTATGGTAAGAAAAAGCGTAAGGAAATCATTTTTGTTGCGGGGGAAAAAGAATTTTGTCCTAAAGTGAAGCTGGTTATTTAAAGAGGAAAAACTTAGGACAAAATCTGAATGTAAAGAAAAAAGTTGTAGGGGCGCCTGGGTGGCACAGCGCTTAAGCGTCTGCCTTCGGCTCAGGGCGTGATCCCGGCGTTATGGGATCGAGCCCCACATCAGGCTCTTCTGCTGGGAGCCTGATTCTTCCTCTCCCACTCCCCCTGCTTGTGTTCCCTCTCTCCCTGGCCGTCTCTATCCTGTCGAATAAATAAATAAAATCTTTAAAAAAAAAAAAAAGAAAAAAGAAAAAAGAAAAAAGTTGTAGAACGCTTATGGAAAAGGAATCTCTGGAAAGGAATTTCACATGTGGTCAATACCAGCTATGATTAGGCTAAATTTCCGAAAATGAGTTTTAATATCAAAAGCACACTGGCGTAAAATTAAAATGTTGTTTTCTCCTTGTTCAACGAACAAAAAAAATTTTTTTGAACCATTTGTCTGATCGTAAGAAGGAATTATAAACAAAAGTTTTTCTTTACCTTTAAATTTACCTGTCTAGGAAACAAGGACTCTGATTTACCAAAATCATTTCCTGTATTTAATCCGATCTTCAATCACTTAAGAAAACTGAGTCTTAGTATTCAGAGAACTAAATTTTGCTCACTCACACACAAAAATCATGTAAGCAGCCAGTGGAATGGAGTTGCACTCAAATAGAACATCATCCCTACTCTAACTATTCTACCCCTCCTTCCCATGAAAGCATAATTGTTTGTGTTTCAGCGGCCATTTTCCCCCTTTATCTTTAAGATGGTGAGTGAGAGGCACTGATATGCCATGCTTGTTTGAGGTTAGGCACTCTCTGTACCTATCATTCTAAAGCTAACCTAAGGTAGTCTTATTGGAATAAAGATATTAATACTAAAGTTGACACACAACGCTATGCCTCCTACACGTGTCGGTTCTTCAAAGTCTCAGAACAGCTCTGTGCATTATCACTTCCTGGGCCAGCCGGGCCATACTGAACTAGCAGAGTCAAGATTTGGTTACCCAGAGTGAGAAAAATCTGGTAAGTAAGTGTGCATTTGTCTGAAAGAGACTTATTTCTATTTGATGTTTCTTCAGGTACATAATGAGCTAATCAGAAACATTATATTGGAAAAAGGACTTGGGGGAGAGCAGGATGGAGGCATTGCCTAGCATTAGAATAAAACAACCCTCGAATTCAGTTTGCAATCTAAGCAAAGTAGTAATTATAAAGAGCATTTCAAGACTATTGTCGGATCTGATAAGATAGCAAGAGAAAAAAATAAAAAGAAATGTAATGGGTCTCAAAAGTCTATTCGTGTCAAAATGTGATTTTAAATATGGACTGTAAGTAGGGTGACAACATAATTTATTGTCCAAACCAGGACATGTTTGAGAGTGAAAGGAACTCTATTAATAATTGCAGTGGGACGACAGGTGTAAGCTAGGACATTTGATCACTGCAATCATCATCTTATCCATTGCAGAAACTTCTGAATGTGTGTCAGTCAGAAGGGACTAAATGAGCAAAATACGTTTGACAGAGGAACAAAGTCTATGAGCAGCGTCTTCCTTCCCATTGAAGGACATAATAAGGGCAAAGTTCAGATTAAGACACAGGGAAGAAGATTAAAAATATGTGGTTTTCCTACCAATATGTTGTTCATAATGTATTTTTATTTCAAAGTAAAAGTGAATTAGAAGATTCCTTCCTAGGAAGACACATTCCTAGAAGAGAATGCCATTCTTAGAGAATAAGAAACCTTAATTGTATAGTCTTGGAGCCAGCCATTCAGCTTTAACAACCAGAAGTTTCCATGCAGCCCACAGAGAAGTCACATTTCTGTGACACATTTCAGACATTGCCAAACTGGGGTCACAAGGATCACTTGATTGCATCAACTCAGATTTCCTAGTTGAAGAGACTAACGTTTACCATATTATTTAGTCTCACAAAAATTCGGAGTATTTGTCAGATTTTCTATTTTTTTTTAAAGATTTTATTTATTTGAGAGAGAGAGAAAGAGAGAGTGTAAGCAGGGGGAGGGGCAGAGGGAGAAGCAGGCTCCCCACTGAGCAGGGAGCCCAATGTGGGATTTGATCCCAGGGTCCTCGGATCATGACCCGAGCCAAAGGCAGGTGCTTAGCTGAGCCACCCAGGCACCTCCAGATTTTCTATTTTATAAATGTAGACACAGCTCTCACAGATGACTTGCCCAAGGTTATCACAAAAGACAGATTGGGATTCAAACTCAACCAGGTCCAACTCTTCCAACATTCCTAAGATAAAGGCATCAAACAGAAACAGCAGAGCATGCATTTCATTTGTTAGTTCATCAAATATGTATTGAGTGCCTGCTTCATGCTAGATGGTTTTCTATGTGCTAGGGGCACAGAGATGAACCCAGGGCAGTGCCCTTTATGATGCTTATGTTCTTGTGGAGAAGGCAGGTAGAGAATTCATGGCGGGGAGAACAGCACACGCAAAGGTAATGAAGAGAAGCTTTCTGGACCTTGTTGAAAGAACATCAAGGACAGCAATCTGGCTGTAAAGATGTGAGTTAGAGGAGCTTGGAGAGGAAGGCAGAGGACAATGTGTCGGGTCCCATAGCCCCCAGCCGAGCACTTTGGATTCCACAGAAGATGGGCATTCAGAGAAGTGACGTGATTGTCTTTACAGCTGGGAGAAGGGGGTAAAAGAAGAAGCAGCAAGATGATAAGAGGGACTACCATGGTCTTCTAGGCTGGAAGTGAGGGTGGTTTAGAGAGGACAGCAGCAACTGAGGTGAAAGGTAGAGTGAGGATATGCTCTGAAGGCCGTGTGGCAGCGTTTGCTGATGGATAAGGTGCTGACCTTGGGAGCGAAAGAGGCAACTGTTAATGGAACCAGAAATGTAAGGTTGGAAGCAAGAATAGATGAGGCTGGGAAAGTGAGCAGGATTTTGTTTCTCTTCAAATGGAAGAATTTGGGATGTTTACTGGAACTTTAGGTCCCAAAGGATCTCCTAGGGGATCTCTTGGAGATTTTTAAGCCAAGGAAAAGTATTCCACTTTCCTTTTGGAAAGATGCTCTGATAGCAGTGTTCGGAGCGGATCAGGCACAGGGGAGGAAGGAACAGGGAAAGCTGTTGGAAAATTAATTGCTGAGTTAGGTTAGGGATTGTGAAGACTTGGATCATAACAGTGACCTAGGGGATAGAGAGGGGAGGGTACATATGGGAAGTTTTTAGGGGTGGGGGAGTTAATAAAAAAAATAGTCACTTACTAGATGCAAAAGGAGGAGGATATTTAGAATAGTTCCTCTTTTCTGGATATTCTGAACTCTGGGAGAGACTGCTAGTTGCCCACTGACACTCAAGTTCTCCTTTCTTTCTGACAGAGCCCTCAGTTTATTGAGGTAGTGATGTCTACAGTTCCCAGACTTCCTTGGTTTGGGTGTGGCCACGTGACCCAGGTCTAGCCAATGATCTGAAACAAAGATGTTGGGAAAGATTTCCAGAAGGGCTTAAAAAAAAAAAAAAAAGATTTATTTATTTGAGAGAGAGAGCGAGCAAGCAGGAGGGAGGGGCAGAGGCAGAGAGGGAGAGAGAGAGAATCTCAAGTGGAGCCTGATGCGGGCTTGAGCTCACAACCCGAGATCATGACCTGAGCCAAAATCAAGAGTCCGATGCTTAACCAACTGACCCTCCCAAGAGCCCCCCAGAAGGGCTTCTTAAAAGGTAAACAGACATTTGAGGAAAGCCCTTTTCCCCATTCCTGACACTTAACAAGGAGATTACTTTGAAGACATAATCTATCTCTAAAAGACAGGACCCTCGCTCCCTGTGATGTCATGGTGATGTCGTTTTGGGATACTAGTGAGGTGAGGTCCAGAGCCCACGACCAAGAAAGAATTCTTGAGGCGTCTTTGGTGCAAAGTGGTGGTTTATTAAAGCATGGGGACAGGACCCCTGGGCAGAAAGACCTGCTGCCCCAGGGTAGTGAGGGGTGGCTGATATATACTAAGGGGTTGGGGGAGGTAAGGACAAAGGGAGGTTGAGGAAGTACTTTCATATGTTAAAGAAGACTCACAGGATACCAGAGGCCTTGCCTTGTCAAGGTTGTTTTTCCCTCCAGCAAGGCATTAGCATTGAGATGGTTCGGGGCTTCCTGGAAGAATGGCACACCTGTCCCACCCTAGAGTGGGGGTTGAGGGGAGGTTGCAGGGTGTCAGCTTCTGCTCTGTCTCCAGCCAGCCTTCTGCTCCCTCATCAGTGGCACCAGCGTTATCAGCTGTAGTCAGCGCTCTCCCGACATCTTGAACACGGGGAAATGAATCCCTGGCAGTTTCAGTGTTCTTATTATGGATTTTCTGCTGCAGGCAGTTAAACCTGGTCCTGATGAGTGTAGGTGTTGTAACAGAGAATATTTTAATTAACCTTCACAATATCCCCCTGAGTTAAGTATTAGGATCCCCACTTTATAGATGAGGAAATTAAGGTAGCAGAGTTGGCTTTGAACCCACGGACTGTCTCGCTGCAAATTCTGCTAGTGTTACAAAGCTGATCCTCTGTTTTGAATGAATTCGGGCTTTTCCGCCAACTTGGGAGTTACAGATTTTATACATTTCTAAACACTTCTTGAGATCATTTTTTCCCCTTCTACCCTCTTTTATGCATTTTTTTATGTGATCAAGATTTATGGTTGGACAAGAAGCCAGTAAGACCTTGTCCCCAAAGATTTCAACCCAGAGAAAAAGGCCTAATGTTATTGCTCTCTTGGTATCTGTATAGTAGGAGTTTTGCTTTAAAGAAATGCCAACACATCCTTTGTCTCCTTTTGTCCTCATGATGCTCTGAGACCAAGGCAGGACTGCTGATGTTTCCATTAGTTAATGAATATGAAGATTGAGGTTCTCAGGATTAGCTCAGCATGGGGCCATTCGGGGGCTACTGAACACTTTTCATTCTGTACTCAGAATTCAATACTCCTGGGTCACTCTGTCCTGCCTGGGAAGTTCGAGGGACCAATGTAATAAATAACACACCCTGGGAGAATTTTAGAATCCTTGAAGGGGGAACTCTATCGTATCACTCAATATATTTCTTTTAATTCAATTTTAATTTTCAAATGTACATAAATTTTACACCAAGAATTCTGAAGAACTCTCAAAAAAGAAAAAGAAAACAAAAAACCCCACAAACAAACCCGGAAAGAAGATCACAGGTATTTGTGCCTCTGCTTTTCTGGGTTGTAAGAGAGCCATCGTGCAAACATCCTTTATCTGCCACATGTTATGTATTCATAAAAAGATAGTTCAATTCTAATAAATATCTCTTGGATTCCTTTATAAATATTAAGCTCCACCATGTCCTTGCCTTTCATCTTAATGAAACTCATTCTAACCCTTAAGAGGATCAAGTCATTTTGCACATCAGTGAATAAGCCTCAGGGCTCCCATTTCAACCCACAGCAAACGCCCTTGAGGTTAGAGCTTGACGGTTAAACACAAAAGGTCCCAATGCCCTAAAATTCCACAGATGCCTGTTGAATTACCAGGATGCCCACAGACTGCAAATACTTAACAAAAGAGGTTTCTCCTCCTGACATCCCCCACACTCCCACCCTCGCCACGACTAAAAGAGAAAAAAAAACCCCAAAACTTCAAACAGTGCACCTGGCTGTAATCTTTTCTACTTGAACTAATTGCTATTTGCAGTGGCATAAGGTTGGGGGGCTGGGGTGGTGGTGGAGACTCCTTTAGCTAATAATGAAGTATCAAACCACAGAATGATTTCATACGGTCGGTTGTTCCATTCCAGGGCAGCCAACATCTTACAGTAATTTTCAGTTGCAGGAAATATAGTTCTCATACAAAGAAAGACATTCCTAACAAGGTACAGGAATTAATTTTCAAAATGCCCTTAATGCAAATGCAGGCAGAGTTTCAAGTTGCTGCAGAGTTTCAGAGTGACTTTTAGAGTTGTCTGAAAATTATGCAACTTCTGGACTTTTTTAAAGCATTAATGTTCTTAAAAGAGGAAAACCCCAGTGTTTAGAGTTATCCACGTTCTTAATTATGCTTTCGTGTTTATGATGATTTATTTAATGTGTCTCTTACCCGTTAGCTTGTACATGTTATGTGGACAGGGACTCTATCTATTTTTGGTCACCGCTGTACCCTCAGTATTCAGCTGAGTGGCTGGCACGTGGCAGGTGTTCAATAAATCACCGTTGATCGAGTGAATGAATGAAATCTCAAGGCTACAGACAATTCTTTAAACGTTTGCAATAATAGCCTGCCGCCAAATGATTTAAAGGGAGGGGATAGAAGGAAGGGGATTTATAAAACTCTGTACATTCTATTGTTTATGGAGTGTCTTATCTAAGTGGAAATATTTTCACATAGAGTAATATGATAACTATTAGTATTGTTAGGAGGAGGAGTAGCAGTGGGGCGGTGGTAGTGGCCCTGGGTGGCTACGATGTGCCAGGTGCTGGGCTTAGCTCTTCGCATAAATCATCTTTCATTTTCACAGCTTCTCTAAGGGATAGTGATTATGACTGTCTCCACTTCACAGATGAGAAAACTGAGACATAATACATTAAACAACTTTCCCAAATTCCCAGTATTCCCAGAGCTGGAAGTGGCCGAGCTGGGAATGAACTTCAGGCCATCTGTGCCATCCCTCTCTTCCCTTCCCTTCCCTTCCCTTCCCTTCCCTTCCCTTCCCTTCCCTTCCCTTCCCTTCCCTTCCCCTCCTCCCCTCTCCTCTTCTTAGAACAGCATAATGATGGTAGACATCGTGGTGGGCAATGTGCTTTCACTCTCCAAACATCCATTCCCAGGCACTTTCTCCCTGACCTTCCTCTCCTAAGAGACTGGAAAGCTAAGCTCTTAGTTTCTGGCATCCTTTACATCAAGGATGGCCATGTTACACAATTTGGGGCAAAGAGTTAGAAGAGGAAGTCCGCAGAGAGAAGCTGCAAGTGGGGGCTTGGGAAAGTTCTTGATTTCCTGACAAAGGGGCATGTGCTGCAGGAGTTCCTCCGTTTCCCATCTGCCTTCATCCATTAGTGACTGTGATGTTTGTCTGGAAGTGCAGCAGCCTCAAGTTGTAACCTTGAGGCCAAGAGAATCTCAGGGCAGGGAGCCCCAGGAATGTGGGCCCACTGAAGCTACCTCAGTTACCACCTACCTAGGAAAACTAGCCTCAGTTTGCTTAAGCCACAGTAAATTCAGTTTTCCACTATTTGCAGGTGAAATCATTCCAGAATGATGCCAGTCTAAATCTTCTAAAGTGAAGGCTAAGGACTTAGGAAGCTGCTTCAGTGGCAAACTGGTGAAGCTGACTTTTGGTGATAAAACAAAACTAACCTCCTCACTTATGTTGAGGTTGAGTCTTGCAGAGTGGGGCTATTGAAATCCCACATCAAATAGAATGCACTAGATTGTGAGATTAGGTATAAATATTTATATATGCCTTTGTCTCTCCAAATAATTACAGACCATGAATATTGCTAATAAAAAAGTGAAATTGGTATTTTGCAAACTGTAATCAGATTAAAAGAAGAAACGCAGGGTTAGGAAGGAAACCTGATATTCCCACAAATGGATGACATACATTAAAAGACCCGGGATCATTGTTCAAAAAGTCCAGTAGATTTTGTGACCCGGCATCAAGAATTCATAGGGACCATCATCAGTCACTTAAGGTAAGAAGGATATGTATGTTCCTGCCCAAGTAATCATTCCTTTTGCTGTTTTACTCTATCTTTAAGAATGATCTGGAGATGATATGAAACTTTATGTGGAAAGCCCAAAAGACTCCACCCCAAAACTGCTAGAACTCATACAGGAATTCAGCAATGTGGCAGGAGATAAAATCAATGCACAAAAATCAGTTGCATTTCTATACACCACCAACAAGACAGAAGAAAAAGAAATTAAGGAGCAGATCCCATTTATAATTGCACCAAAAAACATAAGACATTTAGGAATAAATCTAACCAAAGAGGCAAAGGATCTGTACTCAAATCTGTACTCAAACTAGAAAGAGGCAAAGGATCTGTACTCAAATCTGTACTCAAACTAGAATACTCATGAGAGAAATTGAGGAAGACACAAAGAAATGGAAAAATGTTCCATGCTCATGGATTGGAAGAACAAATATTGTGAAAATATCTATGCTACCTAGAATAATCCACACATTCAATGGAATCCCTATCAAAATACCATCAACTTTTTTCACAGAAATGGAACAAATAATCCTAAAATTTGTATGGAACCAGAGAAGATTCTGAATAGCCGGAGGAATGTTGAAAAAGAAAACCAAAGCTGGTGGCATCACAATTCTGGACTTCAAGCTCTGTTACAAAGCTGTAATCATCAAGACAGTATGGTACTGACAGAAAAACAGATACATGGATCAATGGAACAGAATAGAGAACTCAGAATGGACCCTCAACTCGATGGTCAACTAATCTTTGACAAAGCAGGAAAGAATATCCAATGGAAAAAAGATAGTCTGTTTAACAAATGGTGTTGGGAAAATTGGACAGCCACATGCAGAAGAATGAAACTGGACTATTTCCTTACACCATATACAAAAATAGACTCAAAATGGATGAAAGACCTAAATGTGAGACAGGACTCCATCAAAATCCTTGAGGAGAACATAGGCAGCAACCTCTTCAACCTCCACCTCAGCAAGTTCTTCCTAGACACATCACCAAAGGTAAGGGAAGCAAGGGCGAAAAGTAACTATTGGGACTTGATCAAGATAAAAAGCTTCTGCACAGCAAAGGAAACAGTCAACAAAACCAAAAGACAACCAACAGAATGGGAGGAGATACTTGCAAATGACATATCAGATAAACAGCTGGTATCCAAGATCTATAAAGAGCTTACCAAACTCAACACCCAAAGAACAAATAATCCACTCCAGAAATGGGCAGAAGACATGAACAGATATTTCTCCAAAGAAGACATACACATGGCCAACAGACACATGAAACAGTTCTCACCATCACTTGGCATCAGGGAAATACAAATCAAAACCACAAGGACATACCACCTTATACCAGTCAGAATGGCTAAAATTAAGTCAGGAAACGACAGATGTTGGTGAGGTTGTGGAGAAAGGGGAATCCTCTTATGCTGTGGGTGGGAATGTAAGATGTTGCAGCCACTCTGAAGAACAGTATGGAGGGTCCTCAAAAAGTTAAAAATAGAGCTACCCTATGACCCAGCAATTCCACTACTGGGTTTTTACCCCAAAGATACAGATGTAGTGATCTGAAGGGGCACCTGCACCCCAATGTTTATAGCAGCAGTGTCCACAATAGCCAATCTATGGAAAGAGCCCAGATGTCCATCGACAGATGAAGGGATAAAGAAGATGTGATTATATATACATACACACACATGCACATGAACGTGCGCGTGTACGCACACACAATAGAATGTAACGCAGCTATCAAAAAAATGAGATCTTGCCATTTGTAACGACGTGGATGGAACTAGAGGGTATTAGGCTAAGCAAAATAAGTCAGTCAGAAAAAGACAATTATCATATGATCTCACTGATATGTGGAATTTGAGCAATAAGGCAGAGGATCATAGGGGAAGAGAGGAAAAAATGAAACAAGAAGAAACCAGAGAGGGAGATAAACTATAATCTCAGAAAACAAACTGAGGGTTGCTGGAGTGGTGGGAGGTGGGAGTGATAGGGTGGCTGGGTGACGCACATTGGGGATGGTATGTGGTGTAGTGAGCGTTGTGTATTGTGTTAAGACATGAATCACAGACCTGTACCCCTGAAACAAATAATACATTACACGTTAGTTAAAAAAAAATAAGAGCTATCTGGAGAGTTTCTTAACAACTGCCTACATAAAAAGCTCAGAATAAGGAGTTTCTCCTTTCCCACACTTGTATCCTTGCTGGTAGCTCTCTACTGGTACGTGTTGGCCTTTGTCAGTTTGGAATAGCTTCCTCTATTTGGATAGAAAATTCTTAGTCTTTGGTAGAGAGAGATTATGTGTATTCATTGGGACTATCGCATAAGTTAACCTGGCCACTTATTTCCCCAAATCTTTCAATTCAGTTTATTCGTTCATTCGTTTGTTCAACATGATGGTAGACACATCGGGGCTGTGTTTCTTCAAGTGCTCTTTTGTTGGCAGTTAGAAGTGACTGGATAGTTACCAAGGAAAAATTGACAAAAATTAATTCATATTTTTTCACCAGCTTGAACTGTAAAAATAATTGTGGTCTTCACAGAGATTCCATTATATTTTTAAAGGTTGTTTTGCTACTGTTCACTTAACTTGACTAGTTTGTTTTCACCTCATTAGTATTTACATTTGCTGAAATCTCATTTTCCATCAGCACTATGTGGTTTTATATCTACAATTCTTATAAATAGAACAGTGGCTCAAAAGTGATTTACCGAGTGCAAAGTTAGTGATAAAAATAGGTGTACATGAATCACTGAATTCTACCCCTGGAACTAATAATGAAAAAATAAAAATCAAGTATAGAGAACATGTAAAAAATAGGCGTACTGTTACTACAGCTCAAAAGAATGTTATAAACAAGGAATAGGGCTTGAATATAAATGTGAATACGTGTGTGTTGAGACAAATGGCTATGTGTGCTAATGTGATATGTCTTTGACAGCCTGTCCCCCAAATGTATGCACAGGCAGAATCAAAATGAACATCTGAGAGTGTATCTTACTATAAGCAAATTATACCCAGAGAATCTTGACTTTCAAAATGAATGAATGAATACATGAATGAATGAATGAACACATATCTGAATGTTAGATTGCATTACTCTCTAAGAGCCAGGGTAGTCTTTATTTTGAAAATGTGTAGAGTAGAAATATAAAGTCAACAATCTATTTGCTTCATTTCTAAACAAAGCTTAGTGGTATCCCTGTTAAGCACTTGAGTTTCTCCAGAACAACGACAAAATAATGCTTTCCAATACAAAATTGGTGAATTAGTTAAGGCAGTGAAGAGACCAAAGATCTTGAAGTATCATCCAAATTCATACTCCTTGAAGCAAAACAACTTAGTCATACTGTGGCCAAGACTGTGACAAGACTGGCCTCAAGTTAATAAAAAATATTATGCCCTGGAAGGAGTCAGGATGAGGTTTTGGCAAGATTCTCTCATCCAATGACACTTGTGGACTTCTTATTCATGGTAACGCACAAAGGAGAGAAGTTGCCATTACTTTATTTCAGGACAATTATTTATATGCAGAATGTGGATCAACTCTTAGCTTTTATGCAGGGTGTACATTAGGGTAAGTGCAAGACAACATCTTGTCTTATTTAATTGCTCTAAGCCCCTGCAACAGGAGAAGACATTTTTCACGCAGTTCACTGTTCTTTTGTGGTTTGTGTGCAGGCTGCAGAAGGTTGCTAGAACGGGGGTGACGGTCTGCCATGTAAATAAAAGGCCTCGAGCCCGATCCCTGTTCACACACTGCTTGATTAAAAGAGACCTGGCAGAAACAGCTCCAAGAAATGGTATGGAAGTGCTCGACAAGGATAATGGCAGTATTAACCTCCAAAATTATGCAACGAGGTGGCCCTGATGCTCTGCCACCTACTCTTGATTCCGAGTTGAAAGAAACGATGAGAATTCCAAGTCCCAACAAACCACGCTAATGCGTGTAGGTCTTTTCTGGTCTTTGCTATTAACTGAGCAGCAAGTCGAACATTCTGCTTTTTGGCACGAGAGTGTGCTGGCTCTTGAGGGGGAATATGCTCTTACAATTTTTTTTCAAATGAAAGATGAGAAAAAATTTTTTTCCATGACACTAAAATACTCTTTTTAAATATCATTTTAAGTGGCTTGCTCAAGTGGACCATCTCAACAGTATATACTCTGCATTAGTTCCAAAATGCCGTGACTTTCAGTGTCAAGCACTGGATATTATATTAGGGACCACTTAAGGAAATCAAACTGGTACAAACCCTTTCATTGCTGGGAATTTAATTCATTCCCAGTGCTTAATGATTTTACTTGCAGAAGATAATTACTAATGACATATTACCAGGCATGTTTTAAAACCACATCCAAAGGCTCCAATACACTAAGAAGAAATACCTTTGAGAGCAGAAGGCTAAAAAAATGGGTGCATTAGGAATTCACTGGCCAATAAATACCCCCCCAAGTTGAAAAAGGCAATTTCTAGCATTTGGATAAGATACCGTTACCAACTAGGTATACAAAATGTTTGCTGCCAGCACCAGCCACCTTCCACTATGCTAAACTAACATGTAAACTGATATATGAATAAGTAGACATTTGTTCTTTTCCTTTTCGTTCTTTTTATTAGCAAAAGGATGATATTTTACCCTCCATTTTACTCTGGAACTTGCTTTTTGTTACTAAAAAATCTATCATGGGTAACTCTCCAAGTCAATAAGCACAAAAAATTTACTTAGAATATTCTAGTTTTGTAAGTAAAGTAACGAAACCAACTGAATGTGGAACTTAAATGAACAATTGCAAACGAATCTCTCGTGAAGATGAGAAAACTCTATTATTAATATTGAAATTTTATGTAACAGCTGATCATTTAAAAACATACTTTGAATAGTTATTGAGGTGTAGTTGACATACAGTAAATCACAAATATTTAAAATGAAAAGCTTGATGTTTGGACATATGACCATATCTGTGAAACCATCACCGCAATCCAAATAATGAACATATCTCTCATCCCTGGAAGTTTTCTTATGTACCCGTGTCCTCTCTTCCTCCAGCCCCACCTGACTCCAAGCTGTAGGTAAGGTTCGAGTCTGCTCCAGATGTCTTATCTGGGACTGGCAGCCGTATGAGGTATACTACTATCCTGGTGGTGGTAGAAGACTATGTAAACCTTCTTGTTTTATGACCACTAACATTCCAGTTACCAAAATGGGTCACATGGCAAAGCCTTACATTGAAGTGGTGGGGAAAATGTACTCTACTCGTTCCAGTGAGATGACCTGCGTCATTACCTGGCAAAAGATATCGATGAATTCATCTTTAACTGAGAGGAAGTAAAGCTCTGGGAAGAATAGCTCAGTTATAATAAATAGGCGGCTGAAAATATAGAATTGATGTTCAAAAGCTGGGAATTCAGATTTGGTGGTTGAAGCCATCGATGTGTTTGACAGCACACAGAAGGGAGGGTATTGAACAATAAGGCTAATGCTGGAACTTCAGGCTATGCCACAGTTAGGGAGTAAGTGCAGGATGAAGAGAACCAGAAGAGCCATTGGGAGGTTGGAGGAGTCTCAGAAGTGCAAAGGGAAGTGTTGTCAGGAGTCATCTTTCAAGCATTCAAAGATGCTACAAAAGTATTAATGGCTCTAACCATAGGCATTTTATGATGTATTCCCTCTGCTCTTGAACTTTTATTCTCCTTCTTAGCCAGATAAGGAAATTGAATGGTTTGGTGGAGTCTCTGATCTCACTTTTTTTTTTTTTTTAAATCACTAGATTCCTATTATAACCAAAGTAAGTATTATAAAGGGGCAGAGTAGAGTTAATTTCAGCTCTCTTTTAAGCTTTTAGAATGTACACAATGAGAAGTTATTCGCTATTCCACAAAACCTTCTATGTACAAATATATACATGTATGTCTAAATTTAATATATGTTTACTGTGAAGGGTCTTAAATATCACATATAAATATATCATACGGTCAGTCTTCTGGACTAATGCAGGCTAGCTCATTTTCTGTGACTCATCACTTCGTGAACACTGGGAGGACCCTGACCGCAGCTGTACAGAAACTTCCATAATAAAACCATAATGGGTACTGCACAAATTGCCTTTTTTAGATTTGGGGTTTCAATGCAATTGAGAGTGTTGGACGAATTTCCTTGAGGCTTGGCTTGAGGAACTTCCAGTTGCTCTTTGCCCAGTCCTGAATCTGGAATATAGCTTTAGGTGGAAAATATGTTCTAAGCCCAGTGCTAGGTGTGGTGGTGGTGTTTTTGTTGTTGTGCGTGTAGCATGTAATAGAAAATTAAAATAAAAATGTAATTGTTCGTGGAAAGAGCTAGTTTTCCTTCTTGGGCATGGATTGAGAAGAGAAAGTGATGGTTCATTTAAAATGTTCTGACATGATAGGTTAGTTATCCATTTATGGCCTCTAATGTCCCCTGTTTGACCTACCATGTGGCTTCCATCTCCTGATTGGATCAAAACTGCTCCCCATGATACTTAATTTCCCCAGCTTCATCTCTTGTCCCTCCTCTCCTCAGATTTGACTCTTGAGTCAGACCTCTTCTCTTATCTCTGGCCTGGGTCACCGTTCCCCTTTCCCTGCTTCTCTCTTCCTCCACCTCTTGTCTTTAAATCCCACTCATCCTTCACATGTCAGAAAGGAAGCTTTTCTTCTGGAAACTATCTTCTGAACCAGCCAACACTGTGTTGGGTATCTTTCCCAAGTGCTCCCTATAACCAGCCATTAGTACTGATCACTCTGTATTGTAGTTGCCAGTTTACTTGTCTTTGTCTCCATGAAATTAGTTTCTGGAAGGTCTAGAGCTTCCATCTTTCTCCATTGCAACCTTAGCTCCCAGCTGGGCCCAGGCACATGGACCCAGCTGGTACCTTAAACGTGTTTATTGAATGAACATCTGAATGACAAGGTACCTATCTTCAGGGAGGATCATAATCTACCACAGAGATTAGTGCAAAGAACACTAGATGAGCTTAGACATTTAATTTTCTAGAGATCTGAGAAAGCTTGATGGAGAAAGCGGTATTTAAGCTGGTCTTTGAAGGATTTCTGGAAGCAGAGATGAGGAGGTAAGGGTGGAGGGAACAGAGTAAACAAATACAGAGGAGAATCCATTTGTGTTCTGGGCATGAGGGAAAAAAACCACAACTCCGTTTTCTGGGATAGTCAGGTGCATGATGGGAAACCCAACTGTGGCAAGGAGGTGTGAACAAGAGACTTGGGGCGAGATCCTGAAAAGCCTCACAGTATGTGCAGGAAGAGTGGTTATCATGGTCCAGCAGTATCGGCACCACCTGGAAACTTGTAAGAAATGCAAATTCTTGATCTCCACCTCAGAGGGCTCCCTAATTGAGGGGCTCAGGAGCTGGGGCCCAGAAAGCTGTGTTTTGACAAGGCCTCCTGGCGATTCTGGTGTGTGCTAGAGTTTGACGACAGCTCTAAGATATTTGGCCTTTTCCTCTGAATGCAAGTCACTGTCACTGTGTTTGTGTTGACTGTAGCTCATCTTCCCTAAACCTCCTGAGGTTAGTTCACCCAGATAAATAAAGTGTGGTGCCTTCTGCTGGCTTCTGGGTCACATGTCAGACATCCTCAGTGAAGTCTGACCTCAAACATCAACCCCAGTCCATAATTTCTGCATTAGCACATCACATCGTCTCTCCAGTTCCCAAGTTTATCAATGGGCCACTCTTCCCCTCCTTACAGAGATTGTCTGTGGGATTCTTCTGCCTGGGTGTCTCCAAGAGAAGAGACCAGACTCTCAGGAATGGTTTGTATTTGTTTGGGAGTGGAGTCATGGAATACTGCTCTTCCTGAATCTGTTCTTTTAGTGTTCATTAGTTCTTACACTGATGCTCACACTGTCATTTAGAGAAACAGCGTCATCTGTCCACAGATGGCACACTGAGGACAATTCTCTCCCCATCCATTCCTGTGGAGACCTAATATCTGGGATTAGCATGAAGATAGTGTATTAAGTCTCTCCCTCTCTCTCTCTCTCTCTTTTTTTTTTTTTTTTTTTTTTTTTTTTTGAGCCACTTACTTTCTTTGAAGACACTCTTGATTTGTTTTTGCTGTGGACATTTGGTTTCCTAAATAATCCAAACCCAGTTTCCTCTCTCACACTTTAATCCCTTCCTTCCTCCTTCTTCCATCACAAAAATCTCTTAACTGCTGAAATCAGATATGTTCCCCCAGTTACAAGCACTCCTGAAACGGGGCACTTAATTTTTGAAGTGCTCATTATTGTTGTAATTATTCAATACGTTCTTGGATTGTGAATTCCATGAGTTTGGGCGCCATTTCTGACTTGTTCTCCACTACAGCCTCATGTGTTATAGTAGAGCCTAGATAGTGGCTAAGTGCTTAATAACTATTTTTTAAATTCTATGACTAAAGGAATGATGCAGTTTTATCATGTAGGTCACAAGAATTTACCTCTTAGCAACTCCAGAGCCCAGAGTTGTGTCAACAGTAGGCACTAAATAAATGATGGTTGATATTTTGCACATACTATTTCCCTCTGCCTGGACTGCCTTCCTTCTGTTTCTGCACCTACTAGAATCCTAGTCCTTTAAGGCTTAAGTCCTGGTCACCCTCTAAGACTCCACAGGGTATCCATTTGATCACTCCAAGTTTGCTCTGACATAGGCTGATGTGAATGGTGGCCCCTGGAGGTGTGCAATATGAAGGCCCCTCCCCCCCCCCAAATGTCTCGTCCACTAGGAAGCTTTTCTGGTTATAGGCTGTGATCTTCATGAAGGCAGGGATTTTTGTCTCATCTAGCACCTGGCATAGCGCCTAGCTAGCTCATAGCAAGCAATGAATAAATATTTGCTTGATCCATGAATGACCTCCTCAGTCATGAGGAGTTATTTCTCCTCTATGTCTTACACCTTGTCCTTGCTTCCTGTTTGGCAATTTTTTTGTGTGTGGGGGGGGTGATGTTCATAAGTTCCTCGTGATTATGACCAAGTTCCCAGTAATTCTGAACCTTGTTCTTTTTTATATTGAATGTGAGGGTTTCAGAGAATCTGTAATTATAAGATTGAAGGCCTTATGCCACATCTATACACAGGTGGATCAACTCCCCATAGAAATTTCTGGAAACTGTGCACACCCATGTTTTAATGTGGTCTGGAAGTTTTACCTCAGGGTGTAGTTACATGCACTTTAGGCCACAAACCATGGTTTCTGAGAAGTACTGTTTTGAGAGTGAAGGCTCTGGAAACTTGGATAGGAAGCATGAATAAGCCCTAACGGTGGACAGTTATACTCAGAGGCTGCCAGCCCAGCCCCAAACATTAGGTAAAACCACAAGGCACTGCTGGCTTGAATTGTATGAGAGGGTGTTGTCCCATGTTCTGAAGAGCTGGGGGAAGGAAGGGACTGTCATAAGCTTGGGTGACCAGACCTCGTGCTTTTTTTGGCAGAGCTATCTGGGATAGGTTATTTCATATTCTGTGTTTTTCAGGGTCTCAGATCATACAGGATCATTTGTTCTCTTGCATACACTGCAAAGCCCAAGGATCTATTTGCACTTGACTGGACAAACCTCACTCTATGGGACATGTATGCAAAGGTGTCCCGTGTTAGGCCGAAAAACACGGTCAAGCAATTGTCTAGTGTCAAACTCAGGATTGGCACCAGCAAATGACGGTGCTGTGTCAAATCGGGCCTGCATCCTGTTTTTATAAATAAAGTTGTATTGGAACACAGCTGGGCTTACTGTTTACATGTTGTCTATGGCTGCTTTCACTCTACAAGTTGATTAGTTGAGAGAGACACAAACAAAGTTGAAACTATTTACTCTCTGGCCCTTTAAAGCTTCCCACCTCTGACTTAGGAGATGAAGCTTCCCTCTACCAGTCGGAGACTGTAATTACCTGTTATTTTAACTCTGTCCCTTGATAGATTTAAGTTCCGTGATAGGAGAGAGGTGTCTGTTTCTCTCACTGTCGCATCTCCAGGAACTGACTAATGTGCTTTCTAAATATTAGTCAAGTTAATTAATTAGGGACTAAATAGGTGATATAGAACAAGGGAAATGAGACAGACCATTGAGGGGACAGACATTTTTAGTTCTTTGATATTCCCATTGACTTCTTCGAGATTTATACATTAATTTTTGTTGTTTAATTTTTTAAGATGAAGCACTCAAGAAAAAGTTGCATGTAAAATAAATGTTTGACTCTTGGTTCATATGTATCTAATAACTTCTGTTATAATTTCAGAAGTATTTGCACAGAAAATTTTGACTTTGATATGCAATAAAAAGTATATTTAGGAAGCCCCAAATATCTTTTCAGGGACATTTTTACATCACTGCCTTTGTCTAGTATATTAATTTTCTAGGGCTTCCATAGCAAAATGCTACAGCTGGGTGGCGTAACCAATGGACATTCGTTTCATTTTCTCACAGTTCTAGAGGCTGGAAGTCCAAGACTAAGGCATTGGCAGGTTTGGTTCCTTTTGAGGGCTCTTTCCTTGGTTTGCAGAAGGCCACCTTCTCACTGTGTCCCCACACGGTCTTCCTTTTCATGTGTCTCTTTTTGTGTGTGAATTTCCTCTTGTTGTGAGGACACCAGTCAGACTGGATTCAAGCCCATCCTAATGACCTCATTGTACCTTAATTGCTTCTCTAAAGACCCTGTCTCTAAACACAGGCACATTGTGAGTCCTTTCTGCTAGGGCTTCACCAAGTGAATTTTAAAGGGACATGATTCAGCCCTTTGCACCCACATATCCCTATGTACTTTCTTCTTTTCTACGAGCTGTACGTACTTGTGTAGAGCCACATGTGAGGTGACTGTCACATCACAGAGCACCAACACCAATGCGACCCATCCTGCTGACGAGGCATGCGTCCTCCTCTTCCTCAACTTTTCCATCAGAAAAATTTAAGCTCCTTCTTCGGTCAAAGGCTTACTGATGATCACTTTCCCCAGTTCTAACCTCCAACTACATTTTAAGGACAAGTTTTTCCCAGCATAGAAAAATCACTTAAATGCTTTCAATGCCCTATACATATTTAAACATGGGGGGAGAAGGAGTGGTGGGGAGCAATTAACCTAAATGTTCTCCCAAGGGGACCAATTAAGTATGTTACTGTGGAGCCATAATGTGGAATCTGGCATAGTCTTAAAAGATGGGTTGTTGAGAAATACTTAGGGACCTGAAAGTTCTGTACCATATTGTTATAGAAGAAGAAAGCAAGTTACAAAACAAAATTTATTCACTCATTCAATGCTATTTATTGAGCACCTACTATAGACCAGTCACTGCTTTAGACTGTGGACATTCAGGGATGAACTAAACAAAACATCTACCTTCCTGGTGCTTAAATTGCAGCAGAGAATGCCTGCAAGAAACAGACAACTCCGGGTACATCAGGTGGTGTTATGCACTGAAAAAAAAATAAAGCAGAGCAAGGGAATAGAAGAATGAAAAAGGAAGCAGTTATTTCAGCTTGTGGGTCAGGAAGTCTTGGAGGAGGTGACATTTGAGCTGTGAGTTGGAGAAGATGAGGGAGTTAGTCACTGGTATATCTAGGAGAAGAACATTCCACGAAGAGGGAACAGCCAGTGCAAAGGGCCAGGAGATGCAAACATGCCTGGTGTGCTTGGAGAATCTCCAGGGGGCCGGTGGGGCCGGAGTGGAATGAAATAATGGCTTTTCCACCAGGAGTGGCATAATGTCAACTCTGTGGAAATAAAAAGCAAATGCCAAGAAAAAAACCTGGAAAGACATGTATCAGGATTGTGACATTCTAGGTAACATGTATGCCCTTCCCTTTGATTGTTGTAAGATTTTAGATCTTTTACTACGTGTGTGTTACTTTAAAAAGAAAAACGTAAACGTTTTGGTATGAAATTTGCCATGGGGCTCATTACCTTTGCCTGGAAGCTCTCACTGAGATCTCCGGGCCTGGGTCTCCAGACAACTGCTCAGGCTCTGCATCATTCCAGGAACAGAGGAGACCCCTAGTTGGAAAAGTCAGAGGGAAGTGTTTTGCAGATACTCACAGACAACCAGAGCAGCCCTGATTTACAGTTAGTGGTGAAGGTGTTAATGTCTCCTCTCAATGGCATCTCTGCTATTGATAAGTGTTGGCTGAGTCTAATGACAACCTAATTGGCAACAGAGATCGGAACAGATGTCTCACCTAATAAAAAGCCTTTGTGTCCACAGGCTGACCCCTTCTGGTCTTAGCTGAGCTTTGGTTCTGTGCATGATCCTTTCTGGCAATTGTCATTAATCACACATGCTCACTGATCGTGGCTTGCTGTGTACCAAGCGTACTGGATAGACCTGGGCCAGCTGAGCACACCCACACTGGCTTTCCCCGAACTCTGACCTAGGCCATGTCTTCTGTCACCTCATTTAATACACACACAGGTTAGACTCTTCGCCCATCCGTTTGCCCTGTGAGTCCTTGGTGGTTTTACAAAGGATCCTCCATCCTCCAGATGTAGGTAAGAGAAGAGATTGTTACTGGCTCTTAGTGCAAACAAGGAGGGGCTGTGTGTGGTATGAAGTGAGTTGGCCTGAGGTCCCATCCTGTGGTAGAAATGGAACCAAGGACTTCCTGTCTAGGGAGGGAAGAAAAGAAAGTACTTTGGAGCACAGATATCTCCTTTCCCTCCTTCTGAATGTATACCCGACTGGGTGAGGTCAAGACAGTGGTTATCAGCTTGCAAAGGCAAAGGCATTTTACCTTCCAAATTTCTGGTTGAATTAAGTTCAACATATTGATGAACAAAGTACACTGTTGGTAAGAGAATAACCTCTTTGCTTATGGAGGCCTAAACAACCAGCTAACACAGTTGAGGAACATTATATGAAGACCAAATGTCTAGGAAGCAGCATTCAGAACACTAAGTAGAACATTCCCTTTAGAACTAAAACCTTGAAAGGTGTATATCCTGTAATCCTGATTCCAAAATTTGTAAGTAGTCAATGAAAAAGGAAAAAAGTTCCACAGTCGATTAAATTTGGGCCTTGTTAAGTTAGACAAATTTAGCCAGATTTGCTTTTCTACAGAACTTATCAGAGCCTTCAATGTAGAACATAATTAATGGAAGTGTATTACTTTGACTCAATCTTCCTTTTTAAAATTTTTTTTATTTTTTAAAAGATTTTATTGACTTATTTGTCAGAGAGAGAGAGCACAAGTAGGGGGAGCAGCAAGCAGAGCAGGCAGAGGGAGAAGCAGGCTCCCCACTGAGCAAGAAGCCCGATATGGGACTCAATCCCAGGCAGCCACTTAACCAACTGAGCCACCCAGGCATCCCTCTTTTTTTTTTCAATTGACAGAGAGAGCGTGAGCAGGGGGAGGGGCAGATGTCTCTGGGGAGGGAGAAAGAGAATCTCAAGTAGACTCCATGCTGAGCTCAACACGGGGCTCGATCTCATGACTCTGAGATTATGACCTGAGCTGAAATCAAGATTTGGACACTTAATTGACTGAGCCACCCAGGTGCCCCTTGACTCAACTTTTTTTAATAAAAGAGTTGTAGTAGGCACAATACAGGTCAATCTTTTTTTTTTTTTTTTCAAGATTTATTTATTTGAGAGTGAGATCTTGAGAGAGAAATCTTGAGAATGAGAGAGCACAAGCAGGGGGAGAGGTAGAGGGAGAGGGAGAAGCAGACTCCCCACTGAGCAAGGAGCCCGATGTGGGGCTCGATCCCAGGACCCTGGGATCATGACCTGAGCTAAAGACAGAAGCTTAACCCACTGAGTCACCCAGGCGCCCCCAGGTCAATCTTAATACAGAAACTGACAGCATATCTTTTTTCTAATTTTTGGTAACTGATGTTTCACCAATTTCTGCTGTTAAAAGAAAGGTTGCATTGTTCAGCCTCCCGGTTAGGTTCACCAGTTATAAACATACTTTTCTGAATCAACTCAGTGTTCTCAATCAATGAATGGGCAGATAGATGGATGAAATGAGGTGGGATGGGATGGAACGGGATGGAAAAGTGTGGCAGCAAAATGTTCTCAAGAGTCTTGTTGCTTCCCCTCCAGCTCTATTTTTATTGTTGTGTGATTCTGGGCCATTTCCTGTTATTATTACACTTATTGTTGTCAGAGGAAGCCAATTCATTTTAATATTAGCCTGAGCAAAACATAATGAGGAAGAGAATCTGCTACCAAAAAGGAAACATGTATGTGCTGCTTTGCATTCCAAAGCCTAGTACTCAGATAAAGAAAACATCCAAAGTGCTCTCCACACAGTCTCAAAACATCCTGCCCGGCCAATGACAAATTCAGTCACATCAAGGAAAAACCGCCTGAGAACCAGATGATTTACCAAGCTCTTCGCTACTCCTATTTTTATTTTGGAAGGGGAAAGAGGTGACGATGGAGAAGGGGAGAGTTAAGAAGTGGGCCAGAGTGGGAACAGCTTGGAGCACCGACGTCGCCAGACCCCAGGCTGAAGGGCGAACTGCTGGCCATCTTCCCTTAGATTGCCCGGGCAGCCAACGCCACCACTGACGTTCTCCTCCTGTGAACGGAGAGCCTCTGAAAACTTGAAAGTCTGTCCTATCCACAGGCCAACGCTTCTTTTTCTCCTCTCTCTCTTCCTTTCCCAAGTGTGTCCTCTGAATTGCGTGCAATGTCCGCTAATCTTGGAAGGATCTCTATTTTCTGGGCATGCGCAGGAGATGTGACTGGTAGTGAGAAGAGGAGGGACAGGGACCCTGCCGGGGAGGAGCCCAACTCTGGGCCAGGCTGGGTTAAACCTTTTCACATAATGTATTCGATGCTCACAGTAATAATCTGGTAGGTATTGTGATTGCCCCCCATGCTACAGTTGAGGAAATCAAGGCTTAGTAAGGCTAAGGAGGTTGCCTTCCCAAGGTTACCCGGCTACCAAGTGTTAGAGGCCCGGTTTAAATAGAGGCAGGTTTGCTGACTTTCCAAACCAATGCTTTTAACCACAGTCCCACTGTTCTTCACTTACCTTTGTCAAGCCTCAACGTTCTCATTCATGAAATAGACATTATCCTTGTTTTTGCCTTTATCCTTCTTGTTTATTCTCTTCACAGTGGCCAGGTAGGACGAGGCTCGGCTGCCAGAAACAGAGACACAAATACATGTCTGGCGGCCACTTGGATGGGAAGACATGGACCTGCTCCATAAAGTCTTCAGGGCCTTCAGATTCTCCCAACACACCATTATCCCGTCCAGAGGGCTGGCCCTTGTTCTCACGGTCCAACATAGCATGCTCCAACCATCACATATGCATTCCACGCAGAGGATAAAGAACAGAGCGAAAAAGAAAAGGGCAAAAACATATAAATGGCCTATGTTTTAGGCATGATTTTCTGAAGCACCACACCATACTTATCGCCCTCCGGTCAGACTTTTCTCTGGCTACAACTACCTGCAGGAGATGCTGGAAAATATGGTCTTTATTTTTATTCTGGGATGCCATGTGTCCAGCTAAAAACTTGGGTTTTCCATTATTATGCAAGAAAGAGGAAATGGGTACCGGGGACAGTGTGGTCTCTGCCAGAGTAACCCTTCTGAAATGTGAGTTGGGTCACATTGCTCGTTCTGCTTAACAAGTTGTGGAAAGCCTGCCCACTCATTGGGGCTAGAAGCGCAAGCCTTTGCAGCCTGCGACGGGGCCTTACATGTCTTGTCTCCCTTATCTCTCTGACCTCATTTCCTACGGCTCTCTGCCTTGCTTACTCTGCTTCAGCCACGCTGGCCTCCTCGCTGCTTTTCTAACAGCCAAACACATTCCTGCCTAAATGTTCCTTCTGAGCCTCTGAAAGCCTCCTCCCTGGGGGAATCTGCTCATCTCAGTTCCTCAGGGCTCAACTCAAACAGCACTTCATCAGAGACCACCCTATAGAAAAGCACATCCCCCTCGACTCTGTCCCCCTTATCTTGCTTTATTTTTGTTTTCTGCTTTTACCCCCACCTTTCCCCATCTGACATACTCTTTATTTGTTCACATTTGCTCATCGTCTTTTTCTCCTATTACAACAGAAGCACAAGGATTTCGGGGACTTCATCTGTTGTCTTTGACGTCTTATATCTCCAGCACCTAGAATAGCGCCCGGCGTCTGCTGTAGGCATCCAATAAACATGAGCAGAATAGACGAATGATTGATTGAATAAATCCCATTTCATCTATCTTCAAAAATGCAGGAGAGGATGATTTGTGATAGCCAGTCTAAAAGGGCGTGGAAAATAGAGTCAAATATAAACTAGCACTTTGCTCTTCTTTGATGTTCTCCTGTTTGAAAAAGCCCTCCGTTGACTGAAGAAAATGCAGATGTTGTTGGCCTTTGTTATTTTGAAGTCAGGCATAATGGGATAGAATTTCCAGTCTTTTCTTCCCAAAGCACCAGGACTGCTTATTCTAAATCCGTTTCTTCCCTGCCTTTAGTTTTGAATGAACCTGGCTTTGCCGCACATAGTTCCCTAATATATCACTTTGATGGCTTATTTCACCCTAAGTAGCATGGAATTGAAGTCTGAGACTGTATCAGGCGAATTTCAGAGCTCCTTGTCTTCCCTTTGTGCCATCGCAGTGGGGGAGAGTTGTCAAGCTGTGCTTGGCCAAGTTAAATGGGGAGACCAGATGGTCAGAAAGAAAGGAATTTTGGTTCAGGTTTAGGAGGAGGAAAGGTGGGAGCCAAAAACTCCTGCATAGTTTTTGACCAAGAGATCAGAGTACTCAGCACTGGGGTGCATTAGTGAATGGTGGGGTCCACAAGCAAATGTTTGCAAGATTGGAGTTCCTTTTCATGTTAATCTCCCGTGACTTTCTGCCAAAACATCAAAAAACCATCTCCTAGTGCTGGGGTTTGGGTTGTATGTCGCTTTTCGTTTCTAGAGACAGAGAAATGAATTTATGTTAAACACAACGGAAAGAAGAAAAAAAAACCAAAACAGGAGGTAATGAAGTCACTTTGAGGTTTTGCTTGTAGGGGGCAATTTTAGGGAGAAAAGCAAACCAAAAGTCCAAAATCAGGGAGGAAAGGTTTGACGGGAAACAATGGAGCAATGGGGAAAGGCCATTTTTAGGAGGATCTCTCTTGCTCTACACAGAAAAGGCAAGGGGTGCAGAAAGCCAGAGGCCACTCCAAGTTGAACTGAGAAGTGGCAATCTGAGCCGTCTGGCACTGAAGTGGGGTCAGGAGGCAAGAGATAGAAAGTCAGGCAGTCGAAGGTGGCAGGGATCCAGGCAGGAAACAGGCCGAGTGTGAACAAGGGTCTTCGTGGTCGGGACAGATGCAACAAGAGATGTGAGGGACATACTGCTGACAAAGCCTGACTCCTTCATGTTCTCTGATAAAGTACCTCATTGCCGCTGGCGTTCAGCAGGCCTCGTTTTTCTTGTACTTGTAGGCTGTGCTGGAAATAGAAGGGCAGGACCTCTGCTCCGTGGTCTCAGAGCTTAAATGTGAAAGGCAGAAGCCTGAGATGCTGACTTGAGAGAATAGGGCTGGCTGAACGTCTCTGGTTTTCACTAGATTGTCTCTGGTGGCCAGGGTGACCTCATGACCACGTGCCGTGTCTCTAGCTGAGATGTAAGCCACTGGCCCATCAGGGCTCTGATTGGAGTGCATCAACCGTATGGCGTAAACATGGGATGAATCACAGCCACCTCTGCAGGCGTGAGGGGCCAGGGCTCCGTGTGGTGGATTGGCTTGCTCATGGTCTCTTGGCTAGACGATTGTAACCCTGGACTAAAACAGGGCGCTCCATCACCTACCACGCTGTCTCTCCACCACGTGATTTATGTGAGTCAGTTAGCAGCGCTGATGGCCGTGTGTGCTTTGCTAGATGCTTCAGGGAGAGGCGAGAGAGCAACCCAGAGGTGACCCTTCTTCCCCGGAGGCTTCTGCTCTAAAATGGGAGACAGTACAAAGGCAGATCAATGAATCCATGTACAGATGCTCCCACAAGCGTACGCTGAACAAGATGTTTGGACATATTCATACCTCCCAAGGGTGTTGTTGGAAGGTCTGGAAGTAAATCTCTGGAGATCTGAAGAGACTCAGAAAACTGACCCATTGGCTTGACTGTGAGGCTTATCCAGATAAGGGGGAGTTATGTAGGTGGCAGCCCAGATGGGGCCAAAAGGTGCATTTGACTAGAGGGAAGGGATTTGGGATTGAGAGTTGAACAGTTGTCAGGCAGCAAAGAAATTAAACAGTCTTACTTCTCTGGGGTGATTTCTCTGCTGAGATAATGGGATGCTTCACTCTTGTAACTGGGATCCAGATACAGACAGATGTCTGGGAAAAACTGGTCCCAGCTTGTCGTCTCGCTTTCCTCTCATGACTTTCTAGTGTGGTGTATGTCTGACTTTGAATGACCAGGGCTCTTAGAAATACAAATGCCACCTGGGTCTGGAAAATCCACAAGCCCAGGGATGCTGCATGGGAAAAGACGAAAGGAAAGCCTAACATCGAGTTGAGGGTTTGTCGTTGGGTCACACTAACCTTTTGCTGGACATGCTCAGATTACCTGTATGGAAAGTGTCGCTGGGCAAACACCACAAGACCCATCTTTTCATTACATGGTGACCTCATTATCTGGTAAAAACATCCTGATATCTCCTTGGGAAAACATCTGTCTCCAACATGGACAGTTTGAAGGGTCAAGATCCCCCCTTGGTTCTGGTCCAGGGAGCCTGAAACTGAAGCAGGGCCAATCCCTCCTCCCTGAAGCTGAGTCTTGAGCAGAGTGACAATTAGATTGGAGCTCAATCAGATAGATGGTGGTTTTCCAAAGAGACTGCCCATCTGTGCTATTCCCAAAACCCCTCCAGTCCTACCACTCCAGCTTTACCTTCTGTTCTCTGACCTGCTTCCTATTCTTCCTCCAATTCCTTTTTTTCATTGGACAAAATCTGTTTCTGTTGCCCTCAATCAAAGAACTTCAAGGGATAAACAAGTAAAATCATAAACATATTTTCAGGTGTTCAGGATGCACCTCCCTTTGCCCATCCTCCAGCCCACCTGTCTCGGAACCCCCTTAAGGGGTGGAAGCCCTTCCCATGAGCCAAGGGTGCCAAAAATGGAATGTATAACACCAAAGGGTTGAAACAATCAGTGAGGTACTGTATGATGGAGGCTTCTATTTCAGAATAATTACCAACTAATAACTGCCCCTTGACCTCCGTGTCTAGTACAGCACTAATCACAGGGCTGGTTTAAATCTCAGCAGTAAATTTATAGGCCATGTGCTCGAAACTATTTCCAGTTATCCATGGAATTTCTATTTCTATTTCCTAATGTTAAAAGCCAGAGCAGTAAAAGGTATTCTGCACGTCACCATTATAACATGTACATCCTGGAAACTTAAATGGTCAACACAGTGATGGAATGCCTGGTAACCTCTAAAATCTTTTGCTAAGAGAACTGGCTTTTTATTTCTATCATATGGAGCCCAAATTCTTTGGCAATGATTGGTAGAGCCCAAAAAGTTGATAACGCTATTTATTGCCGAATTCAAAGGTGTCTAGAAAGGAAGGAGAATTTCACAGCTCTGGAATTACATGGCAATCTACTGCAAACGAGACAAGGTGGAATCAGAGTGGCATCTTCGGATGCTGGAAGGGCTGCACTGGGAGCAGACAGAGAAAGGCTTCAGTTCCAGGTGGCCCTGAGTTCACCTTCCATTTATGTGTTTCCTTTGGGTCCAGTTCTAGGAGGTCTGGCTTTGAGGTTCACAGCTTAACCCCCCAAATCATGTCTCTGCCTGACATAGGCTGGGCATGATTGGAGTGTCTTAATATACTAAATCATGCCAGTGGAAAGGTGGGAAATAAACAGTAATGGAAAACTTTAGTGAAAATAACAATTCAGTCTATTTGTAGCTACCTTTATCTGCCCCATCGGAATGCCACTTTTTCTTGTACCTCCATAGCTGACTCCTAGCGTCCTATACTGCTAATCTGGAAACCTCACTGTTCTTCTGTATTGAGAGACAACTGTTTGCATGGAGATAACTGTTGTCATTCCATCGAGACTGCATGCAAGTTGTATCAGTCAGGGTTCAATCAAGGATGCACAGTAACAATGAATATGATGGGAAGAAGGGGTTTATTATGGGACTTAGACCCTCACAAGTGTGAGAAAAGCTGGAAGATTGAAGGTAAAAGAGAACAGAAGTATCAGAGAAAGAGCCACTGACCAGCCCCCCAGAAGCCTAGGCGCATGTGGGCAAGCGGCATTTGCAGGGAGCTATGAGAAGCCAAGTGCATCCAGCCCTCGCGGTGGACAGCAGAGGGAGAGCTCTCTAGGAGGGCAAGTTGATGGCTTTGTGCTACTGCATCTCTGAGCCCATAGCTGAGAATTGGTCAGCAGGTGAGCAATCAAGAATATGAGCTAGATGTGGAGCAAGGAAGACCCAAGAGTAAGGCAGGACTCATTGAGGATCTCTTCTGTCTCTCCAGCACCGTAGCTGAATGCATATTGTATGCCTGTTGAGAGTAATGGCCAATGATTTACTTCCACCTTCAAGATATTGAATGAATTCCTCTTTTGGCCAACTCTAACCTGGAACCATGCCGATGAGGGAGAAGCAGAGGATGGAATTTTGAGAAAGTTTCTAGCTTAACCAAGTTGACAGTGTAACGCTTTAGAACAGTGCAATTCTTATCAACTTAGTATATCTCTTTTTCTCTATATTTAGCTTCTGGATAAAGACAATGTAAAATCATGCTTTCTTTTAACATGATGCAACTATTCTTTGTACAAATGAAAACAGGCTAACTGTCTCCAAGACAATACAGCTGGGTGCATCTTTGGGTTACACTCACTATCATCACTAGCTGAATCATACTCTTCTCTTAATATCTTGTACCTTAAATATCAAGATATAAGGCTTACCACTTTTATCACATCTTATGTTGCATAGTAAATGAATAGGATTAAGAGGGAAAAGAAATAAAAAGTATGTAAAAGTATACACACACATATCCATATAGATAGATACACACAAATATATCAAAGAAAAGAAGAAATTCTGACAACTATTAGAGTCACTGTTTCTGCAACTGGTCATATTATCATAGCTGATATTTATAATTTCTTCCTTCCATGATCGTTTCTGCATTTGCTTTGCCCTCAGGAAGCACCACAGCTGGTCCTAGATTGTAGTCTAACGGAATGGTCCGAGCTCTGATTCTACTAGAGGTCTTATCTTTATTGGGTTGTAGCTTCCCATTAGTTTTTATCACAGAGCGTGATATTACTAAGAGAGGTCCCAAAGATTGCCTGCATTCCAGACAGACTCTTCCCTGCCCTCAATGTGTGGTAGTGACTCAATTTCCCCTTGATAGGGTCAATCACCTTGACCAGTACAGTCACCCCCTTCCTTGCTTGTTGGCTTCCTAGCATGAGGACCTTGGAGTGGCCAGGTAAAGGCTAGTTTATAGTTAATTGAACTATTCTGAGTGCCTGGTGGACACTCCCCTGTCAGAAGCAGCCCAAACCTGTTCATGTTTTAGCAAAGCTACAGATATTTTCTTGGATTCTCCTTTGGAGCAGCTTCTAAATTCTCTCTGAGATGTGAACTTGAAATTCAAGGCATCTTAGGTCTTTGACAAAAAAAGGTCCACTTGGGAAACTAAAGAAAGAAAAAGAAAAAGAGAGAAGAGGGAGAGGAAGAGGAGGGAAGGAAGATGTTGTCTCCTTCAGGGAAGGTAGGCTTTCCCAGATAGGATGATGTCACAGTTGTTTCATGTCATTGACCCTAGAGCCACCACCATATGTGTTGCTTATGGATCTGCACCTCTGTTTTCTCATTTGATATATCATGAAAAACATGAATATGAGAAATCTATGCTTGAGAGCAGTGAGATCATGGGATTCTTGGGAGCTAGAGCTGTGTCAATTCAGAAATGTGAAATAATTCTGGAAACAAAAACAGAAAAACCACTTTCCAGTCTTGGGCAGGAATTTTTAAATTTTAATTATTTTTACGAGGCTAAAAATAACAAGAATTGTAGTTTGTCAAAATATTTAACACTTAGTTCAAGACAGAAATTGGTAAGGTAGGGGAAAGACTTGCATTGGCTGGGTTTTAACCTATAAATCAAGAGAAATCAACAGAGAATTTAATCCAAACATGTGCTGCACATAGTTTCCACTGGCCTTGTGCTACCACGGTTAGAATTATGGTTGGGTTCACTAATGAGAAAGTGAAAAATTGATGACATCTGCCCTCTGTGGTCTTTTTGCTTTCCTAATAGCTACTGCAGAAGCCTTGGCATTCTGTGATGTAGACTTCAGAGGTATGATGTAATCTGTCACGTGGGGGTTGAACAATGTGAAACCAGAACTCTGTCCATGCTCCTAGGACTCTTGTAAACACCTTCATGTTGCTACTGACAAGATCAGACACCCTGGATATCCCGTGGGACAGTGTCCTGAATGATGGAAAATCACTAAGATGGCAGGAAGTCTTAAGAGTCATAATGAAGCAAGGAAAATTAGGGCATCTTTGCTTCCCATCACCTCACCTCCTTCATTCACTAATTCATTTACTCAACAAGTATTTATTAACGCTGTAGCAGATGCCGATGGTGCCTGCCCACATCCTTTGGATCTCATCACTTTGGTGCATTGCAGCCAACTTCCTCTGCCCGTACCTGTGTCTCTTTACCTGAGAAATTTCTCCAAGGCCACTGTGTCTGCCCTCACTGACAGATGAAGTGATAAAGGGTTGATGTCCCCTGGGAGGATTCCTCCACCAATGACTGATGAGAGTTTACTTCTAAATACCCCAGCATCTTCACTCTTGAGGTGGGATAACACTAAAGCACATTTTCTACACCATTCCACAGTGTTGCCCCAAGGCAATGGGCTCCAGGGGCCCACAATTTTAGCTTGTCTGAAAAGATACCCTTTTTTAGGCTCCCTTCCCTTCCCTTCCCTTCCCTTCCCTTCCCTTCCCTTCCCTTCCCTTCCCTTCCCTTCCCTTCCCTTCCCTGTACACCTCCCCAGTCCACTACCGGGGGTTCCTGCACTTCTTTCTCAAATGAACCACTTCCACTCAAATCCTTGTCTAGAGTCTGCTTCTGGGGAATGCGCACACCTATTATGTACCAGGCATGGTGTGGGGATTTATTGATTGAAGAACCACCAGATTATAAGATTTCAGACACCAGCGACAGGTTGGTAGGAAGATATTTGATGGAAGTTTGAGAGCATATCCTAAAAACTAATGCTAGTTTAGTTTGTGTGAAGTTAAATCTCACCAAGCACTCAAAATGTGGCTTGGCATATAGTAGGCATATAGTAGAAACGAAATAATTGTTAGTTGTTGTATTTATCGCTCTGCTGACTTAAGGCATTGGGTGTTTATCAGTACGTTGTTAAAATAGAAGTTCCCACTGGGGATTCAGGAGTGCACCTGTCGTGATGAGTACAGGGCAATATATGGAACTGTTGAATCACTATATTGTGCTCCTGAAACTAATATAACACTCTGGGTTAGCCAACTGGAATTAAAATAAAAACTTAATAAAAAAATAAGTGAGGAATGAAAATAAATAAATTCCCATCCAAAGGTGTTACATTGGTTCTTGGCTGCCATCAACACCTTAGAAAGAATAGATCTTTCAGAGAGGCTTCGGTCACTTTTCTACACAAAATGCCGAGGAAACTTGAAAGGTGGCAGTGGGAGAAGGGAGAGCTGGTGACAGGGCAGCGGGATGGGGAAGGCATGGGACAGTCCAGTGAGGCCTCCTGCCTGGCAAGCACCAGCCTGGGACTCTCTCTGGATGGCCTGGGTACTGAGGCACATTCCAAGGCAGGTGAATCCCGGTTTCTCTGAGTCCAAAGCCCTCAACAGAAAAATGGCAGTGTCAAAATTTGAACCCAGGTCACTCATTTTTTTCATTTATCATTTTGATGCATTTATTCACCACATAGTTATTTAAATCAACAATTCAGAGACTGTCAGAGGACTCCTAGTGGGAGGACACATATTTATGGACCAGTGGTGTGTGAATACAATATCTTAAGTGTTTTGATAGAAAGTGTGTATGGTTCAGAAGTGAGGGAACGGTGCCTTCCACTCAGTTTGAGAAGAGAAGGCCTAACTTGGTTAGGCAGCTGACCCTGTAGGTCACATTACCTCCACTTCCTCCTTTGCCTCCCACGTGCTGGGGTGTAGACAAGTCAGTTCATTTCTCTGCACTTCACTTGGGCTCTTCAGCTGTATTGTGGGGAGGATCCCGACCGCATGCTCACAGGGCCACTCTGAGCATTGCAGAAGTGTCGGTATGGGGAGCAGCTCAGCTGTAGATCTATAGATGCCAATTTCCTTCCATCCCTCCTCCGGCCTGAAAAGCGCAAGATGCGAACAGGCAAACCACCCAGCGACATATGGACCATAGAGACTGACAGGTCTGAGAGTAGACGAGCTGCTCTGGGCCGGAGGGAGCCCTGACACAGCTGTACGGGGACATCAGCAGGAGAGCACCGAGAGTGAGGGGTGAGCTCCTGAGGCACACAGCCTGGGTCCAAATCTTGGCCTCATTCCGTACGGACTATGTGATCTTGGGCACGTCCCTGAAGTCTATGAGCTTGTTACTTCATCAATGCAACGCGAACGATAGTATTAATAGTTCTCACCTCCAAGGGTTGGTATAAAAATGAAATGAGATGATTAAATGCCTAGCATGTCGTAAGCATGCAATAGATGGAGTTATAATTTAGAAGGGATTCCTGGCAGAGGAGAAATCATCTCTATATTTCTATATCTGGAGGGCCATGATTGAGCAATCTCTTGGAGAAATGGGATAGGGTCTGCCTGGTCAATGCTTTTGTTTTAGGGAGCTTTTGTGTTTTGACTCGCTGGCTGCAGACATTGGCAATGCCCTGCCCACATGCCCTAGACATTCTCCACACTCTGACGGCTATTTACCGACCACACCTGCAATTCTCAGCCCAAGAGGATGGAGCTTGTTCTGCATTCCCGGCAGACTGAATGTGCCCTCGGCCCACGACAAAGGAGAGCTGATGATGGATAAACACGCCAGCTTCCTTGCTCTCCTGTTGGGGTGTGACCCTGGGACATTTCCACAATGAACTCAATGGTCACCCGGAAGGGTTGAGCTCCACTTGCCCACAGTGGTAACTAACTGAACAACACACCCCTTTATTAGCTTCTTTCCCTTCTTCTCACTCCTTTACTTCCCTACCAGCATATTCGAGGATCACTTCCTTAGGAAATTCGTTGCATTAAAAAGCCTATGTTCTGACTGTGTTTTGGGGGGAACCTAAACTGAGACACCCATTGATAGGCACCTTTAAACAAGTTCAGCACAGGCCAAGTGAAGTGCAAGGTCATACCTGTGTCCAATCATGACTGTCTAGACAGCCAGCTCAGGTCCAAGCAAATTTTTGCTTGCCTGAATTATTTGGGTTGGCTCGCCCAGGCAGCCCTGGACTCCCTCCAAAATTCTTCCAGCCCCCGCTTCCCTTTAGTTTTAGAGACTTAACCTCCGAAGCTGGCAGGCCTCAAATGGGAACTGCGTATGATTCTGTGAAGGGCAAATGTGGGCTGCTTCTCTGAGCAAACACGGGATGGAAACATGGCTTTTTTCTTGGACTTCAGCTGCAACACCAAGGCCCTCCCATCTCTTCTGAGCCCGGAGATGAGACCCAAACCATTATTTCTCTGGAATCAGTGCTATTATCAAAGGTGAGATGGTAACAAAACATGGGAAGTATGCATGGAAATGGGGGCAAGTTGTTACCATTTGGAAGCACTCACGGCAGGCCCACCCTTGTCTGTAATTCCTATCCGGGTTCTGAGTTATGCGTATAGCTCTGTTCAGCACAGCTGATGTGATTCATGCGTTTATAAGGGTGCCGAGGCTCTCATGAGAAAGCTTCCAGCTAAGCAGATGGGGAATACCAAATCCAATTCAAGTTCAGAGGTGGAGACCCAATCCCGAGTTCAATACCAGGAGCCCTTTCTCTCCCCATAAAGTCCTTGAAGAAGAGGGGAGGGGAGAGGAGCTGAGGACTCAGCATTGCAGATCTGGAAATGAGGGGGCAGGGGTTTCAAAAGGGAACAGAGGCCAATGAGACAGTAAATAAAGGTGAGCATTTTTTGAGGACTTCACATGGGTCAAGCAGTTGAGCTAAGTAAGCACATTATACACGTAATGGTACTTAGTCTCTGTCTCTTTGTCTCTGTCTGTGTCTCTGTCTCTCTCCTTCTTTCATTATCCCTACTTTAGTGATGGAGAAGATGAACTTTGGAGAGAATAACTTTGTGCCCAAGATCACCTGCCTACTCAGTAAGGAAGATGAGACTTGACCCAGGTTTATCTGACCCCATATTTATGTTCTTTCCCACTATATTCAGAGAGTTTGACTCAGAACAGCCATGGATGGTGATTTTTCTAGTCTTCCTCATTACCGGGACTGGTGATAAATATTTGTGGCGTACTCGTATGCTAAGTACAGTTACGGAAGATGTAAAGATAAATAAAACATGGGCCCATCCTCCTTGCAATCACTTTGAATTTTTCCTTTTGACCTTTTAAACACCACATTCAATTATTCAACAAGCTTCTTTCACAAAGTATCCCAGACTTTGCCCTCCCTCTTGACTTCTCCAGTCGCTAGGTATACAAGCCTTCATCACGTCCCTTCTGATGGTACCACAGCCTCAGCCCCTTGGCTGGCCTCTCTTTGCCTTCAGTTTTCTGGGGGGTAACCTTTTGAATCATGACCTTCATAATGTCACACAGGCAAAAGCTGGCACCCAGTCCTTCCACTATTGTTAAGGCTTATATGGAGAGAGTTTAGGCCTGGGAAATGAGAGGACCTGACTCTGAACCTTGCCTGATGCTGACTGCTGGCTGACCTTGGGAAAGTTACTCCTCTCTTATTTTGGGGCTCAGGTCCTGATCTGTAAAATGCAAGAACTGGGGACTTAGGGGTTTTGGGACATGCTTCACGGACCTCTTCATAGGATTCATTCATTCATTCATTTTAAAAATTTAATTTCAATTAGCCAACATATAGTACATCATTAGTTTCAGAGGTAGAGTTCAGTAATCCATCAGTTGCATATAACACCCAGTGCTCATCACATCACATGCTCTCCTTAATGCTCATCACCCAGTTACCCCACCCCCCTACCCATCTCCCCTCCAGCAACCCTCTGTTTCCCATAGTCAAGAGTCTCTCATGGTTTGGCTCCATCTCTGATTTCTTCCCATTCCATTTTTCCCTCCCTTCCCCTATGATCCTCTGTGCTGTTTCTTATATTCAATTCATTCATTCATTCATTCATTCATTCATTCATTCATTCATTCTTAAGCTTCTGCTGTGTGCCAGGCATTGTTCTAAGCACAGGGGATAGAGTGCAAACAAAAGGAGACAAAGTTCCTGCTCTGGCTGAGCCAACTTTCTAATAAGAGAGAACGGTGGTAAGTACTGTATGTCAGATAATGGTAAATGCTAAGAAAAAAAAATAAACAGGGTAAGGACACAGGGAGACAGTGGCCCCATGCTAAATATGGTGGCCAGGGAAGGACTCAAAGTGTGGTGGTAAAAGGGGGTCTGAAGGAAGTGGGGGACAGAGCCCTGTGGATCTTTGGGGTAGTGTTCTCCAGGCAGAAGGCAGAGCCAGTCAAAGAGCCTGACGTAGGAGTAAGCTTGACATATTTAAGTAATAAGACAGGAGGCTGGGATGGAGGATCAGTTGTAGAAATGGTGGGAAATGAGAGTTGGCTGGACACATGATCATGGACGCCTTGCAAACCTAGGTGGGACTATCGGATCTGACTTGCATTCGTCAGTATGGTGAACAGATGAAAGGACATCAAGGGGGACGTAGGGAGTCCAGTGAGGAGACTCATGCAGAAGCCAGGTTTGAGCTGGTGGTGATCTGGACCAGTGTGGGAACAGTGATAAAGAAACGACCAGATGTGGAATAACACTGACAGGATTTGCTGACAGATTCAACGTGGGGCGAGAGAAAAGGAGACCAGGGCTTGTGGCTTGAGAAACTGGAAAAATTCATCACCATTTATGGAGATGTGAAATCCCAGGGAGAGGAGCAGGTTTGGGTGGGGAGGTAAGGAGTTTGGTGCTGAACGTATGAAGTTCAGTATGAGTGGAGATGTGGTGTAAGGCATTTGGTGTATGGGTCTAGAATCAAGAGAGAAGTCTGGGCTGGAAATATAAATCAGTGAGTCATCAGCATGGAGACAGTGTTTAAAGTCGTGACACTGAAGAGGCTCAGCAGGGCACAAGTATACACAAAGGACAAGGACAGGGCCCTGGGCATGTCAGCCTTTAATACGAGAGGAGAAGAGAAGAGGGAAAACCTTTAAAGGAGGCTTACAGGAGCAAGCAGCAAGAGAGGAGAACCAGAAAGTGGCATGCTGAAAGCTAAGGAGAGTTTTTTTGTTTTTTTGTTTTTTCAAGAAAGAGGAAGTGATGAGCTGTGGCTAGGGCTGCTGACAGGGCAGGAGAGACAGGACTGACTACTAATTGACCGGCAAACTGAGAACTGGCCCCTGGATTAGGCGACATGAGGGTGACCTTTGTAGGAGTGGTTTCAGTGCACTGGGTGGGTAACAGAGAAGATAAAGTATGCAGGGCTCTGGACCCCTTGGTCCCTTTCAACCAGAACTTGTACCACACGTGCACACACACAGCCCATCCAGAGCAATATACAGAAAAGGTATCTTAAAGTAGTTTTCTTTGTTTTCTGTTTCAACACTTCTTTGTATGAATCCATGCCATTTTTCTAGCTAGTCAAAAACACCCAAATTGGCTCCTGGAGTATTGAGAGTGTAGCAGAAATTAAAAGTAAAAGAAACTGTCAATGCTCAGTTTAATTTTAGGATGTCAGATCCCACACTAGAAATATTAGTTTAGAAAGCCAAAGCCTTGCTTTGTGAAGCCAAGTTTTATCAAAAGAAAAAAAAAAAAGATTCTTGATAATCAGGACATTGGGAGGAGAATGGAGACTTTGTATAAGAACGTGCTTTGTAGGGGCGCCTGGGTGGCACAGCGGTTAGGCATCTGTCTTCGGCTCAGGGCGTGATCCCGGCATTGTGGGATCGAGCCCCACATCAGGCTCTTCCACTATGAGCCTGCTTCTTCCTCTCCCACTCCCCCTGCTTGTGTTCCCTCTCTCGCTGGCTGTCTCTATCTCTGTCGAATAAATAAATAAAATCTTAAAAAAAAAAAAAAAAAGAATGTGCTTTGTAGAGGAAGAAGGAAGTCCCAGAGCACTCGATCCACCATCCTCGGGGGACTACCTGAGGGTCAGTTGGGCTAGAGTGGGGCTGAAGGAAAAGGATAGGGCATGACCTTGAAGGATATCTTTAAAGTTTTGGACAAGAGGACCAGACTTTGACTGCTCAGGTGAAAGACACATAGAGAGGGCCAGAGATCAATATTGAGAGAATGGCCAGCACCAAGGAGCTTGATGGGGGCCAAGCCATAGTCTGAGAGTATTTGCCTCCCTTTCATGGGCAATGTGAACCACCATCACATGGAAGAAACCGCATGAGCCCTTCTTCTCATTATTGTCTGCTGGGGTTTTTCCATCAACTCTCTGACCATTTCTGCTGGATTTTCTGGCTAAAAAGATTCCTGCCCATGCCCAAAGATTTTGCTCAGTCCCATCCTTACTTCTCCATATGGGCACTTTACTTTTAAATGGCCTATGACGTTCGTAAACCTCCTGAAACACAGCGTGAGTCAAAAGGAAGTGCCCTAGATACCCAATGGGACTGTGGAAATGTAGGAGGGAAATATTCCAGTGCTAGTACTTGGATTAGGCTAGAAAGTGATGAGACGTATGCAGTTACATAAGATTTCATTGGAAAGAGCTTTTTTCTCTTAAAAATGTTTCAGTCCCCACATGTAAAGGGTTGGAAGTCATCACTTCCAACCTTATAATAAGAAAAAGTTGAACAAACTGAACAAGCTGAAAGTCAATAACTTTTCTTGGACCCATCAGAAAGCTGAGGTTGCCAGGTTAGCCAACACCTTGAAATCTAGAGAATTCTGAGAGAAGCCCAAAGAGGGCTTCAAAAGGGGACACAAAACAAGGACAACAGGGAAACTTGAAGCCCCTACAGCTGCCGCAAACATGAAACACAGCTCAATTTGCTGCCAGATTCACAAGAATCCTCTCTCACTAAAGACCGGTTTACTTCAGTTCCCATTACCTGATACAACATATTTAGCTCTCCGCAAAAAATTGTAAGTCATGTTAAAAGGCAAGGCAAATGGTAGCCTGAAGAGTCAAAGTAAGTGTCAGAACCAAACTCAGATATATGTGTTATGTATGTTTTGGAATTATCAGCCAGGGGATCAAGGCCAACATTACTGGTGATGAGTTATGTTGATAGTATCTACTGTTGATATGATGTGATGGGAATGGCACTTTACTTCTGTGGTCTTCCTCCCTGAAGCATGCAGCACCAGTCTAATCTGAGAAAAATATCAGATCTTACCATACTGAGGGCCATTCTACAAAACGTCTGATCAGTACTCTTCAAAACTGGCCTGGTCATGAAAAACAAAAGAAGCACGGAATCCCTCACAGTCAAGAGGAACCTAAGGAGATTTGACCATTAAAGTAATGTGGTGTCCTGGATGGGGTCCTGGGGTAGAAAAATGACATTAGGCTAAAAGTAAGGAAATATGAATAAAGGATGAACTTTAGTTAATACTAACTTATGAATATTGGTTCATTCATTGTATCATATGTACCATACTGATTGAAGATGTTAAAAATAGGGGCAACTGGGTGTAGGGTATATGGAAACTATCTGTACTAGCTTTGCAATTTTTCTGGAAACCTAAAATTATACTCAAAGTAAGGAGTATTAAAAGAAAAAAAAATATGGCAATGCCTGGGCTAATGATCACTGAGGTACCTTCAGCTCTAATCTATGTTTTTTGTTTTGTTTTGTTCTGCCTGTCCTATCTAGGGAACCCAGAGGTCCAACTCATCTTGGTCCACCATAGAAAACCCCTGAGTGTGAGGGATTGTGGAAGGCAGGTGGTGGTACCAGAAATTGAAAGGCTGCCAAGACTGAATTTCAAAAGGCAGAAAATTGTGGTGGTTAAGAGCACAACTCTTACTATTTATTATCTGAGTGACCTTAGACAAGCTATTTAATCTCCCTAGGCCCCCCGTTTTCTCATCTGTTAAACAGAGATTAGAAATAGCTCATAAGATTAGTATCAGGATTAAATGAGTTAGTATTTGTACCTTGCTTACAATAGCACGTGGGACTATCTTCATCTACGTACTATCTACATGTATGTTAAATAAGTACAACTCATCATCTGCTGTTAGCAGCTATGTGGAAGCGGTAGGATCTGTGGTGGTTTATGTACTGATTTTCCATTAAAAAATAAAGAAAAGAACAACAAATGGCCATGATTTACCTGAGCATTTATTTAATACTAATGGAGAAAATCTTATTGTTTGGCACTGTGCTAGTCATTTCACATACATTAAATGCATTTCCTCATTAATAGTTTGCAGTTTCTGATACTATCTTCTTCTTCTTCTTCTTCTTCTTCTTCTTCTTCTTCTTCTTCTTCTTCTTCTTCTTCTTCTTCTTCTTTTCTAAACAATCAGAAATGTCTGTTCAGCTCATAGTGAACCTACCTGGGCTTTCCCTTGAACCTGGCCTGCTCTAAAATGCCCACCTTTCCCTGGTACAACTGATTCTGGAGATGAACAATGAGTTTACTAAAGGAAAACATGTTTTCAGGCTCATTCTGTTGAAAATTAGGAGGGGTGCTTTTTGAGGAAAGCTCATTTCCAGGCTGTCTCCTGTGTCCTTCTCCATTTTCTTTGAGTCTCCTTTGCTTGTCGCATCCCAGGAATGAAGTGTCACAGCTGGGGGAGTTGCTGGATTACATTCTGATGATGTGTGGGGCTCAGGAAGTTGGAAGTGAAGAGGCTGGAGGACTGGCTCTGCATCTCTTCCTGATGAGTCTGTTGGCTGTGGTTGTTTTCCCAACCATGAGCCT